>NC_067113.1:26631322-27272260 GCF_021347895.1 Acanthochromis polyacanthus
GTCCTTGATGTCTTTCAGTCGTCTCTGGATATCAGGGGTGTTCTGTAGCTCCTCTGGCAGTCCGTTGGCCTGTTTGGACAGAGCGTCAATCGTGGCTCCGTTCTTGATCGCTTCATTTTTCAGGTTGTTGTGCTTTTTCAGTAGCCGCTGAGTTGTGTATTCATCGTGGCCGACGTCGTCGCTGCTCATCTGCCTCTTGGCGTCCAGCAGCCAGGCCTTGAGCTCATCAGCATCTCCCTGAAACTGGAAGAACGTCTGGGTATCCTGGAGGTTCTGCTTTCGAAACGCAGCCAGTTCCTCCAGCTGCTGCCACTGCCTCCGGATGTCGTCCATGCTCTCCTGAACCTTCGGGGAGCCAAAGTGTTTGGCCTGGATCATCTTCTCCCCCTCACCTAAGAGCTGCTCCAGGTTGGCTCGGCGAGCTCCGAGCTCATCCTCAAAGGCGCTGTGTTTGCTCTGGAGCACCAAAACGCTCGTCAGGTCCTTGCCGTAGTCCATGGAGGAGAAGATGTGCTCCTTCTCCCTGATCCAGCTCTCCAGCTCCGTCACCTCCCACAGGAAGTTCCAGAAGAGGCGAGACTGCTCCAGGCGGGCTCTTCGCTGGGCAGCCAGAGCGCAAAGCTCCTGGTAGCACAGGTCCAGGTGCTGGACTCTGTCCCGGATCACTTGGGGATCACACGGCTTATAGCCTGGGGAGAGGATGGAGGATAAGATAATGGTTTTATGAATTTACTCGTTTCATTTTTCCTGCTTGATTCGCTCTCTTCACAGTTCTAGGATGCTGGAGTCAGTGGAAACAGTTAGGAAGGCGGATTATAGTGGTCATGATGACAAATTAACATAGAACTAACACATACATGACACATATTCAAATATATGGACATTACAGTGTCACCAAACTATACTATTTTTGACTATCTGTGATGAGAGAAAAAGAGAACCACACATGAAGGACTAGATTAAAATATTAGTATTATAAAGAAAGGAAATGTTTAATAATTACATTTACAGGTTGAGTGCAGAAGTAAATTATATTGTTTTATGCATTCTTATATCAACATATTGGGATAGTTTATTCACCTTGGCCTTTAAGTTAGGGCTAAACTGTTGTTTGAAATCTTTTGAAGCTAGTCTCAATGCAAAACCTAATTTTAGAAACTGATAAAATACTTTTTGATACCCTAACAGAAACCGTTTTCTACATTCTTCTTCTTCTACAGCAGTGTTTCATGTTTTTTTAACACACAGAAGTATCCATTTAAACAATCCACACTTTTCTCCAAGGTGCACCATGAGGTACAGCACTTACTATCTCCGTTGGCGAACTTGAGAGCAGAAGCGCTGGCGCTCTGTACTCTCTCGGCCTGCAGAGCGATGTCGTTCTCCACCAGAGCATGTTTTTGCAACAAGTCTTCTACTTCCAGCAAGTGTTTCCCAAAGTCAGGAGACAGTAGCCGAGCCTGAAGAAAAAAGGGAAACAGTTTGATCAGCTTAATGTTTGGAAAATATATGTTTCTACTGTATGTATTCTGCTCCTCTGTGCTGCACCTTCATGTCATCCATCCAGCTGATGATGTGCAGCATCTCCTGGAAGATCCTCTGCAGGGTCAGGTTCTTATCCAGACGCCCTCTTCGAGCCTTCAGCAGCTCCTGCAAATAGTCCCAAAGACGCAGGATGTTGTCTTTGCGAACGTCGATCCGTTTGGCATCGTGGTAACGCTCAGACTCCAGCTCCTTGGAGATGTTCACCAAGGCCTTAACACGTTCCTCATATGCTGCAATGTCCGTCTCAATGGCATCGTGTTTCTTCTTCGCTGCTTCCACTGCTGGCAGGTCATAGCCAAAGTTATCCTGAAGAAATTAGAGAAGACAGTGGGTTTAATATGTACGTATTCTGCAACTTTGGATTTCTGTTACTCCACATTTTGGATGGAAACATTATACTTTTAAAATCTCTATATTTATTTGACAGGTAGTCCTATGGTTATGAGTAGATTGTGATAAACATGCAATTATCTTCAATCTAACCATCACATAATATAGATGAAATTTCCTTCATTATAAAGATTCTCCTTTTTGTTGAGCTACAACTTTAAAATGCTGTTTACACATTAATGCATCAGTAATAATAATCTAACAGTAGACAGCTAGGAGGTGTTCAGTGAAGAATATTGGATTCAAATCACATGCTCTACCTTTAAGGCAACTGCTTTCAACATCTACCTTTTTTTCTGAACAATCAAGTAGGTTTTTCCTCTAAGAAAGTTGCTATTTTATACATGCAGGTGACATTTTTTGGTCACATCTTGTTTCCAAGGCAACTTGTCCCTGCATCGCTCATCCCATTTAGATGCTGTTTTAATTCATTAACAAAAAAAAAGCATGTTTACTCTCACAAGTAGGGACTTAAGGACGAAAACAAAGATCTACTGAGTCACCCACACAACTAGCATACAAGAAACAACAATGAACAGATGTAAAGTCAAATATTTAAACATTTAAGAACAGCTGTGGTTCTGGAGTTGTTGGTTCACCTGAGCCACAAGTCTCTGGTTCTCCAGGAGCCAGGTCTCCCTCATGGCCGCCTTCCTGTCGAATCTTCTCGCCATCTGCTCCAGCTTCTCCTGTCTGATCAGCTCGTCTCTCAGGACTCGCTCCCGCTCATGCTCCGCCCTTTCCAGACGCTCCCAGGCCTGCACTCAGAAGATCAGAGGCATCGTGAGGGTTTGCGGTCTTTGCGACTTGGTTGTCATAATTTTCCAAAATTGACACACTGTTGTCTGCTTGAATCCCGTCCACAAGGAGCTCAGAGGTCAACGTCAGCTACAGAACACTCATCCTGAAGCTGGGAAGTTTTGGCAGATGTCGGGTAAGACAACTAAGAATTCTTGTACTTAGTTAAAATAGCCATAGCTACAAGAACATAATCTGCTTTGTTACTTTTGTTTTTGTGCCAGCTTGTAGTCAGGCCTCTATTTTCTTCAAGAGATGGCTTTTATTGTATATTTTAGCTACAGCAGTGCTTGTATAATTCAATTCAGTTGTGGTTAATTGCTCCCTTTGGCATAATGTTTGATAAATTGATGAAATTTGAACATGTGTGCAAGCTGTATGAAAGAGCTCCATTTACGTTCTTAAAACACGATGCTACTCTGCACTCATTCCAATTCATCTCCAAAAGCCATCTTACCCTGTTAATATCTGCAACCAGGGCTCCCTCTTTAGGCGTGTAAACCCTCTGATTGTTGGCCCTCATACGACTCTGGATGGTAAACAGCAGCACCTCCAGGTTGCCTTTCTCCTGGAACCTGAGAAACAACAAGAAGTTAGCCACAAGGGATTCTGCAAATATTGGAACCAACAAAAAAAATAACAAAACACAGTAGAGCAGATTAGACTACGGCTCAACATCACAACAGCAGAAGCCAATATGTGTACGGCGCCTGCGGGAACGAGGTAATTCCACTTGTGTATCAGTTTGGTTTAACAAGATGAACCTGAGCTCAGTATGAAAAATGTTATTAAATATCATGGAGAAACCTGATCGAGTGGCTCAGAGGGCGTGTTGAAAGTGGTGTTAATTACAATTTCTGTATTCATTTGCAACTGGATGATGAAGTTTACCTGATATAAATGATTGTAAATGTGTTTGCAATGATGAAAAAACACAGGGCGATAAAAATAGACTGGAAATAGTACACGAGTACTTCAAAACGTTCTCTGCCTCACCCAGACACAATAACTCCCATTTTGGGCCATAATTATGTACTACAAATCCTTTTATCACTGTCCACAGACCCTCAAATGGATCATTCCATGTCAATTCACCATGCATGCATGCATGGTCAAATTAGTTGACCATGCATAAAATCTGATGTTATAGGTAGCTTAGTTTTTGAGATAAAAATTCCTTAAAAAGGATGCGGTCATATTTGCAATGTTTTCTTCATGCCAATCTGTGGAGCAAATTTGGAAGTGTCATAACATGAGAAATAATGCAGCTACAGTTCTAAAAGTTTTGATCAAAATATGTCTATGTTTAGGTCTGCTTCGATATTCCACCAGCCATAAAACCTTTATTGTTTTCTTGTAATTGGCAAAAGCTGGTTTGTATTATTCTATCAAAGGAGTGTTGTACCATCAAAGTACATTGCAATAAGCCTAGAAAATTTCAGGACACCAGTTACAGTATTTCTCAAGTTATGGCACTGCTCAACAGATTGGTGCGAAGAAAATGCTGCAAAAATTGGCATAATGCCACCTTCTTTAAGAATTTTTCACTCAAAAAACTAATGTCACCTACCTACTGACATTTCACTTAACAACACAGGTGTGCAAAGGAAAAAATCCGACAAATATGAGATGGTCAGTTGAGGTGGAATGACTCAAATGTTTCTCAACATTTCTTTGCAGATGACAACGCTTTTAAATTAGTAGATCAGAGAGAAACCAAAAAATGGACAAGAAAGAAGCTGCGAGCACAAAAAGGGCATGACCCGCAAGGAAATCCATGAAGACATGGTCAACACGGTTGGTGAGGACTCCCCGTGCTATTCAACCGTAAAGAAGTGAGTTGCTAATGTCAACTGGGCCAAGAAGAGCAAAATCATGACCGTGGACAATCAATTGCAGGTCGTTCTCCACATTATTGTGAATAATAAACATGTGACTAAAAATTAGCAGAAACTATGGACGTCAGTGTCTTGTCCATTTTTAGGTTTTCCTCTCACTGACTTTTAAAGGGTTTCATCTTTTGGACAGTATACAGTTAACCCCCCGCCGGCGGGGGCTGTAGGTACTAAGGAGGTGCCTCAAAAACAGGGCTCAGGGACTAAAAGGTTAAACCCCAAAATGTGAATTTTGCCCATAATTCCAGGTCAGATTGAGAACTTTTTGAAGTAGTCTCGTATGAAACACTGCAGTGGAAGTTTGGCCTGGCTTTGACTCACTTGGGCGGCTTCTCTACAGTTCGGTAGGTGTTAAAGGCCTGAAGCTGCTGCTGGACTCCCGTCAAAGAGTTGGCAAGTTTGCGGTTGTTCAGCACGATGATGGTTTGCTCGATCCACGTCAGCAGGTCTGATGCCAGAGTCTCGTATTTATCGATCATCTTCTCCGTTTCGATGGCGTGATCCAGGACCTGAAGAAGAAATGAGGTGATGATTAACGGGGTTCAAGGGTCAACATACTGATAAGTGTATGCCATCTTTTAATCTCACCTTCCCAACTCTTTTGCCCTCAACAGCAAGCTGCTTCATCTTCGAGAAGTAGTGGTAAAATGCCACAACGTACGTGATGATGGACTTCTCGTCGGGGTTCTCAGTGAACACATCTGCAAAACAAACCGACGGACAAATCAGTCAGAGCCAAACCAGAAACATTGCTTGTCTGTTTTTTTCCACCAGGCTTAACACTCGTAAACATTTATTTCTACATGAAGGCACATCCTTCATCGGTCACTCACCTTCTGGGTCTAAGAGTTTGGTCACACCAAGCTTCTGCTCTGCCACATTGAACGCGTTCTGGAGGTTGTGGGTCGGGTTGGACCTCTTCAGCCTGTTATAGTCCAGCAGATCTGGCCTTTAAGAGAAATATGGAGGAGATGAATGAGGAAGACCGACACTGACCAGATGGGTTTCTGGTGTGTTTACATTTTTGAGCTGGTGAGAGTGGATTTGGCCATTCATCTCCTCTTACCGGTGTTTGTGTATGAGAGCGTTGAAGGCCATGCCATCTTTCCAGCTGGTGGTGAAGTTTGTGATGTTGACATTGGGGTATCTGGGAAACAACGGCAAGGAGACGTCATTGACTGAACATTTCTGAAGTGTTCTGGCTTCTGTTCAGCATGTATAATCACGAAACTCTTATTTCTGTAACTTAAAGCCTTGAACCAAGGGTTTTCTCTATTTACCCAAAAGATTACATTTTTTGCTGCAGAAACCTCAAAGATAGAAAATTAAGAGACAGATTCAGAGACATGAATAAATCCAGCTGAATGCTAATCTACAGTGTCACCATACTACAAATGAAAACCTTCAATCCGAAAGAAACAGTCTGACATGTTGGGTAATACATTTACTCATTTTTATACCAAGATTAGCACAAAAAGATCACTATCGTTCTCATGTCTATACACTAAATATGAAGCTTCATCCAGCAAATGATTGGCTTAGCTTAGCATAAAGACTGGGAAACATCTAACTTAGCTGTAAAGCCCACCATTAAACCTCAATATGATGCTTTTTTCTTCTAAAAATGTTGATTATATAAGTGACGGTTGTTCCAATAACGTTCTGAGAAAGTTCTACAAAGTTTAAGTAATGCTTTTAGTGGGAAGTTCTCTTTTTGTTCCCAGAATGTTCTTCCAAAAGTGAGAAAGCTGCAGACATTCTTAAAATGTTTGATGGTAACGTTGCTAGACCTTAATGCCCTAAAAAGCTTTCTGAATGTTGCATTCAGAATGTTCTTCTTTTGTCCTCGCAGAACATTGCAGAGCATTGTGGGAATGTTTTGTGGAAAGCCCTTCTGTAATGTGTAACGTCAACAACATCCTCATTACAAAAACTCAAAATATTGCAGGCAAATATTGCAAAATATTGTTGTCATATTACGGGAATGTTCTGTTATCTGATGCCGCAATCACATCTTGAAAACATTTTTTCCTTTTTATTATGTAACAGAATCTATGGCTCTTACACCATGCTCTGAAGGTCGCAGTGAAAGACTTTGTCTTAGTTCACCTTTAACCTTGTAAGAACAATATCTGGAAAGATCATTTTCTTAAAATGTTCTTTGAACATTACACGAAAAACTTTAAACATTATTTGATCTTGTAGGTGATGTTAGCCAATGTTGTATAAACATCGCCTCCTGGCTGTGATATCTCTTATATTTAGCATATGTACAATATTAGTGGTATCAGCCTTTTCATTTGCAAGAAAGCAAAAATATTTTTACAAATATCTATTTCTTTAAAAAAAAATTGGATTTTATGGCATTAAACAAATGCTGAAAATAAAAATAAAAACATTTGCACTTTGGTTTTGAAGAAACACGAATGTTGTTGCAAATTAAATTAATTGACTTCACTTATCAAAAAACTACTACTATTTTCTGTTCGTTGTACAAATGTTGCACTTTTTTACTCCACAACATGCATTTGGTAACTTTAGGAACATGTTGCTATCCAGATTCTGATTACAATACAACAAAACAATACTATGATGTATATTATTTGGAGTTTAAATTGTATTATTGCTGCTTTTCATTAATCTGAATATTTCTTCTAACACCTCTCTAAGGACTGGGTTTTTAAAAAGTAAACGTGACAATGAAACAGAAAGCTTCTGGCAGGCCTGTTTTTAAGCATCAAACTGGAATGTCCTAAATGATATCTTTTATTTATGTGGCAGAGAATAAACACTCTCACAGACACTCTATGTGGCAATTTAAATAAATAAAAGTGAAAGCTTTTGGCAAGCCCGTTTTTAACCATAAAAACCAGAATAATAAAAATCGGATCTTTTATTCATAGAGCAGAGATAAAGACTGTCAAAGACACTCTGCGCTGCAATTTAAATAGATAAAATTGAGAGTACATTCCTGAATTGTGAGATTTTTACCTACTAACAGATGCGCAAGACTGGATTTACATCGATGTATGAGATCTCGAAGGAAGTTTACAGCAGCTGGGTGATGCTAAAGGTCACGCAGAACACTTACCCTGCAGTTTTCATCTGACACCACAGAAGAAGAGCATCCTTGGCTGAGCGCGTCTCCTTCTGGTCTGCCTGGCCCGTTTCCACGACGATGTCCTGGATCTGAGGAAGAACAACAAGCACAGCTGGATGGTGAATAATGGAACTTCACTAATGTTTGCCATCAAACAGGAACAACAACACACACAAAAAACAGCCACTAACATGTTGATAAAGGGAGGCACCAGTAGGGATCATTTTGGCAAAAGTGGATCCCTTTGAGATACAACATTTATCATAGCAGGAAAATAAAAAAACTTTTCTTTTTTTTTATTTGTTTGAAACAAAATCTCAAGTGATATATCATCAATGCTATTAGCCGGGCTTGATTCTCACAAAACTAAACATTGGATCCGAATGATAGAAAGAAGGTCGGTAATTATTGAAGTTCTTATTTTCCCACACACTGGGCCAGTAATTAGAGCAGTGATGTGATCTGAGAGACAGGCCCTGAGAGAGGGCTAAATTTAGCCAGCTTTGGTTCTCCTTGGTTTATGCAGACTAAAAGATACAGACAGGACCAAGTCAACTCCTTTCTTTCCTGTGTTTTTTTTTCTCCCCTTTCTTTCTGGTTTGAAAAGGCTGAATAATGCAGCGGGCCATATTGTTTGAACTAACGCGTCTAAAAATACCAGTGTTGCTGTCAAATTAAAAATAAATACATGGCCTCGCCCAGAAGATAAAAGAATCAAACAGACATGTTCTGATGTGTTGGATGTGCTCCTAACAGCAGTTAATAAAGGCTGGAAGCTGAAGGCATCGTTTCAAGGGGGAAGAGAAAGCGAAAAACATCCCAAGGCTGCAGGTTGACAGCGTTTTTGCAAAACATGCACAGAAAACTAAACAATTACAAGTCTGAGAGTTTTCTATTAGATGCTGTATATTGCGCCATCTTTTCAATGCAAATGTGATTATAATGTTATGAAGATGCATTTAAGTGAAGCAGAATCTATTTAATTCAGTGGGAATATAATCATGTTAATATATAATATAATTTAAATGGCTGGGCTGCACATGTGATATATATGCTGGAGAAAAGAAGAATATCATGAAGTTTTTAGACATTTTCAGATGTAAGAAAAGGAAATGAATGTTGAGCAAAACTGAGTTTATTGTTCAAAAAACTAATAAAGGAAGAAAAAACAAGTAGTTCCAAAATATCACTAGCTGACGTCTGCGTTATTGTGTTTTTTGTTCATGTGTGCACAAACATGGGACTTTTCATGACCGATTTGACTTTTGTGTCATATTTCAACTCACCTGTAGTCGGAAATGATCTGATCTACGTTTTGGATGTTGCAGATTCAGATTAAATGGCACATTGAGAAATAACAGTGAAAATTTTAAGCTTTTGTCCTGAAGAGTTCCTGAGATATTGTAATTTAAACATAACCTCAGTTGTTTTTTGTGCGAAAAAATGTGTTGAAAGCTGATCAACAGGCAATCTGTAAAAAAAGATGTTATCTCAGAAAGTATTTGATACATGAATCTAAAATTCCACAGACATCATTTTAAATATGCATAGATTATAATACCAAACTTCCAGGCCAATCTGAAAGGTTTCCAGTGTAGCCGAGGTCCTCAGTTTACCTGGAAACGCAGGATGATGGTCCAAATGAGTCCGAGGATGAGGCGATGGTTGCCGTCGACGATATCGTGGGAGCCCATGTTCTCCAGATGGACCCTCTGCTCTTTGAGGAACTGTAGCGCCTTGTCCACGTTCTCCAAACAGTGGATTCGCATCCGGCCTTTAGTGGGTTTTGGCTGCAGAGAAGAGAAGCAAAAAACAGTGGAAAGAGAACATTTCGAAGAACACAAAGACCACGAGAGAGTTTGGAATAACGCAAAGAATATCAAAAGGGAGGACAACAAAAATGTAAGTAAAATCTTCTCACCAGTCGCTCCCCAGACAGCACCTCCAGCAGTTTAATGAGCATCCGTCCATCCCGCAGGTCCAAGTACAGGTCAGAGATGCGACAGCCGACCCGGGACAGGATGGAGTTGACCCATTTAGTGAAGGTCTTCTTCTGAACCGCCTCGCGCTCATCTGATGGGAGCACAAAGCGAAGAACGAACATGAGCTCCATGAATAAGGCAACATCCTCACAGCTACAGAGCAGCAGTGCCGAGCGGGGCTGGCAGGGATTTGCTGCAGTGCACGAGGGCACTTCAGACGGGAGGATGCCTGCGAGGCTGAAGGAAGAAGTTGGCAGGAGTTACAGTATCTCAGCGTTTGTCTGAGGAAATCTGCTCCACAGACACAGAAATCTTACTGGTTATATGAATCCTCAGTGCAGAGTTAAGCTTCGTACTGTATACCGCCAGCCATATACTGTTGCTGCAGGCAAAACATGCTCAGTTATCTATATTAACTTCCATCTGTGGCTCACATTCAATCAAAATGTTTCTTTGGCTTGACTTTTTAGAATTATTATTTCCTTTGGACTCCCAAATCCTCTCGACTGGAGCAACATGCCCATACTGACGCTCAGGCTTGGTTGGAAAATAATATAAAATACTACAGTTCTAGTGTAAATCTGACATCCAGTGTCATAAAAGGACACACACACCAGGGAAAACTTTATTGTTGCTACTTACACTGTAAAAAACAAACAAAAAACTTCTTTTTAAAAAACTTGAATTGTAACTGTAAATTTCTGTTCTTGAATAATTTTGTTAAACTGCTGATAATGACTATTAAAATTACAAAATGTGTATTAATTTACTCGTGAGGCTTTAAAAAAAACTGGTCCAAACTGTCAGTAATGTCAACATTTTTTTTTTTTTTAAAAATCTGTATTTTTACAACCTGTCCAGGGTGTCCCCTGCCTTCACCCGAGTCAGCTGGGATAGACTCCAGCACCCTCCGCGACCCTAGTGAGGATAAAGCGGTGTATAGAGAATGGATGGATGGATGGGTGTATTTTTACGAATATTATTTTGTTAATTTACTTTTTTCCCAGAAAAAAAAAATCTTTATGTAACACACTGACTGTAATAAAACAAAAAAACTACCAAAAATGGCTCAATCGTGAATTATCCTTACAGTGTTTGACAAAAAATTACACTATTGTTGACATTATTGTTTTATATGAATTATTATTTTGTATTATTATTATGATTATAAAAGTATGGTCATAAATACTGTAAATGTAAATGTTTTACTGGATTTAATTAGCTAAAGAAGTCAAATTACCTTACATATTTTTACTGTTATTTTAACTGTGTTTACAGTTTCTAAATGTTACAGTGCTCCTGTAAAACCGAGCCAGAGTTTCACATTTGTAAGGAATTCTTTTCAAGACGTATGTCTACGCATATTCCTTGCGAAGTAGCTTATAAAGTAATTAAGTCGTGCATAAAAAGGAAATTAAACATGAACAATCTCTCTGTCTAATTAAGCACAACTGTAACTGAATTAATGGTGAAATTCTTTGACGGCAGGTTTGCATTGAAGCTCATTGAGGAGGGGGCAGAGAGCTGCAGAGAGTACAAGCATCGCTCTCTCAGAGGTTTTTGGGAGGATGAGCGCTGCCCACATGGTGACACATCTTGCCGGTGTCACATTCACACTTTAAATCCCATCGCAACGATCTGCCTCCTACTCAGACGCAAAAATAACACCAAATTTGATGGGACCGTATGGCAGCAGGATCCACTGTACTACACTGTGTTTGTTACTCCACCAAGGAACGGCAGAGTTGTGTGATGATCGGCAGGCATTAACCTGTGAATCCATCTGTCTGTCAGTGTGAAACATGTCTCAAAAATGGACAACAACTTGGATGACATTTTCAGGTGAAGTCAGAAATGACACAAGGACCACCTCATTAAATTTTCACAGTGTCGTCCGAAGTGTCACAAAAACTTCATAGTTTAGTATGTTGTCCGAAATGTGACAAAACCGTCATAGTTTATTAGGTCATCCAAAATATGGAAAAGAAATGTTGTAGTTCAGGATTTTGGACAAAACATGCAAAAAAACATTCAAGTTTAGTATTTCGACCAAAATATGAAAAAAAGGTTATAGTTTAGTATGTCGTCCAAAATGTGGAAAAAACATCATAGCTTAGTATGTGGTCCAAAATAGGGAAAAAAAAGGCATAGTTTAGTATGTCTTCCAAAATGTGGAAAAATAGTCATAGTTTAGTATGTCGTCCAAAATGTGGAAAAAAAATGTCATAGTTTAATATGCCGTCCAAAAATGGAAAAAAAAACCATCATGGGTTATGTCATCCGAAAATGGACAAAAAACGTCATAGGTTAGTATGTCATCCGAAAATGGACAAAAACGTCATAGTTTATTATGTAGTCCGAAAATGGACAAAAAACGTCATAGTTTATTATGTCGTCTAAAAATGGACAAAAACGTCAATTTTTGTCTGAAAACGGAAAATGGAAAATGGAAAAAAAATGTCATAGCTTAGTATTTCGTCCAAAATGTGGATAAAAACATCATAGTTTAGTATGTCATCCAAAATGTGCCAAAAATGTCATATTAGTATGTCGTCAAAAATGTGACAAAAATGTCATAGTTTAGTATGTCGTCCAAAATATGGAAAAATAGTCATAGTTTAGTATGTCGTCCAAAATGTGGAAAAAAAAGTCATAGTTTAGTATTTCATCCAAAATGTGACAAAAATGTCATAGTATAGTATGTCTTCCAAAATATGGAAAAATAGTCATAGTTTAGTATGTTGTCCAAAATGTGGAAAAAAAATGTCATAGTTTAGTATGTCTTCCAAAATGTGGAAAAATAGTCATAGTTTAGTATGTCATCCAAAATGTGGAAAACAAATGTCATAGTTTAGTATGCCGTCCAAAACATGGTAAAAAAAAACCATCATAGTTTAGTATGTCGTCCGAAAATGGACAAAAAACATCATAGGTTAGTATGTCGTCCGAAAATGGACAAAAACGTCATAGTTTATTATGTGGTCCGAAAATGGACAAAAAACGTCATAGTTTAGAATGTCGTCTAAAAATGGACAAAAATGTCAATTTTTGTCTGAAAACGGAAAATGGAAAATGGAAAAAAAATGTCATAGCTTAGTATTTCGTCCAAAATGTGGATAAAAACATCATAGTTTAGTATGTCATCCAAAATGTGCCAAAAATGTCATATTAGTATGTCGTCAAAAATGTGACAAAAATGTCATAGTTTAGTATGTCTTCCAAAATATGGAAAAATAGTCATAGTTTAGTATGTCGTCCAAAAAATGAAAAAAAAAAAACATCATAGTTTAGTATCTCACCCAAAATATGGAAAAAAAGTCATGGTTAAGTATTTTGTCCAAAATGTCTAAAAAAAGTCATAATTTAGTATGTCGTCCAAAATATGGAAAAAAAAGTCTTAGTTCAATATGTCGTCCAACATATGACAAAAACATCATAGTTTAGCATGTTGTCCAAAATATTACAAAAACGTCATAGCTTAGTATGTCGTCCAATATATGGAAAAAACGTCATCATTCAGTACGTCATCCAATATATGGTAAAAACGTCAATTTAGTATCTCGTTCAAAATATGGCAAAAAAAAGTCATAGTTTAGGCTGTGGGCCAAAATGTGACAGAAACTTCATAGTTTAGTAGGTAATACAATGAGAACATACAGATAGCTCAACTGGTTAAGAGGGTGATCTGTCTACAGCACTGCATTAAAGCTGCAGGTTCAATTCCCTTGCATGGCTCATTCCTGCAGGTCTTCCCTGTCTACTCCTCAACTTAACTACTGAAAAAGCTAAAAAAATAACTTAAAAAAAAGTCATAGTATGCCATGAAAAAAGGGAATAAAACATCGTAATTTATTATGTGGACAAAAATGCCGTAGTTTAGTATGTCCTCCAAAATGCAGAAAAGAAATGTCATAGTTTAGTATGTCATCCAAAATGTGACAAAAATGTCATAGTTTAATATGTCATCCAAAACATGGAAAAAAATATGATCCAAAATGTGACAGAAACTTCATAGTTTAGTAGGTAGTATAATGAGAACATACAGAGTGCCCAGATAGCTCAACTGGTTAAGAGGGTGAGCCATCCACAGGACTGCATTAGAGCCACAGGTTCGATTCCCTCACACCCCTCATTCCTGCAGGTCTTCCCTGATTTCCTGCTTTCTTCTCAACAACTAAAAAAAAAGTATGTCATGGAAATATAATTTCTTAAGTGGACAAGAATGTGATAGCTTAGTATGTTGTCTAAAATGTGGACATCCACATCATAGTTTAGTATGTTGTCAAAAATATGGAAAACAGCGCCTGTATAGCTCAACGGGTTAAGCAGGTGAACCACATACAGCGGCCCTGGTTCGATTCCTGCTCACGGCCCTTTGTTGCATGTCTTTACCCCCTTTGTCTCCCCCATTTCCTGTGTCTCTTGCACTTCGCCCATCCAGTAAAGCCAAGAAAAGACCGTTAAAAAATATGGAAAAAACATCTTGGTTTAGTATGTGGTCCAAAATATAGCAAAAACCGTTGTAGTTTAGGATGTTGTCCAACATGTGACCAAAAAGTCACACTTTAGTATCTCGTCCAAAATGTGGAAAAAAAATGTCATCGTTTAGTATGCCATCCAAAACATGGTAAAAAAAACATCATAGTTTAGTATGTCGTCCGAAAATGGGAAAAAAAACCATCATGGGTTATGTCATCCGAAAATGGACAAAAAACGTCATAGGTTAGTATGTCGTCCGAAAATGGACAAAAACGTCATAGTTTATTATGTGGTCCGAAAATAGACAAAAATCGTCATGGTTTAGAATGTCGTCTAAAAATGGACAAAAACGTCAATTTTTGTCTGAAAACAGAAAATGGAAAATGGAAAAAAAATGTCATAGCTTAGTATTTCGTTCAAAATGTGGATAAAAACATCATAGTTTAGTATGTCATCCAAAATGTGCCAAAAATGTCATAGTTTAGTATGTCTTCCAAAATATGGAAAAATAGTCATAGTTTAGTATGTCGTCCAAAAAATGAAAAAAAAAACATCATAGTTTAGTATGTCACCCAAAATATGGAAAAAAAAGTCATGGTTAAGTATTTTGTCCAAAATGTCTAAAAAAAAAAGTCTTAATTTAGTATGTCGTCCAAAATATGGAAAAAAAAGTCATAGTTTAGGCTGTGGGCCAAAATATTACAAAAATGTCATAGCTTAGTATGTCGTCCAATATATGGAAAAAAAACGTCATCATTCAGTACGTCATCCAATATATGGTAAAAACGTCAATTTAGTATCTCGTTCAAAATATGGCAAAAAAAAGTCATAGTTTAGGCTGTGGGCCAAAATGTGACAGAAACTTCATAGTTTAGTAGGTAGCACAATAAGAACATACAGATAGCTCAACTGGTTAAGCGAGTGATCTGTCTTCAGCACTGCATTAAAGCTGCAGGTTCAATTCCTTTGCATGGCTCATTCCTGCAGGGCTTTCCTGTCTTCTCCTCAACTTCACTATTGAAAAAAATAATTTAAAAAAAGTCATAGTATGCCATGCAAAAAGGGAATAAAACATCATAATTTATTATGTGGACAAAAATGCCGTAGTTTTGCATGTCCTCTAAAATGCAGAAAAGAAATGTCAGTTTAGTATTTTGTCCAAAATGTGGATAGAAACGTCATAGTTTAATATGTCATCCAAAATGCGACAGAAATGTCATATTATAGTATGTCTCCCAAAAACTAGAAAAAAAAATCATACGTAGTTTAGTATGTCGTCCAAAACATCACCAAAAACATCATAGTTTAGTATGTCATCCAAAACATCACCAAAAACATCATAGTTTAGTATATGATCCAAAATGTGACAAAAATGTCATAGTTTAGTATGTCATCCAAAACATGGAAAAAAATGTGATCCAAAATGTGACACAAACTTCATAGTTTAGTAGGTAGTATAATGAGAATGTACAGTGTGCCCAGATAGCTCAACTGGTTAAGCGGGTGAGCCATCCACAGGACTGCATTAGAGCCACAGGTTCGATTCCCTCACACCCCTCATTCCTGCAGGTCTTCCCTGATTTCCTGCTTTCTTCTCAACAACTAAAAAAAAAAGTATGCCATGGAAATAAAATATAATTTCTTATGTGGACAAGAATGTGATAGCTTAGTATGTTGTCCAAAATGTGGACATCCACATCATAGTTTAATATGTTGTCAAAAATATGAAAAACAGCGCCTGTATAGCTCAACGGGTTAAGCAGGTGAACCACATACAGCGGCCCTGGTTTGATTCCCGCTCATGGCCCTTTGTTGCATGTCTTTACCCCCTTCGTCTCCCCCATTTCCTGTGTCTCTTGCACTTCGTCCATCCAGTAAAGCCAAGAAAAGACCGTTAAAAAAATATGGAAAAAACATCTTGGTTTAGTATGTGGTCCAAAATATAGAAAAAACCGTCGTAGTTTAGGATGTTGACCAACAAGTCATACTTTAGTATCTCGTCCAAAATGTGGAAAAAAAAACGTCGTAGTTGAGGATGTGGTCCAAAATGTGACATACTTTAGAAGGTAGTACAAGGAAAACACATAGGACGCCCAGATAGCTCAACTGGTTAAGAGGGCAATCATGAACAGGACGGCATTAGAGGCGAAGGTTCAATTCGCTCACGTGGCTCTTTCCTGCAGGTCTTCCTCTCAACTTAACTACTGAATAAAACCAACAAAACAGGCTGAAAAAAAATCACAGTTTGTCGTTCAAAATGGGAATGAAACATCTTAATTCATTATGTGGACCAAAATATTACGAAAATGTCATAGTTTAGTATGTCATCCAAAATGCAGAAAAAAAATGTCATAGTTTAGTATTTTGTCCGAAATATGGATAAAAATGTCATAGTTTACTATATCTTCCAAAATGTGACAAAAATGTCATAGTTTAGTATGTCGTCTGAAAATGGACAAAAACGTCATAGTTTAGTATGTCATCCGAAAACGGACAAAAACGTCATAGTTTATTATGTGGTCGGAAAATGGACAAAAAAACGTAAGAGTTTAGTATGTCGTCCGAAAATGGACAAAAAAAGTCATAGTTTAGTATGCCATCCAAAAATGGACAAAAATGTCATAGTGCAGTATGTCGTCGGAAAAAGGACAAAAAACGTGATTTTTACTCCAAAAATGGACAAAAGAATGTCGTCCAAAAATGGACATAAACGTCATAGTTTAGTATGTTGTCCGAAAATAGACATAAACGTCAATTTTTGTCTGAAAATGGAGAAAAACGTCATAGTTAAGTATGACGTCCGAATATGGACAAAAAATGTCAGTTTAGTATGTCGTCCGAAAATAAACAAACGACATCATTTGTTGTCCGAAAATGGACAAAAAAACGTCATAATTTAGTATGTCGTCTGAAAATTGACAAAAGACGTCATAGTTTACTATGTCGTAGGAAAATGGACAAAACATGGCATAGTTTACTATGTCGTCAGAAAATGGACAAAAAACGTCATCGTTTAGTATGTCGTCCAAAAATGGACAAAAAACGTCATAGTTTAGTATGTCCTCCAAAAATGGACAAAAAAACGTCATAGGTTAGTATGTCGTTCGAAAACGGACAAAAACGTCATTTGTTGTCCAAAAATGGACAAAAAACATCATAGTTTAGTATGTCATCCGAAAATGGACAAAAAAATGTCATAGGTTGGTATGTCGTCCGAAAACGGACAAAAACGTCATAGTTTATTATGTTGTTCGAATAAGGACCAAAAACGTCTAAGGTTAGTATGTCGTCCAAAAATGGACAAAAACGTTATATTTATTATGTGGTCCGAAAATGGACAAAAAACGTCATAGTTTAGCATGTCGTCCGAAAACGGACAAAAACGTCATTTGTTGTCCAAAAATGGACAAAAAACATCATAGTTTAGTATGTCGTCCGAAAATGGACAAAAAACGTCATTTTAGTATGTTGTCCGAAAATCTACAAAAAACATCATAGTTTAGTATGTCATCCAAAAATGGACAAAAAAAGTCATAGTTTATTATGTGGTCCGAAAATGGACAAAAAACGTCATAGGTTAGTATGTCGTCCAAAAATGGACAAAAACATCATACTTTATTATGTGGTCCGAAAATGGGCAAAAAACGTCACAGTTTATTATGTTGTCTGAAAACGGACAAAAACGTCATTTGTTGTCCAAAAATGGACAAAAAACATCATAGTTTAGTATGTCGCCCGAAAATGGACAAAAAACGTCATTTGAGTATGTTGTCCGAAAATGGACAAAAAACGTCATAGTTTATTATGTGGTCCGAAAATGGACAAAAACGTCATAAGTTATTATGCGGTCTGAAAATAGACAAAAAATGTCATAGGTTAGTATGTCGTCCGAAAATGGACAAAAAACATCATAGTTTAGTATGTCGTCCAAAAATGGACAAAAAACGTCATAGTTTATTATGTGGTCTGAAAATGCACAAAAAATGTCATCGGTTAGTATGTCATCCAAAAGTGCACAAAAAAGTCACAGTTTAGTATGTTGTCCGAAAATGGCCAAACGTCATTTGTTGTCTGAAAATGGACAAAAACGTCACAGTTTAATATGTCGTCCGAAAATGGAAAAAAAAAGTAAGAGTTTACTATGTCGTCCAAAAATGGACAAAAAAACTTCATTTTTTTGTCCGAAAACGGGCAAAAATGTCATAGTTTATTATGTATACTTTTCAGCTGAACTGCAGGATGTGTACACAGAGCATGTAGAAGATAAATTTGTCAACAAATTAAAAATGTAGGCAGTAAAACATTTACAGCATTTACAGCCACCATTTTTTCACGTCTTTATGCCATTCTAACTTTGACGTACTGCACAGATGACATTCTCGGGAGTTCTCTCTGCTACTAGCTGCTGTTGTGTTGTTTTCATTGAAGTGACAAATGAGTCCACTGTGGATAAAAACATGACTGGAGCAAATAAAAAAAGCTCAGAAACCGCTTGTTGTGCATAGGGTCAATATATAAATTACTGAAGATTTGGCACACTAGTCAAAATAACTACCACAACATCATTAAGAATAATTCCTGATATCACTACCCATCATAATGTGCCAAACAGTATAAGTGAAAAAATGGTCTGTATTTATATAGCGCTTTACTATACCTGCAAGGTACCCAAAGCGCTTTACAGGATACATCACATTCACCCATTGATGGTGGAAGCTGCCATGCAAGGCGCTAACCATGACCCCATCAGGAGCAATTAGGGGTTAGGTGTCTTGCTCAGGGACACTTCGATATGAGCACAACGGGCCGAGGATTGAACCAGCAACCCTCCGGTTATAAGACAGCCACTCTACCCACTGAGCCATGCCGCCCCCACAAAAAAGAAAAAAAAGTCACAGACATGAATAACTCTGTTCAGATTGCAACCACATCCACATCGTAATATTCTCACCAGTGAACACAGACAAAGCAGAAACAATCAATGCTTACTCTCTTTTCAATCAACTAATCCATTAATTGACTCAGCAGCTAAAAAAAATTTGATCTTTCTTATCTTTTAAACATCTACACAGGGTCGTCCATGTTTTTATTTTCTCAAATCTAGATTTCTGTAATACATTCAACATACATATTAATCAGATTTCCCTTCCTTGACTTCAGGTGCCTCAAAAGTTGAATTGGTACAAGAAAACCAGATCATATTATTCCAGTACTGAGCTGCTTTTTACTGTTTCAAAATGGGAACATTCCTGTTGAGTTTCAAGTCCTTACATGCCCAAGGTCCTGAATATTTTAGGGATCTTTGAACCCCACACGAGCCCGGAAAAATCTTAAAATCAGCGACAAAGAGCTATCGTGCCTTTATAGTTCAGGCCTTTAAATTCTGGAATGACTCACCTGCTGAGATTAGATTTTCGAAAACGACCACTGTTTTAAAATCACTTCTCAGAACATTCTTATTTTCAAGATTAACATTTAATTTCTATGTGAATTTTAATGGATTCCATTCATATTTCATAGCTTCATTAATATAATCCTTACAGCCTATTATTGTTATGAATATGGGCCAAATCTAACTGATGTTCAGTGGATGAACTGCATTCAAACCTTGGAAAAAAATGTGTGTAAAACTAAAGCTTCAAGATTAGATCCTGCCAAGAATCACAACAGAAATGAGTTCACATGATTTAACTAAGAAACACTCTATAACTACACAAAAACAGGAACTTTAAACTTTCTATCGATATATTCCTCGCAGCAGATTTGAATGAAGCTCTCAGACTTGGTTAGATCATTTAGAACAATCTGGATCTTTTTTTTTTGGCAACAGTGACATCAGTGCAGAAACACTAATTTATTCACACACACACAGCTTCTTAAAGTTTATCAGGTCAGCGCTGAGACATCCTCGCTGCTCGGTCGTCCCAGCTCGCACCACATGACTTCCCCCTTACGTCTGCCTGCTGCAGGTTTGCCCTGTTTATTCCTGAACTCAAATAGGACTGCAAACTACGGAGTGCAAAGGACTGCATCCTTAATGACTCGCGTAATAAATGATTCAGACCCTGAGGCTGTGCAGAACAAGCACGGAGCAGCTAAAGGAGGAGGAACAAGAGAAAGAATAAGTTAAAGACGTCGGGTTAAAGGTTAAGGAGGAGAGAGTAAAACAAAATGAGACATGGGAGGAGACGGAGAGTCTGGAACAAACCAGGCAAGAACCAAAAGAAGACAACACAGATCAGAGAAGAAGTTCAGAGACCAGCCAGAAAAACAGGACAAGACAGATTATAACAGCATCTCCTGCTGCAAAAAAAACCCCCAGTAAGCATCTACACAGCTCCAACTCAGATCTTAGCAGCAGAAATCAGGGGCTATTGTATGTAAAACACATGGTGCAGCAGGGTACAGTAAATAAATCATGCTTCATTCTGCTCCTCTCAGCAGAACAACAGCACACGGCACTCTGCTACATCCACACGGAAAACCACGGCATGAAAAAGTAATGGCAATTAAAACATGCAAATAACTCAGAGGCCCATTAGCGGCGTTGGTTCCCTCACATCATCACCTGACAGCGGTAGAAGCAAAGGAGAGGTAAAAAAAGAACAGTGACAAACCCTTTCTGAACTGTTTGGGGTGCAGCCATCGGAGGGTTTTACAGCGGAGGCAGTAAAGGGACAATTAAAGTACATCACGGCACACGGTTGTGCCGGATCATTTCACATCATGAAACCTTGAGAGGAGCGCATGCACAGGGACGCTCGTGGCCATTTAGGCAGCATGGAGCGACGGGAAATAAAGGAAGCAGGGGGGAGTGCGAGGGAGGGAAGTTGTTGTCGGCATGAATCCCACTGAGCTGTCTCCAGATGTGTAGTTCAGCAAGCTGGATGTGACAACACTTGTGTGTTCGCTCGCTGCCGAACAAAGACTTCATCCCTCCTTTGAAGCTCAGAATTCCAGCAGTGTTTGCAGCACTGCAGAAAATCTATATAACATCAATATTATTAGTGATATAAGGCTGGGATTTTATTGTTGTAACATCAAAATTGTCTTTTACAGGTATTTAAAGGGTGGGCTGCACAGTGCCGTAGTGGTTAGCACCTTCGCCTTGCAGCAAGAAGATCCCCGGTTCGCGTCCTGGCATTCCCGGGATCTTTCTGCATGGAGTTTGCATGTTCTCCCTGTGCATGTGTGGGTTTTCTCCGGGTTCTCCAGCTTCCTCCCACAGTACAAAAATGTGCTTTGGTTAATTGATTATTCTAAATTGCCCGTAGGTGTGAGTGTGACTGTTTGTCTGTATATGTATTATTCACACCACATGTGGTATTATGAACTAACTGATTCATGACAGAACTGGTGTAATAGCGTAGCATGTTTTATTTTTTATATTTATTTCAAATCCCTCACTCTCATATAGTAGCTGTGCTGTTTTAATATAGAATCAGAATCAGGTTTTTTGGCCAAGTATGTGAAAACACACAGGGAATTTGACTTGGGTGTCTCCTTAGCTCTTAAAGTACTTAAACATAAATAAATCACATGCATTTAAACAAAGTCAACCTGTTATGGAAGGAAAATGAGTGTTAAATTACTATGTTTTCATTTAAATTTGCAATTTCTGCTTTTCAAAGTTGCAATATTTTAATTAAATACCTCTAAAGTTGACGCACAGCACAAAACAGAAATTCTCATCGAAACACCAAAGTTATGTAAAAGCTGCATTTGTTTACTGAGTCACTGTTGGATTTTAATTACTTTAACAGCAGAACTGCATTCATTCATAAATAAAAAAAACAGCTGCAATAATTTGCGGTCCGAGCACGACTTTTGTTCTCGGTGCTGCAACAGAAGCAGCCTTTGTCGTTTGCCCTTTCGGTGCCGTTGCCCGGTCCCTTGGTGCTGTTTTCCGGTGAGCGGGTGGCCTCCCGGATTTGGGTGTGGGAGGGGTGGCGTGGGTGGTGTGGCTGGATGGGGTGGGGTGGTGTGGCTGGGCGAGGGGAGAGGGGTGGGGGGGTGGCCTGGTGGGGGGCGGAGGGGGGTGATGGGGGTGGGTTGTGGGTGGGCGGCATGGTGGGGGAGGGGGGTGGCGTGGGTGGGTGACCGTGGGGGGGCGGGGGTTTGGGGTCTGGGGGGCGGGGGGGGGGACAGGGGGGGGGCGGGCGGTCGTGGGGGAAGTGGGGGCTGTGGGCCGGTGGGGCGCCGTGGGGGTCTGCTATGGCCCGTTCTGCTGCGTGGGCCTTGGGGCTCTGGCTGTGTCAGGGGGGGGTCGCTCCGGGCTCCTGGGCTGGGTCTCCGCTTGGTGGCTCCTGCGGGGGGGCTGGGTGGACCTCCTTGGGCTGGAGGGGACAGCTCCCTCCTTTTGGTGGAGGTTTTCATGCATGCCAGATCCACCACACCGGCACCTACCAAAACTTAATAGAGTGTGTTCCTCCGGTTGCTGAGTCAATGGAGGTTGCTGGGTTAGTGTCTGTGGATCTCACTCTGCTCTATCTATCCTTCTTGTGGCCTCCTGACATCTTCATGATTGATCCAGTTGGGACTTTGTCGTATTAGGTGTTTGTGAAGGGTTTTAGTTTTGTAAATGGTTTTAAGGTGTGAATTAAAGAGTACAAACAAATAAAATGCACCTTTTCTGTTAGAACACTGTTTATGCCTCACCTTTCTGTCTGTCGTGTGTTTGTTTTATGTTTCACTTGGGTGTGCACAGCCCTCAATGGCATAATGTAGGAAACAGCTTGAAATAAACATGATAGGTTAATTTGCCATGAGGGCAGGTGATGGTCACAGTCACAAAGAAGAAAAAAATTGCACATGAAGCTTAAGCAATGGCACCATGGATGGTTGGTGTCATTTTTGAGCGGACTTGCAGACAAAAAAAAAAGAAGCAGCCTTTGTCACACTCTCTCGCTCCATGAATTAAATATTTTGTGTAAGTGCAGTAGTCGTACTGTAACTTTATTCGCTTCCCTCTCCACTGACTGGACTGCAGCGGCGTCCCATCACTTCATTTCCAACTTCCTGCCCCTTTTTTTCTTCCTGTATATCAGTACAAGCCTTACTAAACATTCCTCTGTTTCACATGCTTTTACTTAGTCATCTCTCATCCACTCTTTGACTCCAGTGAAAGCCCCATGACTTATTCATGCTGATGGATTTTCCCTGTATACAGCCTGATCCGTCTTTTCCCATAGTCAGCTCTTACTGGACGGAACCCAGTGGTCCCACAGCTCCCGGTATACATGCCTGAGTCATGGCACTGCCACCGCTACCTGTCCTGCAGCCATGATACCACGTCTGATTAACAGGCCTGTCTGCGAGTCTGAGATGAAACGTTTCCTCTGCTGGCTCTGTTTACATGCTTCCTCCAGACATGTTCTCAGTGCAAGACGAATTACCCAGCCCTTGGATTGATGAACTCTCCTTCTGCAACTGCTGAATCTTAGATTGATGGAGAGTTGATGTTTGCAAGCTTTCACAAAACGGAGCAGCATTTGGATAATTATTAAGAAGAAGGTGCAAAAGAACTGCAAAACTTGGTTTAAAGAAGACAGATGCACGATAATCTGAGGGTCAAAATAATGTTGAAATTCTATTAAATACTGTAAAATGAGAGAAGAGCAAGGGCCAAAAAACTTGAAGGGGAAGTTGTGCAGACATAGCTAAAGACAGCAAGTTTAAAAGGCATAATATATTGTTAAAAGTTCAATAAAATCACCAAAAAAACGACCCATTTATCAGAGCCAGAAACTGTTAAAACAATACTTTTCAACAGTTCTTGAACTATTTATCTGTAACTATCACAAGCTTTAATCCAATATAACCTTAAAACTTGGTATATTTGATCAAAATCACATAATTCTGCACGTCTCATTTAAAAATTTGCTATAAAACAAACACTTTGCACTAATCAGATTCTGTAAACACACATAAACTCTGTGCTCCTAATGAAGCCATTAGTGACTCAGCTGTGACCAACAGGGACAAAAATCAGGGACTTTTTAGCTGAATTAGACTGAACTACAGGCTGTGTATACAAAAAAGAAGATAGGAAGCAGGTATTTAAGTAAATTTAAAATGTACAAGTAAAATACCTATAATATGGAGAGTCAGCATTGCTCTCATCATTGGTAACAAGTTTGGGCTCTTGAAAAATTCAGTTTTTTCCATTTCTATAGAATAAATAACCAAAGAAATTCAACTTTTGTTTTTTCCTTTTGTTATTATTTGTGGCATTAAAACTGCGAACACGATCCATTTCACTCCTTCCCACTTCTAGTCATGGTTATTTTTATAGAGGTGCAGGAGTTTATATTGCAGTGAATCCACAGTGAATAAAAATGAGACAAGAGCAACAACAAAAAAAAAGAAGAAGAAAAAAAACACACTCAGAAACTCCCAGAGGGTTAAAGGTCAATGTGTCACAAAATGGAGGGGGGGAAAAAAAATCGATTTTCTACTTCCAGGAGAGCAAAAATACTCAACATTGAGTATGCCAAGTCTGAAAGGAGACATCCAAAAATGGATGAATGGCCAAAATCAATGAACACAAAACACAAATCGTTTCTGTCTCTCCCTCTCTTTACTGTATTACTTATGTTTTTTTCTATTATTATTGTTGCTCTGTCCAAATTCATTCGATCGCAGTCTGGACCTGATCTCCCTGACAGTCGGTAAATAAAAAGTAAGCAAAACGTCATGAGATGCAGCCGGCGGATCGATACTCTTGGCCTCATCTCAAGACGCTTCTCGAGGGCGATTTGGGAAGGCTTCAAAAGTTTACTGCTCCACATATCAGTTTGCCTCTGCAGTCTCCTGAATCAGTCAATACTTGAAATCTAGCAGAGGCAAGGAAAAAAAAAGAAAAAAAGAAGCATTTCCCTCTCTGTTCCTGCATCGTCTCCTCCATTTTCTTCCACTCACTAATGCACTCCTGTCATCAGGGAGTTGGATAGCATACTGCAAGCTAACAAAAATCCACAGTGACGGCAGACCTCTCTCTTAAAACCTTAATAACGCAGCCAGTGAGACGTTAAACCATCAGAGGAATTGATTATTTTTTTACACCGCCAACACAGTCATTCTGGGGGAAAAGGAGGCTAAGGGGAAAAAACACGCTAATGCTTTGTTGCTTTGGAGTTTTTCTGTGAGGACTAAGGACCATGTGGAGAATAAAAGAATAAACGACAGGCTGAAGTGATAAAAAGAAAAGAGAACACAAGGATGCGGCTTCCAATGAATGGCTTTGGACGGAAAAAGCATCACAACCTTTTTAGGAGTTTCTCTATGAATTATTCAAGGCCAAGTCAGTGAACAATTGGGGCAGTGCCACAGCTTCCTGAAAATAAATAAATTACAACCAAATATATGTAATAAAAGGGCCGCCGCTACGGAAGTTCACACTTTGCTTTTTTTTTCTTTCGCTGCTGCCTTTTTCAATTTCTCACGACGGGATAACAAACTCACACTTGCTCACATCACAGCCCAACCTCCCCGCGATCCCGCCCCGGCCTAAACACAAACACAAGTTAGAGGAAGGGAGGGGCAAGATTGGGGAAAGAAAAGTGTTATCTCTCTCTGATGTGTCGAGGCAGCGGAGGACGGACAGACAAGCACAAACACAAACAGATCCGCCGTCAAGACTTGTGTACCTTGCAGCTGCCTGAAGCGCCCGTCCAGGATGGAGTTGAAGGAGATGTTGGAGGTGCTGTAACTCAGCCAGCGCGCTCGCTTCATACTCTTGGCCGAGGAGGAGGAGGAGGAGGAGGAGAGGATCGGGGCGGCTGGGGGAGGAGGGTGAGGGTGAGAGGCCCGCTGACGTCTGGGGGTGCAGGAGGAAGAAGAGGAGGAGGACGAGGAGAAAGGGGAGAGCCCGGCCGGCGTGGAGGCCATCGGGACGTGGAGGAGGGTGCCATTCCTCTCCGGGTGGTGCTCCGGCTCCGGATGCTTGATGCCGCCGCTTCCCCTCTGGTTCTTCCTGCTTTGGGCCCTGTGGACCGGCGGGGTGCTCCTGCTCCGGCTGCTGCTGCTCAATCCGACCCTCGCGGGCGTCTCTTTCTCAACCGGGGTGTAGTTCCGGCCGGCAGCCTCCTTGGACCCGCCGCTTGCAGTCCGGACGGCGGCGGTCTCCCTGCTGCTGGCCTTCAGGCTGATCTTGACCTCTCTGAGCCGGGGTTGGCTGATGGGGGCGGCGCGCAGCAGACAGGGGCTGCTCATCTTGACCCCCGGACAAGAACAACAACAACAACAACTCACCGCCTCTGGAGCCGGCAGAGGAGCTTGGCAACTCCACGTCTCTCTTCTTCTCTGTCTCTTGGCTCTCTGTCCTCCTTTCCAGATCCCTCTCGCATTCACTCCTCCCTCCCTTCCTTCCTCCCCCCCCCCTTTTTTTTCCTCCTTTCTCGCTCTCTCCTCGCTGCTGCCGTGATGATGCTCTGCCTCCACTCTCAGGCGGCACGAGGGCTCCGGCAGCCTTCAGTTTGGCTCAGAGTGGTTTCTCCGAGCCCCATCCATGCATACAATATGTTTCAATACATCCACGTGTTCGCACGACTCCCTCCCTCCATCCAACACTCCCACACAGTCGTGACATCACCGAGTGCGAAGTGTACGACTGGCACAGTTGTGATTTTCCTGTGCCAAAAATCCAACATGAAACCATGCATCTCAGAGAAACGCATCGTTTTCACGGAGCTACGTAAGAAGCGGTGTGAATGGGCTGGATGTTCACTACATTCTGTGTCCTTTGAAGGCATGCTGTATGCAAATTTCTGAGTTCACAAGCTGGAGAATGCAGCGGGTGTCATTCAGAGCCTCTCTCATCTCCTGCCTCTCTCTTCACTTTCCTCCCTCCTTCCTTCACCCTCCTCTCTCTCTCTCTCTCTCTCTCTCTGACAGGAAACACTGATTGCATTACAGAAACATCAGTGCAGCACTCTAACACAATATCACCAACACCCACACAGAAGCCTTCAACACTTAAAGAGACAGAAAGAGACAGCAAGGAAAGTGGTGAGAGCGCATCCAGGGTAACCGTCCTGGACAGGAGTCGAGTAAAAGTGGAACTGGGGATCAGACCGAGGTCGTTTTGTTGGTACTGATGGAAATGTGTCCACAGGATCAAGCATTCAAAGCTGCTACTGAAGCTCACATCAGACAGTTAGTGTTTCTAAGTTAGGTTATTTAGGATTTCAAAGCTTGCAGTTGTTAATACTATTTAGAAAGAAATTAACTCAAGGTTGAAGTGTCAAAATCTGCAGTTCCTCAAACGGCCACTTGAGGCTGACTCCAAGAGCGAGTCAATCCCCATAGACGCCAATGTTAAAATATTCAATTTTACAGCAGAAAAAAACATGTTTACAGCCTGGTATAAAATAGGGTCTTGGTCTCTATAGCTACATAAACACATAGAAAAATTATCCTCTTATTTGACTTAAGAGAAAGTAAAAAGCACTATTTCTATTGTTAGGGTTAGATAAGGGAGTAAGTTTGTAATTTGTGAACAAAAAGTTTGAGTTGTTCCGTTGACGAATTCTCTGACTATTTTGAGAATCCCCTTTTTGTCAGGTGTGGCTTTAAAGAAGAATGATCAGTTAGTGCGACCAACACACACATTTCTTGGACCATTGATGGTAAAATGTTGCCTTAAAATGCAGCTTTATTCACATAACATGTCACAGATGACAAAAGAAATACGGGGCTGTTTTCAGGTTGGATGATGCCATGATGTCAGTTACGGCCGTAGACAGGAAAAAGTCAGAAGTCCACAACTCTACCATTTGTTGTCTTAGAAATCTTTCCAAACTGCATGCTTTGACAGAAAATCCAACACATGATACCTTCGATGGAGATGCCTGACAACATGGTTCTAGTCCCCAAAAAATGTCCATCAACTTCACCGAGCCCTGAAGGTTAAGCGGGACAACATACCACAACAGCATCAACAACCTCATTAACCCTAATCCCCAGTCTTGATCTGCCCAATTTAAATTCCACTATAGTGTATACTTGGTTGTTTTTGTGATGTCCATACTGTTGTAGAGATGTTGTGTGTTGGAACAACATATTTAGCGCCCATGTTGAAAAGAATGGATTGAATTTAATAAAGCATTACACACTGCTTTTATATTTTTGTTTACCTTAACTTCCCCTTCATGAGAACTGTACAGGGGGTGAATTTTATGTATCTCACTTGGTTAAATTCTATTGAGGCCTAAAGTTATGCATGAAGCAGGACAACCAATGGTTGAATGACCAGCTTCAGTTCCACCTCTTTGCTCATTTTTGTAATAATAATCATGACAGGAGGAGTCATTCACTGCCAAGACAGTGACGACTGGAGCCACAATTTAGTTCCAAAACCACCATCATCCATCTTTAAGTACAGTAGATTCTCTTTATTAACAAACACACACGCACACATCACATGTTTGTAAAGATTACTGCTGTGTACACCGTTATGAACATGATTGCCACGAGTCAGCAGGCAGTTGGTGATGGTAAAGCATGAATGAAGCAGCTTACTGCTAAGTGATACTAGTCCTCTGTGCCTGTAACGTAATACTCCACATACTGTAGTAGTTTTTATTATGGGGTAAAGTTTCCACGTTGGCTTCAAATTGTGCTCCAAAGTACATCTGGTTCACAGGAAAACAACGTTCTCATATAGTAGATGTGATAAGGAATTAACATGGAAAACAACATGCATCAATGGGCTGAAGTGCCACCGTTTGTTTGGTTTTCCTGCTCAGTGACTGAAAATGAATCCTCTCATCTGTGGAAGCACCTGTACATCTAAACGTGCAGCCACTTAACGAATCTTTGCAGTTCAAAGGACTTGCTTGTGTCAGCACAGAATTCCTGGATCATTAACGCTGCCCTAATCAATATTTTTATATGTCCAGTGGATCAAATTACCTCATAGAGAATCACAACCTAACTCCACAGTTCCCTTCAGACCTGGAGAGCTGTTTAACATCTGTTAGCTCATTGTTTTGGCTCTAACGTCCCACAGATGTTCCGGTTCACTCTCCCTGATCTCATCAGCTTCATTTTGGCAGCAGGTGTTTGGACTGAAAAAAAATCAGATAAACTAATGTTTACACTACCTGCCCAACACCAAACAGCATGCAGGAAAAGTGAACTGATTAACTTAGAGGGCATTCAACAGATAGATGGATAATTCCCTTTAGATGATGGTGGAGACCAAAGTCAGAGCAAAAACCAGAGTAAAGATGACACATGAGACTAAACATTTGTGGAGACCAAAAAACAGAGTAAAAGTAGAGGTGGACACAAAGATGATTTAATGTTACTCTGTGTCTACTTGATGCATAACTAAGACATATGTTGCTGGCGATAATCTGTCACAATTGTTTGTTTGATTTCAAGAAACAAAAAATTTAAATCAAATTTTATTGGTATGGTTAGAAAAAGATGAAATTTAGCTGTGTTAATTTAATAGTTTAACTGCAAACAAAACATTTTTGAGTTATTTAGTTATCATAAGGTCCGGCTCTAAAGGCCAATGATTGGGCAGCACTTCTTCAAGTGGCAATAAAAGACCACCTTAAAATATAGCGTTTGTTTGTTTTTTTTTTCCAAATAATGTAATGCCACAGATGACAAAAGAAGGCGAAGAATGAGCGGTTGGCAGCTGGGTGATGCCATGTCAATTAGGACCGTAGCCATCATCAAATAGCCACAAAGTGCAGCAAAACAATCACAATTGAACAAAATGGCCACATAGTTTAGCATAAAGACCAATAAAAGAAGCAAAAGGCCCACAACTGGATTCAAAATGACAGCAAAGTGAAGCAAAGCAGCCACAAACACTGGAATAACAACAACTGCACACAAAACGACCAGACAGTGAAGGGCATACAACTACGGAACACAGTAAAATGAGCAAAACAATGCAAAACTATTAAGAAGAGACACAAAACAAACACAGTTGGTCAAAAATGAAGCATAGTGACCCCAAATGATGTAAAATGTCTACGCCGAGACACAAAATTGTGATGCAAACCAATCACAATTGTGCAAAATGACCAGTTTAGCAAAAAGACCAACAAATGAAACAAAAGGCCCATGATTGGATTCTACAAAGTGCAGCAAAACAACTGCAAAGACAGACGTAACAACAACAGCTAGACACAAAGTGAGGGAGAGCAACTACAAAACAATGCAAAACTACCACAAAGAGGCATAAAAAGCCATAAAATGAAGCAAAACAAACATAGTTGGTCAGAAATTTAAGCAAAATGACCCCAAATGATGTAAAATGTCTACACAGAGACACAAAATAGCCACAAAGTGATGCAAAGCAGTCACAGTTGACCAAAGAGTTAAGCATAAAGACCAATAAATGAAGCATAAAGCCCAAAATTGGACAGAAAATAACCACAAAGTGAAGGGAAAACAACTATAAAACAAAGCAAAACGAGCTGAATAATGCAAAAAAGAGACACAAAATAGCCACTTAGTGAAACAACCGACCTCAAAGAGAGATTTTCAACTTCCAGCATCACAGCTGCACCATGATCAAAACATTTTACGTGATACAAGGCCTCGTTCCACTGAGCTGAATTCATGTTTCACCACCTGGCGGCTGACCTCTCTTCTGTCTGCAGCTTTACAGACATGTGACCCTCAACTCCCCTTTTCCTGTTCCCTCTACCAGAGATGCTGCTATTTTAAAGTCCCGGGCAGCCGGCCCACAGGTGGGTCGCAGCTTACTAGCTTTAGCCAGAAATGCCAGAGATCTGTGCTATGGGAGGCAGACGGGCAGGGCAGCTGTCCAGATCGGTCAGACGCTAGACATCCAGGGAATGTGCAAGCGATCCCGGCTAGTTGCGGAGGGTGTGGAGCGGTGTCAGGGCTCAGCTGCTGAGGGTGTGCCACACCATGAGCAACATCCGCACACAAAAACACGCATAACATCCCCTGCAGAGGCTCCAGCAGAGAGCTTTGGAGTGAAATCAAGGATCGCCTGCAGTGCCAGTTTGCTGTTTCTCCCACAAAATCTGAGGCGAGGTTTTTTTATTCAAGCTCATTCAACCCTGTCAAAGTCAAACGGACATTACGGCTCATCCTCTCTGCCCTTTGCGCGCAATCTTTAAAAAGACTGTCATCCCAAAAATGTGCCCCAGAGGACGGGCCAGCCTGTTTACTATGCAGCCACTCACCTGCGAGGGCCTTGATGCGCGAGCGCTCAAACAGCCTGGCCGAGCTGTTGTCATTGTCTAGTTCCTCATCAGAGAGGTCGAAGCGGGTGTTGATGTGGCTGTACTGCTGCGTGATCTCCACATTGTCAAAATCCGTGGTGGAAGTCATGGCGGTAGCCAGCGTGGCGGGCGGGCGGGGGGACGGCGGCCGGCGTCCTCAGGTGGTTTTGGGTGAAGAGAAAGGTGAGCAGATGGGATGGGCCTTGAATTCTGAAGGCAGTCTGCAACTGAGGGGGAAAAACACAGATTTAGTATCATAACGGAGTATAATGATTGACTGTTAGATACCATTCAAGAAGGTTTCCGGGTGTTTTTTGCTCCTGTTACATTTTAACTCCCTGTTACATTTTTAACTGCAATCTGAAGTCCAGTGGTAACAGCACAACAGTGGCTACAAGTAGAGAATTTAGGAATGTCTTCTGTGCAGTATAATGAAGCAATAATGCCATAATTCAGAAAAAAGAAGTAAAAGCAAAAGTTGAATTTGCTTCTTTTATTTAACTTTTCTGTTAAGAAAAGGTGACATGCTCAGTGTTGTTATTTTTGCTCTCCTGGAAGCAGAAACTAAGTTTTCCCCATCTTGTCTTGTTGTTGTGACATACTGACGCAATTTTTAAAAACATACAAAAAAAAATTCCTGGAACCAACATGTACAACTTTTTCCAAATATCCACAAGCGTTAACAATTCTGGAAGACAATGGTGGCACTACAAGCGCGACAGATATTCATTATTTACATTTTTAGCTTGTTTTTGTACTTGTCTTCCAACTGCAGTGTAAATAAAGCATGTAGTTTAACCTAGTTCAATCCAAATTCCCTAAAAATGTTCCTTATGGTTGTTGGTCACAGTTGAGTCACTAATGGCTTCATGGTCGCACCAAACAACTGGATTTTTTTATTTTTTTTTTGGAGAATTTTTAAACGAGACATGCAGGATAAATAGATATTGATGAAGTATCACAACTTTAAGCATCGATTTGGTTAATTCTTCCAACAAAATGGCAAATTCGACAATTCTGTCATTACAGTTTCTTGCTATGCCCATGATGGTGTATTTTTGGTAATTTAAAAAAATAAAGATAAAGATTAGTTGATTAAGCCATTAGTGATTTCATAGATATTAAATGAGCCGCTATTCTGCAGTTGTAAGTCCATACTGATGTGCTGCTATCAAAGCTGAGATTAAAACCGGGCTTTCTTTTTAGATATAAACCCCGTTTTCTTTTATCTACCAGACAAAGATTTGTTGAGGCAGTTTCCTCTCTGTGTTGGACCACGGGGATGTTATTTGTGGACGGGCAGACAGTTCCACTCTTAAACCTTCAGATGCAGTGTTTCACTCCGGCTTAAGATTCAACACCACAGATATCCGCTCACACACAGCTCACCTTGCAGATGCCAAAAATGTTTAGAGCTGGAAGGATCTGCTTTTTCCTACTGTCTCCCACAAACTTGGAAAAAACTTTAGCAAAACTTCAAGGTGACCTCATTAATACCACTGAGACAACTCAAAGGCTGAATTGCTGCTCTTAATGATTGTGAATGTCATTGCTTTAAGCTTTATTTTACTCATTTGTAATACATTCTTACTCTTTTCACCATTATTAAATAGTTTTTATTTAATATAATCAACCTTTCTTTGTTGCAATTTGATTTACGTGTTTCTGCATTTACTGACACCTTGAGTGTGTTTTTGCTGATTTTAAACACAATAAATGAAACTTGATTGTCATTTTCTTTGTTGTACATTACAATGAACTCAATATCTTTGCAGTGCTGGTAAAAAAAGAAAAGCATATTGGGTGGCATGTGTTGGCCTTGAGGACATTAGAACATTAGTAGCACACAAACGTAGAGACAAAAAAGACAAATAATGCTATTTGGAGGATCCGGCTTATTCTAAAAAGCAGCACACACTCTCTCTCTTGGCAGTTTTGTGTTTTAAATTTCACTTTATCGACTCCATGTAAGAGAAGCTGTTTCTAAACCTGGCGCCAGAATGTGATTTTGGCAATTTGGGGATATTTATACAACCCCAGCTGTGCTCCAGGTGTATTTTTACACAGAAATCACGTGTTTGGAAGCTTTCAAACTGGCCCCACGAGCTCCTGTTGCCCCCCCATTAATCTCCATTTTGTGAGTGTCACTTTGCTCAACTGTCACAGAGTGTCTGGGTATCCTTCGCGTGGAAATGGCGGGTTGAAGGGCCGTCGCTCAGATAGCTCTATCTGGGTGCAGCATAGCTCTCTTATCGTGTCGCACAGGGGGGAGGGCAACCCCGCTGCACTGCAGAACCTGACGAAACCGCCTTCTTTTGAATGATGCAGCTCACGTAGTTTGAAATGCAAGCGTGTGGGTGTTTGCGTACTTCCGTTGGTGGGGAACAAGCGTGAGGTAAAACAAGGCGGGGAGACTCACTTGTGTTTATACAGTGTGACACAAATCCAAGAGGAACATGGCAGACGGTCTCTTTGTGGTACCGATTAACCCTCCTGTTGTCCTCATTTACGGGCACCAAAAATACTGTTTCCTTGTCTGAAAAAAATCAAAAAAATTCTGCAAAAAATTCAACAATTTTCTGAAAATTTGCAAAATTTTCAGGAAGAAAATTCCAATAATTCCTTGAAAGTTTTATTTTTAAAAAATCTCCCAAATTTGGCAAGAAAATTCTAGGAAATATTTTCAAAAAATAAGCAAAAATTTTCCAAAAAAATCCTAAAAATATCTAAAGTGATTACATATACCAGTAAAACTGCTAATATTTTCTTCAAGAACATTCACATAAAAATCTACCAAATGGTTGATTTTTGTGAATGCTCTTAAAAAATATTTTCAACATTTCTTTTTTTCCACCAAAAAATGTTCAAAGATTGATCAAAAATACTGAAGATGTGGACACTAGAAATTTCACTGTGAAAATATGTATTTTTTCCACATTTTCAAACTTTAAAACGGGTCAATTTTGACCCACAGGATGACTGGAGGGTTAAGATTACAAGCAACAATTCCTGAATAACACGTTTCACAAATATGCATGCCTTTTACTTTATATTTTGATTTTACACTATTGGAAAGTAGCCATACATTTACTTTGTTCAGTTCTCAACAATTTGTGCATCATTTTAGAGTTTTCCTTTCATGTTAATTCTACTTTTATTTCACTGTAATTCAGAGGGAATATTATTTATTTAACCCTCAGAACCCCAAAACCTGCTAAAAGATTGGAAAAGTTATCTTCTACACCATCTATCTGTAAAAAAAAAAAAAAAAAAAAGAATCAGCAGATTTTCAACTTTCCAATGATCTTTGAGCAAATCATCTGGAAAATGAACCAAATCTTTCTCATCAAAATCACTTCATCTTGGTTAAAAAAATCACCAAAAATAAAAGTGTTTGCTACAGTGAGATTCTGTAAAAACTAAAAATTCTGCGCTCCTTAGTGCTCCAGTGAAGCCATCTGTGACTCAGCTGGGACCAACCAGGATGTGCCAAAAATTCTGGGAATTTTCAGCTGAACTGCAGGCTGTGTTTACACAGAGCAGTGAGAGGAGACGGACAGTAAACTAAATTAAACATTTAGGCAGTAAAATTATCTACAGCATGTACATTTTTCACCCAGCGTTAGCAACACCTGTGGAAAAAAAAAAAGCAACACCTGTGGACACTTGGAAGAGAGCTTCTCATGTTGATTCCAGGTTGTTTTTTTTTAATTTTTGGAAGATAAATATAATAAATATCTATATATATATTTGCTCATTTTTATGCTTGATGGCATTATAACCTTGTCAGACTTCACAAAACACATTTTTGAGTTCTCTCTACTTCTATGGTTGTGCTGTTTGTATAAAAGGTGCAGGACTTTATATTGCAGTGAAAAAAATGAGACAGGAGCAAAAACGCTCAAAAACTACTCAAAATTCAGAGGTTTCATATCTGTTGTTACTACTTACTTTACAGATTCTAATTTAGAAACAGCAGAAGCCCTCACAAAAATGCACAGGAGTAAACTGTGATTATGCATATTATTGGATTATTATTGCTGATACATGAACATCCATGCAGCATAACGTAGGAACTTTACAACTTTAGATCCTGATGGACCGTTTAACCTGTAAGAATGCATCATGTTTTATTCTGTAAGAAAATCATCATTTTTTGCAGATATGTAGTAATTACAGCTGTCAAATTAATGCAGTGAAGCAAGAAGTTAAATATTTCTGTCTTAAATCTGGTGCAATGAGTGTATAAAGAAACTTCCACTGACAAAATTTAAGCGCATGGACTTAGAGCTCAATAAACATATTGCCACCTCCGATTACATAAATGTACACTGTGAGCACAGTGGGCGGATGTTGGGTACATTCAGTGAAGGGGCCCTCAGTGATCAGCACAATGATGGCATCCACAGGTCTCCCCCCTCCTCCTGCTCAGTATCAGTGCAGTGCAGAGGGCCGTTATCAGCGGGGCGACGCTCCACCCACCGCTGGGGATCCCCTTATCACCTCACACACAACCTGACCCGGGCCACTGCTCGACACACCGCACAAAACCCCTCTTTACAAGCGCCGCACTGACTCACATCCACAAGCAAAACTGGAAGACTCTAATCCTACGTGTCGGCCGACGGGCTGAACACAAACCGCAGTAAATTAAGTGTTTGAGCGGAGACGTATACGAGGCGATACGGCGCTGTGGATAAAGAGAAGCAGGCCTCCTGCCTATAGACACCCAATGACAGAAAGGTCACTAGTTCCTCGCTTGTCACTGCCAGTGTGGCTGTCGATAGCAAAATGTCTTCTGTCCTTGAGCAAGAAGGAGAACTCTTACATAGCTGCTCGCACACAGTAGGTCACCCTGTCAGCCCCTATAGGGTAAAATAAACACTGGAAACTACTAATAAAATGCCAGCACTGATTCCATAAATAACAACCTGCGTACACCATTAAGTCTGCATTTATAGGCATGACTGTATCAGAATGACAAATGATTGTTTTCATCACAGGATTAAATGTAGAGCAGCAGAGATTAATTGGTTAATTGCAAACTATTTCAATCAATTTATTATATTTCAGTTATTTAATTCTATTCAATTAGTGGTCAACTAAATGAATCGTCAACTATTTAAATAATTGATTAATCCATAGAAATAATTAAGAAGATGAAAAAGTCCAAAATCTTTCATCCCAGCATCTTAAATCTGAATATTGTTTTTTTGTTGTTGTTCTCTATAACAATAAATTGAATTTTTTTGACTCGAAACAAGACATCTGAGGGACATCATGTTAGGCTTTTTTCTCAATTTTCACACATTCTAACAGAACAAACAACTAAAAATAGTTTATAGGTTAATCAAGAATGAAGATAACTATTATTTGCAGCCTTGTTTGTAACCAAAGTTGACTCAAAATCAATTCTTGAAAACAATGGTTACTTGCACTCTGAAAAAATGAGTAGCTCCAAAAATGTGTTACGTAGTTGATCCACATTTGTGACACAGCTGTGGAGACAGACCTGACTACCAGAGAAGTAATTTACAAAGACTGGGATGACTGAAGTTCAGTAGTTTGACGCAGAAAAATCTCAAAAATTTGCCAAATCCAATGTCTGAGATGTAACATTTTTATGTCACTCTTTGTCTTACGCGATAATAAATTCAACACTTTTGAGATTTGTTCTCTTGATCAGACAAAATGAGACATCTAAAGGCTTTGTCTTGCACCCTGGGAAATTATGATGAGCATTTGTCAGATGTTTTACACTTTAACAACTATTTCAAGATAATCACCTACAGTTGCAGCCCCAATAGTGATTCCAATTAACAGTCCAAGACCCAAAGATATGCAGTTTTCAAAGACCTAAAGTCATAACATCTACAAAACTGACTACAGTGGATGTCCCGAATTTTTCCCCGACGAAAGATTCGCAGATAATCAAAACTGTTTATGATCTCGACTCTTCCCGCAGAATTAAAATGAGCTCTCATGCTCAGCTTTGTCAGAAATCAGCTTCCTTTTCTTGCTTTAAAAAAGGTTAAATGATACGATTTTTGGTTTATATCTTAAAGAAAGTTGGTGCATTGCTTTGTTGCCCTCTTTTGATTCCATGGAGCCTCTCTGACCCTTTGTGGAAACATTAGTTGCCATATGGATAAAAATGCACATGGGCAACTGTGTGCGAGTTGGCAGTTTGTTGTACTCTATTCTGTTTTATGTGTGTTCAGTTATTCAGCAAATAAATCATTTTTCTGCAAGTTTATACGTTTGAGATCACAAAAGCTAGCGTCACCAACACCAAAAATGATGTACTTCTATTAAAAGTTAGATTACTAGGAATAATTATGATAAGAATTTCACACAAATAACACTTTCTGTCACCATTATCGGTCTCTACTGATAAGATTGATTGTGTAATACTTTGGGACCTTGTATTTCTTCCCATCACCTGAGGTAGATAAAGTCTCCAGAACACGGTCCAGTAAATGCATCATTTTTGTGGCGGCACGTAGTAAACCGGTGAGTAAGAACTCTTTTATGTACAGTCAACGGGTAAGAGTCGCTGGATAATTTCTCAAAAGTAGTAAAATGTCAAGAGGGATGATAAAAATGTCAGCTGGATTTTTTACAGATATCCAGGCGTTGCTTGGTCTGGACCTTAAAAATCATGCAGCACGGTTTCTGTGGATGCAGCTCTGCACGTAATTGCCTCGGAAAAAAATTATTAAAAGGTGTGAATGAGATTCTTACTCTTAAGGTTCTTTGACGCTAACCTTTCTGCAGCAATTTCCCGTCACCGCACAAAACTACACCGTAAACAAATATTTTCAGTGAGCACCTGAGCTGAATAATAAGTGTGGATTCTTCCAGCTGTAAGTACGGTCCAGAGTGATGCTTGCACTGCACTCTGAGCTGCACGGCACATTAGCAAGCACGGAGTAAGCGCATTATTGTGAGGAGAACACAGTCGGATGAAATAAGAGATGGGTGTGGTGAGGATGTGTGTGTGTGACCTACAGAGTGTCTGAGCAGCAGCAGCAGCAGTGACTGGACTGAGGGAGGCCTGTGATCACAGCAGACCTGAGACATAAACACAAAGCGAACAGAGATCAATATGGAAGGAGATTGTTAGTTAGGAGCTGACAGGGGGAAAAAATCAACAACCAAACTGACTTTAAGTTGTGAATTTTAACAAGTTATCAGGAAAACTGACAGCCCAAACAAGCCGTTAAGCAGAATCCATACTGCACATAGATCAGGTACAGAAGCTATAGGAGAAGCCTCACTTGTTGTGGTCAGTGCTGTTTTGACTGCAACAATACTGAGCCCGATCTTGCAAGAGGTTGAAACGAATCGATAGTAAACTATTCCTGGAGTGTGTTTACACTAAAGTCCTGCTCTTGCAGACACTCTCACACTTGTCCTTTTAAGGGGAATGAGTGGGAACGTCTCTTTTGTGCAGGGATTTCTTTTGCCGTTTCACCGTTTTTTGATCAAGCACTGAGACAGAAATAGAAAATATGAAACAGTGGAGTGTATTCTGGATTGTGTAAACATCAGTGGTGAAATGTAACTAAGCACATTTTCAGGTGAGTATCATAATTTCATGGGAACATCTAGGATCTTATTGTTCCAGTAGATTTGAGATAAAATCAGAACTTGCTACACAAAAAAAACATTAACAGGACTGCAAAATAGGATGCATATGTAGATTCAGATCCCCCTACAAGTATGTAAAATCAGCTCCATCTACCTCTAGAACAATAAAATGCTCATACACGTTAATGCAGCAGTAATGTAACAATATTCCAGGAGAGGAATACAAAGGCAAGCTTTACAAGGGCCATTTTACGCGTTTGGCAACATACGCTCAAAGTTTTCAATTCAGGAATTTCACTTGTAACGGTACTTTTTCTTGTAGTATTGCTACTTTTCAGTTAGTAAAGGGTTTGATTACTTGTTAAACCACTTGTAAACATGGTAGCAACTTTTGGAAACTGCACGATTCCATGCGCAAACGGTGGCGTATTCGTGCGTAATTTTATCGACGCATCTCGCTACTGTGGCGTTCTTACAGCTAAAGATAACAAACTTTCAAGTGAAGACTTTACAGAGGTGATAGGTTAAATGAAAGAAGGATCTGTTGATAGTAACTGTACAATAAAAAAAGTCAGCAGCCTTTAAAAATTACGTCACTATTAAAGATGGCACCCGAGCAAACAGGTGGTTTGAAGGAAACTTGTAACTCACCAAACAAACAGCGACCAGCAATAACAGAATTAAGACTATTAAGTGGCAACACAAATAATTTGGCCAACGATCAACACTTTCGGTTTCCAACGGCGCATTAGCTCTGCCGTCAATTTACACTTACTTACTTCTGGATGTTGTCCTGTACGAAAGTGTTTATGTTGAGCCTTCTCCCTGCCAATAAACCAATTATAATCCCATTGAAGCAGCGGGGTCCTGGTCAGAGCGCACGGAGGGCACGGTCCTACACCGGGGACGAGGGAAAGGGGCTGAAGGCGCCGCGCACTCCACGGTCATTCCCGAAAGCCAGCTTAGACTGACCCACCCTGCCGGGTTAAAAATAAAGTTGGCGCATCCAGTGCATGATCTGTGCGCGCAGGGGACGCACATTCCAGACAAGAGCCGGTGACTCTAAATGGCAGAGACACTTGTGATCTAGCGTGCGCTCCACCCCGCCCCGACCGGGCTCTAATCGCGCACAAAACACCCACCCACCCACAGAGACCCTCTCAGAAATGTCACCTCCACTGCTGCCTCTACGTGCCATTTGACATACAGAACAGAGAGGAGAGGTCCGGGCATGGAAAACAAATCCTGGAGAAAGATCCAAGCACGATGAAACGATGTCCTTCTGTAAAATGAAACACGCCTGTCAGATTAAGCGATTCTGGGAGAAAGAGGTCAGAAAAACAAGACAAAACCAAAGGAAACCTTCCAATAAGATAATTTAAATTAGAAATAATTGAAATATCACTGCAATGAGATCATTTTGAAAATATCAAGAACCTCCTGCAACATATAAAATACTTACAAAGTTATCCAAATTTTCTACTCTTAAAAAAAACAATCTTTTTTATTTAAGACAACTTATCGTGAAATTAAGTTCAACCAACAAGCTAAACTGAGTTGGATGAATTCGCTTTTCAAATGCCATCTAAGGTATTTTTATTAGGTATGTACAGAGACAGAGGAGGGGAATTGAAATTCTCAACTCAAGGTGAAGAAAAATGAAAAATATAAAGCCAATTTCATTAAGCTGCATCCACTTGAATTTAGTTTTAAATCATGCTATGGCCCCAGGGCCTTGGTCTTTTACTGCTCTGCTTGCAGGTCTCCAGCTGGGTGGAGCTGTCATCAATTTACCAGCCACACCTTGGGAGTACATCAGGCCATCAGGCTATATAAACCAGAGCTGGCTGCTGCTCTGCTACCGTTTGCTGCCTCTCCTATCCACACCACATCTCCAGCCAGGGGCTGCACAGTGGAATAGTGGTTAGCACTTTTGCCTTGCAGCAAGAAGATCCCCGGTTCAAATCCCGGCCTGGGTCTGGGATCTTTCTGCATGGAGTTTGCATGTTCTCCCTGTGCATGCGTGGGTTTTCTCCGGGTACTCCGGCGTCCTCCCACAGTCCAAAAATATGCTGAGGTTAATTGATTATTCTGAATTGTCCGTAGGTGTGAATGTGAGTGTGATCGTTTGTCTGTATATGTAGCCCTGAGACAGACTGGTGACCTGTCCAGGGTCCTTTTTTACAGTGTAATGTCAATACACTTTAGAAGTTATAAACAATAACACAATGAAGCTACAGTCTGTATTTAAATCCAGAAGACCAATAAACACAAAGTATTTGAAGCCCTTGAAGACTTACAGAACACTCTAGACTTGTTGCCTTGGGCACTGTTAAAAACATTTCTACACTTGTACCAAAACTCATGTATTATTTAAAATATCACTTTATAGACAAACATCTTCAGATTTCTCAAATAGCTTTGATCCACATTTAACAAATGAAATATTAAAATCTGTCTAAATATATGCCCATGCTTAACTAACACAGTCCAAAACTGGCAAAATGATAATAAACATCATTAACAATCAATTAAAAAGGTGTAAAGAAGAATATGACACTGATCAAGCTTTGAATGTAAACTTTCAGTACAATGGTACAAAGATACTGAAAAAACACAAATGAATAAAAAAACAGAATAACAACATTTCACTTAAACATATTTATTGTTTTCGGGGTTTTTTTAAAAATGGTCAAAGATGACCAAAAACCAGCTTATTAGCAACCAGAAGCATTGTACTTATAATAAAAACACATGTACAACACATTGCCAAAACATAAATAAAGTTTTTACACAAAGAAACAAAAAATGTAAAAAATATAAAGATTAACTTAAAAAAAGGTCAGTACAAAAAGTTGCCCCTGTGTTCCTTCACTTGTCTTTCTTTGGTTCCTTCGTTTAGTCAAACATAGCATCCTGAACCTTCATCTACTGTGAATAATATGGCTTCATATCTGGTTAGTGGTGACCCCGCTCTGACTGAGAGCAGTCCTGCCTTTGATCAGCCTCTGCATAGTTTCAACACTGTACAAACCAAAACAACAATCACTTTTTATATGCAATATTAATAAACGCATAGAAAAAAGTTCTGTGCAAGCGGCTGTAAACAGCTTGGCCCATAAAAAAAATAAAAAAAACTGTAAAACTCAACAGCATTTCAAACAGAAGGCAAAGGGGAGTGAAATAAATACAAAACTTCAGAAACGTGTGAGAACAAAAGCCCTTAAAACTCAGCTTATGCAGATTCGGGGGAACATGAAGTATCAGCCCTGGAGCTACTTTTTATTTTCAGAATTTCAAGGCCACTTCAGACGGCTGAATGTCTGACACGAGGGCACGGATTGGCCACTTTTGGTTCAAAGCTGATCTGGATACTTGCACATTGACTTGCTACATCCAAAAAACTGCAGATTTCCCAACTTACCACTTCTTTATTTTGCTACAAAACTTTCTTTTTTTTTTCCAGCAAAGAGTGCTGGTTAACATTTGCAGTGCTCATACAGAAAGACAAACAACACAGTTCACGGCTAAAGAGACTAAATAATTTCCTTAGCACCATTTCATCAGGTGGGGTTTGCATTTTAACCACATGGAGCTACAATCTAATACACAGCTTAAATGCATTTTCTTTTCCCAAGGACGTTTGATATTCATTTTCTGCTGAATTAAGGTCATTGAGCGGTGAAATGTGCAGCGCCTGGGGAAATATTCTCAGGGCACAAATGCAGCAGTAAAGGACTTAAGACCAGTTTGTGAATATTCACCCGGTTCATTTTGGGTACAGTTAAAAGTGTCCTATGTTACATTTGCATTTGAGGCACTTAAACATGGTGAATTTAAAACATGAAAAGAACCGGCTGGAACTATGTATATTAGACAGATAGAGTGAACAATGATTAAAACACTCTGGTGTTGTAAATACGTATCAAATCAGTGTAATTTTAAATTACAGTATCTGCTAATAAAGTGGGAATCAACCATATGGTTTTTCACCAATAACAGAATTAATAAGCTACTTTATTAACTGAATTAAAGGATTAAGTGGGAAAACGTTGCAGTTTTGCTTCCTAAACCTGAATTCTATATGCAAACTCCTTCACTTCTATATGCCAAATCCTTCACTTGAACCTCTAATGAATCTTTGGTAAAAAATAGATTGTTAAAAGCATTTCTGTACACGGACAAATATAAAAATATCAATATTTTATAAAAAAAAAAAACATCATAGAAAAAAAGCTGCTTCAACTCTGTGTCTGGATATAAACAAAACAGTGCCCTTAAAATAAAAAAAAGTCAAGTAAATAAGTTTCAGGTGCAAATTGAAAAGACAGACTAGCTCCGTGTTGGAGACAGTTTAAGTGCTCACTAATGTGTTTTCATGCATCCGGTGGATTTATGAGGAGATGAAAACGTCCAGATCAGCGATGACAGCTGCCTGTCTTCTGGCGACAGTGTTCAAGAGTCGGTGAGGAAACGATGGAGTCCCGAGGTCCAGCTGGATAAAAACAAAACGACAGGACAATGACGCATATCATTTACATAAAGTATAACCTAAACGAACAAATCCAGGTTAAAGGTGGACGTCAGTAAAACATCATTACTGTTAGCGGTAAAAGCGTGATTTGACTTTTGACAGAAGAAGTTGAATAAATGTTTCATGCCAGAGATTTAAAAATAGGTTATCTTTAGAAAGACGTTCATTTTGGATCAAAGGTTAATCCAGCTTTCTAGAAGAGCACATGTCTGTGCAGGTATCAACCCGCTCCAACAATAACTTCATAAGCCTCTGCTCCATGAAACCTATTTCTGTACCAGTGGAAGGTCTTTCACTGGTGAACCATGAAGTCGACCTGCTGAAGATCAGCCCATCTTGGGGGTAAAGCTTTACTGTAATCACATTACATTTGTCTGTGACAGTAATCTAAACGCACATCTCTTTCTAAATGTAATAATTACATCACAATTACTCTATTTATTATGAGAAATAACAGTAAGTGGCATCATAATTCTCTTAGACATGCCACCGAGTTTGAGTTTTTACCACAGCATTATTCTGTAAATTTCTCTTTGGGCTGTTTTTTTTTTTTTTAAATCAACTTTGCTGTTTGGTAATAACAAAGAGCATAAACTAAGATTTGTGTGTGTTAGGACAGGTTTGACATAAAGTTTAATGTTATACTTTTAGTTGGTAATTACGTAACAATGCATCTCAAGAGAAGTTGTAAAATAACACAAAAGTAATGTAATGAGAAGTTTAACAATCTACTTTCCTTAGAGAGTAAATAAGCAAAGCAATGCGTTGCTTTTTCAAAAAGTAGCAAGTAATGTGTAATATACACATTACTTTGAGTCAGTATGGTAAAATCAACAGTAAGCTGGGTGCTGTGCAAGTTCCCTGGCTCAAATGAACACTTTTATGACTGTATGATATCGATTAAGTTAGATATTCATCTTATTACAACACAAAGAATTGTGGACTTCAAGTATATTAATTTAGAATCTTAAACTACTAATTCATGCTATCTAGGTTTCATCCCTCCACTGCATTTTGACATCTATGCTACAGAGGTTGGACAGATTGGCAACAGGGTTCTGAAAAATCAAAGTGGGCCATTTTGATTAGATTTTTACTGCACATGCGTGGAAAATGTAACTGCAGATGTACTTTACATGCTGCCTAGAAAGTCGTATAATAACAACTGTGTGTCTGCAGCTGTCCACGTTTGCAGAGCATAACCAGGCCCTTATGTTTTGACAGTAAATAACTTCTACTTCTTCACTGCACATGTACTCCGTAAAAGGAAACTGAGTGGATATTAGCCAGTGGATTAGTTTATAGCAAACACAGCTCACCTGAAGCAGGTAGATGACTCTGGTGGTTTCCTGCCCGTTTCGTCTCAGCGGCTGCAGGACCCAACAACTGGGCATCATCTCCCCCCGAATGGCGTCCACGCTGGGACGAGGCAGAGACTCCTCGAACACAGACTGCATTGCCAGCACGTACAGGCCACCCTGAGGCGGAGAGAAAAACCATCAATAAAACAGGCAGCGCAGCCTTTTGATCAGCCAAGAGGCAACTGTACGCTGACACTGATAACCAGCAGCTGACACGCTGTACTCCACGCCCACTGCCTTTGGGTCACTCTTGTTTACGCTCGCTGTTCTACAAGCATGACTAGTATCTAAATAACATGTTCTACATTTGGTGGATGAGAAACTCCGTGCCATGCTGCTAAATTGCTGTTTGCATGCCACATTAATATGAATATATGGTATTTTCTCAGTTAAACCTGGACCTTATACGAGGCAGACTGGCGGTAATTGCTGGGCCGGCTGGCTGACTCTGCAGCTGTGCTTACCTGTTTGGACTCGGTGCTGATGCAGCAGAAGTCCCGCGGCTGGCTGAGGTGACAGGTGGACAGATCTGTTAGAATGTAAACTAAACACAAACACGGAGATGCATTAAATTAGTCCGATACAGCAGATAAAACACTGGAAATACAACAACTGAGGCGATGTGATCTCACTGGTTAACAAGGTTGGAAAGAGCCACCGTCTTGCTTCCATATATTTATGATAAGATGTGATGATATTTTAGATAATAAACAAAGAACAAAACAAAACTTTGGTGAAACTTTGAACAGAAGAGATAAGACGAAGAAAGACGGGGCTAATGGTATATTGCAGGCATTAAATGCAAACATACTGCAGGTGTGAGAATGGAGTTGGCCATGCAATGCAACAAACGTGGCAGTGATGAATGAGACTGTACCGTACTGTACTACTCATACTTAATGGATGCAGATGCCTCATTTGAAGTGAATTTGCAGGCTCTGTTAAATCCCTTGCAAAAATATAAATAGTTCTGCCGATAAGACAAAAGCCAGAATATTTGTTTACATTTGGATTTTAAGCAAAAATACAATTATTTTTGCAAGGCAGACTTTTACATTCACCTTATATAAACATCATTTATCTGGTTTTTATACACTGCTGCTCTTTTTTATGAGTGATGATGACCTTTTTAAATAAATCTGAAATGTCTTATAAATGATATATTTTGCATAAAGAATCTTTATTCATAGAGCAGCAAGCAACAATATGTCATATAAATAGGCTGGAATAGCATTTGAATTTCAACAGAAAAGAAGCACAAAATGGAAACGCTCATGTACACAAACCTCAAATTTGTAAAGTTCAGTCTGGGTCAAGTTTTTGATTACATTTACAAGCATTATATTTGTACAGTAACTACATGAAGATATATAATCTGGGTTGGGATGTTTGCTCACCCAGCTGAGTGCTGTCATCTAGTGGTCGTGTCCACACAGAACGGACAGACTGATTATACATGTGGCTCTTGGACAGCTGACAGATCGTATTCCACAGACTGTCCAGGGGTCTGTTCAGCTCCCCAACCCCCAGGAAACCATGGACAGACGGGCTGGAGGAGGGCTTGTAGTACGCCTGAATTCCTCGATCTTCTCCTTGGTACCTAAATGAACACAGGCCACCACACATTAGCACATAAATTATATTTGGAAAGAGAATCTTTAAATCTGAAGCTGCTCAGGATAATCTTGACAGACAAGGAAGAAATCCCCCAAAAGCAGATGGCAGGGGGATTGTCTCGAGGGTCGCTGGTTTTTGGACAAGTTCAATAATGGGATGTGACCGAACTCACCTCCAGCCTGCTGCGGCTTTTCCCATCACCAGGTTGCCCAAATCCCCAGAAGAAGAAGCTAATCGCACCTGTTGAGAAGGAACGTCAGTCAAACAAAAAAATGTATATATCCGAAAGAGTAGATTGAAAGGATGGGGAAGTGTTACAATGCACAGTTCACTACTATGTGGCTCTTCTTATTGAAATACATACACAGAGAGTAATATTGAGAAATCTTTCTCTTACAAAACAGTATTTCTTTAAATAAACTCTGAATGTAAGCCTGTATTACCTCAGCTAGAGCTCGACCGAGAAGACTGGATGTGATGTCCTGATAGGTTGTGGAGATGGAAGAGGAGGAGCTGAAGGAGGCGGTGCGCTGACGTGCACAAGTTGGCGGTGATGGAGATGAAGTCATGAGCGGCTCAAACCCACTGACAGGCAGGTCAAGGCGGACATCTGATAAGAGACGTTGTTATTAATGTGGAATTTGAATACAGACAATGCGAGAGAAAAAAGGTAGAGACCTGGGCAAAAAATACTAATCTACAATACAAAATATGCTCATATATATTAGTTTTTGAATCAAAACAATGCCAAAGAAGTGAACTATGATCAGCTGAAAGAGGCATGACTCATAGGCATTTCATTTTTGTAGCATAATTTGTACTGTAGAGGGACATTTGAATCTATCCAAAAAACGTTTTGCCCAAGTCTGTTTTAGGTTTGTGAATCATTGTTGTGCTGTTACCCTGGGCTGACAGCCAGGCTCTCTGCGTCTTCACACTCTGAGGACCACATATAGGAGGGCGAGTCCTGACCTTCAGCCCTTCATCTTGCAACCCTGTGATCTGAGCAAAGACAGCACCATCAGCACAACATTAATACAACAAATCTCATAACTTGAGCTGTTTGAAGTAAAAAAAGTCATCCGAAACATTCGTCTGAGATCTTAATTATTTCAAATATCTATCGCAACAAGTACAATTAGTGTCCAGACCTGTCCAGTTAGAACCGGTCTGTTGCCATGTTGCAGCTGGGTGGTGTTGCCACTGTTGTACCCTGATGTTGGTCCAGAGGACAGACTCAGACTAGATCCTGTACACAAAGTGCTGTTGCTGGTCCTCGTCCGATGCCTCAGGTCATCCTGCGTGACACAAGTCAGCTGGACTCAAGTTGACTGTATTTATCTGGCTACATTCGCTTTAAAGAGCTTTAAAATCTGCCCATCACAGCAAACCCGTTCTGATCATACATTATTTGTTTGGATAAGAAAAACAAATCCCGAAGACATTCAAATCATAAGAAATTAAAAGGAAGTCCTTTTTTTTTTTAAAGAAAGCACAGACATATCATAAACAAAACTCAAAGCCAGTCTTCAAATTAGTAAGTAAAACTAGTTTTACTCAAGTTCCTCTGTGCACATCTAAAATCTGAGAACAAAGTTTGTACTTGCAAGCAAGATTCAGAACATCACCACATGTTTATAAGAAAACCTGTGTCCTTGGCAGCTTATGCAAGTGTGATATTGAATCTTTAAGTTTACATTGCACATACACTGAGAACAGACTTGACTGGACAGGGAATTGGACTTGTATCTAATTTAAACTTTGAAAATGAAAAATTCTTTTAGATGTCATTTTAACACCGTCTAACAAGGTAATTGGATGGTTTGACGGAAGCAAACATATCAGACACACATTATTATTCAAAGCAGCATATTTTATACATCTTTGAACATAACTGGAAGGGATCTTTAATTGCTCTCTCTGCCAGAGGCCTGAACCAAATCGTCATATTGTGACATTTGGAAGAAATTAATTATGATTCTGCAATGACAAACTGACCTTGAATTCCTGAGACAGGGCCTGCTGCTGAAGCCGTCTCTTCTCCAGCTCTGTTCTCTCCCGAAGTCGCTCTCGGGCTTTTGCAATCTCCGTCCTGGCTTCTTCCCGGGCTCGGCTGTAGTCGCGCAGCAGCTGCTCAATGTCAGACGGACACTGTCCTTCTCCCCTTGGAGGATCTGGTACTCTGTAGGACGTGATAACTTAGTAAAAACTATCCCCTAAAAATCAATATATACCAAAACAGCTGCCATATTATAAAATACGTTCATAAATTACTTTTAGTAAATGTTTTACAGACATATTCCAATGCTAAAATGAACATGATTTATGCATTAAATGGAAGACTCAAGTGCTTCTTTGATTAAGTAAAACCTCGTGTCTTACCTGGTGCTGTCTATCACCTCTTGGCGGAGTCGTTGAAGGTACTCTTTGCGCCGACTTGGCATTGCAGCAGGCACCTTGGAGGAGGAAACATCCTCTTGAGGGGCGCTGCAAGGATGTTTGCTAGGACTCAGACTTCGAGCTCTCCGATAAGTCTGGAGGCGTTCCTCCCTCTCCTGCCTCAAGCCTTCAATGCTCCTGCGATGCCTGAGAGGAAGATGAAAATAAAATTTAGTACGGTAAAGTCAAAGAGGGGATTTTTGGCTGATTTAATGGCACCTCAATTCCTTCTCACTGGCTACCAGGATGTGTCAGCAGTGTCAAATACAAAAATCTTTCGTGCTCAAAGCTGGCAGGGTGCTGAAGTGTCCAGAGTCTTGCTGAATTATTCCTTAATCAGTCATTGTTCTGATATAAATTACAAAAGAAATTTCCATTTTTTAATGTTAAGATAAGCAAATTACCTGCAGAGTTCAGTAAAACAGTGAGACACAGTTATAGTAAACTTTTCATGTTTATGGCCATGTTTCACAGCAATTTCTTTAGAAGTTCAAGACAATCTAAATATGTCAAAATACAGAGCGTTAGAGTAAAATCCATACATACTAGAGATGATAACTTAAGTGTAGATGTAATAAATGCCATTCATAATAGATTAAATATATATGAACCAATAAGGCAGAAGATGAGCAACATGATTCAGATTTGCTGTAGTGCCATGCTGCGCCACCAGGTGGAGTATCTTATTGTTTAGCGAGTTGGAGTTATAGGTGTATTTGCTGACCGCCTTAAAGGGTACATAAAACAAGCACACCTTCCTGTTGTTCAAATGTGAAAATGGTGTCCGACTGCTGTCTGGTTAAGTTAGATATCTGAGGTTCATGCTGTCGCTAAGCTAGAATTTCAAATGCTAACACGGAATAGGAGCTGAGTGTCTGGCAGCACAGAGCAGTTGTAGCTGCTAACCCTGTTAACATTCAGGAGCAGCAGGACTCTGAATGCATGCTTCCAAAAACATTCAGACTGAAGTGATGAAGGGTATCAGCAACAATCTTCTCTGAGTACTAATACATTTTTGAGGCTGCAGTAAAGAGTCACAGATTTCCTGGAACGACAAATGTGCTGTGACGGCATTAGTGGACATTTGTTACAGTTGAGCAACTGTTTCCAGCAGCTGGACTAATGTTAACTACAGTGAACATTTCACTCCATCATGTAAATCAAGAACGAGAGTTATTCTGATGTCAAACCTCTGTGAAGAGAGTAATATAATGTTGCCTTATCTCTGAAATACTGTATCTTGTTGTCAGGCCATTCACTGAATAGCAATGTTACATGAAGTCATTATCTTTTGCTGTTTATAATTCAATTAACCTAATGTTTGCTTTATGTTCTCCTAATTCCTTATGGAACCAAGCTGAGTTTGTGGCCAACATTAAGCGCCAGTGGTTATAGTGCTTCATTAGCAAATGGATAAACATCAATTGTATTTCATTAAATACAATGCTTTATTGATTTTGTCTTGTCAATGTGGTTGATAATTGGTTTAGGAAACATTTTAAATATTGCATCCCTAACCCTTACCGATCATACAGCTGCTGTTTCGTTGGAGCAGAGGTCGGTGGTTCCAGCCCTTCTTTGGACCTCGGGGACAGCACCTTTAACAGCGCATCTGTCTCTCCCAGACCATAATGTAGTTTGGCCTCCGTCAGCTCCACAGTCAAAGGAGTCGGGTTCATGTTGAGGCTGACTGTCGCCATCACCTGCTCTCTCTCCTGTCGCAGCTTCACTATCTCTCTTGCCCTTCTGTCACTCGGCGCCACAGACTCCACATTAGAACCGAAACTCTCCATCTCACCCCATTCTGCACAGTTTCTGCTCCTCATGTGGTCGTTGGTAAGAAATGTGGTTATTTTGTTTGAGCATTTTGATTGTTCACGGTTGACGCCAGACCAGTTGTTGAACTTGTTGTGCATGGGCAGGTCCTCTGGGACTCTCTGAGGGTCTTCACAAGGAAACACACTGGTGACAGGTTCAATGTTCACGAGGACATCTGTGTTGCACTCACTGGGTGCCAGTGAAACCATGTCATCCTCTTGAAGCTGGTCGGTTTTGTCACCGAGCGGGGATGCATTGTAAGAATCGACGCAAAAATCACCAGAATTGAGTGCAGGTGTTGGGAAGTTTGATGCTTGCAGTCTTAAGATGGGAGATGAGTGGTTCTGCAAAATGAAACCATTTGTCGAAGCAGAAGTCCTCCATGGTGGGGAGGTCGTCTGCCATTTGGAAGTGGGCTGGTTGTTTTTATAGTTTACATTTCTTCTGTCAGTGTCTGTATATCTATCCAGTGATGAAGTAAGGCTTGAAGGGTCCTGATCTGATCCTTTGGGGCCTGAGCAACTCATTTCGCTCACGTTCTCAAGCGATACTGACACTGATTTACTGGAGGAAACATGATCCTGTGTTGCCAGTTGATTGTCATCTGAAATAGAAGGAATGGTAAGGCTGTCTTCCTCAGAAGGACTGTTTTTTTTTCGATCCTTATATTTTGGAGGACACAGAGGAGCTGATTGTTTTCCTTTATGCTTCATTCGCAGCCTTGTTCCAACAGTAAGAATAGGAGATGATGCACGGTCTGTGTAGGTAGCCTGTTTCTTTATAAAAGCAGATGCATGGTTTGTTTTAGGACTGTGATTTTCTTGGCAACAGTTTTTCGATGACCTGTGGGTTATTTCAGATATACTCCTGTGGCCCAGTTCCTCAGATGTGCTCCGTTTTGAGACTCGAGAAGAAGCAGACCTTACACGTCTTTGACAGTCAGCTGCAGTCTTCATATGAGGTGTTTTGAGAGGGTCATTCTCTGACTGTGAGGCAGCAGAAGTGTTAAACCTCAGGTCAGGTGTGCTTTTCATCTTTTCATCTGTCTTTGCTTTAGTTTTCACCGCACAGTGCATATTTTTGTCTTGAGAGACACTGACAACCTCAGAGCCAATCACTTTCACTATCACATTGACTTCATGAGATCTTGAAGTTTCTCTGGGTGTTTGAAGAACAACTTCCTTCTCTGTTAAAAGCTTTTCAGTCTGGATCGCAACATCTGCGGCTGTTTGAGTTGAAAAGTCTCTCTTGATGCAGTCTTTACACTCACTGTAAGACAAGTTCTTTCTTGAACTGGACTTGCGAGCTTCACCTGTTCTCATTCCCTGAACATCCTCCAGCAGATCTGAAGTGCTATCGATCAGCTTGGAGAGCTGAGCCGACATGCTTTCCATACTGGCCCACGTTGGAGATTCTTTAATATCCACTTTGGCTTTCTGTGATGCAGGTACATCTGTGTAGCTCCTTTTGTGACGGTCTTTCCTCTTCAGAGAGCCACTGCTGTTGGCATTATTGACTGTCTGGAGCTCAGTCTGAGTACTGTGCTCACATGTTTTCCTCTTTTGTGGCTGCATATTGCTCGCCTGGGACTCTTGCTCTGAAGAGTAAACAAACATGATTTCATCCACCTGACTGGAGTTGTTACCAAAACCACCCGGCACACTGTTGCTTGAAGAACTGCTGTTGAATGTCAAATTGGCAAGACGACTGTGAATATCCACAGATGCCTGGTGACGAAGCTCAGACGTTCGGGTCGCATGTTCTTTATGATCTTCGATACTGCTAAGCGTACTGGAGAGCCCCTTGTTGGTGGCGTATGTGCTGAGATGGGAATTGAAAGGGGAGTTCTTCCCATTCAGACCATTATCGACACTGCTGCACCTTGTTATGCGTTTTTCTGAGCTGTTTAAAAGCGGAGATTTACAGGAGAGGTCAGCGGCGCTTCCGAACGCAGGGTTCTTATAGCAGTGTTGGTTTGAGTCGTCGTCTTGCCACTGGTGAACAAAAGGGTTTATGTCACTGGAAGCAAAACGAATAGAGGAGTCCTGAGACTTTTGTGCATGTTGTGGTTCACTTCTCTTTGCATATGGGCTGACTGTCTCTGAATCGTTTTTTTGTGACACTGCTTGAGGAGGTAAAGAGCGCCGTTTTTGGGTGTAATCTTTGCTACATTTGACCTCACTTTTAACAGAACTCACATTAGAAGAAGGCTTCAATTTAGATTTGCTCACTGACACTAAAGTAGAATTATCCGCATCACTGCTTCTTGCATGTCTGACTTCTTGTTTAGCATTGTTCTGGGTGCCCAGCTTAACCCATTTAGATGTCAGACGGTTGTGATGCATTTTAACAGCTCTGTTATCCTCCTCATCCTCATCTGATGACTTGAGAGAGGAGTCAGAGGAAGAAGTGGGATAAGTCTTCATGTTAGATTTTCTGACTCTCTTAGTCTTGGCTTTTTTAGACATAACAGCAGAATTACCCAGCGCCCCAGCAGCTGTGTTTAACCTGGTCTCTTTGGACAGGACAGATCCAGTGCTACTTGGATTTCTGATGCCATTTTCCTGTGGCATTTTGTGTTCTTGAGCAGAAGGCAAGATATTTTTAGACTTTGACTGTACTGAAATTGCTTGGTGCTGCTGCATAATCTGACGTGTCCAAGCCTCTTTGTCACTTTTCATTACTCCATCTCCTTTGCAGTCGACTTGAGCATCTTTATCAAATTTGCACTGTGAATCTGATAAACTTTGGCATTTGTTACTGTAATTCAAGTTGACCACACAAATCTGAGCCAAGTTATCTAAATGAGTTTGTCGACAGCTGAACGGATCTTGTGCTGTGCTGGAAGGATCGCCTCCTGTTGTCGTGTCTGTTTCCACATCTTCATTGTGACAAGAGAAAACCACGTTCTTGTCGCTGTGGCATTTGTCTGGTTTGAATTGATGTAATCCTCCATCAGCTAATAACTTAATGGCTCCGGCTGTTTCTGGACTGTTCTGGAAATGTTGTTCAATCAACTTTGGCGAGTTCTGTTTGGATGAATAATAATCTTTACTTTCAACACTGGATGCAGCTTCCATACTGACATTCTCTACAGTACAGTCACATTTTAATTTTGTGTGACCAGTGGTGCAAAGTGTTTCATGGTGTATTTGGTGAAGTTGTGGGTTCGGGCGCTCAGCTCTGCGGTCAAGAATGAGGTCAGTGTTCAAAACAGCGGTGTCTGAACAGGTCTGGCTGTCCACTTTTTTGGAGCAAGTATCATCGATTGCCAGATTGAGATGAGATGCTACTCTCTGTTTACCTTCATCAGTCACTTCTTGAGCGAAAGCATTTGTCTCCTCAGTGATTCTTTGATAATCAATATATTTTCCTGCTGAAGAAGCATCACTCACCAAGGACAAATTAATTGTAGGGCTTCCAGATTGCTCACACCCTCCTTGGCTGTTCAGGCTCAGAATGGATTGGATGTTTGCTTTTTCAGCACAAGGACTGAACACTGGCCTGTTCGAGGTTTCATCAGAAAAGTTTTGAGCGTCGACAATCTTTTGTGTTACTTCAGAATATTTAAGCCTGCCATTTTTGTTGCCAGTCTTCAATTCAGCTGCCATATTTGAAGCCAGGTGCTCACTCTCGTCCACTGTATTTCTACATATCACCCTTTCCACTGAGAGGTTTGTTCCCTCTTTCGCTTGATTACCACTTTCATCTGTCGAGCATTTTACCGTCCATCTATGCTCATCATCGTTACAGCTGAGATAGCATGCAGATGACGACAAGGCATTCAGACTTTGACTCTTGTTCTTCCTGGCATCATCACTGCCAATCAGTGACAGTTTCACATGCTCTTTCACCACTTCTGAGATTCTCAGATCAATAGCGCTACAAATAGCATCAGACTTGCATACATGTTTCGTGCTTTCTTGATGTGTTTTACGGTGAGCAATCTGGTATTCTCCCCCTATAGTTTCTGCAGATACAGCCTTTATTGTTACACTTTCATTTTCAACAACTGGATTATGTCCTACAGACGTACCACTTTGTGAATTCCTGTCACCACGTTTAAAGCCAGACTCGGAGTGCTCAAAGATTTGACAGCCAGTCTCAGGTTTTTTGCTAGTGAGATCAGATGCAAATGAAGTCACTGTATCTTCTCTTATGCTGTCACCAAAACAGCCAGAATCAAATTGAGTGCTGTCAGTTCCTACGGTAGATTGTTCCCCTTTGGAGTCACTGGTGTTATTATTGTCATCAGGCCTAATATCTTCCTGACTTTCCTCTGTCATACAGCAGAAAGTTACCAACTCCCCGCTGTTGCTCCTTTTTAGAATTTTCAGGTTGCCCATAAAAGCATCCTGTTGGTCTTTGTTCCTCTTCCTGGAATTTTTACAAGTCGATTTAACAGCTTCCTGCTGTGGTGCAACGGACTGGTCAGCGCCTTTGGCTTCATCCCCTGTAAATGACGCATCTTCGGTATTCCTAAAATAACACTGCTGTGTGCCTCTCAGTGTTGCCGCTGCATCATCTAGATTGCATAGAACTTCCGTTTCAGTGGAAGATTTGAAGGTCGTTGCAGCACCAGGCATCTCTTCCACTACTTGAACCTGGTTTGTAGGATTTGTAGAGAAACGCAATATTGTCTGATGAGCTGAGGTGAACAATTCAGTGCCAGAGGACATTGTAATGTCAGCAGCCACCTTGTTTGGTGTATCTGTAAACACCTGAAGCAAATTTGAAGTTGTTTGTATGGTTTGGGGGGTCGCAGCTGGCTCATGAACATTGGGATCTGAGACAAGCAAGGAAGCTGGATGCTCATTGTAGCTGAGGCCTGGAGTATCTGCAACAGTTTTTCTCACTTCTTTGGATTGTCTTAAATGCTCTACATAATATCCCACATCTTTCTGAATACCTGACATCAGGGTATCTTCTGGTGTACCCAGACAGTCCTTTGAACCCTCCAGTCTGTGTTCCAGCACTGGTACATTTACACCCTCAGTGCTGGTGGATGTAGAACTAGAGCTTCTAGATCCACCTTGGGATTCTGAGAGATTCATACTTGTCGGACTGGGACTGCTGCTGCTCTCTGCATGTCTGAACACCATTTCTCTTTGGAAAGGTAGAGAATCCCTGTGAATCCTGGGACTGTCTGCTGCATCAGTGGAGGACCAGGCATCGGTGAGCACCAGCAGGTTCTCTGACTCCATCACACTGCAGCTGCTCAGAGAGCGTGGGCTGCTGGTCGAAGTGGTCTGCATGTTCCCAAACTCCTCAGTCAATTTATGAACAGTGTCTCTGCCTCTGGATTCTGCAATTAATGAGCTCTGAGAAAAAGGATTCCTGGTTGTATCGATTTCTCTTGTCTTTGGGGAACCTTGCTGGCTCCAATATGCCTCTGTTGGGATTGCCAGAGGTTTCTGGCAGCGGTCCCAGTCTGAACTGGTCTCTGTTGTCCTATTGTGCTGCATGAATGAATGAGCAGAATCTTTCACCAATGAGTAAGATGGTGTTTGTTTCAGTCTCTTCACTGTAGAGAATTTGCCACTGCTTTCCATAGTCAATGAATCTTTAGACATTTGACTGTCTTCGCTTTCTGCTTCACTCTGACCTGTATCCTCATGTCTCAGCTGTTCTGCGAGAGCTGCCGCATAAGCAGACGATAGAGAATCAAGAGAGAAAAGGCTCTCGCAGTCCGATGCTCCTTCTTCTCTGTCTTCCTGCTCTTCCGTCCATCCAGACAACTCCTGCTGCCTGTCTATCCATTGGCTGGTCCGGTTCATCAGAGCCTCAGTGCTATGCCACCTCCTCTGTCTGATGTTCTCAGACAAAGTCCTTTGGTCTAGCTCCTCACATGATACAGCAGTTTTAATGGCATATTTGCTTTGACTCATTTTGGCATCTTTAAGGCTCTTGTCTCTTCTTTGTCTCCAGTAAAATTTACTTGCTATCCTGCATAGCGGTTTTGGGACTCGTCCCCCATTTACACCTGTAGGTGGTTTTCTGAACACTTTGGACAGAGCTGTTTTTATCCTGGGTCCCACAGAACAAGATAAAGATTTGCTGATATTTTCTAGTTTGCTTTTGTCTGCACGGTAAGAGGTTTTCCCATTCGTAAAAGGAGCACTCTCACAACTTGGTTTGTCAGTTGTGGATCCTCGTATATTTTCTTTGCTGACTGGCAGCAAAGCAGTTCCAAGTGGTGACTTCAGTGTAACCGTTGAGTTCTGGTCCGGTCTGTTCTTAAAGGACAGGTCTCGGTTTGGCAGCAGAGGTTTTCTTTCTGGTCGTTCTCGACAAGGCTGAGCTTGTGGTTCCTCTTTGGCGATTTGCCTGATGTTTTCAGAGGAGACTACTCGCTTCTGACAGGACTGGCTTCGTCCTGATGAGATGGAGCCAGAACAACTTTGGGTCCTTTCCCGAGGAAGACACTCATCCGAAACCCACTTCCTGCTGCCAATGGAATCAGACGTTGCTGATGAACTTGAAGTCAGTTCGGTGGATCTGTTTCTCTTAAGGAAGTGTCTGACAGGAGAAAAGAAACACTGTAAGATTTGAGACCTACATTTAGGAAAATGTTTATATAAAGGAGACACGAGCAGATACACAACCAGCCAGATAAAACCCTGAGAAACTTTGGAAGGTTGCTTCATATTCCGAATGAAAATAAGTCACCAGGTTAAATAACTCTGGGTACTTACCTGTATATAGGTGTGTGCTGTGGGTAGAGCCGAGACAAAAGGTCTGCTGAAAATGAATGTCTACGAGAAACAAGCGGTCGTCCTCCGAGCTTTGATGGCGATCCCAGCTCAGGAGACTCTGGACTGTCTGCTCCTGCAGGCAAGGCCTTTTCCAGCTGCTGTAACTCCCTCTTTGCTTCCAATAGACGCCGCTTGCTGGCGATTCTCTCCAGCTGGTAATGCAGCCTTTTCCGACGGATGCGGCTCTCGGCACGGCAAAGCGCGTGATGCTTCAGCAACTCATCCTGCACTGATTTCTTCCTGGCCCTCACCACCCGGGATGGACAATCCACTGTAGGAGCTTCCAGATCCCTGGACACCTGACTTGTTAGCCTCTCCAGGAGGGGTGCAGGGAGGAGCTCTGCTTGAACTCCAGACTCTTGGGTGATTCTCTGATCTACAGTTGTCAGGTGATGTTTCTGCTGCAATATCCACTGCTGGACTGTTGGGGAAAGATTCAAGAAAAAGAAAATACATTGATCAGTATATTAATATTTTCTGCTGTGGTGATCCATTTTACTTTAACACCATTTGGAACTTCAACTTGGATTTCAAAATATGAGTGACATCTGCATCAGAAATAATATGCAGTTAGTGTGAGCGTGGGAAAAAAAGAGTACTGACTCTCAGCGTGCTGCTGTCGGAGGTGGGCCTGCTCTCTTTCCAGCTCTCTTTCTACCCTTCTCTGTTCAGCCTGAATCTCCTGTCGCAAACTCTCCACGAAGCGCTTCTGCTCCTCCACACGCTGCCTGGCAGAAGGCTCCTCGCTGGGAGTGAGACGGGCACCCTGCTGCTGTGGGAGCTTCACTTCTTCGACACTATGAAAATAAGGCACATGATCCAGGATGAAAGACAGACTGAGAAACCATGATGAAACAAGGGGGGAAAAAAGGCAGTCACAAAGAGTAAAGCAATCATTTTTACCCACCTACACAGAAGCTGAAGTCGAGAATTTTACAGTTTGGTAGCAGGGTGGCAGGATTTAAATACAGCTACTGTTGACTTCAGCGTCTCAGCTGTAACTAAGCAACCCTCCTGAGTCTGAACTGTAAACAGCTAACTGGGATTGTTCACAAAGGTGGGGGCAAATGGAAGAACATTCAATCTCCACCAGCTGGAAGGAAACATGCACGAAGTGTTGCCCTATTTCTACAGCATGAACACTGGTATGACACTTATCCCTCATCAAGTATGTAAGCTGTGTGTTGACAGAATAAGATCACTCTGCACACCACATACATGTACACAGAGTGATGAATATTCCCCTGAATAACAAAAAAGAAAAGATTTCATTCTGTGTATTTGTTTGGAGGCACTTACCTGTCATCTTGAGTCAAGGGGCAAAGTTCAGTGTAGGTGCAGGTCATGCCACTTTCACTGGCCTAAGAACGATAAAGAAAAAATGTCTACCATGACTACCATTGCTATTTTTAGAACAGAAAGACATAATAACAAACAACTTTGTCTATAATCAACATGAAAGTACCTCACCCAATCAGCCGCTCATCATAAATATTATCATGATTGCCATCTTAATCAGCAGCATCACATTCATTATCAGGTGAGCAGCACCTACCCGTCTGCGCTCCCGAAGGACAGCTGCCTCTGCCGGGTGGTTGAAGCGGAACTTATGCACTCCTCCCAAGGTAATCACTGTCCCTGGAGAAAAAGAGACATATCCTTCATCACAAGCTGGGCTCAACCCATAGCATTGAAGCTGAGGGCACTGGTGTGTGTGTGCGTGTGCTGAATTTTGTGAGTGGAGCAGGGGTGCCTGTATATGAGTGTGTGTCTACGCTTTCATCTTGGCTTGATTCTGTGCATCTTTAAGTGTCATCTATATATAGCTGTACATTAACCTATATCTGAAACTGAATCTTTCTCCATGTATGTGTGCATACAGAACTGTTAATTAACCTATATTTGGTATCCAGCTCATAACCAGGATTACACGCAGGCTTTAATGCTTAGTGTCATGTGCTGTTCATGTCTAATTTTCTGTTGAACCAAATGCAAATTCCAACAGTATTTGCAAGTTTGAAAACATGACATTTTTGTTCTACCAATTTGAAACACAAATCTCTCACTGCATTTTCCTTTGAGTGTTAGCTAGATTTAAAGTTAGAATTCTTTTTTCATGGCTGGCATTTATTCTGCTACTGAATGCATCTTAAGTTACCGTCTCTGGATATGAACATAGAAATTATTATAAGAAAGGGATGGACGTGCATTTCTCAGATTAGAAACAAAAATCGGTATCAAGTCTGTGTCACATGCAATGGAAAAATCCTGTGGGAGCAAGACAGTGCAAACAAACTGTTTTGCAGAGGACGTGAGCTGACCTTGAGCCAGTCTGCAGGGCTCGGTGACCTCTCTGTCATTGAGTAAGCAGACGCAGTCAGGCAGCGGTCTGAGCGTTACCACACCCCTGTGGTTTTCAATCTCACAGCTGGCGCTGCCCTGAAGAACTACAGACAACAATGAGGAAATACAATCAACATTTTGATTCAGGGAGCTGCACTGATGCAGCTACTGTACTGCTCAACATATTCAGTGCTCCGTGCAACATTTAACAAAAAGGAAATGGCCCATTTTAGGACTTACTATACATTCTCATGCAGTAGCTTTAATGTGCTCTACATTTTGTGTGTGATACTGAGCAAACTTGATGTGATAGTTGTTGCTCTGCCTTTATATGCTGTATGATTTATGTATTTGGTGTCTTGTAGGGCACAAAAGGAGGAAAGGTCACATTAAATACCTTGAAAATTACTATTAGGAGCTGGATGACTGAACAGAGACTAACTAAAAACTCGTACCTATTTGTGGTTCTTTAAATTGGCTCTGAGGTCCGATGCAGGTGACTCCTTCCTGTAACAACAACAACAAACATGCTGAAAACATGGGAGCTATTCTCAATAAAACAACACAAACAAAAACATCAACACCCTTATGCATACTGGACATTAATTGGTTGTGCTCAAAACACAACATGACATAACTTTACAGAATGATATTCTGAGGACAGTTTTTGCTTCTAATCTTCCATTTACCTTAAAAAAAATGTTTTAATTTGTTTACTTTAAAGCCTTATATCCAATGGGATTAAAGGCTTTCTTATATGGTGTCAGGACCACATGTGCTCCCAGGTGGCCTCAGCTCTTCACATGCAGGAAACAGTGTAATTGTCAGGCCTAAGGGCATGCTTGTCATTGTCAGAATCAGGACAGCTTAAGCTCCCCTGAGTCCTAGCCTCAGAACTAAGAGCCTCTTATCCAACCGAGCTTTATGCATTGTAGAAAACACACACACACTTAGACGTATACACGTAAGGGAAATTGACAGGACAGTTGGAAGACGGAGTGAAAAGAAAAAAGACAACAGAAACGCACCTTTTCTCAAGAGTTTTTCGAGCAGAACAGAGTGAAATAATAGTAAGAGGAGGGGGAGGATCTAGCCAAAAAACAGATACAGTTTTAGTCAAGACAGCTGACAACAACAGTAACTTGAGATTTCACAAAAGTAGAGCAAATGTAGAACATATTAGTGTGTGAGACATTGCATCCTGTTGTTTATGAAAGGGAGTATTTTTAATGTAACACCACGTAGGGATAGAGAGACAGAATAGAAGTAAATCATCACACACAACTGACACTTTTCATAAATGCAAACTTCAGCACGTATACTAGTCATTCTAAAATCTAAACAAGCAAACATTTGAATACAACAAACCTAATCCCACATAAATGACAAAAAGAAGAATCCTTGTTGCTACTTTATATATTTGAGTTTTATTATCGTACCCTGAGGTGGTAAAAGACGACTCCAGTGCTGAGAACATCTCCATCAAGGGCGACCAGATGCGGTTGGAGCGAGCTGATGAGGAACCCGGCCCGATCTCTGTTGATGTCCACACTGTACTGCTCCAGCAGCTCCTTCTTGTCTCTCCAGCTTTCAGACCAGTCCTTTGTCAACTGCTCTACCTGTGAAGCGTATACAGATAAAGGCATAAGAAAATCTTGAAGTCAGAGGGATAAAACCAGATAATCAAAATATCTTTTGTCAGAGAGGGAATGTTGCTGTTACAATTTTTTATTTTACTTGCTGCTGCTACAAGTACAACAGGATGATGTCTAATACCGGGTTCATTAAATATACCAGTAAATTTTCCAGTTTCTACAAAGTTATAAAGTGAAACTCCCTTTGAGAATACACTGCACTTTTTTTTTTTAACACTTCTATGAAAATATAATTTTATTTCCCATGGAACTCTGCTGGTATCCAAGCATGCAGATAGGTTTCTGACTAGACTTGCGATGCTGACTACGTTCCGATGGCAAAATATGTGACGATGAATTTGCCTATCAAAGGCTGACGTTAACACGTGTTAACCTATATTCGTTTTCTGGAACATTTCCATAAATGTCAACCTGATGAAAAACATTCAGCTGAGCACACTGGCTCAGACACTCAGAAAGGCAGACGTAAGTAGCAGTAAGGAGTGAGTATTCATGTCGATCTTGTGGTACCTTTAGTTCGTTCTGCAGCACAATTTCAGAAAGATTTCCATCTCTCTCATCACTCAGGGATGGACTGGGATTACGCTGCTGTCAATCAAGACGGTAAAAAATGATCAGTCAACACATTGTACAAAGGGAAAATGTCATACACATTATGATGCAATGCAGTCTTTACCACCCAGAGGATTAGAAATGTCACAAAGACATAAAGCACTGCATTAAGGCTTTGGTACAAAAACTTGTAATGTGGGAATCTCTTTCATTCAAAGCCTTAGAGTACTAAGAAGACTTTTTTTGGTGCGTAAACCCAGCAGGGTGTTATCCCTGGGAGAGTTAGCTCCACGCTCTATTGAGAAAAGGTCACTATACCATTTCAAAGCTGAGCAGCATGCTCTTCAGCCTGTCAATCTCCTCTCTCAGTTCCCTGATCAGTCGAACGTTGGCATCCTGCACAGGAATCAAAGCGCACATTAACCTACTAAAAACATTTAGATCAAACATTAAGTCTTGGCGTCGGCCCCTCAACAGCCACTAACCTCATTAACCCGAGGCTTGTTGACAATATTTCTGGCATGAGCCGCATAGCGCAGGGTGCTCAGGGTCTCGTTGTAGCTGTTAGCAGAGGGTGAGACCGCTGCAACACAAATACACATAAGAAAAACACACGAGCAAGGACACACAAAAAGCAGTTAGCACTCACTTCACATGAAATATGAATGGCAGTTTACAGAGAGACACATTTTCAAATCAGGGCTACAGCAAAAACCTATTTTCTATCCGTTTAAATACACAATACTCACTTGCAATCATGATAGTCTTGGAGTTGCCACCAAGACTGTCTTTCAAAAGCCAGGTTAGCACAGAGTCTCTGTAGGGGATGAAGCAGTGCCTCCTCCCACCTCCACCTCCTCCTCCAGACAGGGAGCTGCTGTGGCTTCCCACCGTGCTGCCATCGCCCTCAGAGGCCACACTGTTGATACTCTGGCAGCTGTTTGACATCTGGGAGTTCTGGGCTGTGGAGGCAGCGGAGAAAAGATTGACGGATTTAGAGAGAAAGTTAAACAAACACAAGGCAATAAGAACAGAGGAGATACGGAAGGAAAAAAATGTAAATTTGTAGAGGATAATTTAATCCAAATAAAAAATATATTTTAATTTCTTAGACGTAATCACTGGAGCTTAGAAGTAAAATAATAAAAAGATCTCTTAATTTACCAAGAGCAGAAATGACAATCCCCAAAGTAACCAGTGACTTGTTGATGTTGGAGCCCTCCGTCAGTCTGTCCCTGCAGTAGTGGGGATCTGCTCTCTCACTGTCAGACACAAAATGAACACAACATGAGGTTCACGTCACGTTATTAAAAAAATCACTCAAGACGTAGATAATGCAATGTAAAAACTGTGAAGGAAATCTGAGGGCAGTATTCAATATCCACTAGGGGGCACTTAAGTCAATGAATTTGACTCAAAAGAAGGTTACAAAAAACAGAACACATGTAAGAAGGAGAAAACAACTTCACCTTCCAGCCAAGTCCACCAAGTTAATCTTGCTGACGGTTTCTGAAGGAAGGTTGTTTTCTAGGATGGCCTGCGGACAAAAAACGAGAATAATTAATCAAGAATCTGCAGATAAATCACTCAGAATGTGATAAATATACATAAAGTAAATACTTCAGAGTATCATGTGCAAATTAGGAATAGTTATTCTAATTGTGAGTTGATTATTAGAAAACAAAAGAAGAGTTTGACGTTACGTAAGCTGTGCAAGAGATCATTACCTGCGTGTACTGAATAGTAAAGATGGCATGGGATCTGCTGCTGGCGTCATGGTTGTGTGTTGCTGCGGTGATGCGGTTGGCGATGCCTTCCTCCAGAAGGTCCATGGCCTGTTTGCAGTCTGAGACCACATGCTGAGACAGGTCTGATTAGAGAGAAAGCAAGAGATTCCAAAGGCTGAAATCCTGAAATCTTGGCAAATAAAAAAAAATAAATTGGCAACATTCTACCATGACCTCAAAATGTCTATTAATGGCCCTAACTTTCACAGTGGAAAGCAATTAATTTGAGACTTGGAGTGCAAAACTAGGTGAGTGCAGTCTAGTTTCTATTGCACAGCGAAGAATTTTCATTTTACAAAACCTTTTAAAAACATAAAAACGAACGAAACTTTGAGACAGAGAACGATATAGATTTACATTTTAAAGTTAGTTATGTATGACTGCTACAGGAATGAAGCTGCACTGTTAAAATGATTGGAAAAAAAAAAGGAAACATAAAAAAGAACAGTTTTTATTGTAGCCCTGTGACAGACTGGCGACCTGTCCAGGGTGTCCCCTGCCTTCGCCCGAGTCAGCTGGGATAGACTCCAGCACCCCCCGCGACCCTAATGAGGATAAAGCGGTGTATAGATGATGGATGGATGGATGGAGTTTTTACTGTAGGGATAAGAGTGCTTAGAGGCACAGAAACGTGGAAAAGACACAAACAGGAAACATGACACATCAATACTTGCTCCCATGTGACTTGTTATATTTTCCCACAGCATCTTGTAACAAAATTTCTAACAATGCTACTTCCAGGCGTGAATCACACCAGCTTCAGTGGCTGTTAAACACGTGCACACACTTAACCAAAAAAGCTTTATCTTGTGGCTGCTTTTTTGTTTTCAGGTAGCCAGTCAATAAAAATATAATTCAATTATTGTAAAACAATAAGAGTGACAGTAAAACATTGTTTGAACGGACGAGTGTGGAGGGAACAGAAGTAAAACCTAGGCATCCTAAATGTGCTCTGTGTGTGCGGTGAAGTGTTCTCCTTGGAACCACAAGGAAATGACTTCACTTCCTCTGGTCAACTGGGATTTCTCCTGATACAGACAATGAGTGGATATGGGGCTTTAAACACAGAGTCGGGCAGATGACAGGGAGAGAAAGACAGAGAGGGAAAGGATGAGGAGATGGAGGGAGAAAGAGAAAAAAGTAAGAGAAGAGGAGCTAAAATGGGAGTTCTGGATAAAAACCAGGATGTCCAACTCTGGAAATGATCAAAAGCTTAACAAGGGAAGAAAATTCCACCACTGACCGCATACCACACTTATAAACTAAACTTACAAGGCACAAGCCTCACTCCAAATACTGCCGGCCAAATTACATATCCAACTTCAAATAAGGACAATGTGTCGGAGAATGAAGAGAAAAAAGATCTGGTCTTTCTAAATCGACTCTTGTCTTCACTTTGTCAGTATGAAAAGAGCTTTTTTTAAACTTCATAATTCACTGCTGACGTGTTGAAGTGTTAATAGTCTAACAAACTTGCTGTACATACCTTGCAAAAGCACTTAATGATGCAATAGTACAAGTTAAATAATTAAAATCCCATGTTTGGGACACAATATTATTCAAAAGACCAATTTCCATAGATACACACATACATAGATACACTGTGTTTGATTTTTCTAATGGATTAATGTTAATTCAAAGCTTTTAGTTTTCTATTAAAACTGTCAACTGGAACCAATGGCCAAAAAAGACAAAATTCTGATTTCTCAGCTCATTTTGTTCAGCTTCACGTGGAACTGCTGCGTCATATTTAAACATAATCAGAGTTAACATTATTTGTTTATCTTGCTTAAATCTTAATTTACGTATTTGTAAGAGGGGTGATAAAAAAGTTCAGAGGTAATGCTAAAAATCAAAAACCTTGCTTGACTTGAATTTGATCTCATTGTGATGTAGTACACCTCTACTGATGCTCCTGCTGAGCTTGTAACGGTCCGTGTAAGTGCCATTATGTAAACATGTCAAGCACAATCTGCTAAATCTCCAAAACCATGGCAAAACAGCAGCTCTTCAACTAAAATTTTATTTTGGGGTTGAGGAAGAAGTCACTGGGAGCCTAATCAAGCGAGCAATGATTGTGCTGTGGTGGTCAAAAAAAAAAAAAAAAAGAGAATTATGAACAAAACAAGATCAAGTCCTGCGCCTGGTCCAGCATTGGACACTGCATGCGCTTTCACGCTGAAAACTGTAGGGTACTAACAGACAAACCCTCAGGATTCTTCCTCTATTTCAGAGGGTTCTTTTATGTGTAGATAGGTGTATTTGATGGCAAAAAATAAATAATAGATGAAACATCACTTATGGAAGCAGCAAGGGTGAAACGGTCAAGGATCAGCATTTTACGGTACAAATTTTGCTGCAAGGAAAAAGCAAGCGCGGCTTTCAAATTCAAACGGAGTGCAGCCCTGGGATGTATACATTATGTCTTTGTTGTTTATTACTTTACAAAGTACAGATGCAGCTGACCAAAGTGTTCTGTCATTTTGTGGCACTTATCCAGGTTGTTTTCTCCCGACAACATCCTTGTACCTACTCTCAGATGTACGTCGCTTTGCATAAAAGCATCTGCAAAATGAAATTGTCAAACTGTAGAAGTATCCACCTTGTACATATGGTCCTTTCTCAGGATGTTCTCGCACTCTCAGAGATGCCCTCTTCTTCTGCTCTCCTCCCCTCAGCAGGTCTCTCACTCGCTCATTATAGATCTCCAAGAAGCTGCAGGGACAGACATCCTGAAGTTACAAATAAGCTTCAAAACTATGTCAGGAATGGATCAGATAATGTCTATTTTGTCTACATCATCACTGAGATGCTCACCGCAGGTCTAGATACAGACCCATCAAGCATCATGAGTCATTTTATTTCAATCCATCAGGTTCTGCAGCTCAAAAAAATGTACTTTTATGACGTTTTGATTTTATTGGAAAGCTACAGAACACAAATATAAACGAGGTGCGTGCCATGTGACAAAAAAAACTGGCTATATCTCTAATCATAGCTATCTGGACAGAGTTTTGGACTGCTTACCCAAACAAACATAGTCTTTGCTGGGAAGATTATAATCTCTGAACTGTAAAAATACTACATTTTTCCTTGTGAGTGAAATGCAGGGAGAACACAGAAACACAGAAAGCATAACATTTCCTTTGTCAAACTGACATTAAGACGATGTGAACACGGAGGCAGGAAATCCAGTTCTAATTTGCATTTTGTTGGCTGCACTTTTGCAGCATAACTGTTCCAAAAATACTGGTCTAATTTGAATCTTACCTTCAGAAAAAGGCATAATTACAATAATTAAAATCAGAACAGAGCCATGCAATAACACAGTACCTGATTTCCACTCTGCTTGAGTTCTGCCCATCAGGGAAATTGTCTTCAGAGCGAAAGAGACCCTGTAAGGAAAAACGAACTGCAATTTACTTCAACAAAGAGAGGAAGATGAATTACAAGTGTGCTCACGTTATTCATGTTGTCACCTGCATTAACTATAATCATACCTGACAAATACGAGGGGTCAAGCCGATGGACTCCTGCGGAACCCAAAAAATGGTCAGTTTGTTTGATAGTTGCCATGTGAAATTTGACCACAACTACATTCCTTTCTGAACACAGTGCTAACATTTCGTGTATTTCCGATGGAGTGAGGTTTGAGTTTAGACTTTTCGTAGTTGCACTGCCTCCATTGTGCATGATGATGTTAGCTACAGTATGAGAAATGGATCTAATGCCATGCAGCGATTCCAGCATTCTCCTCACCGGTGTCCCCATCATGGTGTAGGTTTTTCCAGATCCCGTTTGGCCGTAAGCAAACAAACATACGTTGTAGCCCTCAGAGGCTCCGGACAGCACCGACACACCCAGGTCCTGGAACACCTGATTAAATGAAGACGTACGTCCTTAATTACAAACACAAAAAGAAATCCAGATTGCGAAGTCTACAAATAACTAGGTAAAGAAACACACCTGCTATTCGTTCCCTGTGTTTATGCACGGTGCTTATTTGTGATGAACATGCTAACTTAAACATAGTTTTTTAGGAAGAATAAAGATTTCTGCAAACATAGTGTGTTGTTTACAGTCTGGGCCAATGTCCTTGATCTGAATTGCATTGTGTTTTTACACTAGTGTAGCTCTACACCAAGGTTTCATGATTACAATGCAGTGGCACCGGTCCAGTGGTGGGGGAGCTAATGTTGCTTCCTGCTGAGGTGTTTGGGTAAGGAGCAGGGAGGCCAGACAATTCTCTAGGTAAACAAATTTTGCAGAATGTATATGAGGGAGAAACAAGTGTGAGGGTAAAGTGACCGTGAAAAGTGACTGGGTCAGGAAAACAAACCTCGACTAAAAGCACAGTTCTGAGACGGGGGATCCTGGAAAGCCCCACTAAAAACAATCAGCTGAGGCCTCATGTTTTCATTCTTCCAGTGTCTACATCTGAGCCCTAGAGCCTTGAGATTACAAGCGCAAGACCAAATCATCATATCAAACACTCATTTTTTTCTTAAGTCTAACCACTTTCACTTTCATCACACTAGTGAACAATAATGTAGTCACGTCTTTTGTCTGTGCAGCAAAAGGCACTCCAGATTGCCATTAGAAAAAACTTCCCAACATCAAATGTGTTCTGCAAATGTAAATATTTGTTTTATAAATTATTTTCTTTAAGGACATATTGCATATATGTGCACAGAGAGATGAGTAAGAGGAAAAATGTCTCCAGAAATTAATTCCATAGTCAGAAGGTTTATCTTTATAATACAGTGATAAAGTATGATGCAGTATTCCATGATGGTTAATCTAACTAATACACTGACTACTTACAATCTCATGATAGGCAGGTTTTCATCACACAAAATCTTAAAGATGATTTCCTCAAGTTAACGATTTTCTTGTATAGCCCAGAAGCATAATTCATAAATCTGCCTTAAAGAACTTTATGGTTTACTGTCACTTAAAATGAAACTGTTATTAAGATGTTGTCATATGTGGTGATAATGTTTTGCCAGATGCTTTCTCATTGGCACATGGCTACACAACAATATTCATAAATATAAGATTGGCAGTCCAGCTCTTCATCTTTCGTCACAATGAAAACTTGAAACCCTTAGATGCCGTTTCAGTTCGAAAGCAGTGAAATTTTGATTTGCAGTTTCCTAAGTCTTAACATCATGTCATAATTTTCTTGTTTTGTCGAAAAACCCAAGACATGCACTTTACTATCATGCAGAGATGGGGACTTGAGACTTGATGACTTGGACTCAAGTCAACTCGAGTCCCTGTTTTAATGACTTGTGACTTGACTTGAAAAAAAAAAATACTTGCGACTTGACTTGGACTTGGAAGTTAAGACTTGGGACTTGACTTGAGACACGATGACTTGAATGACTTCAGTGTTATTATTATTATTGTTCACATCATGTTTTCAGTTTGAATGACGTTATTGTTATGTAAAATGCTGGATAGTCGAACAGAGGCTTTTAATTTGAAATCGGCTTGCCATATCAATCAGCCCCGCCTTCTCTACGTTGGCTACCTTAGTAGGCCTCCATGGCAGCGCCCACCGCAGGATATCAACATGTCAGCCGTACCCAAGGTAATCACCTTCGGGTACCAGGATTTCTATCAAGATGGTAAATGACGAACAGCGGGGGGATTAGCTGCTGCCTTGGGTAAAGTGCGCCGTCACACAATCAATAATACTAAAAAAAATGTTATTCTCTTCATAAGTGCTTGTCAATTTGTTATTAATGTCGGAGCCTGTTTACATTGTCTGGTTAGTTGGCATTTTAGCTATTGTTAGCTTAATATGACAGTAAGGAGTGGGGGGATTAGCTGCTGCCTTGGGTAAAGTGCGCTGTCACACAATCAATAATACTTAAAAAAATTGTATTCTCTTCATAAGTGCTTGTCAATTTGTTATTAATATCAGAGCCCATTTACATAGTTTTGTATAGTCAATTTGTACAATTAGTCTATTTGTGCATTTTTGTTATGTATATATGTTTGTATATATATGTATGCTGTCAAATATAATACAACTGACTAACTCTGCATCTGTTAGCTTACTCATAGTGAAACACAATGTGTCTGTTCAATTTTTAGTGCTAGCTCCAATACATGATATTGTGTCATATAGTGTGTGGTAGGGAGTGTGTGTGTGTGTGAGAGAGAGAGAGAGAGAGAGAGAGAGAGAGAGAGAGAGAGAGAGAGAGAGAGAGAGAGAGAGAGAGAGAGAGAGAGAGAGAGAGAGAGAGAGAGAGAGAGAGAGAGAGAGAGAGAGAGAGAGAAGGACTTTAACGAAGTTTAATATTAGCTGTTATTTGTTTTCATTGTTTGTTTCAACGCAGTGTTCAAAAATCATTTCATTTGCGTGTGTGTGTTATCAATAAATAATTTTATGATGTTATTACCGTTTAGTTTGATTCTATGAGGTATTTTACTGAACATGAGTATTTACAAAGCAAATCCAAATTATCTTTTTAACCTGTTGGGCACATTAGCCAGTGATGTTTACTGATAGTTACTTATATCTTGTCTTTTCACTTTATTAGGATCATATTCTGCAGGTAAAATTACAATAATGTGACTTGACTTGGACTTGACTTGACCTATTATAGGACTTGACTTGACTTGCCCAAGAAACAAATACTTGAGACTTACTTGAGACTTGCACATGTGTGACTTGGTCCCATCTCTGCTATCATGAAGAAAAGACGCAAATCTGTCCAAGTCTAGTGTGGAAACACAAAGCTGGAAGGTTTTCCGTGTCATCACAGAGGTACAGAATTAGCAGATATTTGCTTTTCATCGCTATCAAGGCCAAACTCACTGTATTATGATTAAAAAAAAAAAAACTCTACTAGCACCTGACACAGCACACATCGTGAGCATTACATGTGTTGATCACTTAATATGATGTATTATACTGGCCAGCTGGTTAGAGGAGGGGTAAACTGACTGATCATCTGACCTCTTTTGTTATCTTTCCTTTGTACATTACTGATAAGTGAAAAGAAACATCATCAGAATCATCTTCTGAGGACATGTGGCCTCAACTGCAACCCAAAAGCTTGGTCCAAAGGCAACACATGGCTTGGGGGGTAGCAACCTGATCCAGACCAGACCTGAGACACAGCACATTCTCCCCAAAAAACAAAACACACCCTGGGATCAGTGAGGAGTTCCCTTCCCTGGCCCCCAGGCTCTGGACTGGTGGTGGATAGGTACACACCGGAGGGAGAGAGGAGGAATGTTCTCAAAGCTACCACAACCTCCAAGGATCAAACGCAGGAATACTTCCAACATACCTCCCATGTGTGCGAGTGTGTGTCGGTGCGACTACCAACCACTGTCAGGAGATGCGAGAACCTGGAGCTAAGCCTGTGTATACTCTTGGCTTACAAAGCGCTGGGAATTGGTTTAAGTTGGATATGGCTGAAAGCTCTTGTGAAAGGCCCGAGCCTTGTGAAAGCACCCTGAATGTATTCAGTGGTCATCTGGTTGTTCTTAGAGCTGTGTGAATCTGTGTGATAATATTCAACAGCCTTGAGAATTCTCAGAGAGGTAAAATGTTCAGTAATAACCAGGCGGAGTGAAGCTAATGCAGAGGCCAGCAACGTGCCTATTAAATGTGATAAAGTAAAAGCAAATACATTTTTAAAATGGCAATATGAAGGCATTACACTTATCGTTTCCACTGAATACATAGGAACAGGTGTGCCAACCTGGTGTTGCGCTGAATGGAACTGATGCCGACAGTCTCATTGCAACAAGTTGCATGTAAGATCGAAAACACAATCTATAGGAAAACGTCCAGTGACAGGTTTGGATCACGTAAAGATGGCAAAATGCACGTTCTCCACCACCTAGCAACTTAGAGCCCTTGCATTGGGTTGACTAAATATGAATTAATGATTACAACAACCATGTCAGCTAATTGTTAGTCGATAGTTGTGATTCTGTTCATAAATTCAATCTGAAAGATGAACTATTATTGCTGAACAGTAAAAACTCTGTTAAAGAAAAAGTCCTGCATTCAGGTTTCTACTAAAAAAAAGGGACAAGTGATAGAAAATGAAATGAAAATAAGCCACCATCAGTTCTGTTCTTCATTTGTTAAAATTTTCTTTCAAAAAAACAAAAACCCAAAAAGAAAACACAAGAGTACTGTTAAAGTACTGGATCAATGAGCAGTACTGATAGGAGCAGTTGTGTCATTCATGCATCATTTTAAGGCATTAACAAATTATCATTTTAATTACTGACTAATTTGTTGACCGTTACATGCATACATTTGTTTCAAATACACATTTTTTGAGTGTTTATGAACTTAATGGAATCAGTCAATTTGACATTTTTGCTAAAAACTGATGATTGACTATAATCATCACAATAATACCATCAAAAATGAACAATAAATTCATTTATCTATTGATCCCTACAGCTCTATTACCTCAATTTATAGACAATATACGATGAAAGTAAAATGGTAAAAAAAAAATCCCTGATGCAAATGACAGTTTTATTTTGAGTTTTCAAATTACAAGAATTATTTTACTTCACAGCCATATAAGTAATGAAATAATTAGTCAATAGAGTTCATCAACAGAAAATTGAAGATAATTTTGAATCACGGATTTGTAAGTTAAGAAGTGACAAAGATTCTTGGATTCCAGCCATTTGTGATGATTTGCTGCTGTGCTGCTTCATGTTAGAAAAACTTAATAGCTTTTGGGTTTGGACTGTTTACACACAGAATAAGACATCTAAGATTTGGGCTCTGGAAATTCATATTTCACAGTTTGTACGCTAGGCCATCAGTAAATATTTTTTCGCTAATTAACCAATAAACTGTTTCCTGTAGCCATGAACTCTGCAAAAAATATTTTGTATTTTTAAACTATTTCTCTGTAGCCTTGCCGGCGTTGTACTGAAACAACCACATGCAACTTGTAAAAGTGTGGCCACAATGGCTGGTTTTCTCCATGACCTTATAAATCACTCGACAGGCACCGGGTAGAAATACCTAACACCTAACTATTGCTATGTAAAGGATTTAATTTTAACCATTTTAAGTGTAGCTTAAGATTCAAACTAACTTGTGTAATAAACTTTTTCAAAAGCCTGGATGAAAAAGTACTATTTGTAGTGCTTAACTTCTAAAATGCTGTATAGATGATATGCAAGTCTAACATTTTATTTCAAGACATTAATTGAAAACAAGTGCACCTTAGGTAGGTGTTGCTCAATAAATGGATGTCATGACTACAAATGCCAAAGTGTGTAATCCATTGGAGGTCGGACCACCTAGTGTTGCCCCCTGTGTCTTGGCTGAAAAGAGGTTTAAGCATGAAGACAAAAAGCAGCGCCGCCCCTGTCTTGTCCTCATCCTACTATTCAAAAATCAGACACACTCTCCTCTCTCAAACACTGAGAATCAATACGGCCCTTGTTAAAGCTGACCCTCTTAAATTCACTCTATGGGGGCTACAACAAGGCTGAGGGTCCCTCCAGGCTCAGCACAAAGAGCAGGAACTTCACTTCAGCTGTCCGCTTCTTTGAACCAGACTCTCTCTTCATTCAGTGTACACTATTCCTATTGTTTTCTCTTCCTTAACCATGTTTGCCTGTTTGTTTATATTTAAAGCTGACAAAACACTTTAAATAACCTCTGGGCAAAACCACAAGAGAAAGTTCAAATTTACTTTTAAGCCTCTTGAGACAATTAAAAACAGTGTGCATGATTCTGCCTAGACGGGGATGACAGGCAGCATTAAAACAATCCTGTTGTTTGTCATCACTGTCACACCAAATTAAAATCAGAAGACTGGAATTTGTGCCACGGTCCTCTGACTGCGTAAATGGACACGATGGCCCCCTGTCACAACCTACTTTCACAGTTTGCAACACCCTGCAGCACTGGGAGGTATTCGTGGGCGAACAAAGCAGGTGAGGTAAGAGACAGGTTGCATCGTGGGAATGAAATCAAATAAATCGGATGAAAAAACAGCCTGGAAACAAGGTCGCCAGGCCAGAGGAGATACTGTAAGCATGCAAGTTGGTCGTACTCCTAAAAACACACAAGCAAAAGACTAAACATCTCCATTAGCAGGAAGCTCGTTATCATAAGGAGGCTGCTGCACATGCATGTGTCTATGTGCACGTTTTGTATCGACGATCAATTGGGCAGCTGAGCGGAAATGGCATCCAAAACAAGAACAAAAGCAGCGGCATTTGCATCCTTCTCTGAGGAAAAAAATGTACAAACAATCTAACAATGAAAAAGGAAAAGCAGAATATAGATTTCATTCTGATGCAGGAAATGCTGGGCAGATTTGTCAGGTCAAAATATAAAGGAAGGAAGGAAAGAAGAATGAAACAAAGCTTTAGGCTCAGAAAAGGTAGTAGAAGGGCTCGAGAACTAGAAGGCAAAGATTTCTCTGCAAAACAATCTATATAATCAAATATAAAATGTGGAGAGGCAGCCTTAAGAGAAAAGAGCACCTAAAAAGCAGTTTATTCTTCTTATCATCACGTCAGGCTGCACGAGACTCACCTGTGCACACCTCTAAAAATATCGCACTGTTAGCCCCGAGTTATGTTCAAACTTTCAAGCAAGAAAATGTCACAAACTGGTGAAAATGTACAGGTTAGAATATGCACAGACACAAAATAATACAACGTAATAATATGTACAAAAGACATGTTCAAAAAGGTAGCGACAGAGAGAAACTATCTACTAAAACTCTGTTTTGTCAACAGATTTCAAAAGCTGAAATGTCACGTGTGTCTCAAATTAAGTTGGACCAGACGTTCAGAGGAAAATTAGGTCTTCTGAAAAACAAGAAATTGGATAGGTTTTGTGCCAGAGATCTGGACCACGATAAACACTCTGTTCCAAGTTTGTTTTGAAACATGGGAAATGCTTTTTTTCAAAGGATGAAACCTAGCTTGTGGCGTGGTGACACAATAAAAAAAAAGAGCTGTGGAAGGCAGTGAAGTGGGTGAAAAATGTTGAGAAAGAGCGTCAAACTCAAGACAGAAAGACAGAATGATAAAGACAGGCTGACAAGAGTGAAAAAGTTATGGTGTAATGCCTCTGTAACGAGTTAAGTCCTGTAATCACTGGCTGTGGAAAATGCCAATTGCTGGTCTGGTTTTATGTGGCCTGCTTTACACTAAACCCTGGAGAAGCATTTATGTGCAGTGTGCCTGTGTGTGTGCGCAAATATGTGTAAGATGTCGCCATGGGTGATGGCAAAAGGCCAGCAAAGCGAAGCACTCTGACAGATTTAAAACTTTAGCTTCTCAGTGCTTTAGCCAGGTTTGACGTAACCAGAAGGACTAGGATTAATTTCCCCTCCTCAACCGCTTTTCGTGGGAGGGTGTCAATGCAAAGACAAGAGATAGCAAGTTGAAATACAAAAGGAGATAAAACTTTTCCAGTAAGTCCATAAAAATTCACTCCTATCAACTACTACTCCATTACTCCCAAGTTTATTCTCGCTATCCAGGAGTGGACAGCTGCAGCAGATGCAAGGGTCGCTCAGTTCTCGTCAGAGTTTCCAACTAGGTTACAAAAACACAACAGCTGGGCCCGGAGTTAAACTAAATGCCTTTGTTTAGACTCAGGAAAAACAATGTCACAGGAGATCCTTGTCCTTCCTGTGTGGAGTCTGAGTTGGAGAATTGGAAGTAAAAGAGGGAGAGATTTGCAGAGGGGACCACAGTGAGGGAGAAAGGGAGGGAAAGGGGGAGGGAGGACGCAGACAGAATCACATGCAGCAACAAGAGACGGAGAGGAAGCTGTTTGGCCGGAGTTCAACAACGCTCTCGTTTGTCACACTCGGACAGAATTTGTAGGTCAAATTAGCATGGAAGGGCACGGAGGCTGTAAGGGGAGGGAGGAGGGAGGGAAAGGGATGCGCAGACCAAACAGATAGGTTGTTCTTCATTACTCAGGCCTCCCTACACATGGGAATGAAGGACAAGTGGGGTAAACATATCAGAGGACAGGGAAGTGAGGAAAAAAGACTGCAAGCAGGGGGCACTCCAACAGTGCATTCCACTTTTTAGTATAAACTCCTATTCCAACTGTCACTGGGTCAAAGGCTGCACTTAAAACAAATAAATAAAACCATATCTGGAAAGAGTTTGAGGATCTGCTGCTGCTCCCCCTCCCCCCCAAATCTTGTTTAAGGCACCAAAGCACAGCACTCCAGAGCAGAGCCGCATATCACGATCTTTATGACAAGCTGGAAATTACTTCTCCAGGCTTCAGACTGATGGGAGCCTTGTGTGATATCCATAGGGTACAGTGGTACAGCAAAGGGGTCCTCCAGTGGGGAATCGACTGGGGCAACATTACTAAACTGGCATGGACTCCCTGCACTCTTTCATAACACTTCACATCCGTCTCTTTTGAGAAACAGCACGAGTGTGGTAATCCATAAATACTGGGGCTGAACAATGATATTAGATGTGATTAATCAATGACTTCATCAACTGTCCTCTTCTATGTTTCAGGGGTTCATTTGTGATCATTTTTGTTTCAATTCTGTGCTATGGGTATTGATCTACGTTTTAGGATGAGCATCAAAGTGGACAAAGATATGCCGTACTTATTTGAATAAAAATATGGGCACCTATGAGATGAAGAGAGAGAGTGGGAGTGAGGGGTAGATGTAACATAAGAAAACACAGAAATGGTTAAAAATGCTTTCTTGGGGGGGGGGGGGGGGGGGATTAGGATATACAGCTGATTTCAGATGTGCAGCAAAAGTTAATCATTTGCTTCTTGGCTAACAGCCTAACTTTTTTTGGTAAAAAAAAAAAAAAAAAATCTAAAAAGGATTGATTACTGGTAAGTCTGCTTCTAACATTCATCTGATGGTGTCGAGATAAGAGACAGGCAGTACCTGTATTGTATTACATGCTGTATTCCAACAACAGAAGAACACAAACCCAAGTTGGAGGTCACAGAGAGGTGGTTTCTTATCACTAATGGCAAAAACGACAGAACAGATAAAACAAAGTGTACGACCAGTTCTACAAACATATGCAGTCTCAGCACAGTCCTCAATGGACTACAATGGTTCTCATGTACTCATTGCACTGAAGAATGTGAAATTTGCTTATCCTGCTGCACAAGCGACCACGACAAAGTAAATTTTTCATAAAAACTCATTTAATACTCTTTATCTCCATTGGCAGTCTACAGAACCTATAATTCACAGTGAGCATGTTCTCGAGAAAAGCCTTTATTCCTAATTTTAAGAGTTACCTGCATGTCTTGTGTTGTGCTTCTATGTAACCGCTATTATTCTCTTTTGTAATAATTCCTCTCATGCTCTGCCTTCACTGACAGAAAGAGGTACGTCTATACATGAATCACAGGTGCTTGTCCTGCGACCATATGGCTCGAATCTCGTCTTTCTTTGTTGACAGCATGTGGTATATTTGGTGCCCTGTTTGTACTTAATTCAAACCAGGCTGAACTGGACTTTTGGCTGCCACTCCAGCCATGTGTTGAGGGGGACTAAATGTCTGTGTGGAGGATTATTCCCAAACACAGAGAAACTATTCTTCCCCCACTGTACAGCACCACTGACACACAGACCTAGAAACACTGCGAGCATAATCAAATCACGCACTGCATCGACAGACTCGCAGAGAGAGAAGAGTAGGAAGAGAGAGAGGGAAAAACCCCAGCATGCAGACTCCATTTGCCGATAAAAAAACCCATTGTGCTCCAAGCCAATCCTCAGTAGTGACGTCTTTACACTGAAATTTAACTGCGAAAAATTACTTAGCGAGACAGCTGTGAGTTTGGCAAGCGAGAGCTGGGGGCTGCAGAGGCGCAACGGACCCCGTGCCCATTTCCCCTCCTGTCATCCCCTCCTCCACCCGAGGAATTCACAATCCCACTTTCTCTCCGTCTCTAATCGGTTTCTCTTGCCATTCCCCATATCTGTCCACACTCAAATCCACTACGTCTCTTTAATTTTCCTCTCGCATGTTTCTTGCTTTCAGAGGCAATAAACAAGCTAAGAGGTTTGTGTTATTAAATTGTGGAAAAACCTATTTATTAGGCCAATATGTGGGCCCAAAACAAAGGCAGCATTTAGACAAATAGTCCCACTTCTTTGCTGCATTACCTAACAGCTGGCTCCTATTATGTTTATGAATCTCTTCCAAAATCCTACCTTCCTCACCTGCTCGAGCACTTCTCCTTACTTTCTACACAACCTTCTTCTGGAAAATCTTTGTGCTCAAAGATTCATCTTTTAAAATGAACCTCTTATAATGTAAGACAAACTTTTTTCATGTGGAGAGCACTCAGTGACGAGAATGCAACCGCGTCTGCACCTCAAAATATAGTCTAAGATGCCACATTTCTGTCTTTCCTCTCTGCTGTAACAGAGTAGGAGAATGGAAACCCCCCACAAGCGCCTGGTGTAAACTGTTACTGATGCATGGACATGGACAGTAGACAGAGCAGGAGTGGGGAGGGAGGTGCAGAGGCTGTAAGATCAGTCTCCCCTGGGGAGAGAGGAGGGGAGCTGGGCGTGGTGAAATGGCGCTGGACTAGAAAAGCAGGAGTTAAGATCCAGTTTCCCCATGTCTCATTCCCCCACAGGTTCAGATAGTCTCAGTCTCATGGGAACTACAGTGTAATAGAAAGTCTGTCTTCCTGCTCTGAAAAAAGTACAGCATGCTAAAATATATCTTGGAAGTGGAAACCATGGGAAAATATAGCACTGGAAAAAATAGCAGCAACTCATTAAGCTGGAAAATGCATACAAATATACGCAGTTAGATATCTGATACGAGGGAAACAACATCTAAACAGTCACTTGAGTGCGATTAACTGTATGGAATGAAAGTGAAATGAAGCGGCACAACAGAACATTACTGAAAAATCTAGTTGTGGGTAACAAATTTGCCTTCTCAACTGGCCACTTGGACAAGCTCTTCACTGTTCTAAACAGCAATTTGTCTGGTAAAATAGTTAAGAGAGGCTCTTGAATTTTGGAGTCCACCTGCCAATGCACTCCTTTAATGTGGTTTCCTGCCTTACAATGAAAACAGTGTTACATCAGGCCCTGTGTCTTCATATCCACCAGAGAAATGCTCAATTTAAATATTTTCGACTGTGATGTCTGATCAGTAAACGGCTGACGTGGTGACATACAAGATTCTTTGTTAAAGAGACAATTCTTTGGATTATAGTGCAGGAAAGGAGGTCAGATTTAAATCCCGCAGCTCTGTCCTTCTCTGGTGCCCTTCCGCCTACCCCGGGTTAACAGAAGAATGTCTTGTGGCAACTGGGCCACTGTGACTGGACATAATTCTGCTGAGGACAGAAGCAGCTTTAGCCAGAGCCAGAGAGAAGACAGACAGCAGAGAGGAAGAAATGCTGTGTTGTCTGTTGCTGCGTGCAGAGTGTAGGCCGTCATCACAGCCCTGTCTTTCTCAAACACATACAAAGGCAGCTCTGACAGGAGGAGAGACAAGCAGAAAGGGCGTGGCAGGGGAGGAAACCCCATGAACAAAGGATAGAAAAAGTAGACCGACTGTAAAAGCAAGGTTTTTCATTGTTTAGCTGTTGTGTTGAACAATGAAAACACAATGGAAATTGATGTTAATAACAAGACAACTTCTTAAAAAAAACTCCATATGAATAGGTTTTGAAGAGATTTCCTGTAGTGGAATTAGCCACTACTTCCTCTTGATCTGGAGCCCATCTCAGGTTCCAGCAACACCCTCCAATCAAAGCAACACAAAGATATCTAATCGCCCAATCACAGCCGGGACATGAAACAAGAGCTGACTATAGCCGTGCCATGTCTGAGGCAAAGAGACTTCTGGGTAACAGATGGAGCCGATATCATATCCCTTGAGTGGCCATCTGTGTAAAAACATACAACACAACACACACCCCGCTTGTTGTGGTTTGTCTACAAGGACAGTGTTTCCTCTGGGCCCTTCATTTGGAGATTGTGCCTGCCCAGTGTCAACTTGTGGCCAAGGCTTGGATACGAACACGCGTGGTCTCCACCCACAACAGGACATACGACATGGCACGAACATGGAAAGCATATAACAGCCCTTATTATACTAACTGTGACTGCAAATGTTGTATATTAAGATTAGGAAACTGAAATGTTTGGACTAAAGTAGCATCATCAAAGAACAAAAGATTTATGGCTGAATGATAGACAAACTCTGACGCTGTACCGTACCGTGTAAATGTACCTTCTGTCATTATTTGGAAAATGTGCAACAGCAAGAAAATGATGGGAATGTTTGAAACAGCTCAAGAAGCAACCCATGTAATTGGAGAACTTCAATTAGAAAACAATCTAATTTACAGTGACATAAAAAGGGGGACATTGTAGTTCACGTAAACACAGTCAGTTAGGGAGTTAGATCATTACCTCCTCCTGCGAGGCATAGTGAGGTTCTGCAGGATCCACCGACCAGTAGCAGTAGTCAAAGCAAAACTCCAAAAGCTTCTCTCTGGAATCTACAGCTCCTTCTGTACGTCCATCCAACTATAGGGACGAAACAAAGGTGCAAGACACATAATTTTTGCTTTATATGACATGTACATCACATACAGTAGCAAGACAAGGTTTACCAAGCCAAAAATAGAAACAGGAATTTGTTTTACAGTTCTTTTTGAAGCAGCCTGTAGAGAACTGCACAAACTTTACAAGGACAATGTAAGCTTGCATCTACTAACATGAAAAGTGGAGGAGAAGGAATATAAAAGAAATCCCACTGATAAAAAAAAAAAGAGTAATATAACTTCAGTTTATGGGACTACTACAGTGTGGAATTGCAAGCAGGCTGTTTCCATTCATTAGCACTACACTCACTCACTCCCCCGGTTCTTTATTCGCCTCGGTGCACTGACTCTGAACACCTTTCTGCTTACTGTGAGTGAAGCCTGAACAGTGGAAAGACAGCGCAGCAGCATTTGGACTCGCCTGAACACTGGAAAAGCATCAAAGCGTTTTTTTCTAAATCACTGCGTGCAACCTAGAAACACGTCTCAGACCAGTGATGTTGCATGTACAGCAAGACCTTTTTGTGATGAAGAGGGTATCTTGTTCACATCTCGTTAGGTATACCTGCTTTACATAAGTCAGTAGTAGACCACAATTCCGTGAACACTGGGAAATGTGCAATTATGGTGGGACAACTAGCTTTAAGCGCAATGTGTATTTTCAATGCATGGAAGGTTGGTCTTTAGAGTTAAAAGTAATAAACAGATTTTTAAAGGATGCCTCCCTCTGTGACAGTTGATAGAGCTTGATAATATACTGCATTGATTAGCAACAGTACTATAAGACCATATGTCAAGTTAAATGGTGGGATTTCACAGGCAGCCTGCAAGAGGAGCTCCCATTAACATTTATGAGTTTGAGAACTTTTCTTCCAAGCTTATCAATCATTTTTGCTATATCATATATTGCTTCTAACTTAAACTGCCTTTAATGGGATGGACACTGTGACAAAATCAAAGCTAAAATTTCCTGTATCTCTTATTTGGCAGTGAATTTTTAGCCATGATGATCCCATTAACTCTTAAATGACAATTGGAACATTGATTAAATTACTAAAAAATAACACACATTAATTTAAAAAAGAAGTGTTTTATTGCCTTGTCACTGCCAAAGTATTAAGCCAGGCACCTCAGGAAGCACAAACTGCTGATAATTGCTAATAATCATCCTTGCTCTTTATTTTGAGGACTGACACCAAACCCTGCAATTATCATTAATGTTGCACAAATACGTTTTTGTGTTGCCATCATCCTACAATAAGCAGCCCTTTTATCAGATACACCTGTGAACTATAATGCAAACTAATACTACAGCTCTGCCAGAGCTTCTACATTTTCAATTTTGGTTGTCAAAATGGTGATAATTCCACTTCATGTTTGTTATTGAGGTCGCAGTAGGTGGTGGTGTACTGGATTGCACTACATTTTAAAGTGTTCCAAATATTTTGCTAACCTCATTAACATACACAAGCGGGTGGGGGGACTATTATGTGCACTTTTAAACATAATGCAGTCCAGTGCACCACCATTACCCACTATGATTTCAATCATAAAATGAAAATAAACTCATCACCTTTTCAATTTCACCAAAACTGAAGAGTAGACACCTTGTAAAAAGAAGAATTTATGGCAGAGATAATATATATGGGATAGTTTTAGATTTCACAGGAGTCCATAATAAAGTAGGCAGTAAGTGTATGTTGTAACTGTGCTGCTAAATTTCTGACATGTGACATCAGGGTATCATGTTTTCTGTGGGTGCAGGCTCAAGAAACAACATAGCTGTCAGGGCCCCCTTCTCATCCCGTTTCCCACCTGACCTCTCAAAAGACCCCTTTTCCCTACCTTTCGCCTCTCTGTCTCTCCATCTCTGTCTCCCTCCCGGTCTCCCATCCACTCCTCTACCTCTCTCTCCCCTTGCAGCATGGCACCTGAGTGGAGTTCGGCTTCTCAGCTGACTCCACTCAGGTAATCAACCACATCCACGGGTGGAAGACATCCCGTTGATTACTCCACTGCAATAAATACCGGCTCAGCCTTCCACACCCTGCCAGATTGTTGAACAAGACTCCACAGTCAGTTCTCGCTCTAGCCTCTTGAAGTCCGTTTTGTTTTTCAACAGTTCTAACCTTGCCTCTCCTCTGCCCCTGCCTAGGCCCAGCTGTCTGGGATCCCCTCCGCCCAGAACCCTCGTCTATCCTTCCCGCACTGGTACCCCCCCTTCTGGATCCCCATTCCGCCCAGAACCCTTCCCTGAACCCAGACTGGCTTCCCTCCCAACCACCCGGAGACCCATAGCAGCAAGCCGGCTGCTCGTTGCCTCTCGGCGTCCTCCTGGAAGCCCCCCGCCTGGACGTCGGTCACCGTCTGGCCTACTGAACACCTCGGCCCCCCCGGTTCGGCAGTGCCCGACGTCCTTCCTCCTCTGGCTCCAGAACCTCCCGGCACAAACCCCACTCCTCCAGCCGCTCCCCCCGCAAACCGGATCCTTTCATCCTCCACCATTACTAACATCCCCTAACAATAAAATGCATTTTCATTCCACCCGGCCTTGGCAGTGTGGCTCTCTGCTCGGGTCCAACCCGCTATATCCGTGACAATAGCTGCAGCTGGTAAGACACACCATGGTGGTATTCATGTCAAGAAAAAGGCTGGGAAAAAGGGCCTTGTAGGTGCAGTCCACTCTATCATCTATGCAAATAATCCTCCACTGACTGCAGCTTTAGGCAGCACTAAGCCCTAGGTATCAATTTTGTTCACAGCAATTGGCTTCCCTGAAAGCACGACTACTTAACCCCTCTGCACTTTTAGGAAATTCAACAATGCCCCTGTCGGACGAGGGATCAACCAGGAGCAACATCAGCAACCAACAAATCCCCTGCACAACAGAGCTCCAACCACTGAAAGTACAGCTAGTTGTAGAACATTACGCTTTACATTTTTCTTGTTTCACACCAGTTAACTTCACTGGATCTTTATAGCTTGTATCCCTTGCTTTCAGTGAGCCGCACATTTATTCGAACGTAAAAAATCCCCACTTTATATTTTCTTCTTTCTCAGATCCTGCAAAACTGTCCCACTTTCCATAAATAATCTTTCCCATGAGACCCGCAAGAGTCTTGATCCTTTTCCATAGCAGAGGGAGGCCATATGTGGTTTGTCTCTTGTCACATCCTTTGCAACAGATTCTTCACTCCCCCACCCAACTTCTCTCTACAAGACTGTGTTTAAAAGTACAAATGTAAACACAAAGGAGCAGTTCTTTAAGCAGTAATCGAACGCATTAAGCGGTGGGACTAGTTTGTACATAAATGTGAGTTTTTAAGCTGAATTTCCTTACTCTTCTTGCACGTTTGTGTCATTTGAAGAAAGATTTGACATATATCCTTAAACACTGCTGTTGCATCTACAAGCCAGATGCCTTCAAACCGTTTTATCATCTCGATATTAGCTAATGCAAACAGTCATAATCAAAAACACATTGCAATATGTTCCATACTGAAGCCATAGACACCAGACTGTCTGCAGGCAATGGAGCTCCACCAATCAGACAAGTCTACTGAGCTATCTGACACAGCAGGTCGGTAACGTGGTGAAAGTGTCAGCTTACAAGGCTGTGTAGCTCACATAATTATTTCCAAATGTGAAGAAACCTCGCATAAGGCAAACAAAAAATTATCTTACAGTATAAATACCGTTACAGAGCTACTGTGTGAAGCATTCCCTATTTACTATAGCTTCTTTTTGGAGAGATTTTGAGGTAGTTGAAGTATGCTGTAGTTGTGTTGTTGTCTGGAGACTGTCAGACGGCATGTGTTTGACAGGAAGGGTCTCTCAGCCATGTGTGTGTGTGTGTATGTGTGAGCTCAACACATATAATAAACAACAGCAGCAGCAGCATCAAGCAGGAAAAAGCTGATCCGAGGCTGTAAACATCCTGTTGCTGTGACAGATATCCTCTACATGCTACTCCCAATTTAACCAGTCCTGACAACTAAAGACACGCAAATAGTGTCATAATTAGCCATGCTTGGACGCACAAATACTCACCTTCATATTTCGGATCCTCACAAATTTATCCTCCACCTTAACAGCTAACCGTCCTCCATCTGCACTCTCCCTGTAAGCAAGAAAAGAAGGAAACGGTTGCTTCAGTCTACTCTGAATAAGAGGTGTAAGCAAATTCAATCAACGCAGATGAAAACAGAGAGACCGTATCGGGGAAAACATTAGCACATGCTTCACCTAGAGAGAAATAGATTCCAGGTACGCCATCAGTATTGATCAGCGTCTCCCACTCGGAATGCTAAGCTGACAGAGCTTTAACAAAAAAAATTCACTTTATATTCAGATACTGCATTATCAGCCAACATACTGTTTCGAATTGGTTTAAAAATCCTCATTCCCCGCATAATTGAGAGAGTGTCCAGTTGAATTTAGCCCAGTTCCACTTGACTTGAGGCCATCACATGACAGTTAACACAATGAATCTTTGTATCTGTGTGCACGTGACGTGCAAAATCACCACACAAGGGCACCACTAACCAGTTTCGGATTCAAATGAAAACAGACCGCCATGCTCTCCGGAGACTTTCTCAGATGAGGCAGCTTGAGCCGTTTCCACAGAGTCGGGAGAGTGCACAAATGTTGCGTGCGCATAATCAGGACCAGCGTGTGTGTGTGTTTGTGTGCTCACATGTGTGTAAAACAAGGTCATCCCAGCTGTGTGTGTGTGTGTGTGTAGTTCAGCAGCTGGACCAAGCACATCTGATGCAACACATGCGAAACTGGAGGCAATCACAACATGGAGTCGAGAGAATTTTTCGATCTCCAGGAGCGATAATGACACCGAATGCTGCCTGTAGCGCAAAACGCTCCATCTCTGCGGTGCGTTCGGGGGGCTGTTGTAATCCTCAGCTCTCCCCCCCCCAGTGCAGCGGCCCGGCCCAAAACCACCAACCTTCAATCTCGGGCTCTAAACAGCAACGAAGGAGAGGAGGTTTGAGGTTGGACAATAGTAAACCTCGTAAAAAAAAAGTGTTCTGATACAAACTTGAGACGAGCGGTTTCACAGTTGGGCTGACATGTTTCTTCCACATGTGAGATGCTGCCCACGTTCTCCGGGGCACCCACTGGATCCTATTGGTCGACTGAAACAAAGGGCAACATGCTCGTATGCCCGAATGGGGAATGCAGCTGACTGGGGCTGGTGTTAATGTTATCTCTGTAGCACAGCAGGGCCTTATTCAAATATATGAAGGAAGGAAATACATCCTTCATTTAAAGCACAGAAAATCGCAGAGGACAGTGAGGGTGTCAGAGCCATAAATCAGGAAGGACAGATTTGCATGACAGTGAACATTTGATATAAGAAATGCTTTTGTTATGCAAAACACCAGGAAGACCAGCTGAAAGAATCATTGTCTGGCCTTTCATCGCCTAAATAATGCTTTGTTATGGGACTGTAGTGGACTTCACCTTAAAACACCCTGCAGGGGTTCAAAGTAATTCAATGTATTACTATAGAACTTATATGCACAATATCATCAGACCCCAAAGACCTGTTATTCAACATGTTGTAGTAATTTCCCTGTGAATGTAAAGGGGTGCTCCAGCGACGCAAAGCAACTTTACAGCCTCCCTGTGTGTTTTGCTACTTCAACAGATTTCACAGCACTGTGAAATGACGGCAAACTATTTTTCTACAAATGCCTCTCACTAAAACAAAAAGAACAGGCAAAAGTAAACAAAAAATTTGCTCGTTCTATCTTTAGTGTGTGGTTTGGTATCATGAAAGTCGTTTATTAAAACGTCATTCCCCAAAAAACTCAGTTTCCAAACATGCCAGACTGAAACTAGAAAAATATTCATGTAATGATGCACAAGATCTACATTTGAAAAAAATGCTGTAGCCATAAAACAGATGGAGTGTTAAGCTCAGTGTCAACATTATATAGTGGTAGTTCAACTAAAGGCACAAATAGAAAAGCCAATTAAGAAAATAAACGATACTGTCAGACATAATGGTATGAAATTATTTTTATGGCTCAGACTACCAGCTGTTTTATATACAGTATATATATTTTCAAATGGCTTATTTTGTCCCACTGACAGTGCAAACCGAGAAGCAGCAAATCAAGCTGACAAGCAAGAAGCAACAAATATATAGAATTTCTGCTTGAAACACAACTCGGACAATAAACAGTAAAAATTGCAATTGGTTACTTTTTTGTTGTTTGACTTGTTAGCCCTAAAGCTACTCAAGGAGACAACTAACATTCTTTTTATTGTCAATTAAATCTGTCGAATATTTTCTCGATTAATCGACGAATTGTTTCCTTAAGTCCAAGACAGCATCCTCAAATGTCTGGTTTTGTCTATGAGCCAAACATATCCTGTTTACTGTAACAAACACGTAAAGAAATTCAAAAAGTATTCAGATTTATGAAGCTGGGCTCAGAAAATTAAGTCAGTGTACCTAAACTGATTAAACGATTATTGAAACAGTTGGCAGTTCATTTATTAGTCGAAAATGTATTGATTAATCAAGCTGCTTCAGCGCTAATGTGGCGCCACAACTAATAATTACTTCATTTGTCGATGAACATTCTGTTGATAATTCAATTAGTTGTCTGGTTTGCAAACTCTCAGATGGTGAAAATGTTTCCAAAGGTCCAAGATGAAGTCCTCAAATGTTTTGTATTGTTCAAAACCAAAAGAAACCAGAAAATATTCAGATTTAAAAGCTAGAATCTGAGAATTTAGCTTTTGTTTTCGATTAACCAGACTGCTGCAATGATTAATCAAATAATTGATTAGTTGTCAGCTATTAAATTGATCTCCAACTATTTGGATTATCAACTAATCAATGTGAATAATAATTATTTAAAGAAAAGAAAGTCTATGTTCTTTGATTCCAGCTTATTAAATGTGACTAGTTTCTTTACTTCTCTACTGCAGAAAACAGAACATCTCCAGGTTGTAGACAAAACATGACATTTAAGGATGTCACCTTGAGCTTTGGGAAACACATTTTACAGACCAAACAACTGATCTATTAATAATAAGATAATAAAATTGGGGTTAGCTGCTCCCTAATCCTTGCAGTTGGAATGTAAGGTATCTAAAATACGGGATTTATTGGATGCAAAAATAACATTAATAGCTTTGGTAACTGATGATAGTGTTTTATAATGTTTCAGTGCAAAATAACTCAGCTAAAACACAAGATGCTGTCACATACAAAAATGAATCCTAATTAATTTCTAATTAAGAACCCACTCATATGCTTGAACACATCCCAATTCATTTCTCATTAGAAACCTCGTTAACTTTAAGATTTTAAACCTCCACTTGCTCCAGGTTTTTTAGACATTACTCAGCACCAGACAGACAGACGTGCACTGCTTAGTCAGACTTCACTACTGACAGCCACAGTTGTCATCATTCACCATGTGCACCAGTTGTTATAACCTCTGCAGCTTTTTTCTTTTTTACCTAGCTAGCTGAGCAGCTAGCACAACGGCCGTTTTGATGTGACTTTATGAAGTTAAATGATAAACAGAAAAAACTAAAGGAAACATGAGAGGTGCATTGTTTTGTGTGCTGTTAGCATCCAACAGATTAACTCTTACAGTGGTTTAAAGATTTAAACCGAGAGACGGAGGCAGCGAAGTAGCTAAACGATGCTAATTTAAAAAGTCGTTTGTATAAGCTAGCGTAATTAGCTAACATGATAACTTACCTTGCGCTGAAAGGACGGACCCGAACGGCAACTTTGACGTTTGCCATGATGTCTTGCGATGGTTTTTACCCCCAACTCAGCAGCTCATTAAGTCGAAGTTGGTGTAAAATAGCATTTCTCGTCCGAGCATGGTGAGTTTTGCTGCATTTTAGTTCGATAAAGTGGAGTTAAGTTGTCCTTTTCTCTGCCGCTCAAGCCATCTTCTCCCGGGATCCAACCGACCGCCCCGCCGCGTCTCTCCAAAACTCTCAGCCGACAAATGAAACTTCCTGCTGGACAGACATGGGAGCAGAGGGCGGGGAGATGCTGCTGGGTACTCCTCCCTCTCTTCCATATTTAAATCTTTTTTTTTTTTTTTTGCATGTCCGTTATTTAAATTCCACCCTTTTAAACCTTTACAGCATTACAGATTTATAACGATCAGATTTTTTTTTATCATTTTGACCACAATACACACAAAAAACAACACACAAGAAACTCTTAAACCTGAATACTTCTTTATTATTTATAATTTCAACATTGCGACAAAATAAAAATGATTCAAGTCTAAATGCGCTTGTTCAATATGAACAAAAACAAATCACAAATGCACTCTGGCATTCATGAAATAAACATGCAGTCACTAGTTAAGCGGTCAAAGGCAGTGTGTGAAAGTGCAATATTGAAATAAAGACACCGATTTCTCACTTGGGGGCCTAAAAATTAACAAAGTGGTATTTTCAGTCTGTTTGTCATAAGCTGTGTCTTGTAAATTTCATGTGTCACATTCTGAAACGTGCATATTAAGTCTTTTAAATGCAAAATACTTCCCATCTTGATGCTGAGCTTTCTCCTTAAGACACAACCATCTAACCAGCCTTGCTTGCAGGACGATTCCCCTGGATGTAAGGTGAAAGTTGATGTGGTACTGACAGGGCTTTCTGCTTCTCCTTTGCACCTTTGTAAGAGCAGAGGGAGTCATGAAATCTTGCCTCAGAGGTGGAAAACAAAAGTCTGATGCTTGCAAAGGCTGACTGTGAACCTGCTTTGATAGGGTGGTGCAGAAAAAAAAGCCACCGGATAACGGACAACAGCAAGACGTCACCCAGAATTGTCTCCCTCGAGGACAACAGGCTGACAGATGAACACACAAAAGTTGCGGGAATTATTGTTGTCATGTTGCTCCCTCTACTGTCTGATGAGAAACCTGCAGCATGTCCATGTGGCTCTGCAGCTCGGCCAGAGGCAAGGAGGGTTCCACGCTCGCCGACTGCAGCTGAAAATTCTCTATCAGCTCCTGAAATGAGAGGACAAAGTGAGAAAAGGCGGAGATCAAAGAGGTCAAATCGCTAGTCGACGAAATAATTCCACAGGAATAAATGATGACAGGAACGCGGTGAACCCTCACCGCCGGCAGGGCCAGATCAGTTAGCTTCTTCCAATGAGATATGACCTCTTCCTCGCTCAATACTCCTCTGTCGACCAGCTTTCTAACCAGGAACAAGTAGTTCTTCCTCTAAAACCACAGGAATGGATTACAAAAAGGTTAAAGACTATCATGTCAGGCAACTTTTGCAGAACAAATCAATTGAATCTGGGCTGAAAAGAACTGAGCAAAAACAGCAAACAACAAAAAATTGGACATAATGGAGGTCAAAAGGATCAATTTAGAACAGGGAACTTTGTGTCTTTGGTTTCTCCGTTCTTTTTCTGTGCTCACTTTTTAAAAAAAAAAAAGTCAAATATTTTCTTTGGGAAATAAATCAAGCGATACAGAAGAGGAAAATGTACAGATCCTGGAGAAAAAGTTTCAATTGATTCCAGCACAAACATACCATAAATATGACAGATTATTTTCAGAGTGTGACAAGAACTCCACTTACATATACTAAGATTTGTATACAAAAACTAAATTTCAAATGTTTTGTGTAGTTTTCAAAGAGTAAAATGTCACGTGCACTGGAGCGAGTGCATCATATGATGTGGATTACTCACATGTCTTCTGGAAATATCATGATAATCTTAGTCATTTCACAAAAGCAAGTGTAACACGAGTCAGCAGACATTTACCGTAGTTAAATACTGAGAGTAACACAAAATAAAAGCTTTTATAAGGAACTGGGCAGATTGGAACCACCAATGTAAAGGAAAATGGCTAAATAGCATCTTTCCCAAACTGGCCCATATATTGAGACTTATGTTATTGTTACCAATAATAAATAAAGATTGAACAAAAAATATCATGTGCACACCTGCTGCATTATCTCCCCCACCAGTAGGTTTCAAAGGCAAATCATTATCATAAAATCGCCCAAATTACGCTATAAACCAAGCAATAAACTGCAAAAATACAAAGAATCTTTGGATTTTCAACTTTCCGATGGTCCTTGAACTAATCACGTGTGACCTTCAGTTTCAAAATTAAGCTGAACTAAGCTTAAAATTGCGATATTTCCATCAAAATATCTTTATTCTACATGTTTCATTTAAACATGTGCAAGAGAAATAACCTGTCAGCACTGAGAACATTCTGTAAAAAATACCTAATAAATTCTATTTCAGCTGAACTGCAGGCTGTCCTTTAAGGCAACATTCACAAAAAAATCAACCAAAATCCAGCAATTTTTGCTGGATTTTGGTTGATTTTTTGTGAATGTTCGTAAAGAAAATATTAGAAGTTTTACTGATATATATGTAATCACTTCAGATATTTTTAGGATTTGTTTTTGGAAGTTGTTTACTCATTTTTGGAAAACATTTACAAGAATTTTCTTGCCAATTTCTTCATTTTTTAAACATTTTTTTTTTAAATAATCTGTTTAAGGGAAACTTTTATAGAATTATTGGCATTTTCTTCCTGAAGGTTTTGCAAATTTTCAGAAATTTGGGGATTTTTTTTGTTGAATTTTTGGATTTTTTTCAGACAAGGCAACAATATTTCTGGTGCCAGTAAACAAAGAGAACAGGAGGGTTAAAGCCTTGATCTACAATGCCTTCAGGGTGTTTAGAGGTCCATGCCCAGCACGCAGTGAGGAATGTGATTCACCAGCAGCATCATTAACACGTCTGCATCAGTCACAGCAGCAGCGGTACCTCGGTGTCGCTGGCCTTCAGCACAGCGGTGACGGTGGTGGGGGTGAAGAGCAGGTGGAGGGGGGCGGAGGAGCAGCAGTCCTTCTGCCACAGCTCAGCGAGCTGCTCCAGCAGTGCTGTGACACGAAGCTCTGACCCCGAATCAGGACCCACAGCAACCCCACCACGCCTGCTGCACCCTGACGGAGGCAGCACCGGCAGCTCTGCAGACACTGGACAGGAACACAACCAGCTCTCACATCTGGTATTTCAGTGTTTGCATTTGAGCAAACGGGGATTATTAATGAAGCATTTATGGGAATTAAAACACATCAAAATAACAAGATTTGGCACACAGTGCATCATAATGCTTATCTTGATGTAATAAAAAGCTTAATAATCTCTTACCCAGTTTGCAGGCCAGTAAGACAGTCAAGTTCCAAAGCATCTGCTCTGACAACACAGTCAAGAACTAAAAGAAGACATAAAAGGAAAAGAGAGCGATCAATGCTGGCAAAAATCTGCAAACCCAGCAAAGTGTTGTTTTGCTACACTTGTATGTCTTGTTTACTTTTCTGCAGGCCAGCGTTCCTCCCACTCTCTGCAGCAGAGTTTGGAGTTCAGAGACAGTCGGCAGTTCCTCATCAGTCCTGGGGCCTACAGCGATGCTCAGCAACTCCTACATGAAAACCTAAATTCTGTTAGCTTTTACTCACTTTCATTTTAGTGATTCTTTGGATTTCATTTCCAGCATTTGGGTCGAGCAAACTGATGATATAACAGTTGAGACAATAAACACTAAATCTCATAAACGGGAAATTTCCTTTTAATCAAAATTTAAACTGTGAACTTCACCACAGTTGAAGCAGCTAAAGAGCATAAATCACTGATAAATTATAAAAAATCCGGTGCACCTTCATCTCAATAAGGACGTCAGAGGGCCGTGAAGCGTTGTGGTTACAGTGTGGAGGGCAGGACGTCACTCTCTCGCTCTCGCTTCCTTGTTTCCTCTTGGGAGTAGTCGACTGTTCCTGAGTGACCAGTTCAACCACGGCTCGGTCCACGTCAGCAGAGTCTGGAGCCACCGGGCTGCCGAGAGCCTTCATCACACGATCATACCTGCTCTTCCACTCTCGCCTCACGAGCGCTTAACAATGAGAACAGAATGCAAATTCAAGACGGCGTCCTCGGGGAGCTTTTAATCACGGCACCGGTTTCCCTGCATCAGCACGGAGATGATTGAGTTCATTACGGTTCAGTCCATTAAAGGATCAATGTTTTTAAATATTTCAGTGACGTGGCTCCTCAGGTTTAGAGAGCAAAGTCACAGTTTAATCAGTCCACCACAAAAGGCCCTGCAAAAACACAGCCTGATTATGAAGTTAGGAGCTTCATTCAGCAGGCCACAGCAATCCCTGGACTCGTATTACTTTACAATAAATTAGTGCAAATTAAATTTGGAAAAAGAGACCGCAGGTATCAAAGTCAGAGGGAAAAAAAAAAAAGCTGAACGTGTGCCTTACCACATAAAAGTTGCCTGACAAGCTGAATTCACCACTGTAATCATTACAGCATGTCTGGTTTTAAATTATAGGCGAAATTCACGGAAAGCAAATACGTAAACATGGAGAACTTCTTATTGCTTGCAAATCTTAGGAAAGTTTCATTTTTAACCATCGCGCTGAAAAAGAGACTGGATGGAAGCGAAGGCAGGAAAAACTAATTCATAACACCGTGGGCTGCACTGGAGAATGGTAAGAAGGAATGTAGAGTGTCAAGGATTTGCATTTAACAAGGTAAAATATGCATAACCACCGGTGTGGCGCTTCGGCTAGCTACCTGTAATGTTGGCAGAAAGCCAGCTGCAGGCTTTTTCTGTTGCGAGACGTGTGGTGATGTTTTCCGACGTGGTCAGGACCTGCAAAGAAAGTCAGACGCTCATTTCAGAAACATTTATTCAGGGCTTTTTTTTCCCTATCTTGCTCAAAAAAATCTGCTCTACTTGGGTAGCTCAGCATATTTTCAGCTAATTTTTGACACTAAAAGTCTTTATTCTTGAACTTACAGGAGGGGAGGTCTCATCAGGAAGCAGTGTTCGTATGGCTTCGGGGCTCTTTTCACAGCAAAATCTGCATAGAAGAGAGATTTGCATAATTGAAAACGGTGCCTAATATCCTATTAAATCGTTGGATTTCAGACAAAAGCAGCGGGATAGGTGTAGAACAAGCTGTACCTGGTGGCTCTCGACAAGGCCTCCAAGCCTGCCTCGCACAGCTGAGCGCATATGGCATCGTTGAGTTTTGAAGGATTTGTGTTTGGCGACTTCAGTCCATCTCTCAGCATCTTCTCCCCTTTCTCCACCAACTCGCTCACTAACGTGGCTCTGTTGGAAATTCCCACAGAAAAGATACTGTGAGTTAGCCTAGCCGCGCTAGACCCATGTTCTGAAGGCACAAGGGTCTAGGGAAGCTCGACAGGGAGGGAGGCGGGCTAAAAGGTTGTCTTTCAAATCACTCTGCAGCAATTGGATAGGTATACAACCAATCAGCGCAACGAATAGGCTGACAGAGTTCCTAGAGCGCCGGCGGATTGTGGCTAAGTCCCATTAGCTTCCCAACCAGCGGAGCCAACTGGTATATTAAGGATGTGCCATATCCCGTCGGCATAAGTCCAAATACGTCTTTCTTCTCAATGAAACACTTCAGTGCCGTCCTTTGTTTATCTTTCAAGTTGAATTTTAGCTTCAAATCTTTAAGGGCTGTGGCCAAAGCCGAGTCGAAAGATAACTGTTTATGGTGCGCCGGTTGTTTCTGTCAGAATCGTCGCGCCTCTGTCGTCACTTCGTTACGCCCGTCTTCTGACTCTACACTTCATGGTGATTGGTCCGGCCAGTTTTAGGAGAATCCAGCCTCGAGCCTTATGGAGGGTAACTAGACCCACCCTGGCAGAGAATTAAATTCGTTGCCGTGGGTTTTCTAGCGCGGCTAGGCTAACTGTGAGTAGCAGTAGCGGGGAAAAGTAGACCCACCAACGAAAGACTAATGCTTAAAAGATACCTTCTCACTTAAAAAACTGACACATATTGAGAGAACAAAAAATACAAATGGACTGTGTCTAAGTTCCTGACGTTGTTTGGTGTTTTTAATATTAAATAGAGATTTAAGTGAAGAAAAAATATCATGTGTATCCAGTGATTTAAGCCCCCACCAGTGGGTGTTAAAGGCAAATTATTATCATAAAATCACAGAAATTACACTATAAGCTGAGAAACAAACTGCAAAAACATGAAGAATAATCATGTGTGACCTTAAGTTTCATTGGGAAAATTAAGATTAAATATGCGTAAAAGTCTGATTCTTGGCTCGACTGAAAATTCCCACATAAAAAATACACTTCTACATAAGATTTTTAAATAAATAAAAATCACACACATCATTTTAAATTTAGTTTTGATGACTTAACTGTTGGCTTCATGCACCTGACAATAAAACACAGTGAAATCCCACCGGCCACCATGTAAATGCTGGTAAAGCTGAGCTGCTGAACAATCTTTAACCTCTTAGGTAAGCAACCAACCAAAGTCACGGGCTGATTACCTTCTATTCACAAAGTCCTTTCCAATTTTAAGACGCAATTTGTTGGGACGCTGGCCACAGTAAAATAAAACGAGGTGAAAGTTGCACTCAATTTGCAAATCGATGACTTGAAAATCTGCATATTCGCGACTGCTTATGTGCCGTTATGAGACCCGACCGGGCCACAGCTCTGTGATACTAACTTCATATGCTTGACGGCGTTGGATCCGACCCTCTCGGCTACAAACTCCACAGTGCGACGCAACGACGGGGGCTGGTTGTGAAAGAAGGCTTGCTCGAGATCCATCTGGAACATTATAAAAAGATCGGTTTAAAGACTCATAAGCTGGCAATTCAGCGCCATTTCAAATTTCTATTTAAAACATCACTTGTTGACTCACCTGTAGTTTCTGCTGAGATCTGTTCACAGCTTGCGTATCCTTGAGCTCAGCTGAAGTGGGAGTAATCTTGCGGAGAATTCCTCCACTCTTGGCTGTGCTTCCAGACACAAAGGCGGCGAGGAGTTTACGAAACTCACCTGAATGGAAATAAACAAGATGATGTTGACCAAATGCAATTAAGCTCGGATATTAAAAAAATACAACCTGCCCATGTTCTTAACCCCACTCATCAGGTTCTACAGCCATGGCCATAAGTTTGGACACAAGTACCATGACGCTTGTGAATCTTAGAAAATACCACAAAATTGTCACTTACAATATACTTATGTTCTGTAATAGACATCAAAACAGACATAAGTCATGCTGTGTCCAAACTTATGGCCATGGCTGTATTTTGTTGTTTCGGTTCAGTAATCAAACCAGTTTAATCAGTACCATGCATGTCGGTAGTAATCTATCTAGACTTAAGTTGCAGATATAATTTGTGATGCTGTTGCTCCTGTCATCGCTGTTATCACCTTACAATAAGATATTGTTTGCAAGAGAAATTACAAAGGAAAGTGCATATGAGACAGCAAGCTTTTGTATCATTACTGCAATTACTGCTATTTTCTAGTCATTGTAATTTCTTAGTTTTTTTAATATATTGTTTTAAACTGTTTTATTTCTAATTATGTATCCATTTTTTAATTATTTATCCATTTACTTTTTTATTTATTTATTCATTTATTTTGTTATTACTATTATTATTGCTATTGTTATTGTTAAATTATCTCCTTAGGTTTTTATTATTATTTATTTATGTATGTATTTATTATAATTTTTTTTTCTCGCTTTTGTTTTGATAAGACAATATGTAGGCAATATGTATATAAAGTATGTACAAAAAAGTAAATGATTCATGTATGTGCTGTGTATTAAAAAAAAAAATACAACCTTTATCCCTGAGAGGACGTACAAGATTTACTCACCAAGAAATGGACAGCATGTATAGAGAAGCTGCTGGTCCACCAGAGGAATACAGTCCTAAAAATAAACAAGCAAAAACCTCCACATAAAACAAGCAACAACAGTTTTATGGACAAAGACAAAACAAAATCGATATTTAACGTACAAGTCCTGCAGTAGTTGAGTTGCTGTCCTCTATTTGGGCCACCTCAGTAAACTCACTGGTGAAGAAAATGTCCTCAGGGATCACTGGGATCTACACAAGTTCAAACAGATCAAGTGTAATAACGTGTCATGTAAAAATGAGTAGGATTTTCAGGCAACACAAAAGTGATCTCTGTAGGTTTTGGAAGCACATTATGTGAATCAATAGGAACGAATACAAATAATGTGTATGAGCCACGTCTCACCTGGAAGAGCCACCCTAACACAGACACCATCAGCAGCTTGTTCAGGTAACAGATTTCTTCACATCGGCCCAACAGCATTCTCCTACAGGCAAAGAAAAGGCATACTGAGCTAAACTGTCCAAGAAGTTAAACAAGATCCCCCCACAAAAAAAGTCTGTGACTGTTTGCACTCATATTTCAGACTTCAGTTTTTACGCCTCCATGCTAGCGACAGCTTCCATAAATCTGTCCATCCCATTCATGTGAAAGCGTTTGCTCTTTATATCTTGACTAGACACCAGCATGTGAGCTTCCAAAATAAATACTGGGGCATAGGTCAAGATTTTTTACACTAATTATGATCAAAAATTCACACAAATGTCTTATAGGATAAAAAGATGACATTTTATATCCAACATTTCAAAGATCTACATCACCATGACGGTCTGCAAAAACACTTTTCTGGACATGAATCAATGCCATAACTGAGAACACAAGGAAAGACTGCAGCAATACCTCACATTTGGTTTGACAGTGATTATGTGACACTGATCTTGGGGGCCAAACTATTAAATTCCCTTAAAGCATTCACTCTTTGTATCATGTGAATCGACAGACATGAATGTAAACTGCAGCTTCACTGACTTTTAGAGATGATGTTCTGTGATTTTTTTTTTTCTGATATTTGTGATTTTTCAGGAGAGTACTGTAAAATAGATAAAAAATAAGATTTCACTGGTTTCCCCTGTACTTTTCCTAACAGCAGACGTCCATTTAAACTGTCATTCCACCAAAAAGCGTGTTTATTTGGGCCTTTTACAGGGGCTATCACTTAAAGCATTGATGGAATAATTAAACAGAAATGGAGACAAACCTATACAGGAGAAGCAGCGTGCCCAAAGCTGTTCTGTAGCAGAGAAGCCGAGGGCCGACGAAGTCCAGCATGGAGAGAAACTCCACCAGCCAGGGAACAGTGAGGATGGTGCGCCTCCTCCTCACACTATTACTCAACACGGCGCACACATCCAGCACTGGAACGCTCTGTGGGGCCAAGAGAATGAAAACCTGGTGTCAAATCTGTGTTTATATCTGCACCACAGCTGGACAGGAAGAAGAAACATCACACAGTTTCCTAACAAAGATAAAACACACATCTGGAGGTAAGTAAATCTTTGCTTTTACCAAAACAGGAGTGAGTAATTGGTGTGTAATCATTTTTTTGTCTTACCTTGCTGCGCAGGGCTATAGCAGTCTCCTGTATTTCTCTGGATGGTTTCTCAGATGTTTGGTAAGGCAGAAAGGAGATTAATCCCAGGAATTTTGCCAGAAGACGAGCGAGGAGCAACACCGAGGAGAACCGCTGCTTCTCATCCTGACAGAAAGACCCGAAAAATTGTAATTTGGTTCTGTCGACAAAGTTTGAAAAATAACTGGCTGTTAAAGTAGCGCTCGGACAGTATACCTGCTGCTCCATGTCTCCATCTTCTTCCTCTTCTCCCTCCCCAACGGAAGCAGGAGGGCTCAGGATGGACACTTCATCCAGCTGGAGAAGCTGCTGACACAAACTGTCCTGCAGGTGTTGGCTCAGCTGACAGCTGCAACAGATCACAGAGAGACAGCAGATAAGAGTATATACCGAAGGAGATTTTAGAGAATTAGACGTGAAACTGCAGAGGAAATTTTCTAAATATATGTTCATACTCTAACATTTTCCATGAACCTGGACTCGAACTTGCTTATCAGATCAAGCACCGCAAAAATAAATGCTTACATGCTGATTGTCGGTTTTAAATGTCGGTATTTACTTCAGATATTTGGACTAACCAGCTAGCTGCCTGCAAGAAGTCCCTGAAGAACTCTTGGTGACCAGGAAAGGACGGAGGAGGGCAGGGACCAGCAACTCCATGAGGCTGAATTAGACGCTCTTCAAGACGCTTCAGACGGCCCAAACTGTCAGCTCCCAGCATGCCGAGCAGGTCAGCATCAGGAGTATCCCCAGGCGAGCTGTTCACACGGGTGCCTTTACACATCTAAAGAAACGGGAGATTTAAACTCACATTGTGCCGAGTGTGTTCCACATTTTTGTTTAAAGTAGAAAGGTCAAGTAAAAGGAAGAAAATGTCAAGAAGCTGCTAAGGTAAACCACTATTAAAAAGCATTGTCAACTTGTGAGCTGCCAGTCTACCTGAACAAGCTGCTTCAGGAACAGACGGGCAAAATGAGAATGGTTCCCAGCAGAGGTCAGCTGACCCATCATTCCTCTAAAATAGATGACAGAAATTCAATATTCCATTAGACAGAAATGATTCAAAGCTAAAAAATGAAGAAGCTGGAGTAATTAACTATTTGGACTTGCCTGATCCTATTTCCAAGAGCTGCATCAAAATTCCACCCTGGTTCCTTGTGGAAGTCCTCCCATTCTCGCAGCACCTCGTAGAAAATGTCTCTGAGAGAAGGGCAAGAAATGTTAAATACAAGCATAACTGATCAAATGAACTTAGTGGTTTCTACTCGCCCACACATCAAAGATATGAGATCAGAGTCTAGTCTGCATCTAGTTTTATACTTTTGTTTGAAAATTATCCACCCATGCTGGTCTCACTCCTCTTAAGGATAAATCTGCAGTGGTATATCAAACTGTTTCAAATGTTAAACGGTCTTCTTGCACTTTGAAAGGTTGCAGTTTTGCAAAAAAGGCTAAAAAAGAGGTGATGTACCTCTGTTTTTTAAAAGTGTGGAAGGCCTTATCGCTACCAAAGTTGGACCGGTTGTCGGTAGCAGGCTGGAACGGGACTGAGTGGATGAACGTGGACCCCGAAGGAGACAGCTGGAAGAGGTAACAAGAAAAGGTCAGACACAAAAACATATTTAAGATACAAGCGTGTTACAGTTGGTACTATGCTAAAACAGCATGAACTATTGGTTCAGATGTTTAAATGCATTAAATAACAATAAGTATAGGCATTTATACAGCAGCTTGACAACACAGCGATACCTTTGCTGTGCTTCTGTCTTGGGCCTGAGTGAGACGGTCCCTGAGATCTGGTGAGAAAGATGCCACCCGTTCATTCTCTGCCAGCAGACGCAACGTACACTTGTCCAAATGAGCCACCAACCTGACAAATGCCAAGAAGACACAGGTAGAAAAGTATGCACGAGAGTGGAGCATTTGAGCTAATATATTCCTGTTATGAACTGAAGAGATCTGTGAAAAATTGTGAAAATAAGCACACTCACTGAAACTGATTCTCCAGAACCTTCACCGCAAAGTACACGCAGTTGTGTACTTGCCTTAGGTAACATTTTTCTAGAACATCTGCAAGTGGAAAACAAAAAACAAGCCTCAGGTTAAATTATAGGAACAAGTTTCTAATATTTTGAATTAATGGAGCTAAAAGTCAGAAAAATTTGCACACCTGAATTTGCGGCACACAAACTTTCCTGTTCTTCATCGTCACGCGTGTGAGGCGACTGAGACGTTAACAACTGCATCACAAAGAAAAGCTCCAGGAAAATGTTTGGCACGAGGTTTTCTGCGAAACATAACAAACATTTTCACATTTTTTACAAAGACTTATTAACATGATGGCAGGCTTCAAGTTCTATACTTGACTTCATTTCGTCTGTTTCTTTTGGTTCACCTTGTTCTGCTTAATTGTCTGCAAGTGCTTCGTCAACATTAGTTTCTCAGCAATTTCACTGTGTAGCTCATTGACACCACCTTGTGGTCATTTACCTGAAATGCAGGTGCAGTACAACTCTGCCAAGAGATCCAGATCCAAGGAGAAAGTCACTTTGGATGGTTCTGGACAAGTTGTCTGCAAGTCTGGTGTTACTTTAGATCCCGTCCTAGGGCCTGTCTTGGTTGGGGTACAAGGCTCCAGAGTGGATGGCAGAGGAGAGCCGACCTGCTGGGCACGTTTTGTCCTGAAAACATGAAACAGCAAAGATGCAATGAGGTGAAGTAAGTGACTCAGCAGCAGCAAAAAAAAGGTCACCGACTGTAACATAAATGTATTCTGACCACTATCAAATCGATGTGCAGAAGGAACGGTGTGCAAACTTCTAATAAAGACTGTAACACAGACCATGCATTTGAAATTAAAATAAAATCTTGGTTAAAAACTCAATGAAGCGTGTGGATATATTTTAAAAGTTAAGATAACCAACGCCAGCTGTCTTGTACATATGCATTGTTGTCTGTGTTCTCTTGTGCTGTTATATAGTGTGCTTGTGCTGTATTGCTTCCTCAGTTTGTGTCTTTTGTCTCTCATCATCCCACTGACTACAGCTGAAAATGAAAAAAAAATCTGCAGAAATGTCCATTAATGTGTGTTGTCACTGTAATCTTAAACTCTACAAATAAATAAAACAATGTATTTACTATTAATTACAATGTCTGTTTTACACTACATCAATCCCTGAAGAATAAAGCAGGACACAAAAAAATCTGTACTGTCGAGTCTCAAAAATCGCAAGCATTCAAGACTGGCAAAGTAAAACAAAGTAAAACAAATCTATTTTTTCCACGATGTGACTAACAGCCTGAGTGGACTAATTCTGCACTTGCACTTACTTCTCCCTTTTGAGTAATTCTCTCTCTTCCTGCAGGCTCAGAGGACTGCCCACGGTCATCGAGCTCTCAAGTGCCTCTACTCCTGACGGTGGACTAGTGAGTTTACTGAATGGTGTGGATGTGAAGCAGGTCTTTGGTTTAGAGTGTGGCCGCTCCGTACTGACTGGTGTTGGATTTATTCTTCTAGTCGGCTTGGATGCCCTGAAAGATAACAGAAGCTGTCAGACAATTCAAAAACAAGATGATAAAATTAATGTTCAATCAATGTATCTGAGATTTGTGTGAACTCACGTGGGGGAAAAGGGTGACGACCCAACAGGAGGGAAGTCTTCTAAGTTGTTGAAATTAAGCTGATTCACAGAAGGAGGTGAAATCTGCTCAAAGTTTCTCCCGTACCCTCCTCCTCCTCCTCTCACTGATTTTCTACCCCCAGTCTCTTCACTGTGATGTCCCCCACGCCCTCCACCGTGTTTTCCTTGTCCCCCCACTGCCATGCTGTGCTGGCCACTCTTCTTGCGGCTCTTCTGTGACTGGAAGTTGGGGCTGTGCTGGAGGTCAGGGGGAGAAACCATGTAGTCCCCCAGGCTGATCCTCTGACCAGGTCGGCGCTCAGAGCCTGAAGGCCTGGACGCCGGGCTCCATGTTGTGGAAAAGGAGGGGCTGCTGAAGGCGCTGACCCCACTCAGACAGTGGGATCCTGACTGACTGGCGGCATCATACTCAGTTCCAGGCGACAGGGATGTTGAAAACAGCTGGACCCGGCTGGCACTCCGAGAACCAACCTGACCACCGGCAGACCTGCAGCCCCTTTTGTTAAACAAGCCTTGAGTCTGTGGAGCAGGCCTGGGACGACTGGGGGTCTTGGCAGGCGTGGCAGGGCCATGGGTGAGGGCTTGACTGCTTTGCTCTCTCAAGAAATTTAAAAGAAAAGGGACAAATTCCTGCTTGTGAACCGTCACCCCTGATTCACTAAACGATAGTGTTTCACCCTCCTGTTGAAAAGAGAGACAATCCTGTTGTAAAATGGACTGTGACAAATGCATCAGTTATAAAGCGTAATTAGCTCGACGCTATTAAATCAACGATGCACTCAAGATTACGAGTAATGAGGTCAATGAATGTTTCACTGGACAGACGCAGGACTTTCCTGCAGAAAACAGGTACTTGAGCGAGCTAACAATGCACTGGCTAACATCTATCAAACTACACAACTGCTTTTTGATATAAGTAAATAATAACAGCGACATGCAGTGATGGTAAGCTACGATCGGACTGAATGCATAATTTTCTCTTGAATGGGAAGTAAGCTGGAAACGTTGCGTCTCGTCTGGAGTCCATCCGATCGTCAGCTAACGTGGCTCGCTAGCTCAGCAGCTAAAAGTTTTGTTTACAATCTGTTCCGAGATGTGTCATCTTATGAAACTCGGTACAGAGGGGCAGAACTGTAGGAAATGTTGTTTTAATACAAACCTTTATCGTTTCGGACCTACCTCAGCATTCTTTAGCCAGTCGACAACCTTTTTAAGGTCCACTTTCTGCGACAGAAGAGATTCCAAAAGAGCCGCCATTCTTGCCCGATGCTGCGCGGCTGAAGGACTGAGAGGGAGGGGGCGGGGTCAGCGAGTGCGCAGGCGCAATGCGAGTGACGTGTCCCAACCACGTGTGCAGCTGGTCAGTGTCTGAAGGGTTGAGGCTAAAATCAAAACATGAGGGAGCTGCTGCATGTATGTTTCTTTCATTAATGCCTCTTGAAACTAAATACATATCATACATGGCATTCTATGTAAAATTACGTCAATGTAGTATATCATTGTTGTTGTTGTTATTTTGCCTTAATGTTTTTATTCTAACACTAGTTATTAATAACAGTGGGGAGATGGTAGACAAATAGCTATTTCATTATTACTGATTATTATTTTTCGTTATTATTATTACTTTTATTGTTGCTGTTGTATTACGTGTCAGTTGCATTATTGCTAATATTATTAATTTTAATAATGAGGAGTTGCTAAACAGATTATATATATACACTCTGTCCTTTGATTAAAAAAATAGAATTGAAAGATAAAATTTGTCACTTTTGCATCCTTGCTAGAAAGTCGAATCATCTGTGACACAGTTTTGTGAGCACATAAGTATCTCAGCACTGATGATGACATTTAGTCAGTCAGTTTGGTGACATGCACGGTAGCAAATTATATTTGACTTTTTAAAACTGTCGTCTAGCTCTTTGAGATTTATTTAGATTACCGTATACTGTTAAGCTGCACAGATATTGTGGCTTACTTTGAATGTATTCTCGTTGCTGCTAAAATACAATAAATTTTGGTGTACATTTCACCTACATATGTCAAACATTTAAAAACTATTTTCTTACATGAATTATCGGTGTAGCCTTAAAAGTAAAAAAAAAACAAAACACCACATGCATGAATTTATAAAAAGCGACATAATGCCTATCATATTGATGCTCTCATAATAAAAAGCTTTCAGGAGTAAAAACGGGAATCTGTCACACGATTCTGTCTGCATGCGGAATGAGTATTTTATTTATAACCAGTTTATAAAAATAAAATACAAAATAATTTTAAAACAAAAAGAAAAAAACACTGTACAAGGCATTGATATGATACAAATGATAGAATAAACATAAATAATTACAGGTATATACAATGCAAAACTCCCACTCGTTACATTCTTTCCTTGAGACTGTACAGTAACATTTCGAAACCATGACGAACATTACAACACAAAAATATCAACCATCAAAAACAAAATCAAAGCCAGAATGACGGATGGGCAAATTAGCAAATGTCACAATAAATAATTTTTCTGTCAAGTATTTATAAGTTAGTAACAAGTAATCCAATGTTATGACATGAGAAGTGTACATACGGGTGCACACCAAAGCTTTTATTAGTTTCCATCTCACTCCTTGAAATGAAATAAAACAGCTGGGTTTGTTCTGTTGGTCCGTGGTTTCCTGCAACCACAAACACCAACAAGCTACTATAAATATGACACCTTTCTATCAGCGAGCCGCTTTTTAAAAAAAAAAGTGACAAAGGAAATCTCGTCTGGAACACTAATACTACGACTACACACCACTTATGTGCGATAATAATAAAAACATGAGAAGAAATCTGATTATCTCTTAAAACCAGCAGCACTTGTTTAGTGTCTGTTCCTCCCGTTTCCATTGAAGCCTGTTAGCGTGTAAGCTACGGTTGTACAATAATGATTCTTTGTTATTTAAATATTACTTTGAATATTTTACAGGTATATATTAAAAGTCTGCACAACAGCGTTTCTGAACTTGCTTTGAAATAGCTTGAAATCTCGTGAGCCCCGAAATCGAGAGTTTTGAGAGTGGGAGAGGGTTGATTGCTGGCGACATAAGAAATTGCACAGCCCTGCTCGAGAGCAAACACTGACAAACAGACACACCTCGAAATAATGCACCCTGAAAATATTCACCGATTCCCACCAGTCGATCAATAAATGCATTCTCACAGAAAAAAAAAAAAACACAGGGAGTGGTAGGGAAGGGGAGGTGAGCTCTTCCGGCTTCGTAAGCTCAAAAAAGCCAGTCAGCTGTGATTTCCAGCGGTGATATACTGACCAACGCTGACGGGCACGGCAGCACGTGCCATCTACAGACAAGAGGGAAAGCGAAGGGAAAAGGCTTGGCTCGGCCTAATAGTGGAATGATCTCCAACACAGACAAGGCTCAGTCATCCCTCGCTACGCACAGAGGGGCAGAGAAGAGACATTAAGGCGGCTGACTGACTGAACGCTGTCTGCCTTCAGGATGAGTCATCATAGCTGCTCTGTGAGGCTAGCGTAGGTACCTGCAAGATCTGCAAACAAAAAGCGGGTTTATATCTACAAAGCAACGTGCCCCATTCCGTCTCCCTTTAACCACATCTGCAAAATCCATCAAAATATTTGGCAATGTGATTTAGTTTTCATCCACGTGTGCAGCAATACCTTAAGAGAGGCCATCAGTCTGTTCCCCCTTTTCATCTTTCTGCTAATTATGCATTTTGTGCATCGTGTCGTGTTGATGCGCTGATAAAAAATATCACATTCCAGCGCACGCAATCATCCCAAGTCAGTGCAGGAAGCGCTGAAAAACTAACATCAGGTGGGGAAATGAATATTAAAGATGCGTCAGAGAAGATATAGAGTCACGGAAATTAAATTTGCTCACCCGACAGGTAGTGAAATCCCCTGCCGGGTTAAAATCTCCACTAGATAAATGCTATGTGATAAGTGGTATGCAGCCTTTTCTTACTCAGTAGTTGATTTGTTTTTTCTGTTGAAGCATGCAAAGAGTAGCACTGGAAGGAAGCTGGAGTTATTTTACAGTATCTTACAAGCAGAGGAGTGGGAAGAGGTTGTGGAGGAGAGGAATCCTAAACTAAACACAAAACCGATTCCTTGGACTTGTGCACAAACATACTGTATGTACTTATATTAAATACATTCTCCGGCGCAAGAGAAACACAAACGAAATAAAAACATTCTTGCACATGGAGGCGTGGAACGTCATTTTGGTGTGAGAAATATATGTACATATGGCCTCCGTTTTTAGTAACATTTGACAAAATGTGTATTTTTGAGGTCTGAAATTCACATTTGTTCAGAGTTTTATCTCAAACACTGACCTGGTATTTACACAGGACAGCTAAAACAGGATATACTTCCTGCTTTTTTTTTGTCATTACAAATAAGAGCTACTCTGTACTCAAGTAAACTGCTGCTCAAATTGTGTTTGATTTACAAACGTTTGTGTTGCTACCTTTTCTACATGAACGAACACTAATGAAAAGGGTTGTCTTATAACCGCTGGCACAAGTCAAGTTTTTGGCTCCTTTGTCGTCGTTTTTTTTCTAATTACAAACACACCAGAGTGAATTCCTTGAGCTGCCCAAAGTGCCAAGGCACACACTGAGACAAACATCTGTGTCTGGACATTATCCATCAGTAATGCACCTTATGTCGTTTAAGCTTACTACTGCTACTACAACACTGAAAAATGCACTAAGATCCAAAAAGGAGCTTCGCTTTTCAAACCTGTAATCCCTCCGTTCAGTTTAAATCCCCTCTCTAGCAACACAGTAGGCACAAAAAGGTGTGTGTCCTCACGCACTTTACACGATTGATTGTATAAAGCGTCACTGGGGAGCAGTCCCTTCAATTTAAACACTAAAAACTAACGCGAGTGATACGAAACTGCACATCCACGATCACACGGAAGAAGGGTAGGAGTCGTAAGCGTCGCTAAGCATCAAAATAAATATCTCGATAAATACAGCTGTACACAAAATTCTACCTTTGCGCGTTCACATTTATTATGAAGCAAATATTATACCCTGCCTGCAATTTCTCCAAAAGCAGAGGAGATAACTGAGTCGACCCCCAGCCAAAGATCTAATTAATCAGCTACACTGAAAATCCATCAGTTTGATTCAAGTGCATTAATAGTGGGGATAGATAAGCTACTGTAAGTTGTGTTGCAGGATGGAACAAAGTTGAATATGCAGGAGAAGGCTTCATTTATGTGCCCACCAATTTACACCGCAACTGCTTCATTTTGGAGCTTCACTTTTTGGTCTCTGCATTGTGCTAACCATCCATCCATCCATCCATCCATCCATCCATCCATTCTCTATGCACCGCTTTATCCTCACTACGAAACATTAACTAGTTCAATTTGCTCGATATGTATCATCATCCAGCCTGTGGATGTATGTATAAAGTCCTCTGTGACTCTGGAACATCATGGGGTAATAAATGATGCAAGGAACCAGCGTTTTTCCGAGTTCAATTCAAGATAATTCAGCTTCCGCCACAGAGTTTCACTCCTCTTTTGAAAAATCTGTCTTTCACAAGTCTAGCAGCTTTAATGCTGAACTAAATCGCTGAAGTACCACTTGAAAGGCTAGCTGGGCACATAAATGAATGACAAACCCTGCATGCTAAGGTTTAAAGAGAGCACTGGGAATCAGTGAGATGTGGAAAGTTCCCACTAACAGCAAAATAAAACTTATTTTTCTGATTATATAGGAAGACTCAGGCTTTTATCCTGACTGGTGTCTATCCTAAACTGGAGTCTTCCCATCCTCTGCTATGGCAACACGAACCCGTTGGGCGACTATCTGCTCAGCTTGCTGGAGCACTTGCCCTCCCGGCTGCAGCCTTTGCCCCTGGACAGGTGGAAGGGGCCGGTGCGTGCCTGCCGGCTGCAGCAGCTCTCCTGGTGGTGGGGGTAGAAGCGGCGGGGAGGCGGCGAGCCGGAGAAGCTGGGAGGCGAGCGGCTGCGGCCCAGGCAGCCCCCTCCGCCGCCGCCCCGGTGCTCGTGGCGGGAGGGCGAGGAGCTGACGGAGCGCTGCAGGGAGGAGGAGCTGCGCGGGGAGGCGCTGGAGCTGCGGTGGTGGTGCGGAGAGCTGGTCAGGCTGCAGATGCCCATCCTGGAGCCGCCGTGCTGGGTGGAGGAGCGGTGGTGGAGGGGGGAGCCGCGGGAACCATGCATCAGCTGAGCCAGGCAAGTCAGGAGGTCCGAGTCACTGGTGCTGCCGGCTCGGATTCGGTAGCGCCTGAGCCTAGACGAGTAGAAAAATGAGAATCAGCAAGGAACATATTTCAAAGGCAGAAAACAAGAGGATGAATTTATAAACAGGATCACCGTCATACCTGTACCACTGATGGTAGCTTCTAAAGTCGAAATTTTACAAATGAACAAACCATTCTTTTATCCGTGCACAAACAGAAATTGTAGTTTTAAGCACAGTTATGTTCTTTGCCATGAAAATTACAGGATTGAAACAGCTCCAACACTGTAAGGATTAAATAACTAGACACAATAAGAGCACAGTACGGTATCAGTCATTCATCCATCCATTATCATACACTGTTTAATCCTCATTAGGGTAGTGGGAGGCTGAAGCTTATTCCATTATGACGCTGGGTGAAAGCAGGGGGCACCCTGGACAGGTCACTAGTCTATCGCCGGGCTACATACGGACAATTTAGAATCACCGATTAATCTGAGCATGTTTTTGGACTGTGGGAGGAAGCCAGAGTACCTGGAGAAATCCCACGCATGCACAGGGAGAACATGCAAATATCATGCATGAAGATCCCAGGCCAAGACGCGAACCAGGGATCTTGAAGCTGTGAGGCAACACTGATAACCACCAAGGCACTGTGCAGCCCGATATTAGTCAAGAAGGCATGATTAATGTCCAACAAAGTGATTTAAAGCATCTTTTAAATGGCTTTTCAGTATTTTGCAATGCCATGGTCCAGGGTGTCCCCTGCCTTCACCAAAGTCAGCTGGGATAGGCTCCAGCACCCCCCACAACCCTAGTGAGGAGAAAGCGGTGTATAGAGAATGGATGGATGGATGGATTATGCTGCTCCATTCATGCTGTTAACCTTAAACGCTTTAAAAACAATGGTGTCGTTAGTTTTTCAATTTTCCGTTTCACAAAACATTCTAATCAGCACTTTACCTGCCCTCCACAGTGGAGCGACAAGGCGGTTTTCCAGGAGGTGGGCGCGGCAGGAATTGGGATGCCAGCTGCTCAGCAGAAGAGGTTGAATGGACAGGACGAGGGATCCTGCTCTTGCGGGACAAAGGGCTGGAGGAGGAGGACAGAGATGGAGCGTCGTCTCCTTGGCGGTCAGAGCGGGAGCCCATCAGAGAATCCTCATCCTGAGAGCGGTCGGAGGTGGAGGACAGCGGATCCCTGGCGAGGGAGGCTACCATGGGGCCACGGCGGTCGGAGAGGGACGGCGAGGCAGTGGGAGAGGGGACCGGGCCCTGGTGGTTGGCTTTCTTCTGGAGGAGTTTCTCCTTGGCGGACCCCGGCGGAGGGAGCTCCAGCAGGCTGGAGGGTTCGAGGACAGGGATGCGACTGTGCCTGCGACTGGAGACTTTGCGGGGGGCAGAGGGGGAGGAAGAGGCCGGACCAGTGGTCTGCTGCTCCGGATTCACTCCTCCACCCACCTCCTCCCTTAGCTGTGGCTCTGTGGCACAGGGAGCGAGGTCAGAATCATTCTCAGGGTCTTTTAGCTTGGCGAAAGCACCGTTACTTAAATCCCTTTGGCTGTTAACAGAAGGAGAGAGGCGGCCATTAGCGAACACGGGGCTGCGAGGGGAGCGAGGGAGCGTGGAGAGGATGGCGAGCGCGGTGGAGGCGAGCGTGGCGAACGTGGGGAAGACACACGACTTGGCACGGGGCTTTGAGCTTTGGTGTGGCTGTCTCCATTGACCAGCATCTCAGCCAGGGGGTCTGTTGGTGTCCCCGGGTGGGTGGGCACGTGATCCTGGGGGAGCTGATTTCCACTGTTTGCTCCTGGAGCTGTTGAGCATCAGCTTCAGCTTCGCCACGCCTCTCCAGCAGGAGACACTGCGGAACACTGTCCGATCCCGACTGGGAGGACAGCCCAGAGGGGCGCTGAGCCGTCAACTGGAGGGGAAAGGGGAGGTGGAGAGAAGGGAGGGAAAAGAAACACACACACAGGTGTTACTTTTTTAAAAACACGCTAAAAATGGGAATAATATTCGAATTGTCAAAAGGTCTGTTGCTGTAAGACTACAACATGTCGAGTTGTGCTGTAGATCTGCAGCAAGAGCCTGATGCAGATGTGTGAACAGAGAAGAATATATAATATGGGGTAATAAATGGTGATTAGTTTGGCAACAGCATGCAATACCATAGCTACCATTATCAGACCGAAACACACAAAGTGCTATGGCAGTGTCAGTCAAGCTGTGAGTACTAAACCAGCAAGTAGGACAGGAAACGTTCACGCAACTTCGCAGGGGGCTTCAGCGAAGAGAGGGTGAGGAACAAATACAGGGAGAGAGAGAGAAAGAGAAAGATAGAGAGGACAAAGACGATCTGAAACAAAAGAGACCATGCAACCTGTAGTCATGACTCGACATTCCAAACACACATGCCACAATCAGACAAACACACACCCCTATTCAGATCACAAGAACATATGTCCAGACACAAGGACACATCTGACCCATGCTCTGTCTGGCCTGCACAATGCCCTTCATGGTTTCTGGAGAGAGCTGCCTGACAGCAACACAATAAGCAAGCCAAATGAACAAAGAAGCCAAAACTAGCAACTTAAACAAAAAGAAAAAGAAAGAACGAACAAAAATGTTGACAGCGGGTGGATTCCTACTGATGTAGAGGAAACTGAAAGGAGGCTTGGCTTTTTATGGGACTGTGACGGGCTCATCACCTGCTGAAGCTGGGCACGGGTGATGCGTATGACTGAGGGAAACTTGGTGTTGGCAGCACCAGCAGGGATGGCCGGCAGTTTCCTGCGACTGGGTGAGCGGGTGCCAGGGGCGGGGTTTGGTGGCAGAGGTAGGGAGGCGTGGCAGGAGGAGGAAGAGGAGGGGCGTTCCTGTTGCTGCTGGTCGGCCGACTGGCTGCGCCTCAGGCCCGGCTGCTGGCGCTGGTGCAGCGGGTCCGACAGGGTGGTCAGGAGGGTGTGAGGGCTGGGAGAGCGCAGAGGGATGGGGCTGGATGTCCGGACCGCGACCTCCTCAGGCAGAGACGGAGGAGAGGTGGGGAGCTAAGAGAGGGGGAAGGGAAGAAGTGGGAGGTGGAGAGAGGAGGGGTTGTGAGATAGGTGAGGGAGTGAAGAGAAGGAGGACGTGTGGTGGAAGTGATGTGAGGCAGGACAAGCAGGTTGACCTGCTGGGGGACATGATGTACCTGAACAGGTAAAGCGACGAAAGGATTATTAAGATAGCTTTGGGAATGATCTCAGGATACGAAGGGTTTGAGGGAACGGTTTAGGAGGTTTCTGGTAAGGAAGAGTACATTTACAACTAGGAGGCAGCAGTTCTGGTTGTAGGAGAGAATGGAGGAATAATTGCACTATTAGTTATAAAAGCTGCTCAAGAATTTGAGGAAAAGCCGTTAAAGTTGAATTTGCACGTTGAGCACAAATGTAGGACTGGACTCAGTGGGCTACTGGGATGTTATGAAGAGTAAAGTAGCAAAAAGTAATTTAGGCAAAACAAACAAAATCATACTTTTAAATAAATAATTTACTCTGTGAAGCAAAAAAAAACCCAAATAAAGACAAAGTCTGCAAATAAGGTAAAATTAGGCATGAATATCTAATGCAAATTAAAGTGCATTTCAAAGCCATAAGCTCTCTTTTTTCCATGCTGTGATCTGATAAAAAGCTCTGAAGTTGTGTCACAAATAACTTTGTCTAACAAATACACACAAGTGAAGAAGCGAGCCAACACAAAGCAGTAACATTTAGCTTCAAACTACAGCAAGATGCAGCTGGTGGAACTTTGATTGTTGTATGACATTAGCATTGAAGTTCTATACCTAGAACTCTGACTCTGTGCAGCTTTTTAACATTGTAAAATGCTGACTACAGTCAGTATCATGTATGCCATGTTTTGAGATGGCCTTCAGATGAAAGAGCTTACCTGAGTCAGGACTCCCTCAGCCAGAGCTTCAGCCGGGCTGGTTGGAGTGACGGGTGGCAGGGCCCCTACAGGGCCCACACTAAGCTCCAACTTGTCCATTTTTGCACTTCCCTTGGAAGAAGCCATGCTTTCTTGTTTAGCTTTTCCAGAGATAGGGCTTGGGCTGCCCTTCTCCCATCCAGGAGACTGTTCTTCTGGTTGGAGCACTTCTGGCTCCTCATCCTCCTCTGAAGGGCTGGTGGTAGCTTTGGCTCCTGGGGAGCCGCTGGGCCTCTCCACCATTACCCACTCCCTTGAGTCTATGTCCTGCCTCCCAGAGCTCAAATTGAGGGCCACGAAGCCCCCACTGCTGACTGCCCCCTCTCCCTGCTCCAAAGATCCAGGGGAAGCTGGCTTAGGAGAACCACCACCAGACCGGAACTCCTCATCGTAGTGCCAGACCCTGTCTGGACGCTCCCCGGCAGTTACAGCTTGACCCTGAGTTACTGGGATGATCGCAGCTCCGTCAGCCTCCTTCTCTTGGTGCTGGGTGCCAAGCTGCTGCTTTGCTGAACTGAACAGACACAAGTCAGATGCAAAGAATCCGCTGTCAAATCTGCTGAAAGAAACACTGTTAACATACATTGGTCCCTTGATAGACTTACCAGGCGTCCACAAAGCGCTCTGGGCTGGGTTTGGACTCTAAACCAAGCCGCCTTTCCAGCTCAAAACTGTGGATGTTGCGGAGTTTCCTCAGCAGAGGACCGTCACGATCTGAAGCCACCACCTCAGAGTGCAGTTTGACGGGGGAACCCAGGCTCGGCCCAGTGTAGGGGCTCTGGTGACCTTGGTTGCCCTGGTTGTTGCTGTGTTCCTCCTCCGTTGCCGCCTGTGGGAACCATTGATTAATTTGTAATAAACTAAAAAACAGGTGAATGTCAATGTAGGTGTGGATTCTTGCATGATAACTGAATAGTCTACCTTCCAGACTGCTGTCCTGATGCGGTTACGGTTGCGATCCAGCTCCTCCCAGACGTCAGCCTCCTGGTTGCGGTGCGGGTGGAGGGGGGAACCCGGCAGGCGCTCGGGTGCAGGGTTGTTCTCCACGTCGCTGAGCTGTTCGTCCTGCAGAACCTCGTCTGTGTTCTCCCTCAGAAGGTCGCCAGGGATCAGGGAGGCATTCGCCATACTGCAGCAACAAAAGGTGCACACGTTATCTCATGTCCGAGGCTATGAAAAGGAGAAAACTCTACTCTCTACCTAGTGTATTTGTGTTAAACGTACCCCATGTGTGCCGGAGTGAGGCGGGTGTGATGTTGCGGCGTCGTGGCACTGGCGCTGATCGTCAGGGTGCCATCTGTGCTGGTCCGCTCCCAGTCGTAGGGGTCATTTTCCACAACGTTGTAGGTTTTCATGCTGTTGTCAAATACTGACATAAGCAGCTGCAACGACACAAAAGTACATAATCAACCTTTGTGTGAGATTGTATTGAGGACAAATCCACAGAAGTCAACAGAAAATAGACACTTCTGGTGTTTGAAGACCTTGAGCAGATTTTTCTAGGTCATGTACCGCTCGATTTGCTTTGTCTTTGAGCAAGATGAATACGAAACCGCAGCAGAAACCAGCAAATGATAATACAGCAGAACCTTCCCTCTTTATGAAACTCAATTTAGAAGCTTGTGTTACCTGGTAGTCAGGCTTGGTGAAGTAGTCAAGAGTGGAGATGTGTTCTAAGAAGACACCGAACTCTGCCGGCAGGTGTTTGAGCATCAAACGGTGGTCGTAAGTGTCCTTTAGTTTCCCCACATGTTCCTGAGGAGGAGCAAACACACATCTGTTATGCATTCCTCACTTGGAGCGACCTAGGCAAGATGGTTCAGTGCTTGGTTGTCCTCACTTTGTCCTTGATCTTCCTCCACGGCAACTGACCGACTAGAAACTCCACCAGCATGTAGAAGAGCGACCACAGGTCATCGTGACGACCCATTTCCTGCAGAATTACACCAACTTTGCATTAATATTTACTTTTGATCAAACTGTGACAAAAAAGGAAGGTCGTGCAGAAATAGACCACTGCAGAGGAGCATTAGAGATTACACGCTTGACAGATACTGACCTTATTCTTGTGTGCATTGACAGATGCATAGCGAACTGTCCCCCTGAAACCAGCCACTGGCCGGGGCTGATAAACAGAAATAGAAACAGCATTGACTCAACTGTTTATGGTCAGATCCAAACCATAATTGCACAAATTCTGAAAAACTCAGACAAAAATACCACATAAAGTGAGAAAAACATATTCAATTTCTAACCCTGAATAGCATTTCTCAATGTCAAATTGCCATTAATTAAATTGTGTGGCCACTTGGGGGCAATAAAGTGTAAGCAAAATGGCTTTTAAACTTCATATGGGGAACCTGTGATGCAGCACATGCAGGACAATGTTAGCATTTATTTTGAGTTGGGTTTGACGCCAACCAACAAACTTCATATGAACTTTTTTTGCTCTGTTTTGGTCTCCACCATAGATACAGAACATATATTTGGCTTTAGAGCTTTTTGTTGACTGAAAAGACTTATTTGTGTGGCAAGAAATTTGACAAAAACAGTAAAGAAGCGGCTGTAAAGCCAAAGAAATAAGCTGAAACACACAAAAATTCACAATTGGATAATAATTCCATTTTTTTGTCGCTGCAAATGATACCTTACGCATTGCAAATAGAAATCTGACCCATACAAATAGGCTTTAAGCACTTACAGGTCGGACTTCCTGGCATGAGTTGGTGAACTGACGAGCCAAGCCGAAGTCGAGCATGTAGCAGGTTCGACAGGTACTGGGGAAGCGACCCATGGCGAAGTTGGACTGAAGCAGGAGTAAAGGTAGATAGACAAATTAACTAGGTGTGGAATGTAAATGCAGTACAATTTAATGACTGTTTATAATTCTATAGCTCTCAGGTGATAAATGTGTTCCGATGGTGGGATATAATTAATACAGCAGCTCAGAATGCAGACGGCATTTACATTCTGCCACTTTTGGGCATTTGGCCAGAGCTCAAGCTGAGCCAACTTAGTGAATCCGCAACATTACCAGCAGCCAAAAATAAAAAAACCGGCAGGGTCAAGAAGCGAGAAAAAAAAATATTCTCATGTGATGTGAATATATAGATGTTCTAGGTAATGAAATAAGAGCCCAGGAGATATATCCTCTGCTCTATAAATGTGTGACGCACCGGTTTGATGTCACGATGCAGGAAGCCGACAGAGTGGATGCTCTCTATTGCCTCCAGAATCTGGCGACCCAGACGAAGGGTGGTGCTGATGCTGAAGGTTCCCCGAGTCATGCTCCTCCTCAAGTCGGCCAGGTTACGACCCTGAAAGACCAAATGCAAGACTTGTCAGTCGTCCAAAAGCTGAGGTAGGTGAAAATGTTCCAAAACTCAACAAAAATAGTTTTGAAAAAGGACAAAAAATACTAAATTCCCTTCTTGCTTTCTCTTTTTTTGTGCTGCAATAAAGAGCATATATCTAAGTAATATCAGTAAGAGGTGTTACTGACTGAAATACATGTCAGAGTGGACAGGAAACAAGTCAACAGACAGGAAAAACACTAATTCAGCTGCACACATCAGCTATAAATAAACATATGAAGCGGTAGGGAACCAGCGCAGTGCCGGAAAATGCGCCATTCCTGTGGGTACGCTTGTGTAAATCACTACCAGGCTGCACTTTTAAAAACACTCAAAGCCTAGCTGTCATCAAAAAAGGCACAAGTGAATTTGCCTTCACGACTTGTTTAATACAGCCTTACGTGGCGGATGCAATGACTGAAACTAATCTGACACCTATGGCTCACAGCAGTAGGTCAGCAACCTGCAGCCTGAGATTCTACAGAGGAGGATTATTGCAATAAATGCCTTTTTCTGCTTGATACTCTAAAGCCTGGAGCTCATAGATGTAGTGTTCATTCACCCATACATCGGGATCGCTTGAATGTACGTTAGTAGCTAAATGATTCACGTGTAGCAGTATTTATCGAATTTTTTGAAATATTTATTTGGCTCGGTTTCAAGATACAATAAGGAGGAAGAAGAAGAAGAAGAAGAAGGGCACAATGTCTCTTTGTAGGTCAGATCAAGGTCAGAGCTAAAACTCAAGACAGTTGGATGTAGGACTGAATTAAACTGAGAATGTCAAACGCAGAGTTCTGTCTGCATGAGGGAATTTTTGCTGCCTCCCAAAGAGGTTTTGGACAGAGACAAAGGAAAATCACCAGCGGCAAAATGATAAGAAGTGAGAACAAAAAAGTATTTTAACCAGTTTTATTAACTAAGGTTTCATTTCCCCAAACAAAATGGGTATTTTCTTTAACCCTTGTGTTGTCCTGCGGGTCAAATTGACCCGTTTTAAAGTTTGAAAATGTGGAAAAAACATATATATTTTCACAGAGAAACTTCTGATGTCCACATTTTCAACATTTCGGCAAATTTTTGAACCTTTTTAGTGGAAAAAAGAAACGATAAAAATGCTGTTTAAGAACATTGACAAAAAAAAAATCAACCAAAATCCAGCAAATTTCACTGGATTTTGGTTGATTTTTTTGTAAATGTTCTTAAAGAAAATATTAGAAGATTTACTGACATATATGTGATCACTTTAGATATTTTTAGGATTTTATTTGGAAGATTTTGACTCATTTTTTGAAGATATTTACAAAAATTTTCTTGCCAAATTTGGGAGATTTTTTTAAATAAAGCTTTTAAGGAATTTTTCTAATTTTCTTCCTGAAGGTTTTGCAATTTTTTTTTTCAGAAAATTTTTTTGCTGATTTTTCGGACTTTGTTTCAGACAAGAAAACAAAATGAAGACAACAGGAGGGTTAACAAATGGTCACAAAAAGCAGGAAAATGCACAGATTCCAGTCAAATAAGGACACAGACTCATTGCCTTTACTGTATGTAGTCAAGCCTCATTCTGAGCCAGGAAAAACGCTGTAACATTGGCTGAACAGCAGCTATGACTGCATAAGACAATCAAAGCACGATTGAAAACACGAAAACAGAGCAAAGCAATCGCACGAGCCTGCAGAATGACTCACTATTACATATCGCAGAGTAATTTCTATCTTAAGTTTGCAAATATTCGCCAACAAAAGCTGGAGATTATTGCAGAACAAGTGCTGTAAGATGAGAAAAATGATGATTTCTCTTATTGCCATCTCTTTACACAGCCTCGCCATAATCTGTTAGCCAATTTGCCGATGAGTCACTTAGTATATGAAACCTCTGAAATGCCAATCCCAATTTTCCAGAGCTCTCAATTATGTTTTTAAATTGTTTCACTTGTACAGCCAACAGTTTAAATCTATAAAACACAAAAAAAGGCAGGAAATCCTTATTGCAGAAAGTGGAAGCAGTAAATGTTTGACATTTCTTCTCGACTAAAAGTGCTCTAATTAAGTCTCAATTGCTTTGTCAGTAGTCTGATTTGTCACACTGGGCTCCTGAAAAAAAACTTAAAATGTGTAAAGTTTTCCCAACCTGAAGCTCCATCACCACGTAGTTGAAGCGGTCGTTGCGGCCGCATCCCACAAAGCGACACACATGGTCTTTACCTGGGAGGAGAAGAAGAAGAAGAAGGAAGAAGAAAGAGAAGAAGTAGGAAAGAAGAAGAAGAAGAAGTTTTGTGTTACTTTCAGAGGAGAGGCTGAGGTCATTTCATTTGACATCACTTGCACTATGTATGACATATTTGCACTAGAATGTTACTAAGCTGCATTTTTTGTCATATTTCTGTCTTTTTGATTTTTGATTCTTATACTACTTGCTCTAGATTTGTATATATATTTATGCCTATTTCTTTATTACGTCATTGTTGCACTGCCTGCTCTACGTGCCTTCTTAATGGTCCCCTGGGGACAAATAAAGTTTTCTGAATCTGAATCTGAATCCGATTCATTTGGCTTGTGTATCATGATGTGTCCATGTTCTGCTGCCCTCTCATCACCAGCTCCCCTGCTTGGCTGCTGATTTAAAGGCTCTAGCGCACAGCATCGGGTCTGCACATGTGCATGGGCGCCCTGTGTGTGTGACATTGCAGCACTGGCTAGCAGGCTGCAGCCACACCCCGAAGCCCTCCAACATGCACTGAATGCAAACAAGGCCTCCATGTTGGATCCACAGCATTCTATACATTCTGTAGCCACCAAATTCTCATTTAAAAGGGAAAATAAATTGAAAACGAGGCTAAAATGAGCTCAGTATGACCCATTAGTCTTCTTATGAGGCCACGGATCGATGTTTACTCTTTACAGCGGGGCGGGTCAGCAGTGTTTGTGGGGGGGGGTTGGAGTTCAGCCTGCCTCCAGTTACATGCTGGTTCCCTCAGGAAGCAACACAACCATGATGCTCCAGGCTGAAGCCATTAGACAGCAAACATGATCCCAGCCCATTGATTTTTTTTCCTTCTCAGAGGAGGGGGGGGGGGGGGGGGGGGGGGGGGGGGTACAAGACTTAAAAGGCAGGAAGGAAGACGGAGGGGAACAGAGATGGTTAAAAAAAAGGAAAACTATACATTCTGCCCTGAAGGAGTGTGTTGTTGATCCCGTTTCTCTGCTCTGAAACACACAAACACACACTACGGCACTTGGTCTCCTCTGATTCTATCATTACAAGACAAGACGTGACACACAGAGCAGTTTAGCTTTGGTTCCTGTTGAACAGCGAGGACAGCTTTCCACTGCAGAGACTGGAGCAAATTGTGCTGAACCCTGGGCCAAACTGTGCTTTCAGATGAGTCCGATGATCTATATCTGGTCTCAGAGGGAGAGATTATTCTACTCCACTATCGATGCACACAGGCGATCCCTCAGTTTTCCACCAGCATGACACTTCCTGGACGACTGGGAAAAAATAAACATTCTGAGAGGCAGAGACCCAGCTGAAATTCTCCTCAATGATCATGACACAGACTGTATCCACGTTTGGGGCGACTCAACAGCGTCGGAGGGGATCAATGGGCTCCAGTAACTGAATCTACTGAATCCATTTCTGCTCACCTTGGAGCTTCTTGAGCACGGCGACCTCCATCTTCAGCACCTGTTTGGGCTGCTGGGCCGACTCCACCTTCAGCGCCACGCTGACCCGCGTCAGCAGGTCCAGCGCCTCGTAGATTTCCCCAAACCCACCACCCCCGATCTTCTTCACCTGGTGAGAAAGGATGAGACACTGAGTAAGAACCTCATATGAAAAAAACAGAGTGAAGATAAGAAGGTCAAGGTCACAGTCAGCCTCCTTGTGGTTGATGGGAACCTCAGCTGAGAAGTTACCTCACCACAATGACACCTGAAACCATCTCTAAGCTATGAGGCATTTTATTTTCTCTCTTCCACAGTGTAGAATAACAGTGATGTCCATTACAGCACTGCTACTATAATAATGTGCTCATGAAGGTTAAAAAACTACATAAAAACTTGCGATATCGAGGTGATTTCAACGCTTCGTCTATGAATGAATGTGCATGAAAAATCCAAGTTTTCATCATTTTTAAAAAGATAAACCACAAAAAATGCACTGCAGTGTGTACAAACTGAGTGAAATGTTATGAGAGCACGTCTACATGCTCTCATAACATTTCACAGGCTGATGTTAAGCAGGTAGAACATTTAACCCTCTCAACTCCAAGCAGCTTTTTGAGCACTGATTTGCTCCTGACACATTTATCCTCACAGCAATTTGAAGTCCTACACCTCTTTGGAAACAGCACTAGAAGTAGAGCAAACTCATAAACGTCTTCAGTGCAGTATGGAACAATTATAACCCCATGAATCATAAAAAAGAGAATGCAGTTCAGTCTAGCTCAGGAAAAAAAGTCACATGACTGCTGGGTGCAGCTGAGTCACTAATGGGCTGGCAGTGGTGTCTAGGAGTGGAGAGTTTTTAGATTTCTGAAGAATGCGGTTGACTAAAAACAGCAGAATTTTAGTGAATCATTAAATTAGCAATGTAGGAATAGGTGATTGTGGAAAAAAATATCATGATTTCAAGCTTAGATTTGGTTCATTCTCCTGCTGGAACTTTACGTCAGACTTGATTCGCACAAGAACAAACAAATCTGAAAATTCTTTTTCTGTTTTTCTGTTTTCTGGCTTTGACAAATGGAGTCATTTTGGCAATTATTTAAAAAGATAATATGCCTTCCGAGCATTCAGATTCTGATTTGTGGTTAACATTTGCTAATTCGCACAAAGTGACAGCAGGTTTGCAGATATGCGATCATAAACTGAAGCATTCAATAGAGCTGCTACTAATTACTATAATTGTTTTTGTTGTAGATTAATCTGTTGATTATTTTCTCAATTAACTATAAATGTCAGAGAATGGTGACAAATGTCAGTCAGTGGTAAGAGATGACCTCCACAACCGTTTTGTGTGTTTTTTTTTTGTCCACAACTCAAAGAAATTCACTTGAATGTCACAGAGGAGGAAAGAAAAATTGAAATATTCAGAGTTAGGAAGCTGGAATGAGAGAATCGGGACTTCATTTTTCTTCACTACATTTCTAGCAGTCAACAGTTTAAAAGAGTTTTGAGTCAAGAAGGACGCAATAAAAGTTGTACAAGGTTGTAGAAATAGTTCAGGTGCAATGCTTGACAGCGATCTTCTAACTGAAAACCTGCTGAGTTCATAGTTAAAAATACAGTGTCATCCTGTGTTCAAAGCACTCTGGCAGAGAGAAAGTGTAATACATCCTTAAAAACATTCTGTATCAGGTCATTGCAAGAGTTGAACAATGAAAAATAGCTCATTGTTCCTACATATCTGTAGTTTTTCAAATTGGGAGTGCAGCAAACACTAACTGAAGTATGAGCAACACTATATACAAAAGTCCATTTCATTTGTAATCTAGTACATCAAGGTGACGCTTTTAATTATTTTCCGAGTGGAATTTATGTGACTAGGTGATTCGCCCACCCATACATTCTGTCTGTGCTGCACTGATGGGATGTTTGCACCCTGTTCTCATTAGAGGTTTTCTCCTTTGTTTCTGCTTCCTCCCAGTCGTTCCACCTCTTCACATTCACCTCTTAGCCCTACTACAGCTTTAATTTCCCCCCTAAGCCCCCACGTGTCCTTCACCGTCCTCCATGCATTCACGGAGCCTTGTGTCGCACTCAGAGCTAAAGTTGTGGGATTAGCTGCAGCATTCTTATGTAACTCCTTGGAAGACAGGAAGTGGTGCCAGGCTGCCAGTTAGGAATAACAGCCTCACATGGCATCCTGGCTGGCACAGCAGTGAGAGACATGGGCCTCTGGGGATCACTGCTGCTGCTGCTGCTGCTGCCTATAGCACACACTGCACCGCCACAAATAGCTACACGGGATATTTTTGGATCCCCCTACGCTGCATCCGCATTACCTGGACAGAGAGACACGACCCCAAACTGTCCAAACCACAGGTGAGACGCTTTAAAGGAAAGCAGATGAACTCATAGAGCATTGTGTGGAGAACAAAGAGCAGTTGTTAGTGGGAACAGAGGGCGATCCAGGGACAGGCGGGGACGGGGCTGGACGAACACGCTGCCCATTGTCGCCGGAAAACACGCCACTTACCACTTTCCATCGTTCCTTGACCAGGGAGAGCACGCTTAGGATGTCAGCTTGCTCTGCTCCCCCGCTCATCCCGTCGGTCTGTCCTCGCTGCTTTCCCCCCTCGACCGGCAGCCTCACACTGGGCCGGGCATCAGGGAGCCGATGGAGAACCCTGCACAAGTCAGCAGAGAGAGACACAAAACAGTCAGGAGGAAATCAAATGAGATGTGGTTATTTAGGCCAACGTGCAGCTCAGCATCTTGAGCTACACTGCAAAATAAAAACAGTTAAAAATGGTGAAAATCTGGCAGCAAAGGGGCTGGAAAAAATGTTAAAAATGTTGAAAAGCCCCAGACTGTGACCCAGCAGCTATATGTAAAATCATAACATTTTCAGCTGATTTAAATACATTAAAAGAGTGTAATTTTACAGTTACACTGTGTAAAAGAAAATATTGCTATTGGCAGATTTTTAACATCGTTATTTACAGTTTAAGCCTGTTCTTTTGAACAGTTAATATATAAATAAGTACTTATTTTTGTGGTTTCCAGTTTTCTGAAATTTCAGAAAACTGGGAAAATCTGAAACAGAACAGTTAAATAATTTTGATTTTCAGTTTTTAAATCCCGAATATGTATATATATTGTTTCAAATAACAGCAAACATCTGTAAAATAATGTTTTCCATCTGATTTAAATACAGAAAAATGTGCGATTTTACCACCAAACATTGCAAAAGAATGAATTGTCACTCCCAAAATAATCAAACAAATAAATAAAAATACAGATTTTAGTTATGAACATTATTTACAGTTGAAGTCTGTTTTGTTTTTCAGTCAATACATAAATGAACAAATTTTCTGTGACTTTACAAGCTGTTAGCTGTCATTCAAGAAAACAGGGAAAATCAGCAAAAAAGTTCATATATATATATATATATATATATATATATGTAAAATAATTATATTTTTTCTGATTTAAATGCAATGAAACAGAGTTTTACAGTCACAAATTAAAATTGTAAAAATACAGATTTTTGATGAGGACATTGTAATGTACATTTTTTCAATATACATTTTTTTTCACATAGTTGCAAATACGTGTAAAATAATCTTTTTTCTAATTTAAATCCAGTAAAAAAAAAAAAGTGTAATTTTACCACCCAAACTTTGCAAAAGAACTAATTACCCTTTTTAAAAATACAGATCTTTGAAATGATTTCTGTGATTTACCTAATTATTATCTGACAGGGACACAAAAGAGGGAAAAAATGTCAAATAAAATTTAAAAATCAAATGAAAATGACATCAAAATCAGTAAAATAACAACAAAAATTTAGAAAAGCTTTTTACAGTGTAGCATCCAGTCTGTCTTCCGGTGCTGAATATACAACAAGCCTGCAAAAACACAACTGTCTTCTAGTTGAAAGAGCGAGTCAAACCATCCCAGCAGCTGTCACGCCTGCTGCCAGCAGCTGTCTCTCTGGACAAACTCAGCCTGTCAGCTCAGAGCCAAAAGTCCCTCGTCTTAAGTTACATAAAGGTTTCATCTTAGTATCATTTTTCCCGACCATTAATCTTCTGTGTATGAAAACCAAGGAGCACGTCTTAGCATGGTATCAGATTAATTAGGACGATTAATCAGCCTAATCTTACATCAGAAAGACTCAGTGTCATGGCAGACGAAAAATGCATTTTCACGATGATGAAGCTTTATTTTGAAACAAACCTCTTTATGTGATTATAATAATATCTATATATAAATTGATTTGCTTCCATTTTGTAAGAGTTTGGTTTAAGTTTACATCTAATTCAAGGCAACTGAAAGATGTATTCCAATTTTTACTAGCTTTGTGCAACCTGAGGTCAACATGAACTCACATACACGGTTTTTCGTCAGTTATTCTAATAATTTAGGACAATTTTCTGTCCTTTACCACCTCCCTAAATGTCTAATGCCTATTTCTATTGCTTTAATTAATGTTCAATTTACTTCTAATACTTTAGAGATTACTTTAAGTCAACACCAAGAATAACATCTTACAGAAGTGCTTCGAAAACTTCCTTTTGGGTGTCATTTTTGTCCCTTCTATCTAAAAAATGCTGCAACTAACAACTATTTCTATCTTTAAATAATCAGCTGGTTAGTTTTTCATTTCACTGGAGTTCAATTTGGCATAATTAAATTACTTATTTTGCCTAAAATCCACAGATAGTCAATTTACTACCAGAGTGAGACTAAAAAGCTTATTTGAAAAGAATAAAACTGTAGATTTTGGGCATTTTTTGCGTAAAAAAATGACAAAAAACTAAATTGTTCCAGCTCTTGTTAATAATTTGCAATTTTTTTTATTTATACCAAACATTTTGAGAGATTTTGTAGAAAATAAATGAATTAAAGAGCTAAAAGACAAGCGTTCTGCAGGACGAACCAAATAATGTATTTCTGAATGAGTTATTTTTTTTAAAAAAGGCACCAAAAACAACACATAAAAACGTAAACACAATAAATGGCGGCTTATTAAATGTGCTACTAATGCATTCATCAACACGCAGCAAAATGTGCTTTCACATAAAAAGGCCTGCTGTGTACAACAAGGTTCAAATGGAGTTTCCCCTGGAAAAGCTGCGTCTGAGCTCCTGCATTATACAACATCCGTGTCATAGATAAGCATTCCTCCAGAGAGCTCACGCTGCTAACTTCCTTTAGTCTGCCTTCAAACACTCCAACACAGCGAACCTGCCTTCGATTCATCATTCTGTACGCAGCGCAGGCGTCCACGGTTATGCAACGAGCCTTCAAAACACTATTTGGTTACAGGGCATGATCCCGGCATCAAGGAGGCAATCAATCCCATCATGCACCGGGGCGAGGATGGGAGATGGAAGAGGGCGAAGCGTGGTTGGACTAGATAACAGTGAAGTGATCAGCGTGAAATGTGACCCGGGGTGAAGGCTCAGGAGTGAGGTGGCCTTGGTGCAGCTGCAGTGATCCAACACACAACTGGACGAGGTGTCTCTGGACATGAAACTCTTTTTATGACACACAATTAGCGTCACAGACTGTTTTATTTCACTGTGGAGTCACTGTTTGTTATTATTTTGTGCCCTAATGCCTGCAGTCTTAGTGAAATGCACAAATGATCTGTGTAGCTGCGTAGTATTCTGTTTCCAGTTACACTTTCAGAAATTCTAAAATACTCTCCTCCCTGTTAACGTTTTTAAGCAAAAGTTAAATGAAGTTGGGCTTAGTAAAGATGATTTAGATGGAAAATATAACCAAAAACAGTAAAATTCCTTTGTAACATAATAAAGATTGGACACTTGAAAGTTAACTAGGGTTTGTTTTTTTGTGGCTCCTTTGTGCTCAAGTTAACGCTAACATCAGCATACTTAAGGCAACAAAGGCCATGTGGTGTCAGCATGCTAACATTTTATTGCAAAGATTTAATATTATTTACTTCAAATGTATATCTGTTCTAAATATCTCTTATCAGTCTCTTTGATTACTAATAAATGCAAGCAGAACAAAGATATGTTCAAGGTAGTGTCTACAGATACGGACCCGTACCCGTAGCCTGTGGCCTATGGATACTGCACTTTCCATTTGCCAGACAGATACGGACCCGTACGCGAGCTCGCGAGTCAAGAAGCTGCTAACCACTGCAAACTGTTGAAAGGTAGCAAAGGTTAAGGTTAGGGTTAGTTGTTAGGGTTAGGTTTAGGGTCCGTACCTTGTAGTTACCGATGCTACGGGTCTGTACGTCTACCGTCTACCGGGAGTCACGTGACCAGATCTCGCGTATCTGATTGGCAAATGGAAAGTGCCGTATCCGTAGGCCACAGGCTACGGGTCCGTACCTCTAGCAACAACCTATGTTCAAGATGACTGTACAATTTTTGTTACTTTAAAATATGACAAGAAAATTCATTTTACGCTCAAATTTTAGAAGAATATAAACAAGAAAAGCACTCAGAGAGCGCAGTACTTAGTCATTGTATGATTTCTGACGGATAAGTCCCGATAAGTCCACAGTGGTGGATTTGTAGTAGGATCTCATTCATGTGATCATCAGCAGGCCGCTGATGTATGTTCACCTGTTGTCATAGTTACAGCAATGCCGTGCCGCTATCTCACAATGAAACAGAAATCTTTAACAAATCCGTGGATCCAGATTATAAGCCGCATCACTGCCGAAATCTAATCAGTTGGTCCAAATCCATTTTTCTGTTTTTGAGTAATGTTGCACACAGAAGGACAGACAGACAGACTGACATACATATGCGTTCCTTGGCAGAGTAATGAAATGCCAGGCTTTCTAATACACACACTGCCAACAGTGATATTGTATGAACACATTTGCTGCAACTCATTCAAACTTCATGAACTAATTGTTTCCAAAATTTCACTTGAGGTGAAGCTACGCCTATAAAAATTGAACACTTTGTAAGTGTTTCTAACTGCAATTTTCACAATTTCCTGTTATTTTATAGATTTTCTCTGCTTTGGTAAAGTACAGATAGTAAAATCACTGAACACAACAAATAATTTACAATGATAACACTTAAAACAGCAGGGCCGAAACCTGTAAATAATGTCCACATCACAAAACTGCAATTATATAAATGGTCATTTGTTCAGCAACAATGTTGTGCCGCAAAATTACACTATTTTTTAATGTTTTAAATCGGCTAAAACGGTGCTCTTACATACATTTGCCATTTTTTTGCATGAATACGTACGAATATTAAGGGCTGGCAAATGGGCTACTTCACAGATTTTCCCTGTTTTGTTAAGTTACAGACAATATTCGGTTAAAATTACAGGAAAAAAGCAGTAATTTACATGTTGATTGAAAAAAAAAAACTGAAGACAATGTTTACATCAAATATCTGTAATTGAATTTAAATCAGCTAAAAATATGGACTTGTTTTTACAGTTTTTAATGCTATAGTATTCCACTGTTTTCACATGTTGTTTCTGGCACCTTTGCTGCCAGATTTTTTTTACAGTGTAGAAGAACACCAAAACATTCCTCCTCCAATGATCATGAACATCTATTAAACAGTTGTTGAGATATTTCAGGACTGCAGTAGTGGAAACGCTACCGTTTGCATTCCCAGAGTCAGAGCAGGACTTCTGGAGAAGTTACACATCTGAATCTTTGTTCTGAAGCCTTTTAAACCCACAGTGGCTAAAACCAAACTCCTATCTTATTCGACCAGGGAAACAATCTGCTTTTTTTCCCCCCCTTTAGCGTCTGACAACCATGTTTGCAGTCACAGAAAAGTCGTCAATAGGAATTCCCTAATATTATGTCTAATTGGTGCAAACTTCACTGCTGGGGTGGGCCTCGGGTCCGTTCCGAGTAAGGGAAGTACGCGGCTGGTTGACTAAAACGTTTTTAACCTCCGGCGAAGAGGACTCGCTGTAACACTGTGATTAAAATAAGCCTCGTGTCAGAACTTCAAGGTCACCTCTACGGATCCTTCAGAATAAGTTGGACGGAGGGAGAAAAACACACACACACATCTGAGCTGTAGTGCAGTAATTTGCTCAAAATTCATCAGGGCTGCTGTCTGAATGTGACAAAACACACTTTTACAGCAAAACTAGTGGATTTTTCCATTTTCTACTTCACCTGGTGCTCTTAGGTCAAAGTCAGGAGAGGTGGAGGATATTTAGTGTCTTTTTAACCCACAAAACAACACAACTGTGCAGGAAAGATGCTTAGCTACAACAGTGTATATAAATATATACTGTACACATGCATTCAAGCACAAACTGTACACATTTCTACATAAATACACACACCTCTGTCTCACACTGTGGACTAATCTAACACCTCACTGAGAGGCTCTGCTCTTCCTCCTCCTCTTCCTCCTCCTCCAAAACGAGTCGCCATCAATGAAGAGACAAATAAAGGGGAAAAACGGGCCAGGAGGCACAAAAAAATAAATTTAAAAAAATGAAACCAATCTATAACAACCAGCTCCTGCCCTCATCATGAATCACGCCTCCTGACCCGGCGTCTCCATGGCGACGATGTGCAGTGCCATTTTCAATTGCTGACTGCAGCTTAGCGTCGCCTCTGTTCCTTTGCTGCAGGTTTACAGCCACGTATATTTATACATATATATAGAGAGAGAGAGCATGCTGAAACTTCGACGGGTGAGGATTTCCTGCTTTTGAACAAACCCTGAGGATGATTTGATGGTGTTTATTCGCAGGCAAGCACATCAGCTGTGACCCCGAATGCCTCATGTGCATGCATGAACACATGGCTGCAGTGAGGAGGGGTACAACATCGTTTTCTGTCTTGTATGAGCCGGTTTAGTAGCAGGATGGAGAGATTTTAAAATGTGTGTGGAAGCTGGAGAGGAGCCAGCATGGAGAGGACCTAAATAACTTCAGCTTTAAAAATCTCTATTTTCTCATTAATTATGACTTTTATCATTTATATAAAGCCTGATTGTTATTGTACAGCCTTAAATTCATTGCACATAATGTATGAGCAATTAAAATCTCTTGAATACTGCAGAAGCAGTGAGGGATGTGAGGCCTGGAGGTGTTTACTGGTATGCATTCATCTCAAATAACACATTTGGTTTGTTTAAAGGCTTAAATATGTTTTAAAAATGACATGTGACATATAGTCAGCTACAGCAAATCTCATGATATTATGATTTTTAACCACTACAATGCTCCCCTGGAACGCACTGACCGGCTCTGCTGTGGAGAGCTGTTGCCATAGCGAGTTGGTTGCCACAGCAGATTTACTCAGGCGCGTCCACGCACATTGGCCGTCCACAGGCCACGCAAAAAAGCTCATCCTGGTAAGCAGCTCTGACAGGATCACAGGACACGCAGCTGCAGGCGGCAGTGAGCAGCGGCGGTTAAGGGCTAAAAAAAACACGGCACCGCTCCGGCCCCGTTCCTCCCCGGCCCCTCCGCCCCCGGCTTCTGGAGATCTTACCTCGGGTCTGCCGCTGCCAAATCCTCGAGCCACAGAAAGAGCCGGGTGTGGTTACAACAAAAATCCTCTACGGCGGGGACGACACGGAGCGGAATCCCATAGCGGGGCGTCGGAAGGCGGCGGAGGAGGAGCGGCAGGAGGCGGCGGCCGGAGACGGCGGAGAGAGGGCGAATATGTTCCGACAGAGATCGTCCGTTTTCTCCTTCTGCTGTCACCTCAGCATCTCTGCTGTCGCTTGCAGATCCGTGACGTGACGCTTCTGTGATGATGATCAGCAGCAGCCTCAACCGCCTGCGCGCGCGGCCCCGCTCCGATCGCCCTCGCAACAGCTCGGGAGCGCGCTCGTCCAAGAAACGCAGATGATTCCCACGCAGGCGCAGTAGACGCTTCACCAAATCCGTGTTTTTTTCTTCTTTTAATAGCCTGTCAAATTTATACAGTCACATGTTATTAGTCATAGTCAAGAGTCCAATGTCATATTATTGCACAATCAAAAATAAATGCATAACTGTTTTAGATTTAGGATGAGACATTAAAAAACACACATCTTCCATTTTTGAGACAGTTTGTTTAGCTTGGAACGCGGCACACACACACACACACACACACACACACACACACACACAGAGAGAGAGAGAGAGACAAGGACCAGTATTAGTCTGTAGTTTAAGAAGGATTAATAGCATAGTTTGAAACACAAATACAATTGCGTAGACATTATAGAAAAATCACTTTAATTAAATAAAAAATGGTAATTAGTCAAGTCTGCAGTTTCTATTGCACATGTAAGCCATTTTTCAAAAATGATTAAGATTAGCATTACCTAACAAGTTAAGTTAATTTTTAAGGGTGAAATTTCACAGGGCTATATGTATCATCAAGAGAACGCGGTCACACACACACACACACACACACACACACACACACACACACACACACACACACACAAGGACCAGTATTAGTCTGTAGTTTAAGAAGGATCAATAGCATAGTTTAAAAATCATAATAATAATGTATTAAGGCTCATAATTATGGAGATTAACTTAAGAAGTTTAAATCCAGGGGCGCTCGTATAGCTCATCGGGTTAAGCGGGCAACTCATGTACAGTGGCTGGTCTCCGACGCAGCGCTAAGGTTGGATTTCTGCCCGTGGCACTTTGGTGCATGTCTTCCCTTAACTCTTCTCCCCATTTCCTGTCAATCTTTATCTCTCCTATCCAATAAAGCCTAGAAAAGACAAAAAAATAATATTAAGAATAAATAAAAATAATTTGGAACCACAGTGAACAGATTTCAAGAACTTTATTGTTATATACACATCAGAAACACAGAGAGATTCTTATTTGGACACATTTAATCGTGTTTTCCAAAAGTCCGGTCCATTTTTTCCCAAAAATCCGGTCCACGTTTTCCAAAAGTCCAGTCCACTTTTTCCAAATAATCCGGTCCACTTTTTCAAAAAATCCGGTCCACGTTTTGCAAAAGTCCAGTCCACTTTTTCAAAAAAATCCGATCCACATTTCTCAAAAGTCTGATCCACTTTTTCAAAAAATCCGGTCCAAGTTTTCCAAAGTCCGGTTCCACTTTATCAAAAAATCCAGTCCACGTTTTCCAAAAGTCCGGTTCCACTTTTTCCAAAATCCGGTCCACGGTTTTCCAAAAGTACGGTCCACTTTTTCAAAAAACTCCGGTCCATATTTTCCAAAAGTCCGATCCACTTTTTCAAAAATTCCGGTCCATATTTTCCAAAAGTCCGATCCACTTTTTCAAAAAATCCGGTCCATATTTTCCAAAAGTCCGGTCCACTTTTACAAAAAATCCGGTCCACGTTTTCCAAAAGTCCGATCCACTTTTTCAAAAAATCCGGTCCACATAAAAGCATAAAAACACCAAGGCACTCTCTGGGTGAATAAAATGCCTTTAATACTACATGGCAAGTCAAAAAAAGGAGACAATAAGCCCCGACGCGTTTCAGCCTACAAGGCTTTCCTCAGGGGGACAACAGAGTAAAAGGACACACATGTGGTCCTTATAATCAAAAGAACCAACCAATAGAAATCCTCCACCTGTCAAGGAGGAAGTGGAGAGAGTAACCAGTGCTTGCAAGCACTAAAAAAAAAAAAAAAAAAAAAAAAATCAAAGAAAAACAGAATAATCAATATCCTCATTCAGTCCAGGATACTTCGTAGCTTGTAATTTATATATCCAAAAGGTCTCACGTTGTCTTAGTTTTTTCAATCTATTTCCTTTTTGTATTGAGTCCTGTATATGTTCAATTCCATGTATTTGGAGAGAAGATGGGTTACTATTGTGGAGGTCCAAGAAATGTCTAGCCATAGGATAATTGGTGTTAGCTGTACGGATAGCATATTTATGTTCAGCCAATCTGTCCTGCAGTCGTCTCTTAGTCATCCCTATGTAGAAGACTTGACATGTTGGGCAGACCAGTCTATAGATGACAAAAGTAGTTTTACAATTAATGAAGTGCTTAATTGAAAACTCCTGGCCTGAATGAAGATCCAAAAAGGTTTTTGTATTCAGAACATTAGTGCAATGATTACAGTTTTGACATTTGTATGAACCAATAGGTTTAAAGTCAAGCCAAGTTCTTTTACAGGAAGAAGGCTGATAACTATGAACCAGTTTGTCTTTAAGGGTGGGGCATTTTTTAAAACAAAATAAAGGAGGCTTGGGAAAATTTGTCTCAGAGTTTCATCACTGTTAATAATATCCCAGTTCTTTTTGATAATGTTTCTAATACCATTAGCCTCAACGCTGTATGTAGTGCAAAAAACAACACCTTCCCTAGCATCCTTGGGGGATTTCTTACCAAAAGCCTATCCCTATTCAAATTTTGTACCCTTAGATAAGCCTTTTGCAGAGTCTTTCTGTTATATCCTCTTTCCTCAAATCTGGAAATCATCTCCTTAGATTTAATCTCAAAATCATTATCGTCATCACATATTCTTCTGACTCTTTGTAACTGTCCATATGGAATATTTTCTTTCAACCAATTGGGATGACAGCTTTTATTGTGCAAAATGGTGTTCCTGTCAGTTATTTTTCTGAATAGAGTTGTGTGTAGATTACCCAAATGATCTTTATAAATTGTCATATCCAAAAAATTAACTTTTTCTTTGCTGTATTCTAATGAGAGCCGTATATTGGGATTAATATTATTCAGAAATAAATGAAATTCTTTTAATTCTTGCTCTGTACCAGACCAGAATAAACACACATCATCAATATATCGCCCCCACCAAATAATGTATTTATAGAACCTGTTAAACTCTATGTTAAGGACATATCTTGTTCCCATTTTCCTAGGAATAGTCCTGCATATGAAGGGCTATAACAGGCTCCCATAGCACAACCCTTAACCTGTCTAAAAACTTTATCTTCAAATACAAAAATATTATTATTTAAAGTCCACTTGGTAAGTGAAATCAAGAACTCATTAGGAGGCATATCTGTGGGAAGGCGGTCACTAAGATAAAACCTCATTGCTGCCAGTCCTTCTTCATGTACAATGTTAGAATAGAGGCTTTCCACATCCATAGTGACCATGAATGCTTCTAAGCCTATATTTTTCATTTCTTTAATTTTAGAAAGGACATCGGTAGTATCCTGGATGTAAGCTGGGAGGGCAGGAAGATAAGGTTTAATAAAATAGTCGATAAATTTAGACACAGATTCAGTAAGACTATCATTGCCAGAGATAACAGGTCTACCTGGAGGATTAACAAGGCATTTATGGATTTTGGGAAGCATATAAAAAGAAGCCATTTTAGGGTGTTCCTTAAACAAAAACTTGAACTCCTGTTCGGAGAGCCAGTTTCTCTCTAATGCATCAGTGAGTAACTGTTTCAACTCTACTTTCAAGTCTTCAATAGGATTGTATGGAAGACGTTTGTAAAATTCTTCATTATTAAGTTGCCGATAAGCCTCTCTCACATACATATCTTTACTTAATACTACTACCGCACCACCTTTATCAGCCTTTTTAATCACAATTTCATCATCTTTGATAAGTTCATCTAAAGCACATTTTTCTTTGTATGTAATATTAGACTTAACAGGTTTATGTTGATTATTAAAAAATTTATTAACTTCAAAATCAACTTTCTTTGCAAATGTATTAAGAGTGGCATTTTGGACCAAAGGACAAAAAGTAGACTTAGGTTTAAATAACAGTCTTTCATGATTAGGAGCACTCTGACCTGAGTCTGATGAAGTGGCTGGTGTGTTCACCAATCCGATCCACGTTTTCCAAAAGTCCGATCCACTTTTTCAAAAAAAATCCGGTCCACATTTTCCAAAAGTCCGATCCACTTTTTCAAAAAATCAGATCCACGTTTTCCAAAAGTCCGATCCACTTTTTCAAAAATCCGGTCCATATTTTCCAAAAGTCCTGTCCACTTTTTACAAAAAAAATCCGGTCCACGTTTTGAAAAAGTCCGATCCACTTTTTCAAAAAATCCGGTCCACATTTTGCAAAAGTCCAGTCCACTTTTCCAAAAAATCCAGTTCACGTTTTCCAAAAGTACGATCCACTTTTTCCAAAAAAACCGGTCCACGTTTTGCAAAAGTCCGATCCACTTTTTCAAAAAAATCCGGTCCACGTTTTCCAAAAGTCCAATCCACTTTTTCCAAATAATCCGGTCCACTTTTTCAAACAATCCGATCCACGTTTTCCAAAAGTCCGATCCACTTTTTCCAAAAAATCCGGTCCACGTTTTCCAAAAGTCCGATCCACTTTTTCAAAAAATCCGGTCTATGTTTTCCAAAAGTCCGGTCCACTTATTCAAAAAATCCGGTCCATATTTTCCAAAAGTCCTGTCCACTTTTTCAAAAACTCCAGTCCACGTTTTGAAAAAGTCCGATCCACTTTTTCAAAAAATCCGGTCCACATTTTGCAAAAATCCGGTCCACTTTTTCAAAAATCCAGTTCACGTTTTCCAAAAGTACGATCCACTTTTTCAAACAATCCGATCCACGTTTTCCAAAAGTCCGATCCACTTTTTCCAAAAAAACCGGTCCACGTTTTCCAAAAGTCCAATCCACTTTTTCAAAAAATCCGGTCCATGTTTTCCAAAGTCCGGTCCACTTTTACAAAAAATTCCGGTCCACGTTTTCCAAAAGTCCGATCCACTTTTTCAAAAAACTCCGGTCCATATTTTCCAAAAGTCCGATCCACTTTTTCAAAAAATCCGGTCCATATTTTCCAAAAGTCCGATCCACTTTTTCAAAAAATCCGGTCCATATTTTCCAAAAGTCCGATCCACTTTTTCAAAAAAACTCCGGTCCACGTTTTGCAAAAGTCCGATCCACTTTTTCAAACTATCCGGTCCACGTTTTCCAAAAGTCCAGTCCACTTTTTCCAAATAATCCGGTCCACTTTTTCAAAAAAATCCGGTCCACGTTTTGCAAAAGTCCAGTCCACTTTTTCAAAAAATCAGATCCACATTTTCCAAAAGTCTGATTCACTTTTTCAAACAATCCGGTCCAAGTTTTCCAAAAGTCCGGTCCACTTTATCAAAAAAATCCGGTCCACGTTTTCCAAAAGTCCGGTCCACTTTTTCAAAAAATCCGGTCCATATTTTCCAAAAGTCCGATCCACTTTTTCAAAAAAACTCCGGTCCACGTTTTGCAAAAGTCCGATCCACTTTTTCAAACTATCCGGTCCACGTTTTCCAAAAGTCCAGTCCACTTTTTCCAAATAATCCGGTCCACTTTTTCAAAAAATCCGGTCCACATTTTGCAAAAGTCCAGTCCACTTTTCAAAAAATCAGATCCACATTTTCCAAAAGTCTGATTCACTTTTTCAAACAATCTGGTCCAAGTTTTCCAAAAGTCCTGTCCACTTTTTACAAAAAAATCCGGTCCACGTTTTGAAAAAGTCCGATCCACTTTTTCAAAAAATCCGGTCCACATTTTGCAAAAGTCCGATCCACTTTTTCAAAAAATCCGGTCCACGTTTCCAAAAGTCCGGTCCACTTTTTCAAAAAATCCGGTCCATATCCGTCCTTTTTTTTCCGGTCCACGTTTTGAAAAAGTCCGATCCACTTTTTCAAAAAATCCGGTCCACATTTTGCAAAAGTCCGGTCCACTTTTTCAAAAAATCCAGTTCACGTTTTCCAAAAGTACGATCCACTTTTTCAAACAATCCGATCCACGTTTTCCAAAAGTCCGATCCACTTTTTCCAAAAAAACCGGTCCACGTTTTCCAAAAGTCCAGTCCACTTTTTCAAAAAAATCAGATCCACGTTTTCCAAAAGTCCGGTCCACTTTTTCAAAAAAATCAGATCCACATTTTCCAAAAGTCTGATTCACTTTTTCAAACAATCCGGTCCAAGTTTTCCAAAAGTCCGGTCCACTTTATCAAAAAAATCCGGTCCACGTTTTCCAAAAGTCCGGTCCACTTTTTCAAAAAATCCGGTCCACGTTTTCCAAAAGTCCAATCCACTTTTTCAAAAAACTCCGGTCCATATTTTCCAAAAGTCCGATCCACTTTTTCAAAAAATCCGGTCCATATTTTCCAAAAGTACGATCCACTTTTTCAAAAAATCCGGTCCACGTTTTCCAAAAGTCCGGTCCACTTTTTCAAAAAACTCCGGTCCATATTTTCCAAAAGTCCGATCCACTTTTTCAAAAAATCCGGTCCATATTTTCCAAAAGTCCGATCCACTTTTTCAAAAAATCCAGTCCATATTTTCCAAAAGTCCGGTCCACTTTTTCAAAAAATCCGGTCCATATTTTCCAAAAGTCCTGTCCACTTTTTACAAAAAAAATCCGGTCCACGTTTTGAAAAAGTCCGATCCACTTTTTCAAAAAATCCGGTCCACATTTTGCAAAAGTCCAGTCCACTTTTTCAAAAAATCCAGTTCACGTTTTCCAAAAGTACGATCCACTTTTTCAAACAATCCGATCCACTTTTTCCAAAAAACCGGTCCACGTTTTGCAAAAGTCCGATCCACTTTTTCCAAATAATCCGGTCCACTTTTTCAAACAATCCGATCCACGTTTTCCAAAAGTCCGATCCACTTTTTCAAAAAACCGGTCCACGTTTTGCAAAAGTCCGATCCACTTTTTCAAAAAATCCGGTCCACGTTTTCCAAAAGTCCGATCCACTTTTTCAAAAAATCCGGTCCATGTTTTCCAAAAGTCCGGTCCACTTATTCAAAAAATCCGGTCCATATTTTCCAAAAGTCCTGTCCACTTTTTCAAAAACTCCAGTCCACGTTTTGCAAAAGTCCGATCCACTTTTTCAAACAATCCGATCCACGTTTTGCAAAAGTCCGATCCACTTTTTCAAAAAAATCCGGTCCACGTTTTCCAAAAGTCCGGTCCACTTTTACAAAAAAATCCGGTCCACGTTTTCCAAAAGTCCGATCCACTTTTTCAAAAAAACTCCGTTCCACGTTTCCAAAAGTCCGGTCCACTTTTTCCAAAAATCCGGTCCACGTTTTCCAAAACTCTGGTCCACTTTTTCAAAAAAGCTCCGGTCCACGTTTTCCAAAAGTCCGGTACATTTTTTCAAAAAATCCGGTCCACGTTTTCCAAAAGTCCAGTCCACTTTTCCCCCCGTGGAATCGACACCTTTTCGCGGTGGAGGGGTTTGAGTGTCTTGGTGATCCTGGGAGCTATGTTGTCCAGGGCCTAAGCCCTTGGTAGGGTCGCTCAAGGCGAACTGGTCCTGGGTGAGAGACCAGACTAAGAGCGATTCAGAAGACCCCGATGAGAACAGATAATGGTGAAGCCGCTACCTCCGCCGGGTTAGGGAGACCGGGGCCTTCCCCTGGAGCCAGGCCTGGGGGGAGCTCGTAGAAGAGGGTCTGGTGGCCAATCCTTGGGGTCTCGTGGGGCTCGGTCGGGCACAGCCTGAAGAAGAAACACGGGGCCACTGCCCAGTAGGCCCACCACCTACATGGCAGGAAGTCGGGGTCGGGTGCTATGTCCACCATGCAGTGGGCAGGAGCGGGTGCCTGGGCGTGCCACCTCCTGGTGGCGTAGACTAGCTCTGGGGACGTGGAACGTCACCTCACTGGCGTGGAAGGAACCTGAGCTGGTGCGGGACGTGGAGCGATACCGGCTAGATATAGTTGGGCTCACCTCCACGCACAGCAAGGATTCTGGAACCAGAATCCTGGAGAGGGGTTGGACTCTCTCAGACTCCGACTCCAGAGTTGCCCAAAGTGAGAGGCGCGGGCGGGTGTGTGGATACTCACAAGCCCCGACTGAGCACCTGCTTTGTTGGAGTTCTCCCCGGGAACGAGAGGGTCGCCTCTCTGCAACTTCGTGTTGCAGAGGGGAAAACTCTGACTGTTGTCTGTGCTTATGCGCTGAACAGCAGTTCAGAGTATTCGGCCTTCTTGGAGTCTCTGGGTGGTGTCCTGGAAGGGGTACCGCCCGGGGATTCCATAGTTCTCCTGGGAGACTTCAACGCTCACGTGGGCAACGATGGAGAAACCTGGAGGGGGTGATTGGGAGGAACGGCCTGCCTGATCTGAACCAAGTCGTGTTTTGTTACTGGACTCTGTGCTAGTCATAGATTGTCCATACCAAACACCATGTGTACATCAATATTGTACTGGTACCTAGAGCACCTTAGGCAAAGGTCCGATGATCGACTTTATAGTCGTATCGTCAGACCTGCGGCCGTATGTTTAAGACACTCGGGTGAAGAGAAGGTCAGAGCTGTCAACTGATCACCACCTGTGGTGATTGGATCCGATGACGCGAGACTGCCGACAGACCTGGTGAAACGTGTAGTGCGGGTGAACTGGGAACGTTTGACAGAGTACCATGTCCATAGGGTTCTAACTCCACCTCCGGAAGAGTTTCTTCTGCATCCCGGGGGAGGTTGGGGACATGGATTCTGAGTGGTCCATGTTCAAAGCCTCCATTGCAGAAGCAGCTGCTAGGAGCTGCGGTCTGAAGGTCACTGGTGCCTGTCGTGGCGGCAATCCAAAGACCAGCTGGTGGACAGCAGCGGTGAGGGAGGCCATCAGGCTTAAAAAGGAGGCTTTTCGAGCCTGGTTGGCTCGGGGGTCTCCCAAAGCAGCTGACAGGTACCGGTTGGCCAAAAGGGTGGCAGCTGTGGCAGTTGTGGAAGCTAAAACTCAGGTGTGGGAGGAGTTCGGAGAGGCCATGGAGAAGGACTTCGGTCGGCGTCGGGGAAGTTCTGGCAAACCGCTCGACGCCTCAGGAAGGGGAGGCAGGGCTTCGCTCAGGCTGTGTACAGTCGGGGTGGAGGACTGTTGACCCGCACTGGGGATATCGTCGAGCAGTGGAAAGAGCGCTTCGAGGAACTCCTGAACCCGGTAAACATGTCCTCTATGGAAGAGGCAGAGCCTGAAAACTCAGGGGGATCTTCGTCCATATCCGTGGCAGAGGTCGCCGAGGTAGTTAAGAAGCTCCTCGGTGGCAAGGCGCCAGGTGTGAACGAGATTCGCCCTGAGATGCTGAAAGCTCTGGACATTGTTGGACTGTCTTGGTTGACACGTCTATACAATGTCGCGTGGGCATCGGGTACAGTACCCGTGGAGTGGCCAACCAGGGTGGTGGTCCCTATTTTCAAAAAGGGGGACCGGAGAGTGTGTGCCAACTACCGTGGTATCACACTTCTCAGCCTCTCCGGAAAGTTTACTCTAGGGTGTTGGAAGGGAGGCTCCAACGATAGTCGAACCTCGGATTCAGGAGGAGCAATGCGGATTCCGTCCCGGTCGTGGAACAGCAGGCCAGCTCTTTACCCTTGCGGAGCTGCTGAGGGGTCATGGGAGTATGACCTGCCAGTCTACATGTGTTTTGTGGATTCTGGAGAAGGCCTATGACCATGTCCCCCGAGGGGCTTTGTGGGGGCACATTTTCCAAAAGTCCGGTCCATATTTTCCAAAAATCCGGTCCACGTCTCGTCCACTCCTCCTGGCCCATCAGTGCCAAACTCACCAGCAAGAGACCTACCATATCAAGCTACAATGTGAAACCTCTAGGACTCAAGCTTGTTATCCAACACATCCCACAGATACTTCGTGCTTTTTGATGTTCCTCTAAAGAGTGTACAGATTCATGTGTCTGAAAGAAGCCACTGCAGTGAAAAGCACATCAAGAATGCACTTACAAACTACCACTATCAAACATGAACCAAAGGAAAACAACAATCAAAACACACATAAAAATAAAAACTTACTCACCGTTCCATATATCCATGAGACAACAAACCAATATGATGCAACATAACATACAAAACTCCAGCAGCTATTAGTCCACCCAAACACAGAATACAACTGTACAATACATATAAAATCATGTATAAAGCACTGTCCATATCATATAAATAAACAGGCAAATCATTCCACACAAGAAAACAACACCAAACACAGTGTCAAAACAACTGGACACTGCACAAAAACAGAAAACCAAACAAGAAAGAAAAAAAAAACAGGCATCACTGCAGAGCACAAAACCACATTATGTACTGGGACAGGGAGAGGATTATAGCCTCAGACAAATAAACATCAACAATGGATCAAGGAAGCCATCAAAATCAGGAAGCAGGCAAGCTGCACCATGAACCAGGATGAGGGGACCTACATCCTCTCACATACCTGGGAGACCACCAGACAGCAGGAGGCATGGTCAGTTTCACAGATCTATCAAACCAGCCACATGATAAAAGGACACATCAGCAAACGTCAGATGACACTGAAGAAAACAGCAGAGGCTGTCAAAACATGTCAGCAAGGTAACACAACTCTTTCTGAATTGTCATTTTTAAATAAGTAACACTGTTGCAATGAAGGCATCTTGGTCAAAATATAAGTAACAAACTTTTTGTATCATAGTTAATTTTTTTTTGCTGTTTTTAGGTCTAAAATCAACAAGGCCCCCTATAACCAAACACCACATGGCATTTTTACAGAAAGACTCTTCCAAAATATTATATACAACTGAGAAAAAAATAAAAGTTATTCATAAAGATACTGTAGTTTTTCTAATGGTAACTTAGTTGAAAGTGATAGAATTAGTTATTTTCCTTTTAAAATTTGATATATCTCCATAAAAGAAATACCTGTCATAATTATCTGAACTTAATCAAAACTACTTTTGAATGAGCTCATTTTATTATTGTTCAACTAATTAGGAGGTGGTTGTTATTAAATTCAGACACTTATTTAGTTGACATTTTAGTTATATCCAGTCCTTTTTTATAAATAAGTGATTGTTTCCATGATAAATAATCATGGAATTTGTAAACACATGATCACAATGAACATAAAAAACATTACACTTTTTTAAAAAATGTATGTAACATACATCCCATGGATTTGAAAAGTCACTGAATTATATATTGACCTGTCTACGTGACTTACAGCAGTAATCAAGTTGGCAAGTCATGTCAGAGTGGCATCCACATGTTGCTCAAAGTTTACAAGCAGAACATATCACAAAGCGTCACACTGATCCCATATTTCATTCTCCTGTCTCCTTCTAAAGGACACACGACACATACACCTGAACACCCACACGATTTGAAAGAAAATGTGATTCATCTGCTCCATTGCCTCATGTCCTGTGTTGATGTGCCCACTGTACGCACCTTAATGGTTCATAGGAGTCAACACATTTCTATAGAGACACAAATACCTCTCCATCATAGCCAGCATTAAAGTTTTCCTCAGTTTGTACAACAGAAGCTTCTCTATGTTCCACATATTCATCAATGAGCCCTTGGGGTCATTTTCCCATCTTGGTCTGGTACATAGACTGTATATAAAGATGGACGTAGCATCTGGCTCCAAAACTGCAGCCCACCCGGAAGTGTCAAAGACTTGCAATATCACGCCATCCGCTAGGGTTGGCTCCAAAAAGCTTTTGCTCCATAGACCCCAATTCATTTTTGGAAAAACTAAAATTTGATAGACTGATGTTCTACAGCTCAGGATTTTTTTGCCGTTAGTTTTCATGGTCAAAATGAGAGATCAGGTGGCCGATCTTAAAATAAATCAATACTGAATTTTAAATAAATCGTTAAAGTTGGCGGAGCCAGGGGGCGTGGCTATACTTGATTGACAGTCCCATTGACTGGTCCTGCCCCGAGTTGCTCTCCGGTCCAGCCTGTTTGACGCTTTTTACGTCACTGGCTCCAAAAAATCCTAAATGGTGACCAGGAAGTAGCAAAATCCGGGCTTCATTTTCTCGGCGTTGAAACCAACTGGTGACGTCACGGTTAGTTTACGCCTGGTTTGGTAGTACTATCTACTACATACTAAGAACATCCCACAAAATCTGCAATTCTTGACCCAGTAATCTAGCCATTGCCATTTCCCCTTAGATTGTTCTCATTTTTGCAGTTTAATGTATCATACCATAAAATACCAAATTTTTCACCAGTCCTGATATGCATGCCTAATTTGATGCATTTTGGGGTATGATAAGGCCATCAAAAATGCAATTTCCCTGGCCAGCTAAGAAAGTATAATAATTCCTTGCATTACAATAGGGTCCTCAGCAACATCAATGCTTGGACTCTAAAAATGTGGCTGTTTGAGGACAAATATATCATTTTAGTCACTTGTATCAAAGTTATGCATAATTTATGCTGTATAATGTTTACATCAAATGAGTTAATTATTTGAAATTACTTGAAACAATACATATTTGCATAATTTATGTAGTATACCTGTAATCTTTATTTATTGTGTTGTCTCTGTAGCCCGTGGAAGAATATTGTTGTATAGCTCCATCTACAGAGAAACTGGAAGATTACACTGCAGTTATTCTATTTCAGTGAACACAAACATGGTAATTACTATAGTTATTGTTTACCAATTTCTGACATATTCTAGTATAGTCTACCACAGTTATGCTCATTGTAGAATGTGTCTGTACAAAGAAGTGCATAATATACAGCAATTTGTTATATTGTAATATAAAATCTGGACTTCTGCCCATTTTAAAATGTAATGGAAAAACACAAAGCTGAACAATGCTGTTTAAGCTAATTTAAATAATTATATAACCAATTATATTATATAAGTTTTGGTCTTTGAATGATGTAGACAAATAAAATTATACAGCTCTAATGGCAGAGAATATCCAAGATTGCAATGCAGTTACTCTCATTCAGTCTACACAATAGACTGTATATAAAGATGTCTTTATATATTGTCTATAGTCTACGCTAGCTAATTAATCTAATAATGTATACAAATCTAATAAAATATGATTTGTATGAAAGACAATTGTACAAAGAAGTGCAAAATTTATGGTGCATGATGTGTATATAAAATGGACTAATTATTCTAATTAATATATAGCAATTTAAAATATATTTCAGTGTAGTATAAAATATACAAGTATATAAAAAGTATCAAAAAACTGCAGTTCTGCTCATTGTAGTAGAAAGTCACAAAGATAAGTAAATATGTAAAATAATTTATTATGCATAATACATACATTACATGTAGCATTATAGATTCAAGGTTCAACACATTTTTTTGATCACAAACACAATTACACATGGTATAATGTGCAGTAAATTGTGCATATGTTCCAGACCAAAACAATAAGAACACAAAAACACACCATGTTTGTGTGTGTGTGTGTGTGTGTGTGTGTGTGTGTGTGTGTGTGTGTGTGTGTGTGTGTGTGTGTGTGTGTGTATGTATGTATGTATATATATATATATATATATAGAGAGAGAGAGAGAGAGAGAGAGAGAGAGAGAGAGAGAGAGAGAGAGAGAGAGAGAGGGATTAGGATTAAGCGGTGCATGGATAGATAATGGATATTAAACATTATTATAAAAACTGCAATTCTGTCTATTTTAAAATAGTATTTTAAAACGATCGCGCCTATTTTGTTTTCAGTATTCCCGGAAGTCCTCGCGACTGCCGATGCGTTGTCACTGCGGTGCTCAGAAACCATGTCGGAGTGAGAGCTCTTCCTTCTCTCACTCTCTCCTCCCTCACTGCTGACGTTTCCCCTTCCACCCGGTCAGTGCTGTGTTGGCTGCTGGTAGGGAAGCTAGCTAGCTGCTGGCTAACCTGCCGAGCTTCCTCCTCCTCCTCCTCCGCCTCGGAAGGCAGCCCAACGGAGCAGTGAATGAACCGCGCACCTCCATGCATCCCCTGTGGCCGCGATGTCAGCGACAGAGACGGTCTGAGCCTTAGCTCTTAGCCATGTAGCTCCATGGTCCTTTGATATCTGTAGTCAATGTTAGTGTGATTCGTGCCCTTAGCTGTTTCCACCAGTAGCTAGCTTTTTTCTGTGCGGGACACACGGCGGCAGCTAGCCCCCTTTCTCGCCACTACAGGAGGATGCTGAAGCTGTTCGGTGCACTGGTTATCCTCGGACTGGCCCTGGCGTGCATCACCTCCTGGGTGCTGGACACCTATGACACGGCTTGGCACCCGAAACGGAGCGTTCAGCAGCCGGCTGCCAGGGATGGAGATGGATCTGCGGGGAGTTCTCCACCATTTCCCGGCGGCGAGTTGGACAATATATTCTGGTTTATACAGGTGGGCTGCTGTTCTGTCATGCTAGCTAGCTTGGTTTGGTCCTGCAGGGCATTCCCCACCATCTAAATCCAGCTGTTATTCTCGTTTTTATTCACATTTGGTACTCTGTACAGCTCCACAGTGTTGTATTATGAAGCCAGCTGCTCAGCTTCACCCACTGAACTCCCTCTGAATGATTGACTGAGAGGAGTCACTGATCATACAAGTGTGTCAGGAGAAAAGGTGGTTCAGCAACGCAGCAAGTTCTGATCAGACTTTGTCCTCTCGTGTTGTACAACCTGCAGAATCAAACTGACACACACAACCCTCATCCAATATAATTTAAAATCCATTTTGATCTCCTTTTTGGGTGTGATTCAAGGTGTCTGACATTCACATAAGTCGATTTCATGACCCGAGGCGGATTCCAGATTTTGAAAAGTTCTGCACCGACACCATTGAAGTGATCAAACCGGCTCTAGTGCTTGCAACAGGTACAGTGCTTTTACTTCTGTCTACTTATTAGACAAGCCTTTGTGCTGTAACAGTGCTGCATGGGTGTGACTCATGTTAATATAGTTCAAAAATGGTGCTTCATTTTGAACAGGAATGCAGATCATGATTATTTTTACAGCCATTTAGTCTGTTATTATTTTTCTTCATTAGTTGATTGGGCTATAAATGTATTAAATTGTAAAAAATGTCCTTCAGTGTTACCCAAAATCCAAGATGATGTCTTTAAAGGTCTTGTTTTGTCCAGAACCCAGAGAAGGGCTTCAAATTATGATTATTTTCATCATCGATTAATCTTTTATTATTTCTATGATCAATTGGTTAGCTGTTTAGGTTATAAATTGTAATAAAATTGTAAAAAACTGGCCATCAGTGTTACCCAAAATCCAACATGATGTCTTTATAGGTCTTGTTTTGTCCACAACCCAGAGAAGGGATGAGTGTCATGATTATTTTCATTATTGATTAATCTGTTATTATTGTCCTGAGAAGTTGTTTGAGCTTAAAAATTGTGAAAAATGTCCAACAGTGTTACCCAAAATCTAAGTTGATGTCTTTAGAGGTCTTGTTTTCTCCACAACCCTGAGAAGGGATGAATATTCTGATTATTTTCATTGTCAATTCACCTGTTATTACCTTCTTGATTAGTTGTTTGGGCTATGAAATGCATACAATTGTAGAAAAAAATGACCCTCAGTGTTACCCAAAATCTAAGATGATGTCTTTAAAGGTCTTGTTTTGTCAACAACCCAAAGATGTTCAGTTTACTGTCTCAGAAGATAATAGAAACCAGAAAATATTCAAATATAAGAGACTGAAATCTGACCATTTTTAGCTTTTTCTATCCTTAAAAATCACAATAGTTCTTGATGGATTTAATAGGCTGTTCACGATTGTGCCTCTAAATCTGAGGTGCCTTATTTGTTGTCCCATTTTCCTTGACCACAGGGGATCTGACAGATGCCAAAACAGAGAGTAAGGTGGGCTCCCTCCAGCACGAGGTGGAGTGGCAGGCCTACCACAACATCCTCAAGAGGTCCCGAGTGATGGAGCGCACCCGGTGGATTGACATCCGTGGAAATCATGGTGATTGACCGCGCCAATTTCTATTAGTCTTAATGTTCTTTCCAGAGTCATTCCAGTGTAGTGAGTGTGCAGCACAGCTGAGATCCTTCTGAGGAACCCTTGGAGCACTTTAGCATCACACAGGAAGTCACCCTACCCCTCCTCTCCACTGCTTTCTCTGTTATTGAATCACAGGCGACTGGATGGGAAACAAGATATCATTGCTTTGTATCTGTCAGAAAAACGGAGAGCTAGTTATTGGAGCTGCAGTTTTGATCTCAGTTGTTGTGTGTGTCCTGTCAGTTTATCTGTCGTAACAACGGATTTTGTTCGATATCTTCCTGTAACATGAGAGATTCCTGAGTTTATCTATGACCTGTTTTTGTAGCTTGTACGCTGCTCAAACTCACTGTTTCTTTCCTTCTCTTGCAGATGCTTTCAACATTATTTCACTGGACAGCATCAGCAATTATTACAGGTCAGTACGATATGATCGGTGTGACGGTACATGCCTGTTTTACATTCAGCCAGAGTCTCCTCCTGCATGTCTAACAGCTGCAAGGGGAGCATAAAGTCGATCAAAGTATGTTGAGACTTCAATGCCCCTGAAACATGAGCAGTTGCAGTCTTATTTGTTGACAATAATCCAAGCTGTCTGAGCTTCCTGAGGACCAAAATAGAAGCAGGATGTACACGAACAGACTGACTCTGTCGTGTTTCGACACTTTTTTTTAGGTTACGTTGCTGCCCCCGTTAATGCTGACTGATGTTTTATCTCCCTAATGTTCCTAATGTTGTGGTTATCCTCGGCGAGACAAAGTCTGTCTCCTGCGCAAGGCTAATTTATGTATTTAAATTGCATTAAATTATCTCGGGGCTCTATTAGGATTGGAGCTGCTGGCTCCAGCCCAGACTACTGTGCACTGCCATGCTGCTTATGTTGACTTTTCTTAATTTCTCCAGAAAATATTCAGCTAATCAAAAAGTGGGCTCCTTCCACTATGTTCACAAAACCCCCTTTGGGAACTATTCCTTCGTCTGTGTGGATGCAACCCTGACGCCAGGACCAAAGAGGCCGTACAACTTCTTTGGTATTCTCAACCAGGTAAATTTGTCCATGTACCTTTAAACAGCATTTTAATGTCCTTTTATACACTTTGATGAGTTAAAGACACATTCCTCTGTCAGAAAATGTGGTCAGTGAATTACCAAATAGTAAATCAGCATTTCCTAAAAAAGAAAACATTGCTTCACAATGTTGTTTTCTGTCTGTGAAGAAATAACCAGTCACCTGTGGAGTATGTATTGTAGTTGAGATATTTTTTTTCTCTTCATATTTGATACAGACTCAGATGGACCTGCTGGACACGTTCAGAGCTGAGAGTCTAAAAAGTAACCAGTCGATCTGGTTTGGCCACTACACAACCTCCACCATCGTCTCCCCTTCACCAGGAGTTCGGGACATAATGAGGTAAGAAAATACTGAATGTTAGACCCGTTTTTTGGAAGCCAAATAGAGGAAATGTGTGTCTTTCCTTCCAGTCATGATGCAAACATTCAGCAGCCGATTCCTTTTACATGCAAGCCAAAACTTTAGCTGGTTTTAATTCCATGCAAGTGATAGTTGGAATATTTGAAACATTCACACATGTATCTTGATGTTGTAGCTACGTTTAATGCGTTTGTATTTTGTGTGTAAAGGTCTGCAGTTGCGTATCTGTGCGGACACCTGCACACACTGGGAGGCCTGATGCCCGTCCTCCACAGCCGGCATCCCCAAGGAACCCTGGAACTGGAGCTGGGCGACTGGATGGACAACCGCAGGTGTGTACGATCCCAAAATACCTCGAACTGTAATGTTTGTAACCGTTTCTCTTGTCATTGCTCAGTGCCGTCTTCTCACATCTGTCTGCAGGTACAGAGTCCTGGCTTTTGACCACGACCTGCTGAGTTTCTCTGACCTGAAGTTTGAGCAGTGGCCCGCAGTGCTCATTACAAACCCCAAAGACGCTCAGTATCTGCACCCGGGGCGGGAGCCGCTGGGTCGGATACGGAGATCGACACACATCAGGTGTGTGTTGAACCATAAACCTGCTTACTGGCGCCACTGCACATGCTTTTACGATGCTTCGTTTGTCTGATGCAAATTTACACACTTCCTCAATTACATCAGTGCTTATGTAAAACATAGTTATGTCTGCATAGGTTATGGTTTCTGTTTTGTTGTCTGGCGGATGTGCTGTTGAAACCTTATTTCAAAGTCATTTGGTCGATCCTGGACATCTTATTGTCTATGGATTCATGTGTTTTGATGCAAATCTAGAGCTTTGACATTAGTTTTCATTTTTTTAAATTACAGAATATTTTTTTCCCCTAATTTCCAATATTTAAGTTTTCTTTCTAAATTTTTTTCCAAAGGATCTTGGCCTTCTCTGAGGCCCCGATCACCGCGGTTCACGTCAGCGTCGACGGGGAACCTGTGGGGAAGGGCCACTCTGCTGGAGGCCCGCTCTATGTCCTGCTCTGGGATCCGTCTCTTTACCTCACCGGACTGCACACAATCAGAGTTAAAGTGGAGGTCGGCGTGGCGGTCATTCATCTTCCACTTAGTCAAAAGTGTTCTGAGGCTTTTAAATATTTCATTAGTCTTGATTAAGTTTGCTAGATTTGTTTGCCCGAGCTGAATTATGAATAGCTTTATTATATTTCGCCATCTGGGGACTGCAGCTTGGAAACAGTTGGGGTCTGTTCTACTGTTGCACATATTTTAATGTGAGTCTTACTTGGATGCAGAAATTTAACACATTTTCTGCCTTCATAACCTTTTTGTGTGCGCGTCAGGACTCGGCAGGCCGGTCGTCAGTGAAGGAGCAGCACTTTACTCTGGAGGACGATCTGACTCCCAGCTTCGGCTTCTTTCAGTCCTTCATCCTCCTCACAGACCACTACATCCTGGGCCGAGTGGCGTTCATATTCATGATGCTGCTGAATGTCGGTGTGCTCCTGGCCTTCAGGTTCCTGAGTGTTCCTTCTGGCAGAGGTGAGCTGTCTTATCACCGTACTGTCATTTCTCTTACAGGAAACTGAAGTTCAGCTATTCACTGTAAAAAATGCCCCTCTCAAGACAAGAAGAAAAATTTTCAAGGGACTTTTACCATGAAATGAGAGAAAAAAATCTGCCAATAGAACAAGTGAACAATGGCTTGTTAAGATTTCTTGAAATAAGATGTGATATTTATAATATTGAGATCTTAAAATTAGCTGGTAAAACTGATTTGAAGCTGTATTTTACCAGCATTGTCCATCTTAGGTGTCTTAAAACATGCCAGACATGGAGTTCTTCACTCAAAATAGATTTTTGCTTTCATGTAACCTTCTAATTTGAGATGTATTGACCCTCCTGTTGTCCTCATTTACGGGCACCAAAAAATATTGTTTCCTTGTCTGAAAAAAATCCAAAAAAACACCAAAAAAAATCCCCAGATTTCTGTCTTCAGGAAGAAAACTCCAATAATTCCTTAAAAGTTTCCCTTAAAAATGTTATTTTAAAAAAAAATCCCCAAATTTGACAAGAAAATTTTCAAAAAATGAGTAAAAATCTTCCAAAAAATCCTTAATATATCTAAAGTGATTACATATAAATCAGTTAAACTTCTATTAGTTTCTTTAAGAACATTCACAAAAAAATCAACCAAAATCCAGCGAATTTTGGTTGATTTTTTTGTGAATGTTCTTAAGAAACATTTTTTAAACTTTTTTTTTCCACCAAAAAATTTTACCAAAAAATGTTGAAATCGTGCAGAAGTTTCACTGTGAAAATATTTATTGTTGTTCCACATTTTCCAACTTTAAACGGGTCAATCTCACCCACAGGATGACATGGAGGTTAAACTTATTTTGAATTTTCCTGTAAAATTCAACTCAAAACAAGATAATTTCAAGAATGTTTGACTTAAGAAGATACTTAAGATGCATTGTCTTAAAACAAGTCCCTCCATCCTGCTGAAATGTCACTTGTTCAAGTGAATTTATCTTAAATCAAGTGGGATGAGACGTTTTGACTAAAAATAAGACAAATAGACTTGGTAAGATTTTGAGTTTTTGCAGTGCTCGGCTTACTTTATAATCTGTAGACAGAAGGGTTCACAATGAACACGTGCAGATTCCATGTTGACTTATTATCAAATGCACTGGCATACTGCAAGAATAGTAGTTCTTCTGTATTGTATTCAGTCCTGAGTTTCTGATCTCTGTTATGATCTACAGGATTGGCCTCTCAAGTATGTATGTCCCTCCATCTGGTCAGTAAAATGGACAGCTTCTACTACTCTCTGCTGCTGTTCAACCTGTGCACAGCCTTAGGTGGGTTCACTGACTCCAAGACTCCAATCTACTACTTAATATAGTTTGAATCGTCCATATAGTAGCATAGCAACATTAGAGTGCAAAAACACAGTATGTTGGTGAAAGAAATCTAGTTTGCCTTACAAGAATTCTCTGTAATCCTGAGCATGTTTCTGTATCGCATTCCTTCCTGCAGGCCCGTGGTTTATAGGAGAGCTGATCGACGGCCACAGCGGCGCCTGCTTCGCCTTTGGAGTATTCATTGATGGACACTTCCTGGAAGGCAGCCTCACTTACGTGGTCGGAGTCGTTCAAGTAAGAGGAATGATGTAATTTGGCATATTTGCATCTCTGTGACATCCGTGCATGCACCTGTGGGGATTTGCATGTCATATGTGCAGCTAGAGGCTATAACTGTAAATCATTCTCACAGGGTTTTTTTTTATTATTGTGAAAGCTCTAAAATCCAACAAAAATCCAACCAATGGCGAGTTAGTCACTAGCTTGCGAACATAAAGGTACATTTGGTAGCTTAGAGGCCAGTTGATAATGATAATAAAATAACGGTTTATTGATACAGATTTTTATTTACAAAATATTAAAATAAGCAAAGCAACAATGAAACATTGAAGGAAGACGATAAAGCATTAGTAAAGATGTTTAAAAACAGCAATAGCAGAGCATCAGAAAAGGAGTAAAATGTTTTACAATTGTCTCTCCATGTGGGTTTTTACAAGCTTTTTGACCCGAAGCATTAACTGAGCTGCTCTAAAAGAGTCAAAGCATATTCCTCCTTTGTTTTAAGGCTGGACTGGGTCTTTTAACAGCAAATGATTCTCGGATCTTAGTGGTCGAGGTGCAAAATAAAGAGTTGAAAGTTCACAGATGAAGAGTGGAGCCAGACTGTAGTGATTTAAAGTAATCAACAGAATTCTTGACTGAATCCCACGACCAATAAATGGGGTAGGCGAGGATAAAGGCTGTGATGAGGAACAGTATCCAGGGGTTCGAAACACCCCGTCCCCCAAATAATAAAGAATGTTGCTTCATATGTGTGTGATCAGGAACCTGTTGTAACACATTAACTGTGTCAGTGTTCAGTGTCACGGCTTGTCTGTGCTGCTCCAAAACAGCCAAAAAATCAATTATTGCAGGCTTATCTGTCTCTTTTTGGAATATTGATCACATTTTAAACTACATTTTTTTTAAACATCTTCCTCAGAATCTACAACTGTATGCTGCTCGGCACCTGTGCTGCATCTACGTCTTAAACCGGCGCAGGGGTTTTCCTCCATAGAAGAGTTTTTGACACCCTCCTATGAGGTTTTAGCCAGCACCAATGAGAAATCACCAGCCACAGAAGTATAAGAAATCAAAGCTAATTTTTAAAACAATTTTGCTAGCTGGGGTTTCAGTTAATCAGGCATAATAGACGTATTTGGTAATGAGCTGCTCAGAAATAACATAAAATTGCAAATTGCCCATATTGAGGAGGAAAACAACTCTGCAGTGGCTGCAGGTCAATGGGTGTAACCTCTTAAATAACACTGGAATTAAAGGAAACATTTGTTGTTCCAGTGTTTCACTAAAACACTAAAAATTTCGACATTTTCACTCTATAAAATTCCCTCAAATCTAACTATCTGAAAGCAAAACATTTATTTTTCTAATATTTCTTTAAAAAAACTAAGTATTTTAACATTTTCAGTGTATAAAATTACCTCAAATTGAACTATCTGAGAAGGAAAACCTTTATTTTTTGATGTTCCTCCAAAAAAAACCAAGCATTTTAACATTTACAATCTATAACATTCCCTGAAATCAGACTGTTTGAGAGGGAAAACTGGCTGTCTAGGTCGGTCATGTTCACTCACTGCTTCAATTTAAAGGATCACAGACCTAAAAGGACACTTCTATTTATACGCTTTACATAACGTGTATTTTAATCCATTTAAGCATATCCTCACATCTTGCTGCCCTGCTTTCTATATTGTTTTCCGGTTAAACCAAGAATCGATTATCACTGCTTCATTTTATTCTAAGGACTGACAAGTGCACTAATCACATTGCCATGCGCTGATTTCCTCTCCGCCAGCTGCTCTTCTTCAACATGCCCCTCACCTCTTACCTCTGCTGGAGCCTCCACCACCGTTGCCGCGGCAACACCTTCCGATCCCAGTTCCTGCGGCCGGGCTGCCGCTGGCGGACTCTGGCGGTTCACCTCTTCATGCTGCTGCTGCTCACCTGGCAGGCCCACTCCTGCTACTTCCTCCTGGAGACCTACGGCCCCATGGCCTTTTTCCTGTCTCCCGTCCGCACGTGGGCGCTGGGGCTCAGCCTCCTATTGGTCCACCGCGCCTGGACAGGCCCCGCCCCTTTCCTTCGAGACAACAGCAAGAGCATCTCTCCCTCTTGACAGTAATTGCACTGTACACCACGATTATCCCCCGCCACTCTTTCGAGCCTGACTCACAGATATATTTTGCTGTCTCTTTCCACCCCAAAAGCCTCAATTTTCCCCCCGACACAGCAGCCCTCTTTCCTTCTTTTCTCTCCTCTATCCAAAGCCACTTCACAGTACATCACCCACTATCCTGTTTCTAGATAGTATTGTTTACTTAATATGCATGTTGTTGTAAAGCACCAATGCGCACATTTCTGGCCATATTCATAGCAATGTGTACAGTGTAAAAAAAAAAAAAACTAAATCAACTTGGAGACATTAAGGGTAAAATAGCCGATTTGAGCTATGGGAGTCCGACGTATGCTGCAGCTGACAGTACATGAGCTGCATTCTGCTGTGGTTTAAGTTGAGATTTAGCACTTTTTGGAAGTGTTGCCTTGGCCAAAAGCCACTTCACCACTGCCGAAGGACGAATAGGAAAGATTTCACCTTTTATCGTTCCCTCTGAAAACCACTCGCTAATGACGGCTGGATGTGCCAAACTGATTCTAGCGTTTACCTTCGAAAGAACCGCATTTAACACACCGTAAGCTACTCCCAACGTGCCCCGGCTTACAGATAGCAACCCAACCGAGATGACATAACGACAGAAAATCAGAGGAGGGAAGGTACAAATCAATCAAGTACTGTAGTTGGAAGTAGTGTCTTTAAATCAAATGAATTCCATCGCAAACAACTGCCAGTACATACAAATGTTCACATTGGAATCTTCATATCAGCGGAAAAAAAACCAACCTTTAACGCCAGTTTTTCAGCCGGCTTGACCCTTTCCTGCTCCTTCAAACGCGACTACAAGAAAGCAGCTGTTTGTTTCTCAGGAATGTGAGCACTTGAACAATAGGCTGGTCCCAGTAGTATTTCAGGACAATGTTTTTATACTCCATAGTCGCTCAGTGAACTAAAACCATGTCAAAAAAACAATCCAGATGTGTGGTGGCAAAAATCAAACAAACAAAAAAAATGTAAATGAATGTGTTCTAGCTGTGGTGAAATGAGATCGACCAGTACTATGCTGTTTTATTTATTCATTTTGATTGTATTGTGTGATTATTTTTTATAATCCCCCCCCCCTTCATGTTTTAAATCAGCACTGAAAAATGGGTATTCTTCTCCACTACGGTGAGCGTAGTTAGGAGGATATTAGAGCATTCCCTGTTGTGGAAGTTAATTTCACAAGATTTGTGTGTGCAATAATGTTTCGTCGTTTATCGTCCCGAATGTTAATTCTTTTTTTGTTTTTTTTTCTGTGAAGGTGTGAGAGCGGTAAATCGTGTCATTTGCGCTGTAATTCAATCCTTTCTAGTCGGCGGTAGGTAGCGGTCGCTTGGATTCCACAAGAGAGCAAAACATAAATACGGCGAAAACCCGCATTTATCAAGTCTTTTAATGGAGGAATTTTCCAATCGAGTTAGATCCTGGTATGTTTTTTTTTTTTATTCTTTTTTTGCAATCATACCCAGCTTGAGTGCAGAGTAATTGCTCAGTGCTGCGATAAGACACGTAGTTTCATATTAGAGCAGCTGCTCGACAGTGAGAAAATTAAATTAGGTGCACTCTTGCTGGCAGTGGTTTAATAACTTTTTCCCCTTCGCCGCATAGACAAATCCTCTTCATTTGTACAGAAGCACTACCAAGTGTATAATTTCTGCGTAAAAAAAACAGATACTTGATGGACTTTTATATTGGAGGGTTTTTTTCTCTCCAATAACACTCTAAGCTGTGTAGTCTCTCCACAAGGAGGCAGTATTGAGTGAACTGAGATGACTGTGCTGCATTTCACTTCGCCAAATTATGCATGGGACTGTTACTTTCTTCTTCTTCTTTTTTTTTTTTTTTTTTTTTTTTTACAGTAAAGCACCAAAACCAAGTCTTGACAATGCAGGTTTTATAGTTTACCACTAATGCATAAACAATCTATAAATCTGGATGTGATTGTTCTCCACCTGGACGCCGATTTGACTGTTTCACAAGAAAAAAAACTGGCATCAGCGACGTACTGGCGTTCATGTGACTTATTCTGCACCCCCCCCCCCCCCCCCTTCTTAATTTCAAACACTGAAGCATATGAATGAGTAGATGAGGATTTTACACCTGCCACATATTTTTCTTGTGACGACTGAAATTACAGCCAACCACAATTTTATTTTGTTAATGGTTTATAGTGCTGTGGAATAAAAATGTTCATTACGGTAAATCATTCATGCTGACTGTCTTCACTCTATGGAGGTAAGAATAACGTCAACGAATAAAACTGTTAACTGGTTGAAATGTGGTGTAAAAGAAATACTGAGCTGATATTACAGTATTTTGCTCATTTGTTTTTCCTTTTCAAGCTCTTTTTTTTTTCATTTCCAAAGTCCTTCGATTTGCTATTTTTAGGTCTTGGCACATATTCAGTCATTTATCGACACCCCATTTCCCCGCACAGCCATTTTTCTCACTTTTCCAACTATCTTTGTGCTCAAACGATAATTAGACGGATGGTTTTGGGAGCTTAACTGCAAAGGCATCAGCTCTTATTAGAACTAGATAGTAAATGCAGGAATACTCATATGTATGCTATAGCGCCGTAGTACAACCACTAATAAGTGTACTGCTCGAGTACAGTTTTGAAGGAAATTTCCATATAATGCTACTTTATGCTTCCACTCCACAACATTTCAGAGGGAAATAGCATACTTTCTGCTCACATCTTCAGTTACAAGTTGCTTTTAAAATAAAGATTTAACGCAATAGGTATTATATGAAGGCGTCAAGAGACAGCACTGTTACGGATTTAAACCAGTGGGTTTTAGGCAGCTGGTGTCACGGACGAAGAAATGTGTAGTCGCGGTCATATTTAAGGTGTCTGAGTTGAAAATAGCTCGATTCAATAGGGGTTTTTCCCGCCAAAATTTCACACATGGTTTGATTTCTCATTTAAAAGCAAAGATTCGAGAAAAATTCCAAATCTGTAACAGATTTGTGTGTCAAAATTTTGTTTTTCTTATGTTCTTCTATTTATAATGTTTGGAACACTCAGATTTATCTAGTGTCTCTGTATTTAAATAATGTGATGTAATATATAACATATCAGTCAGATATAAAACCAGTGCTATTTGGTAAATAATTTGACTATTTTGCTAATACCTATGCCTCTGGATTGTTCTTGTATATATTTATATACAATCCAGGCCAAACGTGGGGAAGCCATATACACCCCCTGTCAAAGGTTTTGAGACACTTTCTCATTCAAATAAATTAGAACCTGTCTCAAAACTTTTGACGGGGGTGTATATATATATACATATATATATATGATTTCTATTAGTAGAGTCGGTACCAGAGGCTCAGCTGCTGGAAATGAACGAGTAAACAGATTTGCAACAACGAATTTATTCACAGAACCTGCCTTTTGTCAGCCTCATGAAGACATCTGCTAATGTCTCAGTATTAACGGCAGTGATTTGTGGGTTAATACCAACAAGCAAGAATGTCATAATTCAGTCTGTATTTCACTTTCTACATTTCACAGAATATTGTGTGATTTTTCACTTACAGTGCGTAGGTAATTAATGCAATATTTTACTAGAGTTCATTAAGTTAGTGTTAATGATGGTGATAAACAGGCAGATGTGGGTTAATTTCCTAAGGCGTGGTTGTGGTGAGAGCGCAGCCTCTGCTGGAAACAACAGCGGGTTTCTTCAGGCGGATATCTTTATAATTTGCTTGCCAATGTTTCCCCCTTTCATCATGGAACAAAACGCCACTGCAAGAAAATGAAAAACTGATTAAACGCCTGCCAAGAAAATTCCACAGGATAAAGAAAAACGTGAACAGTCGCATACCTCCCATGTTTTCTATACCGTTCACCACGGTTTCTAGCACCTGCAAAGTGAAGCAGAAATAAACATAATGAGAAAAGACAGGCGAGGAAGAGGCGTTTTGCAGGTTACCCACACAGCCAATCACCATTTCCTCCATACCTTGATTTGGGCTGATTTGACCCACTGGCTGAGCTCAAAGAGGGCGGCGTCGAATTTACTCATGTAATTCAGCACCGTGAATCGCTCCCGGGTGAGGTTCTTACTCCGCAGGTTTTCCTGAGTCTCCTCGCTCAGGGGCGGAGGATACGGAACATCCTTGTTGTACTGGGAAATCTGCCCACACAGGATGACGTGGCCGCCATTGTTCATCTTGAGGTAAAGGAAAGGATGGAGGTGGTAAGTTTACAGGACAGAAAACCTGACTTTTGTGCTCTAAATCCACCTCCAGAGTTCATTTTATTCTCCATTCGAATCAAAAACAACTTAACGTAAAACATCATGCATTACCTGTGCTATGACAGTATCGCTAATGGCTCCTCCCACGTTGTCAAAATAAACATCGATGCCACCAGGACAGCTCTCCTTGAGTCTCGCTGCAACATCCTCCTGGCGATAGTTGATGGCTGCAGAGAATCCCAGATCTTCCACTAGAGCCTTACACTTATCATCAGAACCACAGATCCCAACAACCCTCACACACCCATCCAACAGGCCGATCTGGAAGAAGGAAAGCGAGATGAAATAATTGACACAAATAGGATGTCACTTCCTTCCTTTACTGACTTCTGAAATACACATTCCTCTCAATAACCATCTTGAATGAATCTAAGATGTATTTAAACCCACTTAAGATGAGAAATTTTAAACTAACTTTAATAATTTACTGCAAACATACAATTTTAGGAATGTAATTTTAGTGCACTTTGCCAACATTTCAGATAGTTTAATACACAACGAAGAATTACTAGATTCATATCTGGAGCTTTGTGTTAAGGCTACAATGGTTAGCTGATTAGTTGTAAACTAATAAATGAGTCAATTAACCCTCCTGTTGTCCTCATCTACGGGCACTAAAAAATAGTGTTTCCTTGTCTGAAAAAAATTCAAAAATCTAGCAAAAAAAACAAACTAATTTTTGAAAATTTGCAAAACTTTCAAGAAGAAAATTCCAATAATTCCTTAAAAGTTTCCCTTAAAAGTTTTTTTTAAATCTCCCAAATGTGGCAAGAAAATTCTTGGAAATATTTTCCATAAAATGAGTAAAAATCTTCAAAAAAAATCCTAAAAATATCTAAAGTGATTGCATACATATCAGTAAAACTTCTAATGTTTTCTTTAAGAACATTCACAAAAAAAATCTAACAAAATCCAGTGAAATTCTCTGGATTTTGGTTGATTTTTTGTGAATGTTCTTAAACATTTTTCACATTTCCTTTTTTCCACCAGAAAATGTTCAAAAATTTCCCAAAAATGTTGAAAATGTGGACATCAGAAGTTTCACTGTGAAAATATTTTTTTCCCACATTTTCAAACTTTAAAACTGGTCAATTTTGGACCCACAGGACGACACGAGGGCTAATTGGTTTGAGAAGAAAAAAGTTAAAATTCTCCGATTCCATCTTCTTAAATGTTACCATTTCTGTTTTTTTCTCTTCTGTGACTATTGGTTGGAGAGAAAATAAGACATTTAAAAACGTAATTTTTGGCTTTGGGGGACACTAATCAACATATTTTGATGTTTTATACAATAAACAACTAATTATTCAAGAAAATAATGACACGTTGTAGCCCTACCTGCTATATTTGTTCTCAAACGGTGGAATTTTATCTTTATTCTGGTTGTATTTTATTGTATCTTTATTGTATTTGCTGGAATGACTTTGTGGTCTTTTGTTGTATGCTGAGAGCTGCCAAACGGCCTTTCTTTGTTGCTTAACAATGATAATAAAAATATTCTATTTACCTGTCCAGCTATGGAGCCGCAGGCGCCAGCTGCGCCGCTGATCACCATCGTCTGATTGGCCCCTTTGATCACGTGACCCTTCTCTCTGATGCCCAGCAGCGCAGTGAGGCCTGTTATGCCAACTGCACCCAAAAAGTAGGACAAGTGCCCATCAACCAGCTGTGAATCAACCTACAACAAACAAAAGTCAAATAATGTCAGGTGTTTTCTAGTCAGCTGCTTCATGTATACAGAACACATTGTCATTTTATCATTTGCAGTCATGAAGAAGTACAGGATAGCTCCATTACCTTCTGTAAGCCACTCCCTGCCATCACAGCATGCGTCTGCCAAGGCCAGTTGAACGAAGTGACCACATCTCCCTCAGCATAGGTGGTGCAGCAGCTGGACTCGACCACGCCGACTCCTCCACCATCCACGCACTCTGACAGCTGCCACGGGGTCAGGTACTCGGCACCGGTGTCTTCGTTCATTCTGCAGCGCTGATGGGGAAAAAACAAACAGAAAAATAAGCTGAGGAAGCTTGTATTGTGTGACCTTGCTTTAGATGAAACAAGTGCGAGTTAAATGCATGATGTAAGACTAAACCTGAGCCATGTGTTTCTTCACAAAACAAAATACTGTATATGATTCACGATGACATTAAAGCCACATGTAATAACATGTAACACCCTGTTACCCAGTGTGGGGATTGGGCTTGTTGCAGTGCATCTATTGGATGCTCAGTTGAATTGGGAGCAATGAGTTTGGAGGCAGGATCTACATCTTGGCCTCTTGGTTGTGTTCCTCGAGACGTTTTTGCAATATTCCAGAATGCATTTCACTGCTAGAGACATCTGCTGATCTTTAGGTGGTTGGTGTGTGACAAAATTAAAAATCACATGAATAGAAGAACATGGCATTGCAATAAAATTCATTTTATCTGTCAGTGATTGCAATGTTGTGGCTGATGCAGATGCTAAAATCACTGTGTTGTAACCTCGTGTTGTGACATTTAAAGGCACCAAACTGCCAGGGAAGTTCACATGCATGAGCAAACACTAAAGGTCACCAATCATGCCCGCTGTGAGTGTATAAATACCATGTAAGGGTCGACTGACAGGTAAAGCGTCCGAACGAGAACCTCCCCATCCTTCAGCTCAGGTGCTAAAGTGGTCTCCTCCAGGCGGAAATTTTCAGGAACTGGCGCCCCATCGTTACCTTTACCCAAATGAGAGGAAACGTTAGCGTCACATGTGCATTAATGCTGCTGCACAGGCTTCAAGAAAACTTTAGCTCTGAAGAAATACATATTTATTAAACAGCCTACCTGGTCGTGAGTTGAGAACGACTTTCTGCACCTGCATTCTTGTAAAGTTACTTAAACTCCGAAGCTGTGTTTCTACTGATAATAACCAAACCTGGCAACGAAACTTCTACGTGCGGTCAAAGCGTTGCAAAAAAGAGAGTGTTTAACAGTACATAGCAACACTAGAAAAAGTTCAGCTGCTGGCAAAACCTCATTCTTAACACTATTTACATTTGCGAACAGGTTCTTGTCTGGATACTAGCAGCTAGTTAACAAAGACCAGCAAGAAAGTCACTTTGAGAGCAAAGCGAGATGCTTCACTGTTACATACTTCCGTCTTCGTTTAAATCCCTGCCAGGCAGTCGGAGTTCTTATTTTTTTTTATTTCTGAGAGTCAATAAAAACTTATTTTTTAAAGATGATGTCCATTTTCTACTAACTAATATCACTAGAAACTGCTAATAGCTCCGTTTGCTAGCTGTTGTACCGTTGTTTTAAATAAAGGTTAGCATCGGTTCACTCTGCGCATGCCCAGTAGCCGAAGTTAGCTACTATTTTTATTTTGTTAAATTATATATTTCATATCTTTTATTTATTCCTGTGAATAATATTAAAAGAAGCTTAGTGTTAATATGAGATACGTACAATAAAGTATAAAATTATTTTTGCATTGTTCTGGTGCAACGAGGGGTTTACTATCTTGCTAGCTAGGTGCCGTTTAGCCGTTAAGGCAGCTGAATCAGAAACGGTACGCGTCCCCAGCAGCCTGCTTTATTATTCCAGTTTCCATCATCGCTGCAGCTACTCAACATATTCAACAGTGATTTGAACAACATTTGACATCAGAGTAGGTCTGTTCCTCATGGAGGCTCATGAACCCGCGTTGCAGCGATGTAAAAGTGAGTCAAAGGGGAGCTGGGAAGTGACGCCTTGTGGAGGAATCTGAAAAAATATTTTTTTTAAAAAAAGTTTATGGTCGCTGCCGTTACATTAGCATGCCGTCAACTTTAGCCGTCAGAGCAACGACGTGAAGACTAGTGTGCCATGGAGGAGCAGAGTTTAACGTAAGTATGCTGTTTGTGCATGACATGTCCTGTTGGATGTTCTTTTTATGAGGAGGTAGTTGGTTTAGGAGCCTGATATTAGCCATATTGTATTACAGCTGGACAGCTAGCCGGCGAGTGTGGCTAGCTTCACCTGATCTGACGTCTCCTCCCTCCCCAAACATACAGTAATGCGAGATGTGAAAGTCCCAGAAATCCCCCAGAGTGCCACACATAGTATATATAGATCTATATTTGTACATATATGTCTGTCTCTGCTGTGCAAAAATAGTCCCCTCTTCCAAAACTGTGTCATCTGCATGTTGAAGTGAATCTAACAAGACTTTAACTATAGCATCGGTTTTACTGCAGAAATCTATCAGCAGTTACCGTGACTTTTAATACCTATAAGACTGTCTAAAAAGCTTCACCTGCTGTGTACTTGATTAAGTATTAAAATGGTATTTTGGATCCTAGTGGTGCCGCTATTAGGTATGCTCATTAACAGGTAATATGTCCATTAATTTCTTGATTTCTAAAGATGTCGAAAAAGAGAGAATCAATGACTATCACCATTTTCCACATGTTTTCAAATTGCCTTTTCAGAAAGAAGAAGCTACAACTATCAAATATTTCATATGATTGCTAGAAAATTGACTTTACCCATCCAGCAACTGTAACAATTAATCGATTAATTGTCACCAACTATTTTGATAATCCTTTAATCATTTTGGCAATTTTTTTGAAAGCAAAAAGTCGGACAAACTGAATATATTTGGGTCATGGACAAAACACATTTGAGAATGCTGTCTTGGGCTTTTTCTGACATTTTATAGACCAAACAACTCATCAAATAATTTAAAAATAACCTGCAGAATAACCAACAGCGGGGCTGGTTTGTTGCAGCTCTGTTACAGATTAATTAATCAGTTGTTGGCAAATAATCTATCAGTTGTCAAACCAATTAAGCAGCTAAGTGAATTCAGGAGTGATATCAGCTTTAAAAATAACATCACATTAATGCAATCAGGAAAAAAAAAAAGGTTGTTTTCCACACAGACACACAAACCACATCCCCCCGCTCAGTAACAGTGTCATCGGAGGTAGGCATGTCAGTCTGACTCAACTTCTTGTCAACTGCATCTGTGAATGTTTTCAGGCTTTGCACTTTATTTTAAGGGCAAGATAGAAGAGAGAGAGAGAGAGAGACTGTAGGCCTGCACAAGCTTGCTGGCACATGCTCGGTCATGTCCGATGCTACACAAAGTCTGCAGCATCATTTACTACAGGCTTAGAATTGGCCTGTTTTCATCTTTTCACAGCCATCATAAGCATATTTGTGATATTCTGTGCAAAAAAAAAAAAATGCCTGTGCGGTCCAGGAGCAAACACCTACATGTCCATTAGTTGCTGATTAATTTTACAGCTTGTCGAATTGTTTTGGTCGGTTTGCTAATTAAATAATGGACTTGTTATTTCAGGACTGCCTTACACAGGTGGTTGTTTGCCTCGTGAGGATCAGGGTCACTTGCTATCAAGGCTGTGGTTTGATTTGTTTGACATTACATCACCGAGTAGGTCACAGATTGCCTTGCAACATTTGGGGCTTGGTTAAGGACTCGCTTTGTGATATTTCATCATGCCTCGTGAACACAGGCAGAACTGATGGCATGGAGTTTAACAGCATAGAATGTATTCTGTGGCGGATTACTGATTCACTTATTATAACAGGAATACATTAATGATTGCTATATTATTGCAATAAGCCATCTGTCTAGATCTAGTGTATGCCTCAATAATATACAGTCATTATTAATTAACATTGTTATTGTGCCAATGATTTCCTGCTGACATGACTTCAAAAATGTCACTTTATACCTAGACTACTCGTTATTACTTATAATTTAGTTATAAACTTATTCTGACTATCATTTGAGTCATTTTCAAGCATAAATGTGCTTAAATTCCAATTTAACATGAGGATTTGCCACTTCTCTAATAATATTTATAGTATAACAATAGTGATGAATTTCGTACAATTGTCCTATAATAGGATTTGAATCCCTAATATGCAAATTAGTCAAGTAAAATCACACCATAAATAACATGAAAGGTCTAATATTTATCCTTGTTGGGTTACTTTTTTTAACACCAAGCATAATCCTTTTTACTGGAGTTCACTCAAATATATAACAAAGCAATGTAATATGTATTTATTTCACATTTCTATATGGCACATTCAAGACAATAACAAATCGTGATGTGCTATGTAAATAAAAAAAATCCATAAATAGATCTTATATTGCATGCTTAGGATCCCTTTTATTCATTTGAATGTGTTTTCAGTATTTGTCTAATTTGACATTTGTTTTATTGTATAGGTGGTGTACAAATAATAGTAATTATTGTATATATTTGAGCAAAACAAGACCTTTAAATTGAGTGATTTTGCGCTGTTTTCTGACATTTTACAAATAATAACAGAAAGTAATATACTGAGAAAGCAAACATAATGAAAATATGTACGGGTGTACCCAACTGGTTGTCTGTTCTCTCCTCTCAACGTAAATTAAACATTGATTATTTTAGCTGCTGGTGAGGTCCACTGACTCATGCTAATGTGTTCCACTGTTTTCTGTGGAAAAGCTGAAATCATGCTGCAAGTATCCCCAGCAGCCCTCACAGGAACTATTTTCCCTCCTCTCACCCTCAGGGACCTTCCTGCAGCTTCCATAAATAAAACTCCTGCTCGCTGTGTCATGCATTTTAAGAACGACTTCTGTGATGTGTGTGAATGCAGAGGAAAGGAAAGTGAGTGTGTGCGGCCGGCCGGGTGCCTGCCTTCCCCTTCCATCCCCAGCGGTCCTCCCTTGTGTGTTGGAATTTCCCGCATGGACTGAGAAGGATCTTGCTCCGTAAATTACGGCGCCCTGCGTGTCAGAGGAAGACCTTATATGGGCACGGAAGTGGGTGTGGCCATGGCGCTTGTGGAAGGAGGGAGGGAGGTGAGGTTGGTGGGGATCACAAGACAAGCAGAGACACGGAGAGCCTCGATGTACACAGCAAAAGAAAAAAAGCAAAAAAAAGGCCGCATTGCCAGCGTGAGTTTTTTTTGTGCAATCACAGTGCAATCATGTGCAACAGACAGCAGCGGTGGCGACAACGCGCATGTGTTCCTGCAGATTAGCGCCAGCGTTTTCCTCACTGGGAAGGACTCTTGTTTACGCAGCGACCCCCTTTTGACTTTGTAGCAGGAAAGAGGAAGAAAAAAAGTAGCAGCGAGCGACAGAGAGAGAGAGCGAGTGAGTGAGTGAGGTCAGCAGCGTAGCATGAGTCAACGTTGGGGATGTGTGCAGTCATCATCATCATCATCACCACCATCGCGGGCTGTGTTGTGCGGGGCCCTGCTGGCCGCACAGAGCCGAGAGTGTTGCCATCCTGCGGGGCTTTAGTAGCAGCTTTCATGACGAGCACAGTGAGTATCGAGGCGCACGGATGGGGGACGCGTCGATGACTGTGGCGTTGTTGTTGTTGTTGTCCCCGCTGCTGTTGTTTCTCGACACTGCGCGTTATTGTGGCCGCAGCTCGCCGACAAAGTTTTGTTTACGCACAGGGCGCGCATCGGACTAAGAAAAAAAGAAAAAGGATGCGTGTCAATCAGAGCGGATTGCACGGAGAGAAACGTGACGTATCGATCTCCTTTTTGACAACTTGGATCTGTTCCTGTTTTGTCTGCTTTTTCTTCTTATTATTGTTAGTGCCACGGGCTGCATTGTTGGTTCGGTTTGCGTTGCAGTGGGCATTAGTAGGACTGGATAATCCGTTTTCTGCAACAAAGGGCTTCTCGTAAATAGCGCTGAGCTGGCCCGAGAAAGTGATACGGCGAGAGGGGAGTCCAGGAAGAGTCTTGTCGTGTAAGAGAACGTGTTGCTTACATTTTCCTTTTATTTCGTCGTCTCTCTTGCACGGTGCAGGCCGTGTAAATGCTGCTCCCGCCGCCGCCTCATGGGCTGGTTTAAATTAGGAAATGGCGATGGATTAGGGCGGCTAATGGTGCTTGACATTTATTTTTAAGCCAATTGAACGTGTTGGTGTGTTTATTAGGCTAAACCCCGGGCTTGTGTAAGGTTGCACTTGTGATGCGTCATGATGATCCCTCACCTCAGATGGAGTGTGCGCCCTCTTAAAGCTCACACTACACAGCATGCTCGCCCTTGTTCTTGCTCCAAATCCTGCAAGAATGAGGGGAGAAAGAAGTGACTTATGTACCTGCAGCTTTTCAGACCGACATGTTTTGCAACATGTCTGCAGGCATGTGCAACATCACATGACACACACCGTGTTTGTTAGCCACATAGCATTGGTCATTCACTTTCCTCTGTCAGTGGTGCCCCTGAGCCAGTACAGGATCTGAACAGCTGCAGCCGGCTATTTTGGGAAACGTGCGTTTTACCAGGCCACCAGAGCAAAGGGTGACAATTGTCAGTCGCTTACCAAGTTGCCAGAGATGGCCCTTGCCAAATCCATGTTGCAGAGATTCTCGTGTTCATTTATGTAACCATCTCTTCAAATTTGTGCAACCTGAAGCCTGCAGCAGGCAAGTGCTTTGATTTTTTTATGGTGATTTCCCCACAGTGATAAAAGAGAGGCGATGCTTTCCTGTTTAGGTTAAAGACTGCTGCACAACAGAGACAAGATTTTTCTTTTTTTTAAATTTACACAGATGGAGCAAGGATTGAATTTTTTAACAGAAACAGTCAGGATCTGTGTGCATCCCGAAATTTGGCAGGCTACACCATGTCAAAAATCTGTTCCGAAACCTGGCCATCAGATAATATTTTTGATAATCATAATGAGTTGCCATGGTAATTGCCAAGATCTCCTATAAGCTACCAAAACCTGCTGGGCCATCTTGACTGTTTCCCTGCTTTCTCTTTTTTCTTTTTTCTTTTTTTGCGTAGATTGTTTCATGGTGATTCATGTTTGCTCACTTTCAGTTGCCCTTCCGTTTTTGAGTCGGCAGCGCTGGTTCAAAGGACACGGGTTAACACTTTTCACTACCTATGAGTCACACAGTAGTGAAAAACGAATGGCTTCTATCTCGTTCAGCTTGCCGTCTGTTAACGGAGTCTGGCGGGAAAAAAGAGCTTCCTTTCTGTTTCAGGTCAGGCGAGCTAGGCGAGATTTCATGAAGGTGATCAGGCTGTTAGCAAACCAGTCGATGATAAGCATCTTTTCTGTGCATGTTTGTGTCTGGTGCAGTATTATCCGGTAATGACACTTCCAGGAATTATTGATTCCATCTCTGTAAACTACCCTCCTATGGCTGCAGCAGTATGTGCAGGTCTGGTCTTATATGTGTTGGCCTGCATGCAGGTCATTATCCTAGTGTCATGTGAGCTCAGCAAATAGACCTGCCCCTCCCCTGCTCTATTCTCACACCCGATACCTTTCAGCGGAGGTCCATTGTTGAAAAAGCAAACAGCAGGTTTTTACATGACTGAGGCAGGTATGCTAATGAGACCCCCCTCTGTGGGGACCCCTTTATCTGGTGGCTCAATGCTTGACCTGTGTTTCATTCTCTCTATACAGGGTGTTGCCACTAAATGAGAAAAACACGAAGACTTCTTCAGATCTGTTTACCCCCCGGCCGGCGACCTGAGTGGATCACGAAGAACATCAGAGGGGATAGAGGATTATCTTGCTTGACCTGTCTCCTCCTCAGACTGATGTCAGACTAGTGTTGCAGCTCTATTTCACTGTGCATACCTCATAGAAGGGTATACAGGAGCATATTTATTGCGTTGATTATTGGATGGATTGATTTAAGTGGCATCCAGTAGAGCATTAATACTTTGTCCGACTAAAAACGGTTCTCTGCTTCGGCTTATTCATGCCCGTCATGAGTGTACCAGCCCAGCAGAAACCCAGCAACAAAAGAACAGGCAAACGCATCACGTTTTTCAGCGATCAAAGTGTAGCAATGAAGGAGACTTCTCAGCACCCAGAAGGATCCTACTACGTCCCAAGCGGTACTGCGTCAGACCCCAGACAGAGTGAGGCTGCAAGTACGGTGACGTCCAATCCAGAAGGTCCTCACATGTACCTCAACTCGGTCATCTTCAGCCCAGATAAGGGTGACCAGAGCAGAGGTCATTATCAGCAGACTGTACCCATGAAGTGGGCTCACCAGGAACCCAGTCAGCAGCAGCCATCAGTGTCCCAGCAGCAGAGAGCTGCCACGTGGGCCACCATGCCGAACTGGGGGCCAAACTTTGCAAATTATATCGGAGGAGTTAACATAACGGATTCAAGGAGCCAAAATGCATTTGTGAAGTCAATGCACGAGACATCTGGTTTACAGCCACATCAACAGCCTCCTAACAGAGGAGCAGAGAAACCTGCAGCTGAAGCATACAGGGATGCTGCAAAGTCTCGAGGCCTGGAGTGGGAGCAGCAACAGCAACAACAGTCCCAGGCCTTTCAGGAGACGTTGAAGCCAGGAGTGCTGAACACCCAGCAGCAGAGTACATCCCACCCAGGAGGGAGCTCAGTCTTGCAGCCCTTCCAGTTGGCCTTCGGTCAGCCCAAGCAGCATCTGCCAGCTTACTACCAGACCTTCCAAGGGAACATGACAACGCTACCCAACCCACCAAACTACTCAGCACCAAACGCCAAACCCCCACATCACTTACAGCAGATGCAGAAGCAAGAACAAATCCAGCGCCAGCAACAACATCATATAATTCAGCAGCAAATTCAGCAGCAGCACCATCAACAAATTCAGCAACAGCAGATCATTCAGCATCAACAGCATGTGCAGCAACAGCTACAGCAGCAGCAACAAATACAGCATGAGCAACAGCAACAAAAGATACAGCAGCAGCAGCAACAACAGCAGCAGCAGCAACAGCTCCAAATTCAGCAGCAAATGCAACATCAGCAGTTGCAACAACAAAACCCCCATGTGCTTGACTATTACCCTGGTGCACAAAATGCACATCCACAGCCTGTCGTCGTACACTCCCAGGAGTCCTCTGCTCCCGCTCCCCCGAAGATCCAAGAACCAATCATCCAGGACATCACCCCAGAACCCCAACAGCCGTCAGATCCGCTGCAGCCCCCTCTGCAGTCTGAGCCCCTGTCCCAGTCGCAGCCTCAGACGCAACTCCAGTCTCAAACCCAGCTTCGGAGATCTCGACGGCTCTCCAAGGAAGGCGGCGCGCCGTCCGACAACCCTTTTCTCTCCGTCGCCTCGGATGAGCCGGCGCCGGGGCCACAGGGATCTCAAAACGGGGCCCGTGACATCCAGGCAGCCCCGACAGGTGTCATCCAAAGTACTCGCAGGAAACGCCGGGTTTCCCAGGAGGTCAACCTGGAGACACTCGCTCACGAGGCCTCATCCAGGGAGTTTCTACCATCGCACGTTAGCAAGGTAACTGCATGATTTGATTTGTAAAAACTATTTAAATGTGCAGCCATTCTTACTTCTTCAGCTGCCTTCTTTTTGCTTTCTCTTACCCTCTTCATTCCCTCTCTGTGCTTTTCTGTTTCCCTTGCTGTTCCGCTCGTTCATCTGTTTCTCAGCTGTTTCCTATCAAGCGCAAGAACCACAGAAATAAGCTTTAATAGGAAAGGACTGAATGTTCTGAATCCCCGTGATTGCACTGCAGTTCAAATCTAAACTCGTCGCTACAAGCTGAAGGCTTTAATTGCGAGTATTTCACCGAGAGCTCAGAATCTATTTTTCTAGTGTTATCTCGGGGTATAATTGCATTGGGACTTCAACTCCCTGAACAAGAGTGGGAACTGGAACAAACGACTTATTGCCAGTGCCAGGAAAACTGTGCCAAAACTTGTGTTGTTTGTGATTAACGTGTTGTTGGAAGAGATGCTTGGGTGTAAGCGGCGCCCAATGGAGCGTTCACCACAAAGCTGATCTGCCATGTGGGGGGGAAATCTGACTTTTTCATTATGAATATCGTCACATTGCTTCTCAGCAGCTTCACGTGTGACTCTTCAGCTCTCACGACATGTTTTAAACCCGATAAATTCCCCTGACTTCACCCTGTGATGTCACACGCTTATCTGTGTTTGTGTGCTGAACTCCTCGATTGTGCAACAAGTCCTGTTGCCAAACAGCACTGAGTCAGTAAGTCTGTAGTTCAGCATGGCCGTGCCCTGAGTTTGCCTCCGGGGTAGCTGCTCCTACAGACACTGTGTTTGGTTACATGCCTGCACACCTCCCCCCCTCCTCCATCAAAGGAGAGAAACTCCAGCCTGGCCTCAACCTGCCCCACCAAGCACCCCCCGCCTCCCAATCCCACCCCTCCCGCCTGCAGTGCTCAGCAGAATCTCTCTCCACAGCCCTGGTGCAAGGGCTCGAGTTTTCCACCGGCGAATAATGAGCGCGGATCCATCCAGCGTAGCCGCACTGCCGCGTGCCTTTCTGCCCATGAAGACGCAGTGTGCAGAGGCAGTGTGCATCTGCCTTCCACTCTCCTGTGATGTGGTGGCTTAGAAGGCTTCAGTCGGAGTTGCTCCACAGTTGGTCTAAAGCACACACAGGCTGCTCGTGCCCACTCATTATGGTTTCTCAAAGACAGAAATGTGAAGAATGCTTTTGGGGATGACTCCCTTGGCATGCGCATTAAGTCTATCGCTTCTGTGCTGCACCTAGCAGGGCAATATGAAGGTGCAATGCAAGATACTTGTTTGGGAGAGGCACACTGAATATCTGTTCTGTCTTCTTTTTGTCTGGTGGGATTATTTTCACAGCAGTTTGGTTTCTGTTTTGGATTTTAGGACTGCGTCTCAAGCAGTAGCTGCAGTCGTTAATCAACTAGTCAACTGTTAAATAAACCATCAGCTTTTCAGTGATTGATTAATGTTTTTTAAGTCTAATTTCCAGTTTCTTACATGTCAATATTTTCTTGTTTCTGAACTCCTGTATGATGATAGACCTAATATCTTTGCTTTGTGGACAAAACAAGACATATAAGGATGTCATCTTGGGCTTTAGGCTGCACTCAACGACATTTTTCACAATTTCCTGACATTTTTTAGAACAAACAACTAATTGGTTGGGCAAGGAAACAATCACCAGATTAATCTACTACGAGAATAATTATTAGTTGCATCCCTAATCACGGGCTTAGTCCTGTTGATGTATCTGTTAACACGCCATTTGAGTATTGACATTGCGTTTTTTCGTGTGATCCCAGTTTACTGTACTCATTACAGTTTGGCAGGCTGCTCAGCTGAACTAATTGCCACCCAAGTAGATGCATTTGCTGGAATGCTGAGCTGGAAAGCTAAGCGACAGTTACTTACAATAATTAGGAGATGATGTTCTTTACACATGTTGCTCGGTGCACTGTTATTTATACCAGTTGATTTTTACTTTAGGTGTTGCATTTGAAAATGTGTCACATGAAGGTGTGATGAATGTGTAAGCTGCAGTTCTAAGTGTTACAGCAAGGGTCAAGGTTGGAGCTGTCCTGCTTGATTTTCGCTGGTGATTAAACTATTAAGATTAAGACCATGCAATACTATATATTTAGCGAACCGCTTTGCATTTCACCGTGCAAAGATTGGCATATACTTTTTGATGTGATCTTGTCTGCTGTATGTTGAGGAGACGTTTGCTTATTAACAGCATTTCAACCACTGATCTGCCATCTTCACTAGGAGCCACACCGACCATGGAGTCCCACTGAACCGGAGGGCATGAACGCTAAGCGGCCCCGAGACGACACTCTTCTTCCACTCGTCATCCCCGTATCTGTTCCAGTCCGGAGGCAGGATCCCTCATCTCCTGACAGAGATGAAGCAGCTCTGGCATCCAGCTGGCCCCACAGGCCTTCCAACCCCCAGGACCTGGGCCGTTCAGACCACAAACCCTCGGTCATCGTCACTCGCAGACGTTCACTCAGGAACTCCTTGTCGGAGAGCTCGGAGCAGGTGTGCACATATTAATGCTTTGCTGTTTTACTTTTTGGACTTTTTAAAAGCATGAAACATTTTCATTCACAGACCTCATTTTCCCAATTGAAGGCAAATGAGAGAAGAACTTGAGAGAAGTTACAAAGAAGTGTGTGTGGGGTAGTCTCGTCTTGATCATTCAATGTTTTGCCTGTTTAAATCCAGCTATAAATCCTTGAATTTATTCCCTAACAATGCTCCCTTCCCCCCACTTGGCTCTTCCCTGCCCCCATTTCTCTCCTGCACACTTTTCTCCCTTTCCCTGTTTGATTAGGAGGGGGGATTTGGGGACCTGGTTGCCCTGTCCCAGATCAGGCAGATTAGAAGGGTTTAGCCCTTCAGTACTGTGCATTATGTACCTTACAGTAGATGCTTTTGGTGCCTTGTTCGCTCTCTCTCTAGGATTTCTCTGGATAAATGTACAGTAAATCAGCTATATGGGCCAACATATAAAGTTTTTGCATGCTCTTACTGTTTGATATAACGTCTCTCAGTGCACACAGAGACTCCTGTGATAAATTCACCTCCTGAAATGACCTTTTCTTCCTAGAATGATGTTGCAGACGGTGAAAAGGACGACGATGGCAAAAAGTCCAAACGGCGTCCCCGTCCCGAGCCTCTCTTCATCCCACCGCCTAAACCCGGTTTATTCATCGCCCCGCCCGTCTACTCCAGCATCACACCCTACCAAAGCCACCTCCGCTCGCCCGTACGGCTCGCCGACAACCCCATCACCATGCCTCCCTACACACCACCGCCAATCCTCAGCCCCGTTCGTGAAGGCTCAGGCCTCTACTTCTCCACTTTCCTGTCGTCTGCTGCAGCTGCTGCAGCCGGCTGTCCGGGCCTGCCACCTCCAGCGACACCCAAGTCGGCCACCCGCAGCCTGTTGCGTTCCAGTAAGTAAAAACATAAAGAGCTCACTGAATTATCTGCAGGATTTCTAAGCTGTAGAATTTCAAACCCTAGTCTTTGTGCACATCTGGAAATACTTTCTGATATAAAAATCTTGTGTCAGAGTATATGAAAAGTGGTAATTATCCACTGTTATTACAGAATTATCTCTTGTACCCTACATCAAATTATAACACTGAAACTTTTTTGCCAAAAGTCACTGAGTAGATTTTGTGTTTCTGCCCCTTCAGACAGCTGCGACATCACACCGCCGGTTTTGCCTCCCATGACCGACGCCACTCCAGTCAGCATCGAGCCGTGAGTAGTTCCCTCATCATCTTTTATTATGGAAATGGTGGCGGGTTGGAGGTTTTAGTGTCATTTTCAGAGAAATTATGAACGCTCCAAAGCATGCGTTATCATAGCCGGAGCAATAGTTCTGCAATCAATTATTTAAACCATAACACTGGGTTGAATCATGAAATGTCTTGAAATGGAGCACAGACTTCTTGAAACTCTAAACCCACCCTTTTATGCGGCCCTCCTCTTCGCCGCTGTTACCACTGGAATCTTTTACCCCGTCATCCAGAGCCGACATTAGTGCCAGTATAAATCCTCAAATGTAACTCTGCATGCCTAATGTGTCTTTCGGTACAGTGTATCCTATCATAACAAGTCCATATCAACTCATAAATGAAGGCTCTAAAGCTGTTTGTATGACAATAAGTACATTAGTGGTCTGTGTATCTGGTCCTTATATGCACAGAGAATGTGTTGTGGATATTAAAGTTACAATCCTTGACATTTCAGTTCTGCTGGGTTTGGGGTAGTAGTGGCTAATCGTTCATGGATTAATTGCTGTTAGTAATTTGACCAATTGACGAAATGCATCAGGTTAGAAAATGTATTGTGGATTAGCTGTAGTACCTTTTATTGTTTATTAGGAGACAGTTTAAGTTGGCAATCGGAGAGCATTGTGGGAGCTTAGCTAGCAACAGGCCACCATGACAAAGTCTTTTGTGATGGTTAATGACTTCTAACCAGAGCTCACATTTTCTAGATGAGCTAAACTTTACCAGGGTATAGTCTCTATTAGGGCTGCAACTAACGACGCTTTGACGAATCGTCTGAGCACGATACGTCATTAAAAGCGGAGGTGAGCGCGCAATGCAACAGAAATCACTGTCCGACTGGAGCGCGGATCACAGACGGACATCAGCGCTGCATCGTGCATATATTATGTATGCACGATACAGCGCCAATGTCCGCGTTTAGATACAGCTGTATGGTAAACGCTGACATCCGCGTTTACAATAGATTGCTGATGTCCACGCGGTATCGTGCATACATAATATATGCACGATGCAGCTCCGCTGTCTGTCCGTGATCCGCGCTCCGGTCGGACAGTGATTTCTGTTGCATTGCGCGCTCACTTCCGCTTTTGATGACGTATAGTGCTCAGACGATTCGTCAAAGCGTCATTAGTTGCAGCCCTAATAGAGACTATATCCTGGTAATGTTTAGCTCATCTAGAAAATTCTCTATTTCAGAATGTCTAACGTTACTAGTGTATTTTTGCAGCAAATGTCATGTGCTTGTGGTTTAAAATAGCTTCACCACAATATGGAACATTATCCACTGGAGTTTGTTCATGTTGTGATTAATAGATTATTGACCAGCAAACTATCAGCATTCTTAGTTTGGATGCGGCTTTAGTTACTTTGCACACCTACTTTGTCAGGTATAAAGAGGAACTCATGCATATTTTTACGCAGCAGTCAGACTCACACTGAATAATGTGCAATCTGACCTTTCTGAGAAGCTGGAGGCATGCTATCTGTCACCTACAGCGCCTCTATCATGTGACTGTTGCTGCTCAGTGCTTTGTGATTGTATTTATGTGCCTTGTTCTGGTTTTGACCATTTTCGGCGCAGAGAAATCTGGTTGTTAATGTCCGTGCATACATGATAATTACTGGTATCCTGATTGCTGCAAGGCGTCTGTGGAGTTGACAACAAAAAAAACAGCAATTTGATCTGACAGCCCTTGAATTAATTTGGCTTTGCTTATTGAAAACAAAACCGCTTTGGCTTATAGTGGACTCAGTGGGTTCAGTGGAAACAATACAGCTACCATCTCTCTTTCTGACGAGAGCAGCCGCAGTTTTGTCCAAACTGGGCATTTGAGAGGAATATCGCTTCATCTTTAACCAGTTTGGAGCCATCAAAAAACGTGAATGCATCTGGTATGATGGGAAAACCTATGAGCTGCTAGATAGCTTGTCTTTTGGTTTACACCATTTGGATGAAGCCTGTGCATCTGGTTTGCTGGCCTAGTTAGATTTCTCAAAAGCAGGATAAGTGCTTATCTAGATTTCTGAAACCAGGATGTGAAGTTTGCAAATGCCAAGGCAAAAACAGGATACTTAAAAAACCCAATCATGACCAGCATACTCAAGTCAGTGTTAACACAGTCCATTACTTCACTGCAAACAATTTAAAGGATTGCTTGTCAGTAAACATGTCTAAAAGGACACATAGCCTTTCTGATCATTTAAAAATATACTGTGGTAGCATCTCAACCCAAGCGACCCTGTTTTTTTTTTTTACAAGTAGAACACCATTAATGTGGGTTGGCTGCGGTAGTGAATATTCAGTTAGCAGCCAGTTAATGCAGCCCTGACACTGTGTGAAAACAGTGAGATAAAACTGAGCTGGATCACGTTCTGCATGCTCCCCTGTGAATCGCTCACACTTAGCCAGGTTTAACAATCCAAATCCAGTGCGGGAACGTCAGACTCTGCCACTGTCAGTTAGAACTACCATGAAGTGGGGTTATTACTGAATGTAAAAGCACAAAATAGCTTAACAGAGAAGTTCTGACCATAGATGGTGTCAAATGCATAGTTTCATTTCACTAAAATCTCAAGAATTGCAATTTTTTTTCTCGAGAAAAGTCAGTGAAGAGTCCCAGAAGTGAAAGGAAACAGTGTAAACCAAATGAGAGCCTCAGTAAAACACTGGCAGCAGCCAAGTTACTCCATAAATGTAACATGTTTTTGTGTAGTTGCATCAAGAATGTGACGCAGTTTATGGGAGTGCATTGTGCAAGCTGTTGCCTGACTGATGCCAGCTGCTCAGCAGTTAGTCAGGGACCAGCTAGGGAGGCTTCTCATAAATCATGCTTTCAGCTGGGTCTGGTGTACACCCAAACACAGAAAGAACCATCGCAGTTTAACTTTTAACGGCCTACCTTCCTTGGGGGAGGCTGCTCTAATCCACACACACATTCTGCTGGAAATGCTGCAGGAAATGCAGGCGAGGGAGGGGATACCCTTGAACAATGTGTTTGCACCATAATTTTCACAATAATGGCACGAAGATATCTGGTTTTTATTGACTCACGAGCTTTTAGAAAAATGTATCTATGATTTGCATATGTTTGTTAAATTATTAGCCTTTTTTTCCTGCTTGACCAAACAACATTATGAGCATCCATTTACTGATAGTTCATTCAGTTCAAGTGGAGCGTTTAGTTAAAATTTTGAGGCGGTTATTTGCATTTTATTCATTATGCTGCAAACACCAGAGAGCTGTGTAGCATGCTTCAACTCCTAACAGTCCAAGTATTGCAGTGCTCAGAACCCGAGTGCCTCAACAATTTCTCTGTGGCTATTTAAAGAACACGGCAGGAAGAGGAGCAAGGAAATAAAAATCTGATCTCAGGAATAATACAAGGGATTTACTCTAAAACGTAACTCGATATCTATACAGTAAATGCCGTCTTGGCTGAAATGTTTACCAGTGAATGAATACGGTGTAAATGCAGAGGCTCTTGATGAATTTTGAATAAATGAGATTCAAACTGAGTCGCCTCCAGCCTTGTGGCTAACACTGATGTCCTGTTCCCAGACGGATAAATATTGGGTCACGGTACCAGGCGGAGGTGCCAGAGCTGAGGCAGCGGTCAGCTGTCGAGCTGGATCACCATCGTGCCGATCTGGTCTGGGCTCCGCTGAACGAAATGGAGGGAAAACCTGATTTCCATGAGAAAGGTAAAATAAAAAAAACACCCTGATGCAGTAATTTAGGATTACTGAATCACCTGAAACTGAAAGCATAAATCCTAGCAGACGGATTTCTGGTGCAGGACCAGTCGGTTTTTTTTAGTTTAGTTCTTTTTTTTCTGTTGTTTACAATGAATTTAAGCGACTGTTTGTTGGTTACTGCAAATATTCTGTTCTTTAGAATTTTCTAATCAAATAAAAAATGTTGTTTTTCTGTAAATAGGTGTCAAGAACAAATCTGATTTAGTTTAGTTTTTTTGGTTTTGTTGTCTGTCATGATAGTCTGGGATTTCGTTGTTAGTGAAAGACAAAAGTATCCTTCCATAGCTTTTGTCCTGTTTTCCATTTCTACTTGCCTATTTAGTGTTTTCTTTTTTCTACTCACCACAGGCTCCTTTTAAATATGAAATTCTACACCTTTATCAAAGCAGAATAAGCATTGCCTGAAGCAGAAGGTCCTCATAAATGTCTCCTGTGCAGAATAACAGAGTTATAATGTCAAAGATCATAAAAATGCACTGACTAAAGTTCAATTTCTTTGGTCATTTATTGTACAAAAAAAGAAAAAACCTGTAATCAAAATATACAACTTTTTCCAAGTAAGGCATTACCAATGCTGAAAAAAAAAAGGTAAATCTGCATATTAGTAATGTTTTGCTGCTCGTGGTTTTAATTTGTTTGCATGCTTATCTCCTATCTGTGGAAACACAGCCTGCAGTTCAACCCAGTGCAAACAAAAAGTCCCAGAATGTTTGCCACATCACTGTTGGTTGCAGCTGAGTCACTCCTGGCTTCACGGGTGCGCTGAGGAGTGCATACCTTTTGTTTGTTTAGCTAATTTGGCTCATGCAAATGGTTTATTTTTGGTGGTTTTAAATTAAACAGGCAGAGTAAGGTGATTTTGATTAGATATCGCAATTTTTATGAGCTTAGATTTGACTGTTTTTATCCAATGGAACTATTCAGCACGCTTGTTTGGTGTTGTGTAATCATATCAGTATTACATGTTTTCATTCTTTCACTAGCAAAACCCCAAATGCAAATATTAAGAATCAGTTATTCAGTGTTGCTCACAGTCGCCGTCTCTTTCAGTGGAAGACCTCATGCACCTGGCCTGCTCCAGTGTTTTGTGTGGAGGAGGCACCAACCAGGAGCTAGCCCACCATTGTCTGTACGAGTGCAAAGGGGACATAATGGTGAGTGCAACAGAACAATCCATATTGACTGGCTGCGCAGGGATTTCCATGAATAATAGAAAAAAAAATGACCGGGAGCTGTGTTCCGCACAGTTCGGACTCGAGCCAGGTTTTCTTCTAACCCACACATGTACACCGACCTGTTTTTCTCCTGAACATCGTCTTCACTCACAAATCCAATCAAATCTGTCTTGCTATTAGAATGTCAAACTGAATATTTTTGAAAAACGTCCACTCTTAAAATCTCTGACAACGTATTATTGAGTGATAGGACCTTGAATAAGCAGCATAAAGTTGGTTAATATTAATATTTAATGTTTTGAAGCAAGTCTTCAGCAGCTTTAAAGACTGACTGATAAATAGAAGCTGCAACAGATTGCATTCATTTTGTCAAGATTTCCCTGTTGCTTGCAAAGAAAATGGACAATTTTTGGTTTCTGCGTCCTCTAGGCTGCAAAAAGCCACCTAAATTTTGTCGACTATCCAAGTCTTCATCCCTGCAGCCTGGTCTCACAAATCGTTTCCTCCTTTTTTACTGACTTATTCATGATGTTCAACCAAATACAACAAAGGAGCTCTTCTTCTTCTTGCCGTCACATTTTCTAGGATGCATGTGTGAACACACCCACAGATGTAGGATGTGTTGAAGCATGTGCACGTCCTCTGCATGGTTTAGAAATAGTCTCGACTTAAGGCAATGTTCTCAAACTTTTTCTGGAATCCACCTTTTCAAAAGCTGAAAAAGTTCCCTCGCAGTCTTTATCTGTCGTAATGGAAACGCTAAGAAAAATGTATCCAAGTTTAATCTAAGTAAAACAAGAGCTTGCTGATGTTATCATGCAGACAAAAGCTCTTGTTTGTGTATTTATGCTACCTAAATTTCTCCCTATTTTTCCACTGATCATCCACACCCTCCCTGCAGTGACTCTATTCCTGGTTCACCCACTAGTTTGACTTTAGGCATCGTGCACAATCCCCTTACGATCGTGTTTATAGTTTCCATGGTGGCATTATCAAAATCGATTACCAACTTTTTGCCACTGCACAAAAGCAGACCACAGCGATTCCATCCAGTCAGACTGTTTTTATGCTCTTAAATAACTAGATTATTTTGGCCATTTGGCTTTCTGCATGTGTCATTTCTTTTAAAAACGTCTGACAACTTACCCATCTTAAACCTCTAAACCCCAATACCACCAGCCTTCAGAGGCATGCTATCTCCTAAAAAATAGCCAGAAAGAAGCAAGAAATTGTCAATTTTGCACTAATTATCTATAATATGCTGTGCTTTTCAGAAAATTGACCAAATTCAAGTTTCAAATTGAGAAATTCCGTTCAAATTATTGTTAAATAAATCCTCTAAAAATCAGCCAACTGCACCAGATTCTGTAAAAAAAGAAAAAGAGAGAGAAATATCAGTGCTCCTCTAGACAACGTGAGAAACCATGAGTGACTCAGCTTTGACTGTCAGCCATGTGGCAAAAAATTCAGGGACTTTTCAGCTGAACTGCAGGCTGTGTTTAAACGGTAAACTGGGGATGAGAAACTGGAAATTAGAGAGACTGAGAGGAAAGTGAAACATACTCGATCAATAATCAAAAACTCAAAAATCAGTGGAGAAAGTCCCTGGAAGATGCATTCCGCATGGTGAAATATCATACAAGAGGTAATGGACAGAGAGCCCATGTTAAGTTGTGTAGAAAAACACAGTTGTGGTGATAAAAATGTAAGTAGTGAAGTATCCATCGTATGTAGAGCCGCTATTTCTTTTCCAGTATTGGTGTACCACCTGTGGGTGCTTGGAACAATGTTTTAAATGTTAATTCCAGTTTTTTTTCTCGAATTTTGTTTAATATATAATCAAGAAATTAATCTTAAGTTGTTGCTTTTTGTATTATAATGCAGCCCACATGACATTGTAAAGTTTTCTCTCCTTCTGGTTTTAGTTGTGCTGTTTTCATAGAGGTGCAGGACTTCATACTGCCGTGAGAAACGAGCCCACAGTGATTAATAATATGACCAAAGCCAAACCTGCCCAGAAACCACTTGGGGTTCGGAGGGTTAATCAAGGCAAATAAAACCAGGCCAACACCGCTTGCAGCCGAAAACATATTTTTTGAGCTTGTTTACTCTCAGCCAGTTTTCTGATAGATTTCATTTAATAGGCATGCAAGTGCATGACAAAGACTTGACATTGTGACAGTGTTGCACAGTGAAGGGCTGTGAATGAAGCAGTGTGTTCCAGCCTCCCTTTTTGTCCTCTGAAAACGTGACATTTTAGGTCAGTGGGATGAATGAAAAGATCAAATTTCATAGCTGCTGCATGCATCCTTTTATTCAGAATAATTAAATCCAATCTGCATGAGCACATTTCAGGCTGCAGCTTCGTTCATCACTAAAACACTGTAAACAGTAAACTCACAAGCAGAGAAAATCTGATTACTGACCAGCTGTGTGTAAATGTGAGGTTTAAAGTTATCAGGGGTGATGCAGCTTTTATACACGTGCTCTCCAACTTCCTGCTTTGATCTGATGTCTCCTAATAACCTGGTTTTACTGCCTGCATGTAAATGAAGTCTTCGAATGCCTTCAGCGGAGCACTCGGCGATTATTGAACGGAAGTGACTGATCTGTAGAATTTCATTTTGCATTGTACTGAAACTCCTGTGGTGTCCTGAGATGACTGAGATAATGTAACGGTTGATAGCCAGAAACAGACTCATGCTACTCTGTAGAGCTGCATAGAGACTGCAGGAGACTATAGAGCTGAAAAATTTAATTTATTTGCTAGTTTGGTCGCCGACTTATATTTTGAGTTGTTTTTCGTGCAAATGTGCAAAACCTTTGAGAGTTCCAGGCTCTTATTTATGAGTTTCTTGCTGCTTTTCTTTGTGCTGTGTAATTGCAAACTCTTAAGTTGTGAACTGAGTGCCAGAAAATAAGAGATTAACCCTTCTGTTGTCCTCATTTACCGGCACCAAAAAATATTGTTTCCTTGTCTGAAAAAAATCCAAAAATTCAGCAAAAAAATTCCCAAATTACAGAAAATGTGCAAAATGTTCAGGAAGAACATTCCAATAATTCCTTAAAAGTTTCCTTTAAAAGTTTTATTTAAAAAAATCCCCCAAATTTGGCAAGAAATAAAAATTTAAAAAAATAAATTTAAAATGTAAATATTTCCAAAGAATGAATAAAAATATTCCAAAAAATCCTAAAAATATCTAAAATGATTCCATATATATATCAGTAAAAGTTCTAATATTTTTAAAAGCATTCTCTTTTTTTCTGAATGTTCTTAAAGAAACTTTTTTTAGTTGTTTTTTTTTTTGCACCAAAAATGTTTAAAAATTTCCCAGATATGTTGAAAATGTGGAAATTTTCACTGTAAAAATATAATTTTCTCCCCACATTTTCAAACTTTAAAATTGGTCAATTTGACCCGCAGGCCGACAGAAGGGTTAAGGAACCTGGAGTGCAGGGAACTGTGATTAGTATTTCTTGCTCTTTTCTGGCATTTGGCTGACCAAAAGATTGATAGAGTGAGGCAGCAGCTTAATCAACAATGAAAATACATGTCAGCTGCAGCCCCAGTTGATGGATAAAGTGTTTTAACTGTATTTTACTGTTTTGTATTGTGATATAAGACGGATGCACACAACAGGTTTACTCTCTTTACTTGAAAGCAACAAAACGTCAAAGCCATAAACATAAAAAAATGAGAAAAAGTACTTCAAGTTTATGGCCTTGCAATCATTCCTGATGGTGTCACTGAGAAATCTGAGCAGAAAACTGGACAGATGGGTGCTCTAACCCGATACTGCAGCCTCTGTCTCATATCTATTGCAGTGCAGGTGCTTATCCTTCAAGCACGACTGTATAAAACAGCTGAAACACGCTGCACTGCTCAAATACAAACACGCCGCACGTTGATTGTTCTCGTCGTGCAACTCGGGTAAACAGCGAATGAGAAAAAGGAAAAACATGCCCAGTGCTTGTTGCTGTAATGAGGTCAAACAGCGGTCGCTGTTAAATGTTGTGAGGCGGCATCTCGAGTGGCTCTTTCCCGGTGGCATCACCCTCATCAAAATACCAGCAGCAGATAAGTGCATTGTTTGAATTAAGCAGAAGTTGGTAGTAGGAGAGGAGAAGCTGCAGATGGCTGCAGAGGGGGATGTTAAAAAGCCTCAGCACTTCAGAAAAGCATTGAACTCCATTTTTCCTGAGTGTTATTACCATTGATTTTTGTACAGTTCTAATCAATCTGGCACTTATGTTTTCATTGAATTGATGTGCAAATAAAGCACCTAGAGCTTCAGGAGAAACTTTTTTTGTCTGATCAACACCCTAAACCCAGATATATTCATCAATATATAGATAATAAAGCATTCTGACAAGACAAAGCAGCAAATTATTACAGTTATGAAGCTTTAGCTCCCAAGTGTTCGGCATTTTTTGCCTTAAAATGACTTCATATAGTTACAGTTTATTTATCGGTCAATAATATAAACACAGCTTTCATCATGCTTCACAAATATGATAATAAGATGAGATCAGATTAGCTTTTATTAATCTCACAGCAGGGAGTTTTTCAGTAGAAATTCAGATCTTAAACAGATTCCCCTGAATATGGAAAAATAACTACAGATGGTGATTATATATGCAGAAAGATATTACCCAGATTCTTCATTGAGTAGAATTAAAAACGATATTGTACAGTATTCTATATTAAAGCAACCAGCATGCTTACGTATTCATTTAGAGACCTAATCTTACATATTTGTTGTGAGGAAAAAGTAAGTCGCATTTAAAATCTATACATTTCTGTTGTTTTGAGATAAAGACTTACAGAGGATCTGCTCTTGGATGAGCGATTTGAGAGTCTCCAACAGAGAGAGACTCTTTGATTCGCAGAGAAAGCGGATCTCTGCCGTGTGCATTGAGTCGTCTTTGCAGTGACTTAAGCGGTGATCCTAAAATCAATACCTCCATTACTGAAGATGTGCAGGCAGGAGTTGACTCGCAGCCTGCCAGCGTGCTTTATGGCGCGGCTGGTGGAGATTTCGGGCCTTAGCGACCAGCGCTGGTCCAACGTTGTCAAGGAAACTACGAGGAGGAGGAGTGGGGGGGGGTTGTCAGAGCGCCCACTCTCTGCAGCGGTCCGGCTCAAACTGCCGTCTTCCAACATTCCCAGCAAAACGGATGCTTCTCAAAGAGCACAAAGTTAGTTCCTGTTTTAACTGTGACAGAGTATAATGATGGTAATAATACACCCCGGTACCTGGGAACAGCAGGGAAAATGAGAGCGGTGTTTATTTCAGTCCCTGATTCCCCGTAAGCAACCGGTTCATTGTTTGCCTCGGTGTGTTTTACTGGTTTATAAAGCACAATCAGAGCGCCTAATAGAGCCCGAGTCGGCCCGTTTGGCAGGAGAACTGGCCGTATAAAGGCTCGTAACTGTCGCTGCGGTGGAGCTGCTGTGCTGTGTTTGGCAACTTTCAAGCAGTATTTAAGTGCTGTTTGTTTTGCAGGCTGCTCTGTCCATGCTGATGCTGAGGAATCCAATTTTCCCCAAGTCGCATCATCTGTCCTGCTACCACTACTCAGGTAAGTCACACAAAAATGACATTTAAAAATGTTTCTGCTTCAGTTTCAGGAAGTAACAATGGCAATTTTGTGAAAACTAAATCTAATTCTATGTAACTGTCATAGTTTCTGGCGTTCATTTTTGCTACCTAAAGAGACCCTCCAGAAAAACGCGGACAAAAATCATTGCTTATGCGGGCTAAAATTCTTGATTATGCGGGCTAAAATCCTTGATTATGCGAATAAATATGCGGGGTTTTTATGCCATTTTATGCGGGGAAATTGCGGAAAGTTGCAAAGTATGCGAATAGTTGTGAAATATGCAAAAATATGCGCGATTCACCTGCCGTCTGGCCGCGGAGGGATGTGTCCTCACATGAGAAGCTCACAGCAGCACCTGCTGCTTGTTGAGGACAGTAACTGCAGAATGATCTGAGTTTTCCTGTCAGTCTCCAAAACGGCAGAAAAAGTCATTAGATTTGTGCCTCGTCGCTTTTGACAAAAAAAGTCGCTAGGACGCTTTGGAAAGTCGCTAGATTTAGCGAGAAAGTCGCTAAGTTGGCAACACTGGCACCGCGCTCCGCATCAGCTCGTGCTTCTAGTGTGTGTGTGTGTGTGTGTGAATGCGCAAACTGATGACGTCAGGCCGGGCGTCACATAAAAACTCACTCACAACTCCATTTATATTGGTTATAGTTTTCTCATTTTATGCGGAAATTGTGAAATCAAGCGGGACTCGCATATTTCTCTTTTTTATCGTGGAAATGTGAGATTCTTGCGGGAATTATGCGCTGTTTTGCAGGGATTATGCGGCCTTTTGGGAAATAATTGACCCCCGCATAATCAGCGGCATTTTTGTGATTAACGCGGGAATTCATGCGATCGCATAATCACGTTTTTCTGGAGGGTCTACCTAAAGCAGATCCTGTCATAATTTTGCTCACTGTACTCTCATTTTTTCATTGCAATACAAAGTCTTGCACCTCTAAGGAAAAGGCCCAAACATGACTGGAAGTAAACAGAACTCTGAAAAATGTCTTTTGTGCAGTATTTCACAATCATGGTGACATAAATCCTAAAAACGAAAAAAATGAAAGTTGATTTTCTTTGATAATAATGCTGTGAAAAATTTGAAAAAAAAATAACAGGAATCAACATTTACTACATGTTTCCAGGTGCCTACATGTGTAAACTGTACTGGAAGTAAAGAAATGGTGGAAAATTTAGTTTTTTAATTTGTTTCCACACTTACTTCCTGTCGGCTCTGTTTATACACAGCCTGCAGTTCAGCTGAGGTACTTGAGTTTTTGTTGAGTCAGTCGTGGCTTCACAGTTTTTCTTATTTCCTTCTAAAAATGCTTTATTTTTGTTGATTTAAAAAAAAATGCATGTAGAATTTTTTGATTTTGATTAAAATCTCAATTTTAAGCTTATTTTTAGTTAAGTTTTTTTTTAAAATTTCTTTGCAGAATCATGTTCCTGCAAATGCTTTATTTTTGGATATTAAAAAAAGGCATGTAGAATTAGTTGATTTTGATTAAAATCTGAATTTCAAGGTCACTTTTGGTAAATTTTCTGGCTGTACAGTGAGCGAGTAGTTCAAGCGCTGTTGGAAAGGTGAAATCCCTCCAATTCTGCTCTTTCTGACGATGATAAATTGTGTATTTTTTGAAGATAACATCCTTTTCAAACCTGCTGGCATATTTTGTGGTTCAGTGGGTTAAAAGAATTTCAATTTAAACGCTCCGAATGTGTTAAAAATGTCACTTCATCTTCGAATATTCCTCCTAGTATTTATCATTTCATCTTCCGGACCCCAGTCGCTGCTCAAACCCCCTCCTCCTTTCTGTCTTGTTGCCATTAAACAGTGATGGACTTTCTAAAGCCCTCTGCCTTGCCTCAAAGCAGTGGCAGCTGCAGCAGTGAGAGTGTTTTGGTGCTGGCGGCGGGGTAGTCGGTGACTGTGGAGGATTGTCAGGGTCAACGGGGTGCAGGGAGGGGGCTTACAGCATGTGGTTAATCCCAGGCAGAAGACAGGAGAGCCATTGTTTATCCAGTGATTTAAATGTGTGTGTGTGTGAGTGTGTGGTTTTAAAGATGGGGGTAGAATCGAACTTGTCAAGGTCTCTGCACACCCTGAATATAATGTGGAAGGGGATAGTTTTGTATTTGTGAAGTGGTTTTGAACTCTTCACTAAAACACTGAATCGCTGTTTTTCTCTTATTTTCTACCTGTCCTCCTCCTCTTCCTCCTCTTCCTCCTCCTCCTTCAGGATCAGACAGCTGGACAGCAGCTGAGAGACGCCACTTCAACAAAGGCATCACCACATTCAAGAAAGACTTCTTCATGGTGCAGAAACAGGTCCGTATGCGCCTTCAAACTAAAGCCAACTCTAGCGGCGGTGAGATTTGTGGATTCAGCAGATCTTCCTCAGTGAACAGTTTCACATGATTATCTTTTCCTCCCTTTGAGTGGGTGGAGAAAACAGGAGTACAGTCACCAGAACAGGGTTTGATTATTTGCAGTGTCATCATCAATTATTGCTTGTCTGAACCACTTCAAAGATGATGAGAGATGCAAATTATATTAGTCTCACCGTGTTTATTTGCCAAACCGCCAAATTAAAGGCTTATAGATTTGATTTATGAAGGTGCTTTTTGTTATTTAGAGGCCTCGTCTCTCTTCTAATGAAAACTGCTCACAGCGTTTTTAGATAATCAGACTCTTAATTCTAGCAGCTTATAGAAAGTTAACAACTATAATCAATGAAGTCATTTATATAGCAGCTGAAACATTAAGATTTGATCTGATTTCACTTCATCACAAGATCATTCATTTAGAAATTTGTCTTGCATCTTAAGACATGCATTGTTTCACATTAAAACCATCAATTTGTCCATTTCCTTGTATAGATGTAGTTATTGACTGAGAAAAGAAAAACAAATGGCAGATTAATGAGTAATGAAATGAATTTTTTAGCACCTCCCGGCTACAGTGAAGCTTCTCAGCTACATTTAAGTGGAAAATTATTAATCCGAGTTGCCAAAATACAAGAAAACTAATAAATACACATAAATAATGCAAAGTGAAAGCCTATTAAATCTGTGTCATCCGAGGTTGCTTTGTCTCTGTTTGCTTTGCAGCAGCAGCAGAGGACTGTATTTGTGCTTACTTAGCAGCTCTGCTACACCAGTACATACAGTAACATGTACAAAGAAAATTCCCTGACTGTGTGTGTGTGTGTGTGTGTGGTTCACAGGTAACCACTAAGACAGTGGCGCAGTGTGTGGAGTTTTACTACACGTACAAGAAACATGTGAAGATGGGACGAAACGGGGCGCTAATCTACGGCGAGACGGAGCCTTTGGAGAGCAGGACCAGTGAGGAGGAGATGAACCACAAGGTCAGACACACGTCTAGTAGCTCTACTGCAGAAAGAAATGTGATTACATTCAGTCCGTCTAGCAACTTAAGTTCGCAGATGTGAAGGCGAGCCTTAGCTGTGTTCCAAAATAATTGTACTAAAAGCCAAACACAGGTCACAGACTTCTGCAGAAAAATTCTCCAGCAGTGTTATTTGGAGTAAAATTAGATGTTCTGAAGTGAAATTCAAGTAAAACCAGATGAACCCTCAGTAGAGGGCAGAACCACGCCCTCTGCTGGTGAAAACCCTGTCCTATACAACTGATGCAATATGTATCAATTTTGATCATCGTACGTATCTCCCTCCCTACTTGATCTGCTGACCTGTAACTCCACAACTGAGCAGGGGACCTTAGACTGATCTTCAGTGTCAAGTTTGATTATCCTGACTTCAGCGGTTGCAGAGATATCGGACCGGACATAGCCACATACATACATACATACTTACCCAGACAGATACCGCACCGAATGCAATAACCCCGCCGACGTACCCGTCGGGCGTGGTTAATGAATGTTAAAACAGATTGTTTTGTATTAACCGACTCAACGCATTTTGAGTGCCAGTACTGCAGTCGAACGTGTTCATTTAAATGTAGGAAGCCAAAATTGTGATGGCTCACTGCCATCATGATAGAAAGCAATGAACTACATGATGTGAACTCCTCACACCAAGATGAAAAAGCGCCACCAGAAAACAGAAAAATGATCAAAAAAAGATGTGAAAAAAGACAAAAATAATGAAAAATGTGAAATAGCTGCAAAACTATGCAAAATCATCGCAAAATTATGTAAAATCACAACAAACAAGACAAAAAATGTCCAAAAAAAGACGTGAAATCCCCACAAATGAGTGCAAAATCACCCAAAAAAAGACAACAAAAGACCCAAAAAGATGTGAAATCACCACGAGAACATACAAAATCGTCACAAAGCAATGCAGAATCCCCAAAAATAGACAAAAAAATAATGAAAAATGTGAATGAACTGCAAAAATATGTAAAATCACAACAAAATGATGTAAAATCACAACAAATGGACAAAGAAATGTCCCAAAAAAGATGTGAAATTGCTGCAAATTAGGACAAAATCACCCAAGAAAAGACAAAAAAATATCAAGAAGCGATGTGAAATCACCACAACAACATGCGATATCAGGCGAGCCTTAGCTGTGTTCCAAAATAATTGTACTGAAAGCCAAACACAGCTCACAGACTTCTGCAGAAACGTTCTCCAGCAGTGTTATTTGGAGTTACAGAGACTAATGAGGTGTGGTTTACAAGTTCATGTGGTAGAAATGAGCTGCAGGGTGATAATATTATGTAAAACAGTGCAGTGTGAGTACAGAAAGCTCCCAGAATGTCTTTATTGACCAGCTGAGTGTTGACGTAAACCATAAAACAGGCCTCAGCTGTGACACAGTGTCCGTACTCTGATTTGTAATTAATACATTCATCCATTGAAACATTGCAGGTGCAGTTTAACCTCAAAATTGACCCGTTTTAAAGTTTGAAAATGTGGGAAAAAAACATATTTTCACAGTGAAACTTCTGATGTCCACATTTTCAACATTTTTGGGAAATCTTTGAACATTTTTTGGTGGAAAAAAGAAATACTAAAAATGTTTCTTTAAGAACATTCCCAAAAAAATCACCCAAAATCCATCAAAATTCACTGGATTTTGGTTGATTTTTCTGTGAATGTTCTTAAAGAAAACATTAAAGTTTGACTGCTATATATGTAATCACTTTAGATATTTTTAGGATTTTTTTGGAAGATTTTTACTCATTTTTTTTTAAATATTTGCAAGAATTTTCTTGCCAAATTTGGGGGATTTTAAAAAATTAAACTTTTAAGAAATTACTGGAATTTTCTTCCTGAAGGGTTTTGCAAATTTTCAGAAATTTTGGGATTTTTTTTGCTGAATTTTTTGGATTTTTTTCAGATAAGGAAACAATATTTTTTGATGCCTGTAAATGAGGACAACAGGAGGGTTAAGGCGTTTTCATGGTAACTGGATAAAGCTACATGAATACATAAAAAGTTGCAGTAGCCTTATTAACCTTTCCTGTAGCATTCACTGTCATTTAAAGAAGTGTAAATGCATAAAACCAATTCTCAAGAAGGATGCAGTTTTTTTAGCACCCAGTTTTTTGCTGCAGAGGCGTGTGTCTTAATACAAAGTGTACTTGTTGGACCAGCAGGGCGCTCACAGACTGGAGCCTCAGCGGGAGGAGGACAGCAGGAAGTGGGAAGGGTCAGCTGACAGGAAACAGGATGTCTGCCCCACCAGGGTGACACACACGCTGCAGTCCACCGAGAACGTGAGTGTAAACCAGCGACGGCACGAATAAACAACACAGGAACCACAAGCAGTCGTTCACACGAGAAAACTGTTGGTGCAACTTTTACCCTCTGAACCCCACAGAGCAGTTACAGAGCGTTTATGTGCTCCTGGTGCATTTTTTATTCACTATGGGTTCGTTTTTTACTGTAATATGAAGTTCTGCATGACTAGAAGTAGACAGATGACATATTTGCCTTCTATCTGCTTGGTGTAAACACTTTCAGTTCGGCTGAAAAGTCCCTAAATTTTTGTGACATGGCTGTTGGTTGCAGCACCAACGGCTAAAGAGCTAATAATTTTCCGGTTTTACACACTGTGGTTCATGCAGATGGTTTGTTTGTGGCCAATTCTTAAATTAGACAAGTAGGTTAAAGTCATTTGGATGGAAGTCGCTAATTTGAAGCTTATATTTGCGCGGCTTTGGTGTCATTTTGACTATTTTACAAAACAAATAACAGGTCTTTCAAACCCACAGGCAGGTTTTTTGGCTTTAGAGGATGAAAAATAGCTATCAATGCCATATTTTCCAGTTCTGGTTGCGTCCAGCCACACCTCAAACGTGCTCACATTGCACTCATCCAGTCACCAGTATGTATCAGATAACCCCTTCTTTTTTTATATGTAATTTTAACATTGGTCTCATACAAATAAATCAAAATCATGATAGAAGTAGGTCAGTGCTGCAGAATAACAATCAGTAGTTAAAATAGTTTGCATGTGGGGTCCCCTGAAATCCCTTTTAATGAAGTTAATACTGTGGTGATTATATTCTAAATGCCAGAATATGTTGGCTCTAGTGTCATTATCTTTATTATATTTCCAGACACTTTTCCCTCTGCAGCATACTGTATATACTCTCAGATATGACTGTACAGCAGCATTAGGAGGCACAAAGCTCACACTAGGACCTTTCCCTGAAACTCCTAACAAGATAACCGGATACTGTTTTGCAACAAGCGTCCACATGTTCCTGGTTTAGAAACCTCACTCGGCCTCATCACGCTCTGTCTGTCCTTTCGAACTCTGGCCGACTTGGTGCATGTGTGTTGGATTTGCTGCCCCCCGCTGGGATTCAGAGGAGATAACTCGTCTTGAATCCACCTCTCTTGTATTGTGTAACTCTAAAATGTGTGACGAGGAACCGTGACTCGCCAAAAAACCGCTTTGTCCTTTTTAGTCTCGTGTTGTTGCATGTTGCAGTCAGCTGGTACGTTCCTGCACACCACTGTAACACTTTGTCCTACATAAAAGCTGCTTCAGGCTCATTATCTGCCCGGCGACTGTCTTAAAAGTCTGCCCAGCTTTTCATGCACTGCAAAAACTCAAAATCTTACCAAGTTTATTTGTCTTACTTGTAGTCAAAATGTCTCATCCCACTTGATTTAAGATCAATTCACTGAACAAGAGACATTTCAATAAGATGGAGGGACTTTTTTAAGACAGTGCATCTTAAATATCTTGTTAAGTCAAACAATCTTGAAATGATCTCGTTCTAACCCTCGTGTCGTCCTGCAGGTCAAATTGATCCATTTTAAAATGTGAAAATGTGTGGGAAAAAAAAAAATGTTCACAGTGAAAACTTCCACATTTTCAAAATTTGGGGGAAATTTTTGAACATTTTTTGATGGGGGAAAAAAAAAGAAATGTTAAAAAACAGTTTCTTGAAGAATATTTGGAAAAAAAATCAACCATAATCCAGCAAAATTCGACGGATTTTAGTTAATTTTTTTCCAGATATTCTTAAAGAAAGTATTTGAAGTTTTTCCGCTAAAGAAGTTATCATTTTAGATGTTTTTAGAAAATGTTTTGGAGATCTTTACTCATTTTTTAAAAATATTTTACAATTTTCATTTTTTTATTTTTTTAAATTTTTATTTCTTGCCAATTTTTTTAAATGAAACTTTTAATGAAAACTTCCAAGGAATTTTCTTCCTGAAGATTTTTCAAATTTGTATAAATTTGGGGGATTTTTTTGCTGAATTTTTTTGTTTGCTTTTTTCAGACAAGGCAGCAATATTTTTGTTGCAGGAGGGTTAAGACACCTAAGATTGACAATCCTGGTAAAATAAAGCTTAAAATAGATTTTCCCAGCTAATTTTAAGATCTCCAGAATTTTAAGAAGTCTTACCAAGCCGTTTTTCACTTGTTCTATTGGCAGATTTTTTCACTTATTTCAAGGTAAAAGTTCTTTGAAATAAGTTTTTTTTTTCTTGTTTTGAGAGGGGCATTTTTTCCAGCTCGTTAATGACGCCTCGTGTGTTTTCTTGCAGCCGGGGACCGTCCTCATCATGAAGGAGGACGTGGGGAGGGAGCTGCCACTGTCCAGGGTCATCCACCCTCCTCACCCGCCTCCCCCCAGCTCCAAATCGCGAAACTACGACAGCAACGCACGCAGGACGAGCCCCTCCACGGGCAACAAAGGCACGGCCGGGCAGGAGGGAGAGTTTCCCTGCAAGAAGTGTGGCAGGTGAGCGATCAGGAAGCGTTTCTGCACCGTTGTGTTGGACCTGTCGGCTCTGTTTACCTCTGCAGCGCTCGCTCAGGTTACATAAGAGGCCTCAGACGAGACGAGCTACATATATATATATATATATGTAAAATACAAAAAAATGTGCAGGAAATGTTGCCCACTTGGAATATGCATCGGTAAATAGAGGCAAGTGTCTCACGGTGTCTGTTTGAAAGATTCAAACGTCCTGTCATGCTCTGATTAAATAACAGCTCGTCCTCTGGCAGCGCTGGCCGTGTTATTGCCAACTGTGTCCTAGCAACCGAAACACAGTCGTTGTGGCACATCGCTCCTCTTGTCAGTGCAACTCTACCCGGTGACTTGACGACAGTCTTTAACCCTCGCGTCGTCCTGTGGGTCAGATTGACAAGTTTTAAACTTTGAAAATGTCAAAAAAAAAAAATCTATTTTCACAGTGAAACTTCTGGTGTCCACATTTTCAACATTTCTGGAAAAGTTTTGAACATTTTTTGGTGGAAAAGAAGAAATCTTAAAAATGCTTCTTAAGAACATTCACATAAAAATCAACCAAAATCCAGCAAAATTTGCTGGATTTTGGTTGATTTTTATGTGAATGTTCTTAAAGAAAATATTAGAAGTTTCACTGATATACATGTAATCACTTTAGATATTTTTAGGATTTTTTGGGAAGATTTTTATTCATTTTTTTGAAAATATTTGCAATATTTCTTGCCAAATTTGGGGATTTTTTTTATACAACTTTTAACGGAAACTTTTAAGGAATTATTGGAATTTTCTTCCTGAAGGTTTTGAACATTTTCAGAACTTTGAGGATTTTTTTTTTGCAGAATTTTTTGGATTTTTTTCAGACAAGTAAACAATATTTTCGGGTGCCCATAAATGAGGACAACAGGAGGGTTAGTGTCCTCACCATAAGCTGACCTCCACTACAGGGGCCAGGAATCCAGTTTTTGAAAGATTTAGAAGCAAGCATGAGTTGCAGATCAAAGGCTGTGAGCTAATATTTACTCTACCAAAAAACTTGCTCCATAATGCAAATATTTTCTGTGTTTCTCTAATTTACATAATTCCAAGTTGAGTATCTTTAGGTTTTGCACTCTAGTTTAGGAGATAATCGCAATTACTGTGTGATTTTTTTTTTTTTTGAAACTTTACTATGCATTTTTCTTTATTTTTATGACTAACTGGAAAATATCAGTGCCAAATCATTGCTGGTTGTGAGTCTATAGTCTAAGAATCATTGTCCAGCCTTATTTGAATGCATCACACTGAACTTTGACCACAGTGTGTACAGAGAGACAAAGACAGTAACTGATATGTTCACGTCTTTACATGTAGAGTACAGCAATGTGCGTGAATTCTCTGCATCTGTTCGGTCTCATTTAGTATTTTAGTGTATTTTACATAAACGAAAGCATCTTCTGCTTGTTTATTTTCGTGCTTTCTGTCCATGTTTTGGAGGAATTGCTCAGTGGACGTTGCTCTGTGTGATTCTGAATTCATCACTTCAAGTTTTGCTCGCTGTCTGGAGCCCTGCTAAGATTGACCAGCAGACCACCTCTTTGACCTCCTCTCCCTTCCCTCCTGCAGGATTTTCTACAAGGTGAAGAGCCGCAGCGCCCACATGAAGAGCCACGCCGAGCAGGAGAAGAAGGCGGCGGCGCTGCGCCAGAAGGAGGCCGAGGAGCGAGCGGCGGCGAAGGCAGCAGCCGAGGCCGCCGCCATCCTGGCAGCGCGCCAGCAGAACGGGACGCGACAGGTCGGCGGCGACAGCACCAACGACGACTCTTCGGACGGGGAGGACGACGACGACGACGACGACTGGCAGTGAGAGGAAGGAAGGCCGCGGAAGAAGAAGAAGAAGAAACCCTCCAGCGAACTTTCTGTTGGAAGACTTCCGTTTTTAGCTCGGCACATTCAGGGACAGATCGACTCCCGTGTTTAACTGTGAATGCGTGGACTGAGTGAGATGCGTGTGTGCGTGTCGACAACGTGCTTTCCAGAACTCCCCTTTACTCTGCTCGAAAAGCTTTCTCCAGAGTTACCTCTCTTGGTCACAGGGCTCGGTCAAACTAAAGCCATGCCGCTCCTCTCCGGCGCTGTCCTGCTCTTCGCTCCCAGCTGCGGCCTTCCTCGGCACTTTTTCCGAGTCTCGTCCTGCTTCGTTTCGACAGGCGTGGAACTTTCTCGGACCCTCTTTCTTTCTTGTTTTCGTTTCCTCTGAGCCACAGCTTGCTAAACCCACATCCCAGCCGTCCAGCGTCGGATGAAGTTTTGAAATCTCGACAGCTGGGGTCGAGCGCGACGGAGGGCTTTTCGACAAACGGATCCGCAAACTGTCGCCTCTCGAAGCCGCCAGAAGCTTTTCCTCAGACGCATGATGTGCACCAAATGGGTTCTCTCTCTGTTCCTTTTCAGTTCTGTGAATCCCCCGCCTCTATCTCCCCTCACAGTTTGTTCCTCACTGTCGATGCCTTGGATGTTACGACGCTTTTTATCTCGAAAATGACAATCAATTTTACACTGTTGTTGTTTTTTTATGAACATATCTACAGGTAAATGTTACTTTTTTTCTGCCTGTGTAGCTATATATGGTTATTGTTGTTTTTGTGAATATTCCCGTTGATGATGATTATTATTATTATTATTAATATTATTATTATATTCTGGTTTTGGCTGCAGTTTAATTGAGCGCTTTTATCTGTTTTTTGTCTTTTTTTTTTTATTTAAAGAAACAAAAATAATGCTACTTGCTGCCTGTTTATAACTGTGAGATTTTTTTTTCTTTTTTTTGGAAGCCAGAAATGAAGACAAAGGCAGAAATGTATGTGCAATAGAACAAGTTTGACCCCCTTTTTCCCTGAGTGTTCAGGGCCCCCTCCTCTATCTGGATGCCTCACTGTCACACCCTGTAACTGATAGGAGCTACTGACTCAGACTGTTCAAACCGCAGGGCTCTATAGATGCACAGAACGAAGCGGGAAAAGACAACAAACACAACGTAACCCTACGCTGAAATTTGAGCCACAGTTTACCTTTTATCTGCGCTACTTTCTCTCGAAAATTCTCCGATAAAAGCTAGTGTTAAGGGCTGGTTTTCACATCTGCAGACTCTACCCATAACATGACCTCTGTCAGTAAATTGTTTACTTTGTCGACAAACAGGCATTAAAAGAGGCCAAATTTGATCCAGATTTTTGCAGGTTTTAACAGATTTCCAATGAGATTTTCCCAGATGTCAGCTTCTCTCATGACTTTCTACCTCAGCGTTTGAACCCCGGCACCTTCCACAGACTGCAAAACCAGACTCAATTCAGATTACGCTCACTTTTAAAGCGGATTCTTGTTTGTTTTCTTTTACGCAGCATTCTTTACTAATGCAGACTTTGCGGTTTATTCAAATGCTGACAAGCGACTTGCATTTTCCTCCTTTCACGTGCCGGAAATCAAACTCTTGTACGGTTTACACTTTTCTGCTGATGAAAGTAAATAATTTGCTGGCAAAAACAGGAAATAGCAGAGGGAAAAGTGTTTCATATCAAACTGCAAAACATACTTTGCAGGATCCTGAATGCTTTCTTTGACCTTTCTTTGTGTCAAAGTTTACTTCCTATGCTTCACGTTGTGACAAAAATGCCATATCTTATCACATTCTGGCCCTGAAGCCCCCGTTTGCTGTTGTTTTGGGAGCTCTAAATTGAAACCCGATATGTGAGAAGCAATGGAAAAGAGTCTCAGCCTGCGTTTAGATTGTTGTGGCACTAAAACGCTCCACTGAAACCTTGGCAGCGTGGCTCAGCTGCTACTCAAGGACGCAGGATTAATGGCAAAAAATGTGCAAAAAAAGTCAGATTTAACTGCAGGTTCATCAGTCTGCAGCATAGAGTTGTTACGACGAAGCGGTTTAAGTTATTTATATCGATTTCTCATGAAATGTGGCTGTTAAAGAGCGATATCGACTCGATATTTTTTTTATCCCTCCAGCTGTGCGGTGCGTCTACGGCCGCCTTTTATCTGTTTACCTTGATACGAGGAGCTGAATCGGACAATGGAAACGGCGTGTTTTGATCCGTCTATCGCCGCATATCTCTGTGTTGAGCCCTTCAGCCCCGGAGCCAGCTTCTGTTGCCGTAGCAACACGTGGGTTAAAGGGTTATTTTTCCATTAAAGGACAAACCACAGTGGAGAGCTGGGAGGAACGGCTCCAGTTACCAGTTACTTCACCAGTTAAAACCTGGGTCTATGCACAGACTGTTTGTGTACGAATGTGTGTGTGTGTGTGTGTGTGTGTGAGTGAGTGCTTTGAGGTCAAATGTTTAACTGTACGCCTGTCAAAAAAAACAAACGTTTTGCAGACTGTTCACATGTTGGTTAATTTATATTTCCTTTCTTTTTTTCTTGAGGTTCTCGTCGGGGAACGATGTCACTAAAAAAAAAAAAAAAGCAGAATTACGGATGAAATCGAGGCCACAAACACACACAGCTTCTCCTCATATCCTCCAGTCAGTTAAGGGAATTTTAAAGGGGACAAAAAAAGGTTTATTTAGCTAAAGATTAGAAATATATATATGAATGGAATTCTATGTTTGCATACTTTCTATGCTATTTTCATATGGGGTTCACACTAATGATGAAAAACGGAACGGAATCTCAAGTGCTTTTTACTACAGTGTAACTTATTTGTTTTGATTTGATTTTTACCACCTGTGTTTTTAGTAATGATTTATGAAGCACTGTATATTAAAGTTTTAAAATATTCTGAAGGCTTTTTGGTGGATTTTTTAAAAACATTTGTCTCCAGTTGTTGCTGTTTCACTGGGATGCACAAGAGGGCAGCATTGTTGCACAAAAAGTAGAACAAAAAGGTTTCTAATGCCGATGATTCTTTCATTCACATGCGGTTCATTTGGTGGAGACTACAGTCTAATGGGTTAAATAAAATGAACTGAAGTTTATTTTTTTAGTGCACATTTTAAAATCACCTGGTCTGACTAGCAAGTAATATTTATAAAGCACCTTATTATACACAGAGGTTATTTAAAGTGCTTTAAAGGAAAATGCAACAAAATTCAAATATAACGTAAAGATTCAATTCAAAATCTCTACAGACAAGTTGAGTAAAGTGCGGCGTTTTTAAAGAATAATTGAAATTGGTTGACTAAAAGAGCTAAAAAGGCACAAAAGAGACGAGGAAAAAGCGTGGAAGAGATAAAGTGCACCATAAGATAGGGCAGGAACTTGTTAAAATTAAGGAAATAAAAGTGCACACGTGTTGAGAAGAATACAAGCAGTTCAGATCAGACTTCATCATGACACTTATTACTTAAGGTTACTCTTAAAAATCGCTACATAAAATAAATAGAAACTACTGGGAAATAAGACGAAAAAACAGGTTGAAATTTGTAAAATCAATAAATATAAAATACTAAAAAAACCGACAAAATAGGGCAAAATTTGTAAAATCAATGAATATAAAATACTGAAAATTAAAAAAAAGAAAACACAATTAAACTTCTTTAAAAATCAATGGGTATAAAATAGTAAAAAAAATGGCGTGAAACTTGCAAGACAAGCAAATATAAAATACTAAAAAAAACAGAAAACAGGATAAAACTAGTAAAATCAATAAACAGACAATACAAATAGAAATAAAGGACAAAATAGAAGAAACTTGCAAAATCAAAAAATAGAAAATACTTTTTTAAAAAGAAAGACTAGCAGGGCAAATACTTTGAAGCCCAATTTCTAAAATAAATATAAAATGTTAAAGTGTGAATACTACTAAAGGCAACTAAAAGCTCCTCAAGTCGTGTACGTCTTGACATCTTGCAGCAGCAGAGGTAGCGTAGGAGCTTGCATGGCTTCATAAACAAATTGAAAAAAAACTTTTAAATTAATTCTATATTTACCAGGTAGCCATTGCAGAGATGATACCAACAGCTTTTAGGAAATGATTGCAGTGATCACACCCTTTCACATCAAAGTTTGTCCACTTTTAGAGCCGACTCAAACATGACACCGACATTCCTGACTTTACTGATGCAGCAGCCTGAGGAGCCATCTGATGGTTGTTGTTTTGTTGGTGGAATCACAGTCAGTCACTTCTGTTTTGCTGTTATTCAGCTGGAGACAGTTTGGGGCCATTCAGGCCTTAGTTTGGGACGGATGTGATGCTGAGCTTAATGGTGTTAAATCACGAACACAGCAACGTCTCAGAGGACTTCAGAGTTTGGATCAGTACGGTAATGATGTAATAATTTGTGTTAAAATCATAGACTGTATATATAGTGGACGTAGCATCTGGCTCCAGAATTGAAGCCAACCCGGAAGTGTCAAAAACTTGCAATATCACGCCGTCCGCTAGGGTTGGCTCCAAAAAGCTTTTTCTCCATAGACCCCAATTCATTTTTGGAAAAAATAAAATTTGATAGACTGATTTTCTACAACTCAGGATTTTTTTTCCCGTTAGTTTTCATGGTCAAAATGGGAGATCAGGTGGCCGATCTTAAAATAAATCAATACTGAATTTTAAATAAATCGTTAAAGTTGGCGGAGCCAGGGGGCGTGGCTATACTTGATAGACAGCAACAGAAGCCTCTGCAGTAAAATGTGGGCGGGATAAGAGAGTCTTCAGCCAATCCTGCCCCTAGTTGCTCTCCGGTCCAGCCTGTTTGACGCTTTTTACGTCACTGGCTCCAAAAAATCCAAAACGGCGACCAGGAAGTAGCAAAATCCGGGCTTCATTTTCTCTGCGTTGAAACCAACGGGTGACGTCATGGTTAGTTTACGCCTGGTTAAAATGATAATTTGTGCATCTTTTGTCACTTTATTCGTACTCATGTCTAAACAATCAGCCCAGGTGCTCCTGTTCAAACCATAATTTGTCATGTTTGATGTGTTGAATGGGATGTTTGGTCCCCTGCACGTGATTGGCTGCAGCTCCTAAGGCGTGGTCTGCCTTCCTGCCTCCACCCAATGTTCCAAGGATTCTGATTGGAGCAGCACAAAGTCTGTCCATCCAATCTACTTCCTATAATCAGGAGCAAGTTTACTAAAACCCGCTCAACTCCACATGTGCAGGATGTTTGGTCAGTGAGCGGCTAATCAATCTGCCTCTCCTTTTAGTTTTGTTTTATGCTTGCTGTGACCAACAAAAGCAGCAGCAGCTGAACAGTGTTGTGGCCTTAAGTAAGTATGTTTCTCACAAGTTCACTTTTGGTCGTGTTCATTTCTTTGAACAGCACCCATGAGCCATTTTGATTTGACACATCCAGCCTTTTTTGTGTTTCCTGACACAACAAAGCCTAAAACCCCTAATTAGACATCACAGGCATCACATGGTGCTGGTAAATTCCTTTGCTCACCAGGTTTTCCTCACCAGACTCTGTGGATTCCAATAAACAGGACTTTTAACTCTTCTTCTGCACAGAATGGACCAATGGCTGCCACCTACTTCAGTAAAAAAAGAAGCGGGTTGCTAATCACAATTATAAAAGCTGCTACTGCAAATAAGGTAAGAAAAGAATCTGGTAGAAAACTGCTGATCGGGTAAGTTGATGTTTATTTTATTACTGAATGCATTCTTAAACTCTAAGATCCATTCAGTCAAATATGATGCTCTGTAAGTACATTTATAGGGCTGACACTGCAATAATGAAGGGTACGTGGAAATTACTTTCGTTTTCGGCCAAATTGCAGTGAAATTAATGTTACTGACAAAATATTTTCTGTGCTAGGTACCAGTGGGTCGTTCCGTTTTCTAATCTGTTTTCTATTAGCTGCATTACCCGCAACATAAAACGAACTTGGCAGCAAATCGGGACATAAAAGCTTATTTATGCATTTTCTGCATCACCAGCTGAATGCATTTAGGTTCCCTCTGTGGTCTATGTTGCCTACTGTAACTGCACGACTCGACAGGTTTGCAGATTTAACATTTTAACTCAACTGAGAAGTTCAATCTCTATAAAGAACTTTGAACAAAACCTCCTTCGGGGCAGTTTAGCTGTGCTGCATAAGGGACTGGTGATCTAACGGGTCAGAAGAGACTAAAAACTGTGGTTTGAGGTTCAGCATTCCTCAGCATTTATCTTTTGAAGGTGCTGGCAGCTGGTTTAATCTTTCTCTGGACTCTCCTGAACTCTTTGTTGTTTTCTGGCCCGGCTTCTTCGTGCAAATCAAATCTTGTCTAAAAAAACAATGCATCCATCATGTGAACTGCGTAAGAGCTTGTAAATATGCTTCATGTGGTCCAAACCTGACTCTCTACGTGGTCCAAATCCTGTAGAATTGAGTAGTAATGCAATATTAAGATTTACTGGCTTTTAGGAGAGCTGGAATTTCATAGTGAAGTATAATAATGATGCTGATTGTGCTCATTTTTGCTGCACAAATTAAAGCTTCCAAGCTAATTTTAGTTTCAAGCACGAGTTCTGTTTGCTGTAAACAACTGCAGTGAACATATAGTTAACTTTTTATGTGATTATCAGCATAAAATCTAATTTATAGATGCGTAAAACTTCTTATTAATGTTCATTTCACCCTCGTATGCTTCGTCTCGCTGCGGGTTTCTTCAGTTTATAGCGTCTGTTCTCTTTTTTTATCTCCACTTGTCATCATATTTTTCACTCCCTGGTGCGTTTTTACGTCCTCGATGAGCACAAAAATAAAAAAAAATCATTAAAAGTGAGACCTCTATTACAGCCACGTCTGAGCGAATGTGGGAAGGTTTGGAGATGAAATGGTGAGGGGGAACAGAGTACTCCTACCAGCACCAGGGTGAGCAGCGGGCCAATCTGGAAGAGGCAAACAGGAACAGCATGAAGCTCAGATGTGTCCTCGCTTACTCTCTTCGCCAGTTCCAACCCGTGGGAGGAAGAGGAGGAGGAGGAAGAAGAGGAGTGGGTGCTGAGGAAGGGAGGGATCCTGAACACAAGAGCACAACTTTATCTTGCAGCTGGAGAAAATTGGAGATCAGAATGGAAGCAGTGAAGCAGAAAACTGCATGAAAAGCTCATCTTTTACCCGTAAAAACACACATTCCTCTGATTTATTAATAACTTATATGTGCTGGTGTTTTAGAGCATCTGTCAAGTGCACGTGAGGAGGCTGCAGGTTATTTATAACGGTCCAAATCCCCCCCCCCCCCCAGAGCCTCGGGCAACATGTGTGGAGAGAAACCTGACGAATGCGACCAGGTGCTCCCCCGAGTGTGTGTGAACCAGAAAGTGTGTGTGGGAGTGTCACAGAGGAAATGAATTGTGGGGATTTTTTTTTTTTTGCATTCACTCCCAAACACTCATCAGTGAGCTCAGATATGAAAGTGTTCAGAGGGAGGAGGTGCGATGTGAGAACTGTCAGCCTGACGTCCAGATTCTGAGGAATTCTGGACGGATTCAAAATGAGGAAGTGTGAGATTTCTGTGAACTGCACATCCTTACAACAGTCATTTATTTTTTTAACCATTTACTGTCACTGATTCACCTGTTTTGTCACATTATAGATATAAACTAGTAAAATAACACGAAAAAAAAACATGAATTAACATTAAAAATCATAAAATAAACAGGCTTAAACTGTGCTCACTTCAAAAAATCTGTATTTTCAAAAATATTTTTTTCTTGGTGTTTGACTATAAATATTAATATTTTACAGATAGTTGTGGTTATTATCAATTTAAAAATGTTAGACTAAAAATGGCAAATTATTTTTACTTTTTTTTTTTTTTTTACAATTTTTGAACATTGAAGTTCAGATATTTGTGGTTATTTGAAGGAAAAAATAAAAATGGTAAAGCATGTTGAACTTAACTAAATTTTGATTTTGCTTGTAAAGTTATATAAAATATTTAGGATGAGAGTGAGAAAGTACAAATTTACATGCGAACTGTAAAAACAAGCAAAATGCTATTTTTGCAATTAGATTTGCTAAAAAAAAGTTCAAAAGCTCAAAAATATTAATATTTTACTAATATTAGATATTATCTTAAGTAAAAACAAGAAAATGGCTGAAAATTGTAAGTAATTTATTACATTATTTAGCTTTTTTTTTTTACAGTTGCTGCAATTTTTGAACATTCAGATATTTGCTGTTTGAAAGAAAAATAAGTCATTTTTAACTTAATTCAAGTTTAATCTTGTTACATTCCAGATAATATTTAGGACAACAAGAGGGGGGAAAAGCACAAATTTACATGCTGGCAGTAAAAACAAGCAAACAAAAAATGCCATTGTTACAATTAATAAGAATATTTTAATATTTGTGATTTTAAAAAAATAAAAACAAGAAAATGACTGACAGTAGTTATATATTTTTCAATTAAATTTACTTTAAAAATGTAAAAAAAAAAAAAGGTGTTTTTCAGATTACACTTATTTTCATTTTTGTAGTGTTTGACCTTGTTTTGTTTTTGTTTTTTTGGCAGTTTTTGTTTTACAGTGAAGCACCTAAAATCTATGAATGTTTCCAAACAGTTGAAGTTGAAGATTCCGAGTAAAACTGCAACTAAGGACTCTTTTCTTTTCATTTATTCAGAAACAAAACTTCTGACAACCTCCGTTTGCCACAGACGTAGATTTTGGGGAGGGATGCAGGGGATACATCCTTTGTAATCTTGTGATTGAACACATGCATTAGCCTGTCATAAAAATGCTGGAGGTGAAGCGTTTGATGCTCAAAACGTCTTGAGTCAACCATAATGTTTCCTCCTCAATAATGAATGAAACTTTCACCCATGTCATTAGGACAAGGAGACCTCCTGAATGTCTGTTTTATTCAACCAACAGTCCAAACACAGAAATGTTTTCAATTTAAAAAAGCAAAAAGCCAAAGAAATCCTGACTCCCAGACTGAAGCATCTCAACGATTGGATTTATTAACCATGCCTGACGTACGTCAGCGGGGTTACTGCCATCGCTTCGGTATCTGGCTGGCTGGTTAAGTATGTATGTATGTGGGTGGGTGGGTATGTCCGGTCAGATATCTCTGCAAGTGCTGAAGTCAGGATAATCAAACTTGGCACTGAAGATCAGTCTAAGGTCCCCTGCTCAGTTGTGGAGTTACAGGTCAACAGATCAAGTAGGAAGGGATATACTAGGATGATCAAAATTGAAAGTTACATGTGTGACGGTAGGGGCTGCACAGTGGCAGCCAGTAGATGGTGTGGTTCTGCCATCTACTGAGGGCTTGTCTAGTTGCTGATAAATTTGAAACCAAACTCCATGGTTCCCTCAGGATTAACTGTAGTAACTTTGGTGATCCTTTTAACATTTCTATTAGAGCCATCAACTCAGTGTCATTTGTTTCTGAGAAAATACCTCCAAACTGGATGACATTACCTCTAGATTTTAGAATTCTGTTGTTCTTATTGTACACTGTATCCCCTGAATGCAGAATTATTGTGAATGACCAAACTCAAGATGTAATAATCGCTCACATATGGGAATGATGGAGCAAACTGGAACACATTCAGTGTTGAACTCACAAAAGTTCGAACTTTGGCTCCGTTCTCACCTCTGCACAGCCGGATAATAATTGTGGCGTGAAGTGGGTGTGAATGGAGACATGGATCGTTGATTTGAGAAAGAAACGAAAAGGAGGCAGCTCCACAATCCTGATGCTGAAAAGATGTGAGTGAACGGGGATTTCTGAAACTGACAATCCTAGCAGCTGTGGTGACGCATGCGGCTGCCTTCAGATTGACGTGTTTAGGAATAATTAACAGATGTTTGCAGACTAACGTGCAAAATTAAGACGCTAAACATGGCAAACATCACACCTTCCAAACAGTATGTTAATGTTAAGGATGCTGATGTTTAATAGAACCTTGATTAACATCATTACACAGTTTAAAAACATAAATGTGTGAAAATCTGGTGGCAAGGGTGCCAGAAATTTAAAAAAACGTACTGTAGCAATAAAATACAATAAAAACTGGCAAAAATGCATCAAATATATGTAAAAAATAATGAAATTTTTAGTTGAAATAAACAGTAAAATGCATTAATTTGATCTTTGCACATTGTAAAAGAACAAATTACTATTTTTAAAAATACATTTATATTTTTTAATGTGAACTTTATGTCCACTTTTGGCCTGTTTTCTTTATAGTCAGCAAGAAAACAATATATTTTCTTTAATTCTTTAATGTATATTATCTAAAATGTAACCAAACAGATTTACCATTTTTCAACTCTTAATTTACATAATGTTTCTTCTGGCAAATATTTGTGAAATAATATTTTCAGCAGACTTAAATACAGTAAAAATTGTGTAATTTTACATTTGAATCTTAAAGGCAGAAAAATTACAGAACAAATTGCTTTTTATTATAAATATGTAAATTATTACTCTTCCTTGTGGTTTTGTTTCTTATCTATAATCTAACAAAATGGGGATCAATGTGTAAAATAGGAGTAAAAAATATTTGTCACATTTTTCTTTCAAATTAGAGAAGATATCTGTAAAATATCAGCACTTTAGCTAATTTAAATGCAGTAAAATTATTGCAACTTACAGCTGAATATTATAAAAGATAAAAGTACAATTTGTACAATCCAGATTTTTGATGTTATCTAGAATTTTTCTATTTATTTTTAATGCTCCCCCCCCCCAATAACATGTAAATTATGACCTTTTTTTTTATGTTTTTTTCTAGTTATCTGGAAATGAGCATAATAAAGAGAATCTGCAGAAAAAACAGTAAATTTGAAAAAGAAAACTACATTTTTTTTTACAGTGTATGAACTTTTAAAGAGTGAAAGAAGGTTGCAGACGGAGAAAAACAGACTAAACTGCTGTTGGTGTTCCAGGTTTAAATGTAGTCTTATTGGGAGGCCGTCGTTACTGCAGCAGCTGGACGCCTTGTTGGAAGAGAGTCGTGTTTACCAGACTCTTGCCCTTTGGCTTTACCAGGAAAAACAACATGACTTCTGCACTTTTTCATTTCAAAGATCCAGACCTGAGCTCAGAGGTCTTCCCGTCTCATTATCTACCCCAGCGCTGAGGCTTCCTCCTGGGCTCGGGGAAGCTGATGTTTCCCCCCGTTCTGCATGCGTTTTACTGGCTGCCATACAAACGCTCATGGCAGCAGCTCATCTTTTCTGCACTCACTCTGGTTCCTTATTAGCAATTACAACGCCAGAGGGTCTATTTGTACACGGAGCGCTGCGCTGGAGACAGATACATCCAGCAGCACTAATCAGCCCAATCCTGGTAAACGAGACGGGGAGGAGGTGAGGAGCAATGTAAGAGGATGGAGTTGGGGAGCCTAAAGCAAAGGAGGCAGCAGGGGAAGAGGAGAGGGATTAGGGGAGTATCTGAGACAGTCATACATATTCAGTTACACAAACGAGGACCAGATTCTTCTCTCCAACCACCACAACGCCTGACCGGTCACCCGCCACGAAGGCTGGAGGAGGATCTGAATAGAAATGTTCAGGAAGACTCCAACAGGCCGCTGGGGGAAGCTTCACAGAGCTCCCAGAGATACCATTTGTCAAGACGAGGTTATGCGAGGCGTGTAACAGAGATTTCACACGCTGCACTTTATTTGGCTCGAGTGAGACCTGTGAAGAGGATAGAAATGTGGAGGACTGTGTTACTGAAGTCAGGGGAAAATACGAGGAGTTCTGCTCCAGTTTTTGGAAGATAAAATGCAGCTTTGTACTGTTTGAGATGCTGTATCTAACAGAATGTTTCAGCATTTTGGAAATAAACTTTTTTTTTTATTGAACTACAAGCAGCAGCTAGTTGGGCTTGTTAAAGACTAGAAACAAAGCTAAACTCGAAGCCTAGCTAAAGGTTCCACAAGAGCATATATGATGTAAATTTCATCATCTGCCCAAGTCCACTAGAGTCCGCTTGGACTCCTCTGCGAATGACTGCATGCAGAGTTTGAATTGAGGAGACTCTCTCATCCACACTTTTATAATTCAACATTAAAAAGTTGAACTTCAAGTAGTTGCTGCTGGACTCTGAGGTACTTTGATTTGTGTATGTTTTTTGTCCCTAAACACAGTGGAAGTTCTAAATTCTCCAGATATCCCGTGCGGTATTCACCCACTGCACTCACATCAGGAATATTCATGCAACTAACTGCTATATCCTGCAGAAAGTGGACAGTCAAAGCCTTTTAGAAACATTTATAGGAGCCCAGCCAAAAGTTTGGACACACTTTCTCATTGAAATGAATGAGAAAGTGTGTCCAAAGTGTTTCTGAATGCAGTATGAGGGTAATGCTTCATAGACAGACGCCTACCTGTTGTAGATCAATAGAAACTACATAAAGGTGCAAAATGTGTGGAGAGCTAGTAGTTTACTGCTGCTCGGTGTAGCTCAATAAAAAAAGTTTGTTTGTCAAAATGTTAAGCTATTCTGTTAAAGATCCATCAGATGGTGCACAAACAGCAGGAAGTTCTAAATTCTCCAGAAGTCCTGTGCTATGTTCACCTAGTGTGCTCGGTAATGTTCATTCAGCCAAATCTGAAGCTAGCTGCCCTGTGAAAGGTGCAAAGTCAGAGACAACTTTTCAGGAAAACCATGGGAGGGTTTCACATTCAAGACGAGGGGCAGCGTGACTGTTTTTGTCACAAACCACCCCCTATGTTAGCGTGACGTAGCTTTAAGTAACTTGTTGCTTGTTTGTTTGAGGTTTTTAGCCTTTATGCTAAGCTAGCAGGGGTTTTTTGTCTGTGGCTGTTATATTTACTAGACATCTCTGCTCACTGACCTCTTTACAAGAAAAAAACAGCTAAACTATCATTTGCATTGCATTAATTTTTAGCATTTCCCATTGGAAGTAAAGCAATAAGCAGTTTGGCCAAAGATATGTTTCAATCTCATGTTGTTTTGTTTAGATAATCTCAAGCCAAAAAGCCTTTTTTAATCATCTTAACTCCTTTAAGGTGTTGAAAGCCCTGGTTTGAAGGTTTTTAAACAATAACTGCGTCTCAGTTTCAGCCGTTTTTCTTTTAAACATGGAAGTAATCAGCACATTGCAAAAAACTACAAACCTCGGCTGAACTGCTGCCATCAGAGCTCTAATGGAAAGACGTGAACAACTCTCCTGATGTTTGTATTAAGAGTTGGTGGTAATTATTATAGGGGATCACTTTTTAAGTGAGTGAAAAGTATATGGCTGATTTCCTGTTCACATCTTCACGCTAACAGGTTTAGCAGCCGGCTGGAAATTTTGCCACATGTTCGCACACAGAGTGTAAAGATTATTTTCACAAACACTCGCTTTTAATTTCTTAAGTGGTCCGGCCTTGTAGGAAAAACAGATGTTAGCCATAACATCAGCATGTTGGCAGAGGCGTTGGTATATAAACTGACAGGCTTCATTTTATAGCTTCCATGGCTTCACACATCTGATACAGTTTAACATATTCACTGTTACGCTCAAGGATGTGAAATATCCTTCCTATAATTCAGTTGTGTTCTCTCACGTATTGTCTAATTTTACCAAGAGGGACTTAAGGAACATCCTGCCATAAAACCAGGAAGACCTGATACGCTATGGAAATCTTAATGATGGAGGTTTTATGGTGTCTGTAGATCCTCCGTTTCATGTTCAGGCAGCGTCTACTGGAGGAATTTACTTCAGAGCAAATCTGGAATAGTTAGATTTTACGGATTTTTTTTTTTTAAATAGATTTTATTTTATTGCTTTCTGGTACTTGACAGATATAGTCGAGATGTAAAATCTTTACTATAGTACATCAATAATAATATTCCAATAATAAAACAGACTTTTGCAGTGATTTTTACAGTTTTTACTTGCATAAAGCGTTTGAATGTGTAATATTTAACCTCTGTTTTGCCGTAATTGGTTGCGTAGCTCAAGAAATGCATGTTTGTCTTTGGTGAAGGCTACAATAGCTCAACAAAAAAATGGAAGGAAAACCATGAAATTTGGTGCAGAGAATGAATCTTGATGATATTTAATGGTTTTTCTGACCTTTCACAGAGCGCCACCATCTGGTTAAAGGTTTTAATTTGACGAATCCTTTGGTTTAGGATGAAATACCTGCAAAACTAAATAAACATAGCGCCTGATGAACCATGAATGGATTGGGAAGCAATTGGTCCTTAGGCACAGTTGTGTTTTGCAGCTCATGTTAATTTTATGGTGATTTCTTTTGGTCCAATTTTAGTTATTTTTTCAAATGCAATTTTTTGCAATTTCTATGGTTCTTCTTTTGGTCCTGCTTTGGTCGTTTTAATGCTTCATTTTGATCATTTCATGTCTTGTCTTGGGCATTTTGTTTCTATATATGATTCTGTTTTTGTCCCTTTTTGGTCATTTTGTGTCTTATTGTGATTGTGTTGCATCTCTTTATGCCTGTTTGTGTTTGATTTTGGTCATTTTCTGTTTGATCGATCATATTGTGCATTTTTGTGTGTTTATGGCTGTCTTTTTTTTTTGGTCATTTTGACGTCTCAGTTTGATTGTTTTGTGTCTCTTATTGGTGATTTTGTGTCTTTGTGATCATTTTAAATCGTTTTATGGTTGTGTAATTCCATTTTTGGACATTTTTTGGTCTCATTTGCATCATTTTATGTTTGATTTTATGTCACATTTTGTGTTTCCTATTGCTAATTTTATCTCTTTGAATTCAATTTCTGTTTAGGCCATTTAGTGCCAGTTTTCAATCTTTATCTTCATGGTAGCTTTGATTTAAATTTTGGTCATTTTATGTCGTATTTTCGTCTTTTTTTTTTTTTTTTTGCCCCATCTAGTTGTAGGTTGGGCTTGGTTTTGGTCTTTGTGGATCACATTTTGATAGTTTTGTGTCTCATTTTGTCTCTTTGTGGTCATTTTGCATTTCTCTATGGCTTTTATGGACCCATTTTGGTAATTTTTGTGTCTCATTTTAATCATTTTGCAACACTTTATGGTAATTTATAGTTGATTTTTGCGCTTTGTGTCGCATTATAGTCTGTTTGTGATCATTTTACATTTTTTATTATTATTTTTTGTGTCATTGTCGTTATTTTGTGTTAAGAAGTCACAGTATCGGTTGATTTTCATAGTATCATGTCTGTAGCATGTTGTGAAGTGTTTAAAAAGCTTCATCTTTCTAATCATCAACCCTGACAATACAGTGTTAACAAATTTATGAACTACAAGAGTCACTACAGTGCATCTTTGCCTCACTGCCTCAGCTGGTTTAATATTGGTTCCATTCCCTTAATGAGCTGTAACATCTGGAATCCCCACTGAGCTGATCTCTGCCTGCTTTGCATCACAGCTGATGATCATCAAAACTACAAAAATGTCCACATGTGGTAAATACTGATTGTCAGTTTGTCCACGAAGATGTATTTTTTTATTCTACCACCAGGAGTCGCCAAAGTCAGTTTCAAGGCCAACAAAGCTGAGTTTCAAAAAACGGTGATGTTGAAATTCAAAAGTTGGAAACTTCTAACTCTACGTTTTTCTTGTATTGATTATTTGGAACCTCTGTTTGGCCTTTTTGCATCATTTTTGGCTTGCTTTTCATCTCATTTTGATAATTTTTTTGTGTTATTTTGCATCACTTTGTGGTCTTTTGCAGTTGATTTTAGTCATTTTGTCTCCCATGTTGGCAATTTTATGTCTGTTTTTAGTCTTTTTTTTTTTTTATCTTTGTGGTTTGTATTTCATTTTGGTCCAGTTTCTCATATGGATAACTCATTGTCTCTTTATGGTCATTTTGGATCTCTTTGTGGGTGTTTTTTGTCCTAACTTGATCATTTTTTATCTCAGTGGGGATGTTTGTAATCAATTTGGTCATTTTGTTCCTCTTTGTGGTCATTTTGCATCTCTTTATTGTTGCTTTTGTTCCATTTTCACCATTTTCCAACTCTTTCTGATTGTTTGCAATTGATTTAGGACATTTAGTGTCTTTTGTGCAGTAATGTGCCTGCTTGTTGTCATGTTGCATCTCTTTATGGTTGTTTTTGTCTTATTTTGATTGATTTGCATCTCTTTGTGCTTGTCTCCAGTTTGTCTTGATTATTTTTCTTCCTGTTTCAGGTCATTTGCATTTATTCATATTAGTTTGTTTCCCTTTTTGATCAACTTGTGCATGTCTTTGTGGTTGCTTGTTAGATTTTGGTCCTCTTATGTCACTTTTTGGTAGCTTTCTGTCTCGTGTTGTTTATTTTTGGCCTCATAAAGCTCATTGTGCACAACTTTGTAGTTGATTTTTGGTTGGTTGGATGCAGAATTTACTCTCATTAAGTACCACAACTTTACTCTCTTGAAATGTTAAATGATTCAGACTAAACCACAGCCCATGCTCAGCCTCCACACCCTCTACTGTCCACAGGACTTTTTAGCAGAATGAATCCATTTATCAGAAGGTCTGAGGAATCCTGCCCACCCAGGTCTAAGTGCATATGACTTATGATAGCTGGCAGACATCCCTTAATAGGTTCACGGGTGTAATTTTACAGCCTCATGAACGAAAGCCTTCGATTCACGCTGACAAAGCACGTCTTCGTTGGCAAATTGTTCCTGCTTCCTTCCCCTCCAACGTGACGGAGGGAAAACAGCAACACTTCACTTTAAGTGCAGCGTAAGTCAACATAAGCGCTTTATACACGGCCTCCCCGCCTGCATCATGCTTTCATTATGAGCATGTCAGGAAATTATCCTCGGTTTTATACATGAGGCCTCAACATCATGAATCTAGTATGTGGAGTGAGGGAGCCAGGAATATATCTGGCTTCTTCTTCTTCACTGAGTGCATTTTCCAGTGTCCTTGGTGCAATAATGCTGACATTCAAAACAAAACATCCTCTTATCTGCTTCTCCATCAAGCTGTGAACCACTTCAGGTTTCACACAAACATCTGGATGCATCACCATGACAACGAAGGTGCAGTGTTTCCCCCTGCACTGAGCCGACAGAGGTATTTGCAAGGAAAATATGAAAATTGTTAGAATCAGAGGAGGAATCTAAACACGCTCAACCACACCAAGACAAAACTGAGCAGAATATTTAAACACAGGAAACCACTTTGGATCAGTTCATTCCCCCAAACACAGGATTATTTTACAGTCTTTTATTCTGTGTGTAAATGAGGCAACAGCACATTAGTCCTCTTATAGCTTTAAACTGGCTTCCAGTTATGTATAGACTTTAAAGTGCTGCTGCAAACATGCTGGATCCTAAATAAGCTTTTTTTTTTGTATAGTCGTGAGGAAACAAAATCTTTAGGTCTTTAGCTTGCCGCTTAATATTATGGTGCACATGACTTCTGTCAGCTTCTCGATAAACTGTCAAACTGAAACTAAAACTCTGTTAATGTTGCTGGGTTTTGTCTCATTGCTCAAATTTTTCTACTGGAACTGAGGCACTCTACAGCTGCATTTGTTGTTTTTCATCCTTTTGTGTTTTATTTGAATCCTATTTTGAATCTCAGGTTATTTTTCTCGTGTTTGAAAGGTGCTATTGAAATAAACTGTCCACTACGTCTTCAACTGCGATAAATATGTTACGTTTAGTTTAAACCATGCATACCTTTACTATATTGTTGTTTTTACAGTTGTTGTTTTGTTTTTTTTTAAATCGTAAAAACTGTAGGAGAAGAACTTTTTGAAATTTTGCTCCACCTATTTGAATGGATTTTCAGTGATCTTTAAACTACAACTATTAGGTAACGGCAGATTTTTGCAGCTATACAGCTATATTTATGTATATACAGTATTTGTTGGTTTAGATTGTACACATGCTGAGACTGAAGAAAGTTTTGACTTGATTCTGGTGCGAGAGGAAAAAGGTGACTACAGTTGATCCTAAAGGTGTAATGGAACCAAATTTGGGACTTTCTGTCCACAAATGTGAACCTGATGGGAATCTATCTGCTATGGTAATGCTAATAACCATGAAAGTTAATCAGATTCCACTGCAGTTCATCGAGCAGTTGAGATATTTCACTGTGAACTGACTGATTTTAGACTGTAAATGATCATTACAGCAGCAAAGAGTTCTGAGGAAAAGGGTGCAAGGAGAAATAAAAGCTTGTAACACGGACCTCTTTCATAATATATGAACAAGCTGGTTTTACTTTGCATTTCAACCCTTTTTGGGAAGAAGCTGAAATATGTTTCAGCGCCAAACATCCTCTGCATGTTTTACATCAGCGGCCTCGTTGTCTGTGGCCTTGGTGGAGTCTTTTCCTGCGACAGCGAGCGCCTTTGTTGCAGAAAAAAAGGGTGACAGCCAGACGGACGGGCACTCTGCATGTCTGTTGGGGCTTGTTTGTGTCTGTTGCCGTAGCAACTGGCAGGCTGTGATGGCAAAGCGCTGGTGGAGGCGGCGGCTGCTACGTGATTCACGGACACTGAGGGCGGCCGAGCGGAGAGAAAGACTGGAAACAAGATCCCCCAAAAAGAAGCAGAGGAAGCATCTGCCCAGGGCCGGCCTCAGCTGTGCTGCTACCCACAATGCATCAGCGTCAGAAGGGTTCTGACTTTAAATAATCTCACCACAAGGTCAATTTAGTAGCTGTTCTGGAGCTGCATCATTTAATCCTCCCAGTCTTTCCCTTCTAAGGACAGTGTGTCCTCATGTACAGAAAAAAGTTGGCCTTAAATACGATGTAGTTATTACAGGTTATTAATTAACTTTTATGTGAGGTAATAACTGATTTCGGTTGGATTGAGGTACATGGAGGTGAGGTTTTTATTAATTTATGGGGCCTGTTTGCACTGATGTAGCTCTGCTTAATCTGCAGGTCATATATTTGGATACTGCTGGAAATCATCCCATTAACATCTCATCTTGTAGATTAATTTGTATTTGCAGTGACAAATGTTGCCGCATATTTTTCAAACTGCATTCTTTCGTTGCTGAGAAACACAGTGGACACCTTTATGTACTTGCAAAGATAGTCTAATAACTCTGATAGAAAGCTCCTTAATATTGAACTTTATGAGATCATTATACGAATAATTACGACTGTATGTGGCTTGTGATTAAGTGGATTGATTGTGATTTTTATATTACTCTGAGTTGGGACAGTTTCACAACTTTGGAGCTCTTAAAATGTTATATTACTGCAAAAAAAATGCACAATTGGAAATATATATGAGCTTTTTAAAGCAAGTCTTGACAGGTTAGAGAACAAACACTGATTAGGTCATCAGTTTAAAGAATTCGTGCAAAAAAAAATGTCAGCCACACTGTAAATGTGGTTTAGTTGAGGTAGAAGTAGTGCATTTGTGTTGGGATTTAAATGGATTAGAGGATGTAATTTCAAGCACTCAACTAAAAGCACCAATTGAAGTTATTTTCATACAGAAATCCTGCAAGGAGACAGCAAATAAGTAAAAGAAACGCCACTCGTCATACAAAGCATTTAATCAGACTGTCCACATTAATATCATGATGAGATTTGAGGACAACCACTTCATAGTGGGAATACAAAATCAGAAAAAACACAAGTGAAGAGTTCATTTGCAAAAACAGGTAACTCCATTTTCAGAAAACTCATTTTTTTATTGTTTACTTGAGATAATAATAATAATAATGCTAATAATTTATTTTTTCTCTATTTTGTCATGTATTTTTCTACTGATTCAAATCCACTCAACTTCAGTTTGATCGATATTATCTCAAGTAAACAATAATAAAAAAAAATTTCTGAAAATGTATCAAAACGGAGTTATCTGTTTTTGCAAATGAACTCTTCAAGTCCATAAAATAAAAGCACAGGTGCACAAAGTGTTTCCTCTGGATGAGAGCACAGTTGGTTTTTATTGTGACTTCTGAACAAGCTTCCATCTAGTTTCCAGGGAACAGTTTTTACTTCAGGGCCCCTGAACCTGCAGACGAAGCAGAAAAGACAGACATCAGATGGTGTCAAGTTTGGTGATTTGGTTACAGACAAGGTTGATGCAAATGGCATGAAAATGTGACAAGGTAAGCAAATGTGTGCACAATACCTTTCTATTAATATGTGTGACTTTCAGTTCCGCCACGTCCGAATCCTGGCAAGAAGAAAAAACACATATGTTTCAGCATATGATCTGTGGAGATGAACATTTACTACTGGAACATGGGTAAGAGCTGTTACTATCACACTTACTCTTACATTTAGAGTCATAATCAGTGTGTGAGTTTATCAGGTGATAACGTGATTTGATAACATTTACAGCCTCAACACCACCAGATCCAAAACACTGTCCTCATTCAGGGCATTCTCATCTGAGACAAAGTCTTTGGATCAAAGTTTACTGAAGCGGCAAGAAGTCTGTCCTTGACTTTATTTTTTTCAGAGCAGTTAAGTTTTTTTGATGTTGTGATTGTGGCACTTGGAGATCAGAGTGATTTTATTTGCCGTGTCACAAGGATTATGCTCACCATGAGGTCCAAACATTGCACCGTAGCAGGGCTTGTGACAGTATGGCTTTCCTTCATGCTGGAAGAGGCAAAGTTGTGGAACAGATGTGTTAAAAAAAAGGAGATTAATTAGCTTTTTGGAGTTTTTGGAGTGTTATTTTGGAAAACCTCTACAAAATTTGCTAAAAATGCACATAATTGTCATGTTATCTTTGCGTTTTATCCTGGGTTTCCGGTTCAACTCATGTTTATTCAAAGCCTGTGTGCATTATTTAAAATTTTAAGATCTATTATTGTGTTGTTGTTGCGATGTCTCACCTCTGCATGTGAGCCAGATGACAGCGTCTTTCCGCACTTCTCGCATTTCAGACATGGCCTGTGCCAGTCCTTTCCCAGTGATGTCACCCTCTCAGCTGCAAAACACAAGAACAAAAGACAAAATGAACAACTTCCACCACAAATACAGACAAAATCATGCAGAGGGGAGGAGATGGAAGCATCGCAAGGTCGCGCATGGGTTAGGTTAGCTCATCACGCTGGGAATTTTAGTCAAATAGCCATAACAAACCAATCTGATGTCCTCCTTCGAGATAAGTTTGAGGACATTATTGGGTGCGGTCTCGAGGGGGGAAAAAGAACCGACTGTCCCTGAGGAATCTGGCCATCCTCGCGCCTCATAAACTCTGATAAAGACGTCTTTATCTGTGAGGGTTTATCTGCACAAACACCCATCAGGAGGATCGTAAAAGTGGGAGGGAAACCTAGTTTAACTGTCTTGTGGTTCACACATGTGAGGCTGAGGCGACTTTTGAGACCCGTCACATTATGATGATGAGGTCAAGAATCAGAGGCGTCCGTAACCAAGAAATGCCGAAAAATGGAGAAGTGTTATCAGGAAATGTACGGTGTGATGCAACTGAGGAGAACATGATTAACATCTGCAGACTTTCTGAAAACATTGAAGAAAGGCAGGCGTGAGAGGAGATGTATGCAGGAATGAAAACAATCTGGTTTCAGGTGAAGCCTCTAATCTCTGAATGTACCCAAAATATCCGGACATGACATATTTCCTTCCTAAAAATAGCCCGATGTGCCCTGAGATTATGCAAGCAGCAGCGGAAACAGTGAAAGTGCTTCAGGGTGGGGTCAATCTCTCAGGCCAGCTCCATGAAAACAGTTCAGCTGACTGCGGTGGTGCTTGGAAAAACTCTGATCTGAAATAATCACTGTACTTAACTACAAATAACAAACCGGTGGACTGAGCAAACACTGGCCTGCGGGACCGTCCATCTTAATCAGCTGTAATGATGTATGTGCAGATCTGATGACGTTTGCTTTTGTGCACGAATTTTATTTATTTCACCTGATAATATGAGAAGTGGGGTGTGACAGGAGGAAGAATAATCCGGTCTGCTTTCTGCGTTAGCTCTGGCTGTCTGGAAGCAGTCCAGAATACACAAACACACACATCTGAATGGAAAAACACACTACCAGAGGAAATTGTAGAAGAATTCACTTCATTCCATCCCAAAAAAGGTTCATGGAGAACTATTAAAGAGGCTAAGAGCATAATTTCAAGTATTAAGAATGAAGCTCCTTTCTACATTTAGTTATGGAGGTATGCAGATTTGTTTAGTTGCAGAGTTAGATGAGAGGTTGAGTCATTTTGTGTATTGTTATATAATCCATAGTTCATTTGCAATTCAAAACCAGAAAAAAAGATATTTCTCTTCTTTGTTTTTAAAACCAGATGCAACTGTTGGTCCATCTGTTATTATTTTTATTTCTTAGATAGATAGGCCTACAAATACTATATTAGGATGTTTTTTAATGTTCTTTTCCCTTAGACGTTTAGACAAAAGGACCAAAATTGTTTTTCTCCAACTAGGGTTAGCCACAAAATTTATGTTTTTGGGTTTCTAAAGAGAAATGAAATAAAGGAATAGCTAGAAAACAAAAATGGTCTGTGTTTGATTCATTTGTCAAATAATTTTTTTTTTAAGTTTCAGGTTTTGAAACGAAAAACAATACATTTCTTTGGTTTTTGAATGACAAATGAATTGCATACTAGCCTGTCCAATAATACCAAGACCAATTTAGCTTAGCATTAAGATTAAACACCGTTATTACCTTTCGACAAACTGACATTACACAAACGGCTAACCGTGATTCAGCCGTTTTCGGTTTTGATGATAAGCTAGCTTAATGTGACGCATTATATTTAAGTAAAATAGCTCTTCATTTTTTGAATATGGTTAGCTAATTTCTTTCAGAACGTTAAGTCAGACCGTTGAAGCCACTCTCATATCTTTAGAGTGAATGTGATGCTCTCGTGTGAACAGTTGATTAGCTTAGCATTAGTAAGACAAAACAGCTAGCTTGCCTCTGTCAAACCAACACTGTTCAAGCTCAGTCAATAAAAGAATAGTTTGACATTCAGTTAAACTCATTTGATTTGTTGTGGAGATGTAGATGAGTAGATTGATTTCATACTTGACTGTATGAAATGTTAGCTTAGCTTGGCATAAAGCCTGGAAACAGGAAAACGGCTAGCCTAGCTTTTTCCAGAGGCAATGAAATCCACTTACGAGTGTCTCTAAAGACAAATAAATGAGGATTTCTCTCCATTTTGGGTGTTTTAAACAAAGAGCATTCAATAGCAAGCTTTGAAGGTGCTAGTAGGCAAGTTTTGTTACATTTTGACCTGCTAAAGCTGAGCTAACTAGATGTAGCTGTAGCTGTTACATTAAGCTTCTGGAAGGATATGAAAGTGTTTTCATTTGTCTACGCTAAATCTGGACCAGAACTCACAATTCCAAAAATAGTCTAACTGTTTCTTTGAGGTTGATGAACTTGAGGTTTTGAGTTATTAAAGATATTAATCTAGATAAATGCTGCCTGTGGGAACATATGGAGGAACTTGTCTGTGGATTCTCCATCATTTAGCTGCTGTCCATGCCCTAATCTCTATACGGCAAAACCAGCTGCAGCATGAAGCACGAACGTCTGTAGAGTTTCCAACAAGAAGAAAGTATTCTGTTTTGTTTTTTTTTTCTTTTTGTAAATGGACCTCCATCAGTCATGCAGGCAGTGGTAGCCTGATTGTTTCCATCTGAGAGCCTAGTAACATGAAGATGGATGAGCAGTGTAAGAAAAAGATGGGAGGATCATCGACTGCAGAGTGAAGGAGTGAGACTTGGAGTTTACAGAGGAGGTGGGAGGTGAGGAATTGACAATACAAGATTGTGCATCTGTAAAAAATAGAATACAAAGCTTTGTTTTAGGCCACTTTGAAAGTGAATGCCCTTTTATTCCTGCATGGAAAAAGCTTCGCTGGCTTGTTCTGGCTGAAACAAATTGGTTCGCTTGTATTGGCAAGAAGTGGACAGTTTATCCCTGACCAGGGAGAATGGAAAGGATGGTTCCCCAGTCACACAGTCCATTCATCTGACTGACAGTCCAAAGACTTGGCTTTGTATTCTGCTCTGGCCTCGTCCTCTAAAGCATCTCCCCAGAGAGAGTTTATCTGTTGCACTACTGAGCCGGAGACAATGTGGTAAATGGATTAAGATGCAAAAAAATTACATTTTTTCCTCCCAGGATGCTGTAATTGGCCCCCTGCTTCGACGGCGTTCCCATGAGACGAAGCTACGAGATCACGCCGGTGTATTTCAGCAGGGGGAAGAAACCTGCTGCTTCCTCTGCTCGGTCTAGAAATTACTCACGAAGCCTCATCAGTCATCATCAGGAAGGACTATTCAAGTCCTACTGGGAGCGAAGATCTGAGACTCCAAAGTGACACGATAACAAGAAAGCTTGTAGAGAGCAGTGACCTGTAGAGGCTGCAACGCATTAATCTGCAGAAATGCACACATACGGGAAACATGGGCGCAGATTGAGTGCAAGTAAGCACATTAAATAGAGAAATGGAAAGCAACCAAACACAGTTACTGCAGTATGTATGTTTATTATTGATTTCTGCTTCTATTTCAGAGTGAAATATTGTACTTTCTACTTCACAAGTATAATTTTATTGCATCTAAGATAAGGACTGGAGAACTGCTTACATGTTAGTGCCTGAATAATCATCAGTGGAGACAGAAGTAATCAGATTATTGACAAAAATAAAGGTAGAAGTGTAAAAAATACTCCATTACAAACAGATTTGTAAGATTCCTAATACGCAAATTGTACTTTAAGTTTAGTAAAGGTATTCTTTGTGCTTTAGTGGCTTCTGTACAGATTCAGATTGAGAGTCTTTGTGTGCAAGTAAGCTCATTAAATAAAGAGTTGGAAAGTAACTAAGTACAAGTACTGTACTTTGACAGAGTATATCCGTTTATTGCTGCTTTCTACTTGCATTTCATCATGAAATATTGCACTTTCTACTCCATTACTGCAATATTTTTTGCATTTTGGATTAAGATCGTAGTACTCCTTACATGTTAGTGCACTAATAATAATCATTGGAGGCAGAAGTAATCCGATTATTGACAAAAGTAAAGGTAGAAGTGTAAAAAAAAATACTTCATCACAAATATATATCCTGCATTTTGTAATTTTTTTAAGAGCAAAATGTACTTCTAGCTAAGCAGAAGTGCCGTTTGTGCAGGAATGGCTTCTGTAAATATGTACATTTCTATATTTTTGACTATGTGGAAGGCTAATAAGTACTTTCTGTTCCAGGATTGACACTTACAGTGCAATTTTGAGACACTTTTTCTTGTTTTTTCTGCAATTTTTTACTCTGCCAGGTTCCTTTACTTCGCATACAATGATTTTGCATTTTAAATATTATGGTGCATTATACATTTAGGCAAAATGTGCATTAATTACCTGTAAATTAATCAGTAATATTGATCCAATAATGCAGTAACATGATCTAATCTGCAGGATGCGTAGCTCAATACTCGGTTTTTACTTGTAATAGAGTATTTATACTTGCTACCACAATACTAACATGCATCAGTCATTATTTTCCCGAACTTCTCAGCAAGTTATTGAACGTTTGAATTGTGCAGTATTTAACTTTTTACAGACACGTGCCTGTCATTCTGTCACGCTGCTGGCTGACTTCCTCATTTGCACAGAAAAGCCGCCAGTTTCTACTAACGTGGAAACGCTCTCGATGCTCCTGCACGTAAATAGATGAGAGGAATTTGAAAACAACAAGAGCGCATCTTACCGAAGTAAACCTCCTTCTGGCACCTTGGGCACTTTGGCATCTTGTTTTGTGTCGTTAACGTGGAGAAGATAAAAGTATCCTGCAGCTGGTCCACCTGTTCTCTGACTGACCACGCCTCGCTGTGAGTGCAGATGTTGCTGCGTCCTGTATTTATAGCTCCGAGGAAATAGTTGAACTCAAACTTTTCTGTTTTTTTTCCCTTCCTGTAGTGGGAGAGGCCTGTTCAGTTATTCTGGGCTTCCTCCTCTTTTATTTTACCATATAAATACGGTTTTATGGGCCCTATAATAATAAAAAAAAAAGGATGTCCTTTTATTCTGAAACACATTAGTCACTCATATATACGCACTTCAGTGCAAATTTTAGGACTAATACTTGCATTTTCTGCTACTTACTTCAGTCCGCTGTATTAATTCCATTACTGTCGCTATTTGTAAACTATGATTTCCAAAGGAAATACTGTGATGAATTAGAGAATAAGCATCCTAAAAGGGCATAAAGCTGCCAAAGGTAGCTACACTTTCACCAAAATAAAGTACTTGCTAGGTAAAAATCCATTAATGATAATGATTTCGTAATGCACTGACATCCAAGTGTCCATTTTGCAATATATTTAGCATTTTTATTAAGTGTTATTCCTATATTTCTACTCTTACAGCCATTAATTTTGGATTAAGAACCACTTTGCTTCCCAAACAAACCTTCCAAAGCATCACAAGATGTTTATAATTCCAGAACATATGAGAAACGTGTTTTTTTAAATATGCATTTCTCTTATTTTTGCAAACATCTTGATTTCTTTACCCCATGCACCACCCTCCAGGCTTATAAAACTATAGATATAAAAAAAAGGTGGAGATCAAATGTGCTTAAGTTACAACCTTTAATGAGGGTTTAGGGGTTGACTTTGCTCTGTCACCAAGGACATGTTAATATAAATGACATTGTACAATAAAATCAGGATACAGGGGATTTAAAATCATGTTTCATGACCTTGGCTAAAGTGCAGAGTGAATGCAAACTCCATGGAGCTGATAAGTAATCAGGGATGCACAGAGATGCGTTTTATACTCTGCTAGTCTACTAATTAAAAGACCTTTATGGAGCAAACTGAATTATTAATACTTTGCACAAAAAGTCTTTCTATTTAAGTTTAAACCCCTGTGGCAGCTTTATTTCTAACCAGCGCAGTGTTCAAAGCTGCTGCAGAATTCACCATAGAAATGAATACATATAAATAAAAATATTATCTTGCTAAATCAAAGTCAAGTTTTACTACTTCATTATTTATCTTCTTTATGATGAGAGTAAAGAGGTGTCACCACTGCTCTGTAATAAACCGACTTGACATGGAACTCCACCAATCTATTCACCGCTCAATGGCAGGTTAGCCCTCCTGATAAATAATCTTAGCCAAGGTGAATCAACAGAGCGGGCAGTGAGTGATCGCACACTTTTGTTCTGCTTGAAAAGCTTTGTGGAGTCACTGCAGGCTTCCTTTATATGTAGTTACAATGGCAAGAAAACGTAGGTGATCCCTTTGGATTTACCAGGATTAAGTGGTCAGAAAATATGATCCGATCTTCGTGTAAGTCACAAGTATAGAATATGTTTCAGCTAATAACACACAAACAGTTATGGTTTTTTTGCCTTTTTTTCTGGATTCACCCTTTAAACAACCACAGAGTTGGTGTTGAAAAAGAAGTGAATAGTTGGATTTAATATCAAGCATTTCAACACTCAGTTTGATTTTTGGACCATTTTTCCTCACAAGAATGCTTCAGCTCAGCCATATTCATTGAAAGTTGGGTATAAACAACTTTCTTGAAGTCATTCCACCACATTTTTTATTAGGCTACCACTGCGGTTGGTGCTTGATGTCATTCTATAGCAAGTTTACTTCAGTGCTTTGGGTCATTGTCCAACTTCTACTGATCTACAGGTGACAGCCAACCAGCCTGGCATCATCCTGTGAGATGCCTAAATTAGCTTAAATTTAAATTCAATAGCAGATAATATAGAATAATATAAGATAATAATGCCACTACCTCCATGCTTCACCATGAGGATGATGTCCCCATGTTGTTATGTGATGTCTTTTATAAATATATTCTACATAATACTGTGTGTTTTTCATAAACGGTTCAATCTTAGACCACAAAATATTGCACAGGAGCAAATTTCAGGTGTGTAGTGATATGTTTAAGAGGGGAGAAGTTAAAGCTGAAATAAATGGTGAAGAGCTACAAGTAGAGGATAAATGGTTGAACTAGAGAGACACAAATGATCAGATAATGTTTTATAGATAGCTTTTATGAACAGTTAAGACAGTTAAGTAAATGTTAAACAGTAGAAATAGTTTGGAAGCTACTGAAATACATAAACATGAGAAACAAAGGGTGAAAGTTGAAAAATCCTCCACTCAAAATGTAGTAGAGTCAATGCAAACCAAACCAGAAATTTACATTTGTATTTACATCACAATTCCACTGTATAAGCAACATTTAGTTTTTTTCTCTTTCGGGTTTTGCGTCTTTGGGTGGGTGGGCGATTTGTTTGTTTTCAAAAGCGCCACTGCACCACCTGCACCCCAGGCCACACTTTATTGACAAGAAGTTGTTGGGAAACGACAGAACAATATTCATTTTTACATAATTATTAGTGTTAAAAATTAATAAGTTCAAAAAGTTCAACTGGGAACAGGTGAATGTTGAATCCAGCAGAGTCGTAGCTGCTCTGCTGCTGGTTTGCTGTGCTGCAGGTTGACTTGTGATTATAGCATGATGATGATGATGATGAAGACTATGATGTCACACGCGTCTCCGGGTTGGACTCTGTTTTGATCCCTGGTGTAATCATTACAGCACAAGAAGATCACACCCAAACCCTGGGCGACTTTTGACCAACGGTATCAACCTAGTTTGCAAAGTTGTGTTGCTTTGTGTGTGTGTAGAGTATGTGTGTTAACTTTTACGAGGTGTCCCTGCATTGCTGCACACTGAGACACACCTTCAGACCGAAGCGAGCCTGAAGTCAGAGTTCAGTAACTTCTAAAAGATTGCACACCCTCTGTCAATCGCACACGTCGCCATGGCAACCAAACAACAAACTGATGTTATCTGAGCAACTGAGTGACATACATTTACTTGTGTTTTTTTCCCCCTTTGTTGTGCATTCTGAGGCTCTAATCAAGATGACATGTTTCCAGCAATCGTTTTAAATCTCACGTAAACACACGTTTTAACTGATATCTCTGTTGTCAGGTGCTAAACATGGAGGGATTTACTTACTTACTGTGCAGGTGTTTTCCAACATAGCCTTAGTCTTATCCAAGCTAGTAGCGTGACTAATCCGATCTTAGGCGCTGACAATCTGACTTGGCACAGCATTGTGGGAAAATGTCACACCAATAGCTGACTAAAATAATAAAGATTCAGCATAAAAATGACCTGAAACACAGATGTACCTGCAGAGACTCTTCCTTGGGATGAGAGGACCACCATGTTCTTTTCTTCATGGGATGGTTTCCATTATATGACAGACAGAAGCTCAGCTCTCCACAGATTCATCAGCGAGGTAATATCTCCCAGTCACCCAGGTAGCCGGCGGGGGTCACGCCTCAGCGGCCTGCTTTCTGCTCTCCTGGGCTTCTGTCCAGCTGCTGCGACTGATGTGTTTCTGCCTTGTAATTATATCTCACAGCGATCAGCTCTGCTCCCTTCAAATTAGACGAGATTAATGTGGAGGTCTCGTGTTCTGCATCATTGGTCGAGTACAGTAAAGACACACAAACCGCCACCACATGAAGACGTCAAGTCCACAGCAGAGACATCAGCAGGATACTCGCATGTGCACTTGTTGAGCCGTGCAGGAAGATGAAGCTTCAGTTTAGCAGCTGCTAATGGTAGCAGAACGGATTAGCCACGCCATGGTTTTGGCTCTTCTGAGGTCACGTTTCTGGTATTACAGAGGGAATTTGGGGTGTTTAATGACTTGATGACCAGGTTTAGGAGTAGTTAATTTGACTAATTTTTTAATTTAAGTCTTCTTTTCATCAGGATAGTTATCACCTCATCTGACCTGGCCTGTGTTTGTGTCCTATTAGAGGGCTTTCCACTGCTGGAATTCAAGACAGGCATGAGATTTTATAGTAGTTTTACACAGTGGTGTAGTGGTCCCTGGAGAAGTGGGTATACTCTTAATTTTCACCTTTTTTTTAAAAAATTAGTCCAGAAAAACGCCCTGTTTTAGAAACAGTGACATAGAAGACTACTCTATTCAATTTTTTCAGTCATTTCTACTTGCCCACTATTATCAAATTATCATGACTTGATTAGGAGCAGTTTGTAGTTATTACTGGTCACACAAGCAAACTGGATTAATGTAACATGTATTTATCATGAGGCAAACATGGTGTTTGTTACTTTTGAACATTTATTTAAATAAAATACTTCAAATATGAAGTTGACAGTGCATCCTTGTTCATATTTCATCATGAATAAAACTTCAATATTGTTTTAGGTCGAATCTTAAACTACCTGTCCCCATTCTTGCGTTTTTACTTACTTTAAAATCAACTACCAGCCTAGAGGTTTTCCTACATTATCCCAATCTAGCAAGCTTCAGACTTACGTTAGAATAACGTTAGCCTTTCAAAACTTTAGTCAGACTCAGCCCGACACTCAGTTTAACCCGTTGCGCTTCAGTTGCGCTTCAGTGTCCCGTCCGCGGTACACTTTGAGATCTGCATAAGCAATTTGCTAAATGTCTGAAACTGCAAACGCGATTATACAAACACTATACGCCGATGGAAAGCTTAGATTCTCATGAATCCGCCGGTATAAACCACTTTCAGATGTGATTACCACAGCGGGTAATATAAACACATTTGTCCGACAAAAAACGAATATCCATCCATCCGTTCTCTATACACGGCTTCAACGTACACAGCGCGACTCACATTTCCAGGTTCATTATTACACACGGATGAAAATATTCCACAAAAAACGGCCATAATCCAACCTTAGACATCCAGACGACACAAGCCAGTAAACTATTTTGTCCAAAACATGTCTTGAAGATGGTATATGATCCATGAATAGGTCGTTTTTGAGGAAATGCACCTCGCGATGCGCGTCCAATATTCCCTGTATTTCTCGTCATATTTTTATTTACAAATAGAATATTAGCGATTTTTTTGTACTGAAAATGGTTGGAATTGACTGCAGCTTTAACCACTGGTGACAAAATATCCTCTCCTTGAAATGTGCAGTCATGTTGCCAGTAGTTTAAAACAATGATTCATTTGGAAACCACCTTAAAACTTACCTGAGAATTATATCGTCCATGAAAGTAGGTTCGCTCGATACGTGCCACTCACTTGAAAGGTGTTTATTCTGACTTTCTTGCATTTCCGCGCATCTTTCAAGCAGACCTGTCAATCAACTGGAGTGCCACAGAGGTGTTAGCAAAATTTTCCTCTGTATGACCCGCCCTACTCTGCCTCTGATTGGCTCATCCCTAAAGTTAACCAATCGAATCAGTGAAGGTAGCATGTACCAGCCAATTACAGGCAGAGGAGGGTTGTTCATGGCTTCATCAACCTTAAGGAAAAGAGGGCTACCTGGCACACAGATATTACTGAATGATGCGCACCAGGGAGCATTAGAAGTGGGTATACACAATGCTAACTGAAAAATAAGTGGGTATACGCCGTATACCGCCGTATACCCTGGACTACACCACTAGTTTTACAGCAATAACCTTGTAAACAGCTCTGTCAGGTTCTTCTACTTTCCTTGCTGTGCAAAATCTGACAGATTTGACTGGAACGGGAACTCAGCGTGAGTCGAAACAGCAACAAATTGTAGTTATTAATTGGATAAGAAAGTAAAAGTAGAAAAATAGATCATTTGTAATGTTAGTCTATGAAGCAAATTTGACATTTTTGATAGCGACATTTGAGTGGAGAAGACTGTAACTTTACAAGGATATCAAGCGGGCAGAAAAATGGTGCATGTTTTTGTCATGTCCGATCAGCATTTGTCCTCTAGGTGTAAGTAGTCGCAGTATTTGCTTCTCTGTTAGCTGAAAACAGACCTGTAAGAGGTTCTACTGGGTTGGTTCCTGTAGTCGAATGCATCCAAGTGTTTTATCTGCTTCATTGCTCTCATCACTGCCATTTTCAGACACAACACTTGAAAAAAAGTTTGCATTTTATTTGCTGTGTATTTCAGCTTTAAAATACCACCTCAGAAATTCACAACTGCTTAGAAAAGTCTTAACAATAGGTTTGAAAAAATGACAGTTTATTTCATGACAGAAAAGATTAAGTCCATGCAGTATGTAAAAATGACATCATGTTTTCCTCCACGAGCGCAGTCACACTGCTTTTTTTTATTTTAGAACAAAGTTCCAGTCACATCATTCAAACACATGCTAACCATGCAGTGACCTTTAACCAATAAAATCCGTATGATCCATGTGACACTTTTGCTCAAACTCCCCCAAAATTACTTGCAGGGCTGCAAAATGATCGCAATAAATTTCTTGTCTCAAAATAGCGTCCGCTCTGCTTGTTTAATATTTTGTCTGGGTTTTGTTGGATTTCTGAGCAGCAGTGTGATTATACGCAGTGATGGATGGATCAGGGAAACAACGCGATGCAACATGGTCTGGTTTTAGGTAAAGATGGAGTGAAGGAAAACAGGCGAGGCAGGGTGTGGGCCGTCACTCCTACAGATCCGTCAGATGGAGACCCAGAAGAGGACGAAGACACTGTGTCCATTCAGGGAAACACATGATGTCAGACTGGCTGAGTCATGGCGGGAGGTGTTTCAGGTTCACACGCCTAGAAACTCTGATCTGTGTCCGGTTTCACACTTCATGTACTGTACGTTCAGATGTGTTAGCATGGACACACAAAACACAGGGAAGGATGCCGAGTACATTTACTTCCAGTGTTTTTATGTCTCACATATGCTGGTGAGGATTATCACCCAACTGTGGAGTTACTTGAACTTTATGGAGCTTTTTTAGCATCTTTCAGCTCATTGTTTTGGTTTTATGTACCACAGTTTTGTAGTTTCGATCAATCCCACTGCTTCATCCACTTCATTAGATAGCGTGAAGCACAGAGACTAGATCTTACATATTCTATAATTGCTCTTGCTCAGTAGACAGAACAGTTCTCTGCCTTGTTGCAATTGAAAGACCAATCTTCAATACTGGATGACAATGTCTTGTAGAAACCTGTGTGGTGGCTTCTCGTGTCCTCACCATCAGCCTGCAAGAAATGCTAATAAATGCTTGTGTGTAATAAATTCTTTCATCGTAAGTTAAACTGATCCTACCAGCTCGACATAAAGCATCTATAGTGACTTAGTGAGTGATGGCCTTCAGGTGACTAGAAATATGACTCCAAGTGAATGCCAGCAAAACTGACATCTGTTGATTGAGTGTTTCAGTGTTTGCTGTTTGTCTGTGGGCAGGTTGAAATACAAGTTTGAGCCACTACTTAATTTGAAATTTAAATTGTTTGAGACTTCTACTTGCTGCTCTGCTGAATTTGACAGTTGTATATTACATTTTTACTGTCTATTTTTGCATCTACATAATCTTTGAATCACAAAACATGATAATAGAGGTTAATAATAAATAATAATAGTAAAAAAAAATTAATCGTGTAAGAGGTTTTTTTAAATATTGGGAGAACTCTGTAAGAAAAGGGAAAATATTTGCAAATATCTGTAAAAAAAATTGACTTTTAAGGAGATTTAAATACAAAAAATGTAATTTTGCAGTCAAAAATTGCAGAAGAACAAATTGATATTTGTGAAAAAATGTATTTTTGATGCAGACCTTGTTTATAATTTTGCCCTGTTTTGTTGTCATTGTTTTAACATGTAAATTACTACTTTTTTGTGATTTTACTATATTCGATATTTTCTGTCATTTTAAAAAAACATGTCAAAGCTATAAGATTACAGATGAAAAATATGATTTTGCTTTCATTAACATATAGAATTTTTCTCTTAAATTACAACAAATATTTGTTTGTTTGTTTTTTTGCTTAGTTAAATAGAGAAAATAAAAGTATTTTCACATTCGAGCATTGTTTAAGAACAGATCACTTTTTTAAAAAACATACAGACTTTCATTTTTAAATGAATCCTTTTTGGGATTTACTAGAATTCATCTGTAATTTTTAAAAAGAAGGGAAGATCTGTAAAATAAAAATAAACTGTGGGATTAGATGTAATGGAAATTTCTGCATATCAAAAGTTGGCACTTCAGCTGTAAGGTCGGTTTAGTTGCTGGTTGTTTAAGAACATCGAGCCACAACAACATCCACAACAAGGTCTTCTGTCCCTTCTTGTCCATCCTCCTTCACTAACCCCTTACTCTTTTGTGCTCTTTCTTTCTTTCTTTAGCTTATCTGAGAACCTGATAATCACCAAAACTCCACATCTTCACACTGCCGATGAACTCCAGGCTTTTCCAGAGTCGCTGTCTTCGCTCTTTATCTCTCCTCACTTTTGATGCTTCCATTACCTCACCCTCCTCTTTAGTTTCCTGTGAACTGGAAACGCTGGACCATCTGCACTTTGTTGTGGTTGCCGGGCTGATTAATGATCTTTGGGTTTATTCCCACTTCAGAGGTAAAATGCTTGACTGGTTCTGTCAATCAAGACTACAATAATACCTGCTAATCATAAGCTCACTGCATGTCTGTTGTTCTAACCTGTAATGAAAAACTGCACATTTGGAACAGTTCAATGTACTAATGAGGTCTTTTCCCCACGCAACTCCATTTGTAAAAGCTCTGACATGTCCATTACAGGCTGTATTAGTGATGCTTTTCTGTTAGACTTTGTGCTTTCATGAAAGTTTTCCTCAGGTGCCCTGAAGATCATCATCACTCAGCTCTCTGACATGTTTGAGGAGTCGTTTATCTCACGTCACTTCATCTTGGAGGCATTTTTTCTCTTTCATCATGCTTAGTTTTACTTACCCTGTTTGAACATGCATACCACTAATGTTCAGTTGGAAGACTGATGGCTTCTTATAGAACTATAACTGGATAAAGTGAGTGACTGTTGTTGTAATGGGGAGTAAATCCATGACAACAGTGATGATTTTCTGTTGACGTGAAGCATCTACCTGCTGCTAATCAGCTTTATTGGAGCAGGAAATTATTGTAAGTAAGAATGCTGCTGCAACACTTTAGAAGTTATGAAATTTGTGCACAGAATTTAAAATATTTGTGATTTTTAAACCACTAAAGAGATTGAAAAGAGTCAAAATGCTTGTTATAGACCTATCAGATTGTGTGAGATGGATCTGTTCAGATTTTGTGCACCAACTTCTCCAAGTTATTTTTAAAATGTATGTTTCCCACTGTTGTTTATTGTTAAAAACTGGCATTTAATTATCCCTCTGAAACTTTGTTTTTGTCAGCTTTATCTTATCTTTAGCTTGTTTATCAGATTAAGCTGTATTCTTCCCTTTTAAATCAGCTTTATTAGCCAGTTTTAATTGCCTTGTGTGTCTTTTTCTTGTACTGTGAATGGCCTTGTTGTTAAAAAGTGCCATAAAAACAAAGTTACATCTTCTAGATTTTAACCAACAACCCTCCAGTCATGAGGTTTGTGCACATTTCTTCCCATGGTTGCAAAGTGTCACTTAAATATTTCACACGCTCTGTGCAAGAGGTCAGAGATGGCAGACAAGTTCAAACCATGTGTGTCTTGGATGCATTTCAGTTGTGGCCCCTCAATGTAAACAAATACACACATGTACGCACACATTTACACAGATGTATGTACAAATACTGCAGGTCGGGGAATGCAGAGGTCAAGCATTTGAATCTTCATGGGAACTGTCAAGTGCGGAAGGATAGAATTGGGCGTCATCAAGATGAAAACAGGGCTGCGGATGTTTTATTGATTAAAAGGATTCAATGAAAACCAATCAGATTTTGCAAATTCAAAACAGCCATTTAAGCTCACTGCGCTCCGGTAAACCGCCGTCATTAAGACCCATTTAATGCTGGGACCTGGCATGAGCTCAACTATTTAGCAGGAAAAGAAAGGTCAAACAAAATAAACACTGTGGTAAGCTGCAATTTCCTTGGCAACCGGTAATTGTTTGTTGGGACATTTGTGTCCGCTGCCATGGCAACAGTGAGTTCCTCAATAACAGGAAATGAGGAGGCTTCTTGTTTCGGAGCGCATGATGTGATCATTTCCTTTTAAAGACATGAAAGACAGTTCACTTTAAGTCGCTTCAAATCAAATGGAATAGTAGATGAAGAAGAACCAGAGATGAAAGTCAAAAAGAACAAACATCTGAAGTGTTTTTAAACTTACTAGCATATATTATAAGATAAACAATGAAAAGTGCAATTTCAAGCATACAATGAATATTATTAATATAATATTATGATATATACTAATTCAGGGAAAAAACCTCTTCTTTGGCAATAGTCAACTGATCTCGGCTGCAAGTTTACACTCTAGCAACCCCAGCTGCTATTATTTGACTCAGCATTGCATTTAGACACTTGGTTAGTCCTTATGCTAATGAAAACCGTTAAAGGAAAATTCAGCTGTTAGACAGAAATCCTTATTTGGGCATAATCATCCTTTAAAATATAACTATTCAAACAGAGAGTAATGCTTTGGGTTGAATGAACTTGTAAAATCTTAGGTCAGTATACATAAAGTAGTATTTGGCTGCAAACTTGTAAAACCATAAACTGTCAGACAGAAACTAGAAACTAGTATTTTTGGCTGAATTTAAACTCTAAATATTCAGATTATAAGTAATATTTTGGTTGGAAAAAACCTTTAAAAGCATAAATTGATTGACAGAATGTACCATTTGGATTAAATAAACCCTTAAAACTAAATAGTCATACATAGTTTAGTATTTAAGGTGGAATTATGCCCTAAATTTCTGCACAGAAAGAACTGTTGTTGGTAAATAATAAACCTTTAAAACTATAAATATTCTGACAGAAAGTAGTTTTTTGGAGAAATGAACCTTTAGAACCACACCTTGATAGACAGGAAATAGTATTTTGGGTCAAATAAACCTTTAAAACCATAAATTGTTAGACAGGAAGTGGTATTTTGGGTGGAACAAACCTTCAAAACCATAAATCGTTAGATAGGAAGTAGCATTTTGATAAGGATAGACTTTTAAACTGTAACTGTTTACAACGAGTAGTATTTTGGATGGAACACATCTTTAAGACTGTTTGGACAAAAAGTAATATTTTGGATGGACTGTACGTTTGAAACCATAAATTGTTCCACAGAAAGTAGTATTTTGGGTGAATTTTTTTTTTTACAACCAACAGTCTTGTACTCTAGCAGTCATCCAGTTCAATAAGTGGCGCTTCCACTAAAACTGCACTGCATTCTCCTCTACTGCAGAAACAAATCACTTCAGCTGCTGGAACTTATCTAGAATATTAAGTTTATATTTTGAAAAAAGAACCAAAGATGGGGTGACCACTTTGCCAAGGTCCTGCCCTTGAGTGGAAGTCTATGCAACCATGTTTATTTTAAATATGTGTTGGTTTTGACATCATTCATAAGAGTTTATTATATTTTTTGAGAACTCTCAAATTCTCTTCAGTGTTAATGCAAGAATTAGGATGTATGCTTTTGCCAGCTGTAGAAGAACTACTGGACTCTGTTCTTTCCCTGGACAGAAACACTGTAAACTTCCTACCCTTTCCTACCCTGGTGAGTGTGCAAACTGATAGACAGCTGATGCTAATGCTAACACAAGCAGTAGCAGTAAACTTGCTTACATTGTTGTCTTGCTAACTATCCACAAACCAGACATTTTGAAATAATTTACAGCTGTTTCTGCTGATAATAGTATTTGTTTATAATTCTGTTAGGTAATATTTGATAATTAAGCTAGATAATAAAATAATTTACTAGAAAAATCGAAAAAGTCTGCTATAGATGGTGTTTCTGACCAGCTGAGACATTGCTTAAAAGAAAAAAAAAGTGGCATTTTCAGGTAACTGAATTGTTAGCAAATTGAGGTAAAATTAGCTTAATTTCTTGGCAAGTCACAGCTCATAATACTTACAGCAACAGCTTTCATTTCACTCAAGTCTGTCTGTAGTTAAACACATTGCAACATTAGTCAGTTTATAAATACCAAAATAAAACATTCACACTAAGGACATATCTATAATAAATCTGTGATTTAAAAATGGCACATGTACTAAAATAAAGCAAGTAGCCTGCTGCTTACATACATCAGATAATATATTTTACCCTGGAGTGCCTGTATATCATCAACATCTGGTTCTGGAAATGCACTATATGGCCTCACAGTTCCCCCTGGGCCTTGAGATTTGTAGCACATACTTGCTCATTCACAGCACTGTAACCTGCTTCACATAATTTGTTTCCTGTCTGAGAAAGAAACATCATATTTCAGTCCTAACTACACAAGTCTGGCTTGCACCGGCAGCTCTCAGCCAGCCAGATATCTCGCTCGTTGACAGAAAGTGCCTGGTGATAAGCTGCTTTTATGCTCCTTGTCAACATCCTCGTGTCAACCAGGGATAGTTTGTGATGCTTCGGTTGTGACGAGGCCAGGACGACAGCAGCGTCTCGCCAGCAATTCCAAACCCGCCCTTCTTCTTAGTTAAAAGCCTTGGTTTTCACAATATCGCTTCAAAGTTGCTGTCAAAGGCCGCTTTGCTGGAAGTCATTAGCTGAATAGTAGCCAGCAGAAAGGTATGCTGGTTCAAATTAAGCGGTGTTTTATTCTGAAAAAGCATGACTCCAATTTTCCACAGTTGCTTTGTATAAAATAGCTGAAGGTGGGGTAGTATTTTGAATGAAAGCTCAGTAGAAATCAGTTTAAGGCTGTGGAACAATGCCACACGTTTTAATGGCTTTTAGTGGTGTTCTCGTTTTCGCAGCACTCATTTTACATGTTTCCTGCTGCAGTCTGAAAGCTGCCTTCTTGCGTGTTGTTTAATTTTTTTCATCCTCGAGAGGTATTTGGTAAATTTTTTAACTGCCTGGTCGAATTACAAGACCTAAGATGCCAGTATGTTTCTTGTCAGACGGTAGAAATACTTTAGTAACCACACGTGGCTTTGGTTGGTGTGGTTTCCGATTCTGTTTGACAATTTCTGTACCTTTCCAAAACCTTGAACTAGACTTAAGACCCTCTTCAAGCTGTCATTGGACAGCTGTACAGAGGTGAGAAAGAAGCTCTTGGGCTCTTTTTTCATTCTTCTCACAATTATTTCTGTCGTTCTGTGTGTGGAGTTGTTATTGCCTCTTCCTTTTCACACCATTGACTGATGATTACCAAGGCTCTGGTGTCACGCTTGGTGCTCTGTGAGGCTGAAGCTAAATGCTAACGTCAGCAAGCTAACATAGGAGGTGTGATCAAAAAGTTGTGATACTGTTTGTGATGTGTGTGCACTAAATGTATCACAGTTGTGTAGATGCAGCATGTACAAGTAACTGTCACGAGTCAGGAGATTGTATGTCTCTGCACTATCAACAGTGGGACTTGTGCTGTCCATGTTTTCATGACCATTGGTAGGTGTGTATTTGTGACTTCTCAGCAGACCTCAAACTGGAGTGGAGAAGAAAACATCAAATTATGTGTCAGTCAGAAACTACCTTCATGTTGAGGGTCATTACGGTTGAAAGCAGGTTGGTCTGCAGCTACCATCAAGTGAAGAAACAGCAGTTTTAACATGGAAGAGCCTGCAGTTTCCAAAATTGGATAAGTTGCATCAGACTAGGAGTGCTCCAGGAGAATATTGGTTGTTTTATTCAACATTCGGGTGGTTGTGCACCAAGAATTCAAGCTCCAGGGTTGAACTATTAAGGCCGAGTTGTGTAAAGTCTTGAGGTTTCTGAGTGACCACATTTGACGCAAATATCCTAAACTGTGGTACGATGGCATGTTGGTGCTCCAAAGTGAGTCCGATGTACGTCACATCAACACAATCATCATCGGTGTTGCTCCCTGTGGCTTCTTACTCTTCTCCAAAATTATATTCAAATTGAAAGGTTGGTGTTTGGGCACAGTTTTGGAGCTTATTGATGGTGCTTAACGTTTACCTAACAGATTTCCAGGAAGCGCTACAAACATTGCAGGAGCACTTGGAGCTGTGTATTGCTGTACAAGTAGACTACTCTGATGGATATGGCGGCCTAATTCAAATCAGGTGGATTTTTTAGGCAGTCTGAATTTTTTAATCACTCCTGGTACTCACAGTGACAATGTAAGCAAGCTGTTGTGTAGTTGGTTGTATTGAGAATGTTCACACAACATATTAGCATGTGAACAATTGCTAATAAGTTTTTGACCTGATGATATAGTAAATGTTAAATTAGTACAGTTTATCCTGTGTGGAGCATAACTTTCTTTATAAATTTTCATGGCAATATAAGCAATATTTACTCGGAGGTTTCACTCAAAACCACAAATGTCAAAGTTAAGATGTCAGTTAATTACAATGGTCATTATGATTCATCTTCTTGGAAATTATATTTTGACTAAATTTTATGGCAATCCATCCAATAGTGAGATAATTAGAGGATAAATTGACTTTGCAATTCCTACATCCATGCCACAAGTGTAGTCCAAATATAATAATAACACCAATTATGTACTTAGTCTTATTATTTTCAGGTCACGGCTTAAGTTTTCCACTTGCATGAGGTGATTAGAAATTAGACAGTGGAAACAGTGTTGGCTAAATATTTACACCTTGTTTGACTTGGCATGGGTTTCCTCATCCATCTCAATAAGCGATTAAAAGAACACAATCCTCTCTTTGTCCACTGGCATCCACAACGTCTACCGGCCACAGTCAGTAAATCAGGTTTCTGTCCTCTGCAGCTACGAAGACAGCTCCCATTCACTGAAACCAGCAGAACAGCGTCCATCCTCACCGTAGATCAAACCACTTTTCACTGAAAGGTGTCAAATAACTCCTGACCATGAGCCCTGTAATTTAGCACCTGTTGACAGCCACTCAGTTGTTCATGACTTTCCTTCTGGTGCCTCCTCTGTTCATTAGAGCTCACATTTGGCTGTGGTGCCAACTCACGCTGCTTTATTTCACTGCCACGAGGCCTATTAAAGATAAGAAAAGTCCAAAGAGAGATTTTTATATCGTTTGGAGCATAAATGGCAACACATTAACGCAAACATGGGATTTGTAGTTGCTAGATTGGGACTCATTTGTCAGGTTTTAGGAACTCATTTGGTCTCGTCTCACCTCATTGTAGATTTGGCATGCAGTCAAAACTATCACACGTCTGAAAGGATTTCCAACCGGGCAGCTCCGAGCCTGCTTTTCTTTTTGTTTCTTGGCCTTCTGACAGTTTACAGTTGGTGGACACATTGTGCACTGCATCACCAGGCTCTGACTTGGACAAAAGATAGCTCATAAACCCGTCTTGTGCAACACTTGGCGACTATTTCCATTATCTGTGTCGGTGCCAAATTGGCCTTGGAGGCTGGCGGATACTCCAGTGTTTTTCATGCCTCTGCCATGGTGACCAAAACCGCTGAATAATATTTGTAAGAGAGCATCAGGCTTCTGTTTGAATAGCTGGCATCTGTCTGATTTTTGTTGTAGGTTAGAGTCAAAACCCCACATCAGCACTGTCCTCAGTCAACTTTGAATAATCTTTGCTTTTCATGCTCTCTCCTTTTAGTTTGGATTTGTTTCTTGGAAGTCATTTTCCAAATTAATTGTTGCCATGATTTTGCTGTTTATTTCGGCTTGCATATAATTTGACACAGTTCATGCACACAGACACGAGAATGGTATCAATTTCCACGTTTCAGCTGTTGAGCCAATAATAAAAAGTGATTGCAGTTAGTAACTGATCGGACTGGACCTTCTCCAGTTTGGAGCCGTCGGGGATTCCAGTCAGCAGAAAAAATCAAGTGGTGATGTAAAGATTTGAATCTCAAGTCTTAAGATAAAGCCACTGCTGAATGTTCTTAGACGGAAATTTTAAAAACGCGTTGATATTTGTGAGTAACGTCATTAAAATTACAGTCACCTCCAGTTTTCTTTCTTGGCTTTACCGTCAACGTTGCTCACAACTCCCTCCAAGATCTCAACTATATTCTGCATTTTTTTTCCCCTTTTTTGATAATTTTTTAGCACATTTTGTCCTACATATAACAGGGCATATTGCTATTTGTTGTCCATGCAATAAGAATGTATGTCGCTTATCGTTTTTGCAAGATTATTGGAGGTATTTACCACCAGAAATCTAGATGCCACTGTAAGGTTTCTGCTCCTTCCTGAAAATCTGGGCACAAGCAGTGGAAACTTCTCTTTATGTGTGGTTTGTCCAGGTTTCCAGTAGCCTTCAGGTTTGTTCCAACCTTAACTCTTTGCGAGAAAACAGAATAAACATGCTTCCCTAAATCTGAGTTGAGTTAATCAAGGGCAGGTGGCTGTTGGAGAAAGTTATCATTTTTAGGATTAAAACTGCCTCAGTAATGGCTTAACTGTAAGGAGAATTAACCAAACGCACTTTCAGAAGGCTACAGAGTCTGGAAAGTGCCACCAATCCTAACTGGCAATTTTCATGACACAGCGGTTTCACTTTGATTCTTTTAAAAGCTTCACGGTTAGTTTCAGTCTCAGCTGAAACTCCACTCGAATCCCAAACGCTGAAAGCGATCGTCGACCCGACGGCTTTGAATGGCTACATTTTTATCCTGTTAATGCCACATAAATCCCACTTCAGATCGATCACCGGGCTAATGATTCACAAAGTGCGCGAAATTACATGTTTGTCTTCTCCTTCTTCTCATATGTCATGTTAAGGAGAGGCAGCAGTGACCAGCGACGGGTTGTAAATCTCACCCAGGCTCGCTTCATGGTCGACTGACGCAGTTTGGACGATAAAAAAGTTACAGTGCTGCACTTTATTAAGCTCATAATGTATTAGAAATTTAGCAGGATGTATTTATAACCATCTAGAACTCATGAGTCAGTTTTGTTTTGATTCCTGTAATCAGGGAACAAAAATGAAGCAGTGTGAATGTACTCACAACCTAATGAACCAGATGTGCAATCAGAGACACCCATTACCACTTAAAGCAATCGAATTTCAACCTGAAGGAACGCTTAGATCTGCTAGATTTCCTACATTCTCTCGTTTGACGTATCCAACAGGCTTGTTCTTCACTCGCACACTTTCCCATGAGCCATTTTTAGAATATAAGTTGGCCAAAATGACTGAATGCTGTTATTTTGACCACTGTACAGTATGCTCTGTGCTCGAGAGTTCCCTTAGTAAATGGAAAACACAAGATCTCATGATGTTAATGCCTAAACGCTGCCGGAAAACCAATCAGCGTTTGCCTCGGACTGAACCTGTGAATGCCAGTGAATGTCAAGTTGCAGTCGGGGAGCCATAAATCACCCGCCATTCGTATCTGTTTGTCTGTATTTCCATAAACTTTTATGAAGCGGGTTCAACAACTGAGAAATATTATACTGCGGAGAACTGGCGAGAGTTCATGCGCAAAGTAAAAAGCAAAGACAGGATTATATAAGAAGCAGACTGCCTTGCATTAACTGAATACCGTGATAGTTTTATTTTGACAGTTTGTTTCTTTGTCCGCTGTGCGCCGTCTCTTTTTTCACATCCATAAACAATAATCCTGGCGGTTTCTATGTAACTATGACCCTAATGAAATGCACACAGTGTGAAAGAATTTATGGAAAGCTGAAACTTGACTCTGAACGTGTATTTTGTTTGCTGTTGCTGCTGCCAGATTTATATCCACACATGGAGGCAGGCCATCTTTGGGGTCTTCTGTTTACGGCTGCTGTTGTTCTCTTTGTCTCATTAAATACGGCCAGAAAATCAGTATGAACTGTGTGATTTAATACAGTAATCCTTGCAATCTGTGCATGAGGAACGAAAAAGTCCAGTCCCAGTGTGGGTTTAATTTGTCGTCAAGGCTAAAATGTGCGGCTTTTAGCCTGACAGGACCCAGAGCAGTAAGGCTCACCTTCAGAAAACCATTCATTCAGCTCCATCTGGATAAAGATAACCCTCCATTTTCTAATTTTGTAATAGTCTTGTGTGATGTGGTCCGGTTCAGGCCCCTGTGTGAGCTGCATCTCAGGGAGGGAACTGGATGTTGCATTGAACAGATCACCAGATACCGAGACGCGTTTTGAAGTTGGCGTAGATGGAAATTGATTCTGACAAATGCTTACCATGCAAACGGGTCCATCTTGGTGTGTTTTCGACCTCGTTGTGGAGGAGGGAAAGTTTGACTTTGCATGTGCGCTCATTTTCACTGGTGACACAAGCAAACATTTACATCTGGGAACTGCAATGGGGGGATATGTTATACAGTGCCTTGCAAAGGGGAAGGCGAATGTTACTGAGTCTGCAGTCAGTCCAGGTTCAATATGCCACTGTCAGGCTGAAACACTTGCTCACTTGAAATATACTGCTTGCCTGCATTAGCTAAAAAACAGTTTTCTACATTCAAACTGCATGTAACTGTCTCAGAGACAAGTTCATGTAAATGAGTTCATAAATGTATTGTTTTTATACTATTTTATATTAAATGTTGTTCAGAGTACAAAATGTGATTAAAAGGTATAAATAGTGTTAAAATGTTTTTAACAGTGCTACCACAAACGTTAAAAATTAGAGGATGTGAGGTCATAGTTTGTCACATGACCGGATATAAGGCCAAGGCGCAATCCCCTGTGCATTGTGGGTGTTAAGAGAGGAAGAATTGAGAGAAGACGTGGACATGCAGCCCAAAATGTGCATATGGTTTGACAGGCGCACACGGTAACTGAATTCACCTTACTATTGTGTATCATTTGTATTGTTATGACTTGGAGAGGAGCATTTGGGTCATGTTGTGTTTTGTGTTTGTAGTTTTCACGATGTCCAAGGAAGAAGAAGAGATTAAAAAATCTTCTAAAGACGTCCGTATGAAGCGTGGTCTTTTAATGCGTCAAACCAGTGCGCTTACACTGCACATGTGTCACCTTTAGTGATATAAAAATAAGGATTTTAGCACATGGAGAATCTTGGTTAACATTTCTGGAGTTTTGTTTCCACAGATCCCACAATATTTTGGAAAATTTGCTTAATTTTTAGCCTTGTTAACATTCTCATACAGGGTTTTTTTGTGTTCTTATCATGAATGAAATAAGCAGTCAATGACATTTTTGAAACTGAAGGATGATTGTTTCAAAAACACTAATTTGGACTTCTAGGGTTTTATACATAACAAACTTAAAGAATCAATCCTGTCAACTTGCAGAGAGGAGTTCTCAGTATCATTCTTCTTTTACAGAATCAGTTCCTGGTTCAAACTTGTATGGCTTGCTTGCTTAGAGCTCAGTAGCATTACTTCAAGGTAGGAAGATATTATTTTAATGTCAAGAACCTCTAAATATCTAGCTTTGACACGTAGGGATGAGTTTTTAGGGGCTGACTTTGCAAGTTACTGTTGGCTGAATGGAAATAGTCAGATAATTAACCAGACATGATTTGCAGTTAATGTCTGAGCACACACTGTTTAAACACAATGAACTTGCGCTTTGGTGCTTTTGGCTTTGGCATAAAACTAAAGATACCCATCCTCTAAACTCTACATCATGGAAAACTTTAAAGCTAGCTTGAAAAACTTTTGCCCCATCTGCGAGGTAGTTAAATAGCTCATAAATACACAACATCACAAATAAAGTAGGAACTTATCAGCCATGCTCATCGCAGACACTGCAAAGTTTCATTTTTAAGGCGAGCCGTTTTCTTTCCTGTTGGGGAAAACCATGAAAATCTTGTGGTTTTCCTTGATCGATTTCTACTCGGGCCAAATCAAATAAAGGTTCTTGCGGTGGGGAATTTTTGAGCCACATTTCTGGCAGCCATACGAGTCCTGAGCAGCCCCAGACCAGTGAATAGTCAAGCTGTAATAGCAGGTTAGTCCTACAAGAAGTATGGATCTTCAGACATGTTTGCATCTGGATAATAATACATTTCTGTCTGATCTCTGTTTTCCTAAACTTCCTGCTCCAAAGACGATGACATGGAGTCATTACTTGATTCTAATTTCTGTTCAGAGATATGTTTTAACAGAAAAGAATCCAGTCCAAGTCATACAAAAGTGAGATGTTCAAAATAACTTGGAATGTTGCTTGTCTGAGAAACCGGGGTCTCCTTGGCAACCGCCTCCTGATAACACAAACAGGCCTCGATTCATTCCCCTCGGCAGGCAAATAAAAGGGGAAAGCAGTGAACTTTTTTTTTTTTTTTTCCTAAAGTGATAAGCTCTAGACGGTCCCTGTGGTGGGCTTTCATTATGTGGGAACTCTGTGAGACCACTGAAGAAGTCTGTGAAATGATATCAGAGCAACAGCTGTGGCCTTTGCAGGGCTGAGTATGCAGAAGTCACATCATGTCGGTGTTCTGGTCTTTGTCTCATCTGGTGACTTCAAGTTACTAGAATAATGGGAAGATGTGAAACAGCGGACTTCTAACTTAAAACACAGGAAAAACACCAGGAAATAATCAGTTTTAAAGGAGAAGTGAAACTTGAATTCTTCCCATTTTTTTTGTGTGGAAGTGTAAAACCATTTTTGGACATATTTGTGGGTGTTTGACTGACATTTGAAGGCCAGGGTTGCTATGCGATCCACTGTTAGTTTTGGTGACGCAGTACGACTGGAGAACATGTTGAATACTAACGTTTATACAAGACAATGAATTGGATGTGTTGCTTCAAAGTGATTTTAAACACCCTTTATAATATTGACAACATCAACATTAGGCTGGAGCCATTAGTCTGCAACATTAGGCAGCCTTTCACTGCAGGAACTTGGACCAGGTGGGACACGAACATTCACAAGAACCAGCTCATTTAGTCTTCCTGTTTCTGTTGTGGTGTAGAATTTGACAGTCTTGACTGCAATGTTAACCCAGAGTACGTTAAAACATCAACAAATTGCAGCTACTGGACTGTTTGAGAGAAGATTGCTACTCAACAAGGACATCAAAAATAGAAAAAATGACTCTTGCTGTCTTCTCCAAGTTTAACCAATCGCACAGCAGTAATTCAGAGTAGCTCAAAATTCATCGAATAGAATGCTCTTTTGTCCCCCAAAAACAGCCCAGACAAGGTTGTGGAGGTGAGTTTTTATTGCATGCACTTTTCTTCCTTGTGAAAACTGACACAAACATTACCCACAATGCAAATTAACAAGGTGTGTGCTGAGTTATGCTACTAATGGCCAAAAGCCTCGACATGCTGCCTTAAGCAGAGACAATTAGCAGACTGTTGAAGTTGGGTAAAGCTCTTTGTAACTCTTTAATTTGAGGCGATTTATCAGGCTTTGTGCAGATCCTCTTTGGAACTATAAAGTGCTTTACACAACCTTTTTTCTTGTATTCAGTAGCATTTCTCAAGTGCTTTCCATTGCAAGAACTCAGTTCAGGTGAACTTTTACTGTAATCATTTCTTTCATCCATTCTGTTTACGTTGCAGTGTAAGATCTGACTGTTTCAATTGCAATGTTAACTCTTAGTGCAACAAATTATCAATCAATCAGTCAAACTAAAAATTTACAAAACAATACTGGACGCAAATCTAGTTTTCTGAGGATGTCAGAAATAGCTCAACTGGGAAGGTATGTTAGCCTATAGACCCCTTGCAGTGTTTACTAAGGGTGCTTTCACACATACGCATTTTGGTCCGCTTAAAGCGGACTGGAGTCCGCAACACCAGCAAGTATGGTTCGTTTGGGCTGGTGTGAAAGCAGACCAGATGTTTTTGGTGCGGACTAAAGAACCGGACCGAGATCACCTTTGAGAGGTGGTCTCGGTCCGCTTCTATGTGAACTCCAGTTCGGTTCGCTCCTGGTGAGAACACAAACCTGTCTCCATTTGGACTGGTTTGATGGCGCAGCAGACGTTTTGGTCTACGGGAGTTTCCGTAGCAACCTGCACGGGGAATTTTGGGATAACGATAACATCTTGCAATGCATCTTCTCCGTGCCAAAAACAACTGTGTAATGTTCTCGTACCGAATGCGAGCTTCATGCTGGAACAACAGCAGTATTTGTGCTTGCTGCATAAAGCAATGATACGAATATATAGCAACAAGAAGGAACAGGAGAACATAGTTCATTGTTTACGAATAAACCTCGATCCATGGAATAAACACAACCTGTTGTTTTCTTCTGGGATTTTTCCCTCTTCACATGCTGCGCCAATCAGCGTTCACCTACGTCATTATTTTTGTGAACAGCGCCGCCAAACGACTAGGGGGAGATATAACATTCATCGCAGTTGGTTCAACTGCGAAAACACTGGTGTGAATGCGAACCGAACCAGTTGAAATTAGCAACATTGTAACAACTTTTGGGTCCAAACGAACCACTCTAACGGACAACAGGTGTGAAAGCACCCTAACACAAGGTATGCGCGCGCTCACCCTGTGCAGGAGCTCCTCCACATTCCACTTTAATTTAATGGGTGAGCCAGTGTCTGACAATTGGGGTGTCTCGGAGTTCCCTGAACAAGAACAGAAAGATAGCGTTTAGGAAATTGCACGTCTCGGCTTTGGCTGCATCAATGGGCTCGCTTTGAGAAGGCGGTGGCGGCTGTTGTTTGGGGCTGCCGCCGCCGACAGCCGCCTCCTGCTGCCTGCCGGACACGGCCTCTTGCTGTTTGGATGCAGCAGATGGTGTGCTGTCCTGTTGCTGCTGGCCTGGTTTGGCATGTTGGGTATTAAAGTAATCCTTCAATGCGTTATCAGGCACTACTTTGACATACTGCACTGTCCTGCTAACGGGCTCAGGGCTTCTCCGGTACATCAGCAGGAACTGTAATATCAACGTAACGACTGCTCCGGAGAATGCGGAAATCAGAATTAAGTAAACCAAACGTTTAGCCGCAGTAACAAAGCAAATTCCACCTGGTCGCTCTCACAGCTGCCATATCATCTGCTTTAATACGATTCTGACAGCCGACAGCACAACAAGAAGCCATATTTAGCATAATATGTGCTTGCAATATCACGCCTTGGCCAGGTAAACAGGCTTTGTTTTGAACCAGGTCTGCGCGCACAGCTGCCTAATTAAGTATGCATACGTCATGTGAAAGGGGTCTATATGGCCACTTCTCACATTTCTGGTTATGATGTTTAATCATAAACTTTTAGACGATTTCCAACTTCTACATGGTTGTTTTTTTCTTTAAACCAATCACAGTCATTGTAGATGGAGCTAAGCAAGGGATGCAGTTGTGCTTCCTTAAAAATAGATTGATAATTGATCAGTGTCCACAACCCAAAGATATTCAGTTTATTATCATAAAAGAGGGAAGTAAACCAAAATTGACATTCATGAAGCAGGAAACAGACAAGTTTCACTTTTTTTATCTTAATTTAGTCAGAAAATAGTTGAGAATATTTTAATTGTTGTAGCTTGTGAGTCACAGAAGGTTTTAATCTTTAGGGCTGAGCGTCAAAAAACATTTACAAAGCAACATCAACAAAACAAGGTTTTGAACATCATCTTTTGAAGAGGCCTTCAGATGCTGCAATCTCTGACCTTAAGGAGGAACTGCTACTTTCACTCTGTAATGAGACGGTGGTTATTTTAAAGACCCAGCTCCTGGCGGCTTTGAGTGAAAATTTAACATCCATCAAAAAAGAACTACAGACAGTTAAATCTGAGCTGTCGGTCAGTATTTCAAACATCAAGTCTGACCTGGGTGCCCTAAAGCACGCTGTGGGTGAAACGGAAAATTCACTCTCCGCATCACAGACGACATCGTCACGCTCCAAAGCAGAGACCCTGTCTGCTGAACAGAGAATAATAAACAGCTGAAACAGGTGGTCTGTCCTTCTGTAAGTGAAAGCTAAACAGGAAGTGGTTCACTGAGGATGTCATCCATTCAGTCTTGCGGAAAGTTGCAAAGTATGCGAATAGTTGTGAAATATACAAAAAGATGCGAAATATGTAAGAATTGGGAAAAAAAGGTGATTCTTCTCCTACATCCTGTTACTAGGACACACACATTCCATACTGAGGTTAAAACACTTTCCTATTCATTTTTTAAGAAATTGTAATTGGGGTTTAGCTACACACACGCATACACACCCCGGTGTGCTCCTTCACTCACACACACACCCACCCACACAGCGCACTCACACAGCACACTTCCTGAAGAAGTCATGGAGAAGTGCTGCAACACGGTTGATTTTCGTCTGTGCTCCAGAACAATGTTGAACGGGGTGCGAAAAAGTTTCCCCCCACTTTCGTGCAGTAAATCCAGGTACTGTTTTGCCCGGTCTCTGGCTGAAATATTCGTAGGTAAATGTGATCTTTGAGCATTCGCCATTCTTGTTTTTCGTCTCTGAGCGCCGCGCTCCGCATCAGCTCGTGCTTCTAGTGTGTGTGTGTGAATGCGCGAACTGATGATGTCAGGCCAGGCGTCACAAAAAAACTCACTCACAACTCCATTTATATTGGTTGTAGTTTTCTCATTTTATGCGGGAATTGTGAAATCAAGCGGGACCCGCATATTTCTCTTTTTTTTCGTGGAAATGTGAGATTCTTGCGGGAATTATGCGGCCTTTTGGGAAATAATTGACCCCTGCACAATCAGCGGCATTTTGGTGATTAATGCGGGAATTCATGCAATTGCATAATCACATTTTTCTGGAGGGTCTAATATATATTTTCCAAGCACTGAAAGACAGAAAGGCCTGTCGTCACTTTAGATTTAGGGGAGAGTATTTTATTATGCAGCTTATCAGTGCTGTAATTTAAATGTAATAACTGTAGTGTTCATCATTACTTTGGACACATTCTGGGAGGTTATTTTTCTAAACTACACTGCAGGAATACGTACTACAACATGTGAATCAGTCATTAAACAATGTTAACGACTAGAAAGTATATTTACTGTTTGCTGCAGTTTAACTTCAGAGACTCAGCAGATATTCAGGACTACTGACAACACAGAACCTTAACCTTACTGGTTTAATCACATTTAGGTTTTCTAAACGTTACATTAATGTGAACCAGCGTCTCCACTGACAGTTTTATTGACTAAATGTACCACATTACAGTAACTCAACACACTTCAGCTGTTTACATGAAACACAACACAAACATCGTTCGCGTAATGCTACATTAGCTTTAATCAGGCTACCACTGAGCAGCTAGCTCGGTTAGCATTGCGAACATTAAAACTAATATTATATAATAATATATATATAATAATATATATAATAATATATAATATATATATTATATAATAATATTATATAATAATATATAATAATATATAACTAACAAGTAGCCCCGCCCCCTGGCTTTGCAAAACTTTGACACTCTATAAAAAAATTAATATTGATTTATTTTAAGATCGGCCACCTGATCTCTCATTTTGACCATGAAAACTAACGGGAAGCAAAATATATACAGTCTATGCACCATACTCTGTTTGGCTTCACACTTGCAGATGACCACTTCCGGTCTAAGAAAATGAAAAACTTACCTTTTTTCATTTCTGTCTCTTTCAGATTTTTATTTTTAAGGTTTGGATATCCTCGAACACTTATTGAACAGAATATAAATTCTGATATTGTTGCAAAGAATAATGTTGGAGATGTGCACTCATGTGGAATAAATCCTCATTGTGAAACAACCCTTACTTGCACTGAATTGGAAATATTTTAGAAAAACACACTGAAGTACAAGACAAGGCTAGAATTACATGATTTTAATAGTAATAGGTCGTGATCTAAAGTGGGCCGGTCTGAGGCATGAAAGTCCAGGGCTGAAAATGAGTCCCACTCCAGCTCTGAACACACCTGTCCTGTGTTTATCCCACATTACATGAAGAACAGCAGCTGGCTATTGTTACAGTGAAGACAAATAACCAGATTAGAAGCCCCTGTAACTGCAGCATGTTTCTCCATGATTTCAATAATAGCATGTAGAAATTAATGTAGAAAGTGCAGCTGGAGCCACAAAATAAAGTGTTCAAGGCACAATTAACAGCAGAACGTCATGGTGAACAATGTTGGCCTCCCAGCTGGCTCTCTTCCTGTTTAGCCACTGACGCCGTGGTGATATTATGGACTATCTTTAGCACCCATTTGCACAGATGTTGCACCACTCAACAGTACTGATCTCATCTGTCAGAGTAAAAAGAAATCAGTAGCATGTGCTGTCACGGCAGAAAAATAAATCATCTTTATTTCTGGTAATTAGGAGTCAGAATGTAGTAAAAACACAGAATAAACAGTGACTTCTTTTAATGTTTAATTCAAGTTTAGCTTCAGACGGATCTTGTGTCAGGAGAGGTGATCTAGTTTCAGAGCTTATCACAGTTTCCTCTTGTCCTCTCTGTCTCTGTTGTCTTTTCACCTATCATCTCCACTCATTGACATTCCAGTCATCCCTCGTCCTCCTCCACAAGCGACGACAAACTGCCTGCAGTGCTTTAGCTCAGCGCCCCTCCTCGCTTGTTTTCCATCTCAGTCTGGCAGCCTGCACACTGGGTCCATTGTACACAGAGAGGCTTTGCCCATTTACCGGATACTCGACAATGAGGGAAGCTACTATGACGTCTGCCTTGGATGCAGACGGACAACCTTACATGCACTGCATTCTGGAAGGAATGAAAATCTAAAAATGAACAGAAAGGCTGAATATTTGCCTTTTGTTCCTCTTGTGAGAGTGATTTTCTGAGCATGTCTGTGTCAACAGTGGCTCCAGACTCAGCATTAGGTCACTGTTTTGATATCTGAGCTCAATTAAAGATAAGAACTAGGTGGAGTTACTTCTGTCTGCTCCTGCGTTCACAGACATTCAATCACGCATATTTCAACAACTACTAATGAATTGCTGTCTCATGCGATAGGCCAGTTTCATCAGAATCTGTGGATCATCTTGAGCGTTTTTTTTAGTGTTTTTCAGTTCTACGCCTGCAGCATAAGAAAATAAGGCAGCATTATTTTATTTATGTCTTAGCAAATAGTTTATTTACACATCTACACCTTCATTTACATCTACTGGTAGCGAACACAGCTTTCTGACATTTAGCTGCTGAATTTCACATTATGCTCACCAGCTAATAACTTTTTATTAACTTTTTTTTGTTACTGTAATCAGGTGCCAGAGGCATAAGACCATAAAGTTGTGCCCCATAAAACCAAACCAGTGAGGGAAAAACTGCAGAATCTAAGACAGCTCTTTGTAATTTCATCACTAGAAAGAACATCTTTCATATTGCACAGTCATGTGTCAGTATTAAAATGCTGATTAGTGCAGCTTTATTGGTTATACATCCCAGACGAGAAGCAGTAAACTCATCTAATCACCTGTAAGCATCAACAGTAAGCTAAAAGAAGGTAAGATTTTCAACAAAACAACAGAATCTGAGACAGTTCTTTGTTGATGCTTATCCATCCCGGATGCGACACAGTAAACTCATCTTCTAAACACTGCACTTTCCAAAAAAACTGGGCAAAACTGCAGAATCTAAGACAGTTCTTTGTGTGTTTATCATTACAAGAAACATCTTCCATATTGCACATTCATGTGTCAGTATAAAAATGTTGATTAGTGCAGCTTTATTGGTTATCCATCCCAGATGAGAAGCAGTAAGCTCATCTAATCAACTGTAAGCATCAACAGTAAAATATTCTACTCAAAACAAGGGAAACTGCAGAATTTGAGACATTTGTTTGTGGTTTTATCCCTACAAGCGACATCTTTCACATTGCAGAGTCATGTGTTAGTATAAAAATGAAGATCAGTGCACCATTAGTCATCATCAGTCATGGATAAAGTATGACACTGATTTTGTTTTTGCATTTTTAAAAACCTCCTCTGGTGAAAATTATTTTTTGTACCTTGTTGAGATGTCCATATAGTATTTTTACATAAGTGAAAAAAGTGTTCGACTCAACGGCTGAACATTTTCATGTTAAAACTGCAATTTACAGCCTTAAAAACACGGATTCAGAATTTCAAGATTTCATAGATAACAAGCCTGGAATCAATCCTGTCAACCTCCGCGGTAGGGCTTCCTTTTTCATTGTTCTTCACAATCTGTTCATGGTTTGAACATATGAGGCTTGCCATGTGTAGTGTAGAGTAGTTCTGCAGTGTTTGAGCAGAGTAGAAGGTGAGCTGGTGTGCTCGAGCAGCAGTTAGTGACGGGAGAAGTGGTGTAGAGTTAGATCTAAGTCTTTTCAAGGCAGGAAGGTATAATTGTCATGGAAAGAAAACATCACACAACACACAGAGAGATAAGTTTAAGGGGTTTATTCAACAGCCAAAAAGTGACTTCATAAAATCTTTGTCATGACTGATGAAAACCAAACTTCATGCAAGCACACTTTATGGGAATCCACTTAGATCATATTAAGTCCAGTCTGCTAAAATGTAAATGACCCAGACTGCTTTCTGTAATGATCCGGGTGCAGCAGCCCACCTACAACATTTACTAAATCCCACCAGAACTTTCTGTCCTGTGTCTGCTCTGTTGCACCCTCTCAGCTTTCCAACCGGCTAAGCACATTATAAAAAAAATATTAAAAGCTGAATGAACTGCCAATTTTCCCTTGAAACTACATGGCAACAGAGGCAACTCAACTTTCCATATTAATTCTATTTTATCTTTCCACCATTCATTTGGCAATTCTGTCAAAAACTGTGCTGTAGATCATGTAGGTATGCACGCTGAATTAAATATGTCCAGTGGAAACCTGCAATAAAGAGCAGAAAAACAGGAAAACACGACAAAAGAGGGAAAAGGCTGAAGACAGACGTGATGATGAGGAGCCGAGCGTTCCGTTCGATCGGTTTAACAGCTGCTTCCTGCCAGTCTGAAGGGTGTGGCTGAGCATTATGTAACCGATCTGACATCAGTTAACACACAAAGACACATTTTCAATGGGCTTCTATTTGCTTCAGATATTGCAGAGAGGACAGACGGAAAGGTCAAAAGGAGGAGTGGCCCATGAAGATATGAAAGAGTTTCAATAGCATCCTTCCAATATCAACAGCTGCTTTTTTCAGTTTTATCTGCTGCGTTTTTCTTGAAGCAGCTCCAGATGAATGACAGCAGGAAACTGCACTGTTGCTCTTGGATGTGCAGCCAAACAGGCTGTCCCTCTATGCCTTGTTAACTAATCTATGTTATATTTTGGCAGCATAAACAAAGGCAGAGCCAAAGCAAATCTTGCCCCTATTGTCTTTGCCACCAGTCCCCAATTACCCCTGCCATGTAGATGTGAGATAACCTGGAAAAGGCAGCCGCTCTCTGGAGTGAAAAGTAGAGCTCCCTTCACCAAAAGCACGATAAAAATCCCTTCATCATGACCTGGGCAGGCCCTCAGGGACCAGTGGGAGAGAGTGGGATATAGATTCGCAGCGTAGGAGGCGAAAGGGAGGGAGGGAGGCCTGGATGGTGGCAGCTCGCCATGGTTACATGTCTCTCCACTGTTGTAGTTGAAACAGCAGACGAACCACCTGTGCTGGGATTGTTCACGCTGGGGGGCAGTAACGGAGAAACAACCTTTTGATTTTGGTCTGTCAGGGTAACAAGGAGGTTCTGGGGTTCAACTCTGTAAGGAAAAAGCTGCAACTCTATCCTCACTGCACTGTAAATACGGGTCCGTGTGGGTTGTGTTCAGGCAGGCCTGAGCTGAGGATGTTATGAGCAGAAGGCAGGCGAGACTCTCACATCTGCTTCTCTGCAATAACATCACAGACTCTCCCCACAGATAGCCGCCACATAAGACAAAAAAAAAAAGTTTTTGCACTTAGACGGCATTGGAAAGTGATCAGGGCGAGTGGAAGGATGTGGATGCAGATGGCACTGTCACTGTGATGAGGAGAACAATGCTTATAAAGCCCCTGACGCCTTTTACTAATGCGCAGGATCTGATGTAACTGGACTGCTAAACCAGACTGAGTTCTTATGCAAAAGCCAGGCTCGCAACAGCGCATGTGTTATTTATCTTATTAGTTAAAGTGCCTTCCTTCCAGGCTGGTAAAATCATAACAATAATTGCAAAGTAAGTTTTTTTTTTTTAATCATTAGCGGGTCTATAATCACGGCGGATCAGCTAGCATTTTGAAATGTGGAATCTAATTACCAAAAAGGCGCCTCAATGATTTATTCAGGCTGATTAATGGGCTGGGAAATAAAACTGTGACTCCCAGGCAGTCTGACACCTGACTGGGACTGAAGTTAATCTAATGTGGGTGAGATCCAGACTACAGAGATCTGTACAGCTGTTTCAAAGCATCAGAGTCAAACAGTCATGTCGAAAAATTGGAAAATCACTTCAGTTAAAAGCCCTGAAAACCTTTTTTTCTTCATAATCCCCTTACCGTGACACATTTGATTCCACACAAATACAAATAGTTTATTTCCTCTGTAGAGTTTCTATCTGAGCTTCTTTAATTCTTATGAAAAATGTGAACCACCAACTTTTCTGATCTTGGCCACGTTCATCCAGTTAGAACCACTAACAAACAAACTGCAAGAAGCGGCAAACATGGCTGAAATGTTGCAGTTGTGTTTAGTGTATGTATTTATCTGAGAAGTGATATGTTTTCCTTGTTGCATAACACGGAAGGGGTGGGTTTTTTTGCTCCATTTTTCTGTGCGGTCAAAGCCTATGAAACATTCAAGTCACATGTTTGATTTTAATCAGGATTCACATTTGTTTCCATTACATGTTAAGTTTTTTTATTGATCTACCAAGTTTTTTTTCCTCAGCCAATGAAAAATCATGAAGAAAGTATTAGTTTCTTTACAAAGTAAGACAAAATGTACCAAAAAAGGGCATATCAGTCCTGTTTTTCTGTGTAATCGATTCTGTGAGGAAATAATACTCTAACAAGGATATTTTTATGACCAAAAAGAAAATATTACGATGAAAACCTGCAGTACACTTACAGACAGTGAACAAAACACTGACATATCTTCACTTTTAAAGCTGATATATTAAAGTTGTTAGAACAGTTGCAAAATGATCATTTATTTGAAGTTGCATTTTTTACCACCTGCTGAATTTTTCTCCAATATTTACTCTCTTTTAGCTCCATCTTTGGTCTCTACCAAATTCCAATGAAAACATATTTTCTTTCTCAGCTAAATGCGCCACTAGCTAGTTGCTAACTGCGTCTTTGTCCTGTTTTGTACTTAGCAGGTGTTTTTTTAAGAGCTTTTTAAAAATGTTTTACTCAAAACTGAGCCTGAAACCCAGTAAAGTTGCACGCCTACGCTGCTACTGTCAAAATATTGATGACACACTCTTTAAGGTATCACGTCATCTCTGGCTAAGTTTGAAAGTAATTTTTAGTGTTGCTTATCTTAGCAACAAACCTAATACTTAAAAGCAAACCACTTTTAGTCATGGGAAGCGTCTGTTTTATGCTTTTACAACGGCCTGAATGGGAAAGTGACAAAGAGATCCCCAGAGATTTTTCCCAGTTCCATAAAAGTGACCTCTACTCCTCTTCGGCATGTCTGCTTTGGTGACTCTACTGAAGCTTTTGGACATCTGGTAGATGGTTTGAGTCAATGGAAGTATGCAGGATCTATTTAGGGAATAACGGTAGATGGTGGAAATATTGTTTTATGATGTGAGACAAAGTCCCACTCCCCTCAATGAAGAGGAAACAGTGCAAAGGGGAAAAAAGAAAGGGAGGAATTGATAGGCCCTCAGCCTTGGACAGTCGGTGTCCTCGACAGCGTTGGTGCTTGGACCCTAAATATAAATTTTGAACCCATTTAATGACTGGATATATTGTAGAAAACCTCATTACATCCCTGTATATTCCTTTATGTTTATCCCATTATAAATCAAGACATCTCCAGCATGAATTGCTATGGAAATGGTGCCAGTTGTGCATAAAATTTCCCCAGAATGCAGAATATGAAGTGCTTGTCCCTCTGAATTTCCCAGGGAAGACACCCAGACCACACACTTACTGTGTCACCCCAAATATGAAAATGAAATCTATACCCATGTACAAAATGTCACATCCACCATTTGAAACCATACCTAGTACATCTGTTATAGGCTATTGAACAAGCAAAACGAATGAACAAACCAGTTAACATTATGTTAAAACACTCAGTCTATTGATAGACTGAAAATAAGGTAACAAGAATGAAGGGCAAGAAGAAGTAAATTTAAGGCACACAAACTAGAAAGAAATCATGAAAAGAAGTAATTGATGTGAGTGAGTGAAATAATGAGCTTAAAAAGCAAGTCTCAGCTTCAGTGGAAGTTTTAAATTGTAATGAAGAACTGCAACACTGACGTCCTCAAGAAATGGAATGTGTAAATGGTGGTTAAGCATAATAGAAGCATCTAAGCAAATACAGTGGAGCTTTAAAGCTGTTTTCTGTTGTGAAAGTGACATGCTGTGACATGAGCGAGTGATGTGTGAAGCAGCTGGTCTCCTATTGAAACAGAGTGGACGCATCTGCTGCGGTCGGTCAGTCGGTCGGTATACGTATCTTTGCGCATTTTTAAGTGGGTATACGGAAATTTGGAAAATTTTCTAGTGGGTATACGGCGTATACCTGCGTATCATGTAGACTGCACCCCTGACAGGAGCAGAGGAGCCGGAGGAGTCAGGTGACCAAAAACAATGTCCGGCATCAAACTACGACTGACGACGGTTAGCTGGCCTCCACCTGCACACGATCTGCTGATTACAGATGAGACACACCTGGACTCCTCATCAGCACAGCACACACCTGCAAAGAAAGAGAGAGAGCAAGGCGGAGGGAGGAGAGAGCCCTGCCACAGCTCACAGCCTAAGCTGTGGCTGTAACAAAACATGTGACTTTGCATTTTTAACACCTTATTTTGCAAAGAAATTAACACATTCTTGCCATCTGCAGATTGCACTTTAAAGAAAAGAGCCTTTATTCGTCACGTTGAGATAAAACGGAATAAAATGTTCCCTTTCCAGACTTTACAGCAGAGCCTGGAAGTTGATCTCAGACCAGCTCTGTGTCCCAGCAGGGCCATACATTCATCGTGCCTGTTTGCCTGCTTGCCTAACCCTTATTTGCCCGACTCCATCACACGGTCACAGTTGGTCCAAAGTACGTGTGAGTTTGATGTGAAAACAATAAAGAATCCACTGGTAGGCGGCTGACTGACTCCACATATATGCTGATATCTGTTTGGTATCCAGGCAACCAAACCGTTTATACCGTTATGAGGGTGCGGCCCGCCACCGCGGTACCGAGATGTTTCCATAGGGTAATTGAAAGTGACTGAATGTGGGGGAGAATGGTAGTTCATATTTTGATTTTACAGCTGAAATGATGACATGAGCTGCAACCGTGCAGCCGTGTGTGTGTGTGTCTGTGTGTGTAATCAGCTGCAATGCAACCACACCTGCTTACAGTGAAACTTTTTTAAAGGTGACGTAAGACTGAAACCACACAGCAGAGTGAGTCCATTGCTGCTGGTGTCAGTCATTATGTTTGGATAAGTGCGCGTGGAGTGACAAAGCAGCTGACACCTTCCAGTCATTTCAAACATGCTGTTATTCTTCCTTCAGGCTTGTACATACTGACAGAGTAGCTTTGAGCTTCAAGAAAGACAAGGTGATGTCATTCCTCACTGCATGACACTACTTACCCTCTTAAGCGCCTGGAGCAGTGGACAAAATAATAGGAACACCTGACAATAGAATGAAGTACAACAGCGTCATGAATGCCAAAAAAAAAAAACAACAGTCAGTCATCTCTCTGATAGACCAAAGCTATTCACATTACAAGCCAAAAAAGATGAGTAAGGTCATGGTTTGGGTGTTTGCTAGGAGCTTTTTGAATAATATTCCGCTAAATAACTGTAAATTTATAGAAATACCAGGCTTTGCAAAAGTTCTGTTACACGGTTTCATGATCTTTAGAGACGTTTACATGTCAGAGTGAAAAATTCCATTAAATAAACTGAAAGTTCTACCTTATAGGCAGGTGTCCTTAATACAAATTTTTTTCTCCGGTGAAGTTGTATCAAGATGGAAGTCAAAAGAGTTGAGATGCTCTCCTTTGTGCTGAACATCAGCCGGATGACCGTCCACAGAGTCGCGGAGAGGCTAAAGAATGGTGAAGATCTTTCAGGTCTTCACCATTCTTGAAAGATCACTGAAAGATCTTCACCATTCTTGAGCCTCTCCACGACTCTGTGGACGGTCATCCGGCTGATGTTCAGCTGCTTGGCTCTGTCAGACCTGTTGTGGCCAGCATGAAGGAGAGCAGATATCTCAACTCTTTTGACTTCCATCTTGATACAACTTCACCAGAGAAAAAAATTGTATTAAGGACGCCTGCCTATAAGGTAGAACTTTCAGTTTGTTTAATGGAATTTTTCACTCCGACATGTAAACGTCTCTAAAGATCATGAAACCGTGTAACAGAACTTTTGCAAAGCCCGGTATTTGTGGAAATTTTGTCACCCGCGGAACAATCTTTCACTGTGCAACCATACTCTTTAAGCTACATGGAGGAAAATGGTTGCAATAACAATTTAATAGTTACTTTCACTCTCAGGTGGATCTTTGTTCATTTTTCTATTCCTTATTTTAAGCTCCTATATTTTTCAGTTGTGAGACATTACAATGCAGAGATTTTCCTCATAATGGACATTTTGGATCTGCATACACATGTGGGTTTGAGTTGCCTTATTTGACAGAAATCTAAGCATTTTTCTGTTGTTTCTGATCATTTTCTAAACCAAAATGTCTATTAGGATGAAGTAAAGGCAGCCTCACTTAACAGAAGTGGTTTTTCAAAAATGCTATTTTTATTCTCAGTTCTTCTCATTTTCCTTTGGGGCTGCCTGAAACCTCTTTTGGAGGGATCCAAAAATTCCTCGATGTGGGAAAAACCCAGTAATAGTTATTATTATATTGGTCGAAGACAACCTTTCTTGTGGGCATCCTAAGTAGAAGTTGGTGTATAAACAGATGAAAACATAATAAAACCGTCATAATAAATTACAATAAGTCTGCTGACGAATGCTGTACATTAATAAACACATAAAATATGCTTGTATGTGTTTAAAAAATACACTTTTATGTGCTACCACGTGAACAATGGCTTATATACATGAACTGTAAAATAAGCTGTTACCAAAATACACAGCAGCTAATGTGGGGTTGTAGTTAGTTTGCTTAACCGCCGTAGAGGTGCCGTCACATGCAGCTTCTTTAACACATCTTCATCACAAATAGACTACATCCTGTTGTGCAAAGCGAGAAGTTCACGCCTGCATACAAGACTGAGACACTTCAAACTGCTTTAAAGCTTTACTTCCTGCAAAAAAATCTGTGAATTTTGCTGTTGTTTTGACCCATTTGATTAAAAAAATGTCTATTTGTTTACCTATAGTTATCAAAACTGGTTAATAATTTTTTTAACAAGTTTTAGCATTTTGATGCTGGTAATTTTCTTTTTGGCCGACTAAAACCTCCTAGTGAGGCGGCAACGGTGCAGTCGTTCATAAGAGGGAAGAAGTTTTGCATTTATTGTCATGTACTGTTGACCTAACCAGTGTCAAAATGACTAATCGGGTCATACTGAGAACGTTAGTGACACATTAGTGAACCCTCTTCCTACAGTCATCAGTGTAGTTCTGCTAATTCTTTACAACAAATTACAACAAAAAAAGGCCTCAAACTCGCACCACATGTAGTGTTTCTTTATTGCAATTCATAACCGGAAAAAAGGTATTCAAAATCTGTCACACAATAATCGTAGTAATACAGACAAAGAGTTTCTGAAATATTTATTCAAGGGATTAAAAAGACGAATGCAACAGGGCAGAACTCTACAAACGACGAGCCCTGCAGTGTCAGTCAAGCCCTACGATGTACAACAGGTAATAAACAAACACAGTAATACTAGAATAAAGCACATTCTTACAGAATGACTTGTCTGCAGTTTTTCATTCTACCGGCTAAACTACTGTATCTGCTAATAGCAAAAAATAATATAATACCTCAAATAGTGCGTCGTCTCGGAAAATAACAGCAGGGTTTCTTGTTCGAAAAGAATAAAGATCTTGATCGTAGAGATTTATACAGCTTACATTGCCTTGTTTTTACCTCCTTCATACTCTGGGGGTAGCAGTACAATGGCTGATGAACTTTATAGGACTTGAATTAAAGCAATAAATACACGTTTCATCCACAGCCTAAACTTCCCAAAACTTCACCCACATTCTGCCTTTTTACAAAGACTTTAAAAACAAGTATTACGTATAACAACTGGTGCAACATATTTGTGTTATTTATTAGCACAGCGTCTCTTATCGTCCAGATTCCGACAAAAAACAGGTCATTCTCCTCAAAAGTACAAAGAAATTCATGTTTAAATACAGCCTCATGATGTGTTGAAAATCAGTTGCCTCAGAGATCCACTTTCCCACCTTTTTACAATATGTTGTTTTTATAAAAAAAAATCTCTTTTTTTCTCCCCACACATAAGGAATGTTGTCAGGCAGCCAAACTGTAAATATGGCATTTGTAAAATACAGATTTATTGGCAACGCGCTCCTGTGCACCACCTGTGCGTGCAGCAGCCTCCGAGTTGAAATTCCTCAAGCTGTCAGCACATCACAGTCGACGAACTGCACCTCTTTCTACCCACAATGCATCTAAAAACCTCACAGACATCCTTAATAACACCGTTTTGTGGGTGAACGATTTGTATATTAAGACCTTTACATTTTACCGTAGTGACGTTAGGTGTTCATATACATTTAGCAGTGTGTAAACATGGCAAAAAAAATGTTCACGCGCAGTAAAGAACAGCACTGATGTGGGAAACGCCGGATGTGTTTGTGCTCATATGTAGCCAGCAGTCGTAATCAATCATGAATCATTCCTGGTGCTAAATCCGATCTGGGGCAGAGCAAAGGAGAAGAGCGGGGACTCAGGAGAGGATCTGGTTGTCTCAGGTTTTAACTGCACAGGTGGGGAACAGAGGGGAAAAACAAAGGCTACGAGTAATACTGTGGCTGATGGTCAGTGTTGTGTAGAGAAGAGGGAGTGAAGCTGAGGGTAACAGGTTCAAGGCTGGGTCACTGCACTGGGCTCCTTGTCATAGATGTAGCTGCCCACGCCACCAGTGTTCACGCCTGGAGAGACCACAGGGACAGCAGTGGGTGTCAGAGGGGTTAAAACAGAGGACAAGAAGGAGGTACAACATGAGCAGGAAAAAGGTTGCAACAGCACTTCCTGTGTGGTTAACCTCCGGCTGAAGAAGCTGCATACAAAGCTGTGATGAAGTGACACTTTGTGTGTGTGTGTGTGTGTGTGTGTGTGTGTGTGTGTGTGTGTGTGTGTGTGTGTGTGTGTGTGTGTGTGTGTGTGTGTGTGTGTGTGTGTGTGTGTGTGTGTGCAGCATGGATCAAGTGCTCAGACATTTCAAGTGTAGCTGATAATTGGTGGGTTGACAGCGCCCCCTAGCGGTTACCTTTGGGCCCGAAGAGAACAGCGTAGCAGGGTTTGTGGCAGTAGGGCTGGCCGTCATGCTGGAATGAGAAAATACAAACATTAGTCTTAGAAAAGCAGATTCCAGAACTACAAAACAGCAAATACTAGAAAGGTTTTGGCCATCAAAGCTACATAATAGTTAAAAAATGCAGATACTACCCTCTAATGGAGATGACTGTTGGGTCATTACATCTCAAATCATTATATTTTTAGAACAATTTCTACCATTAGTCCTCTCTGATTGACCTGATTGTTTTATAGCATAAAATGTGGATATTTACAAAGATAATTGTGAAATTTCAGTTTGAAATATCACACACTTTCAGCACATTTTTCGCACATTTAAATTTAAGACTGTTTGACGGACAATATCTCAGGAACTATTAAAGATAAAAACCTGACGTTTTCACTGTTATTTCTCAACATATCATTGATTCAGAATCTGAAATATTGGAAAAGCAGATCAAATAATCTCTGATTACAGATAAATTGAAAAAGGAATAAATAATAGGCAGTCATGGAAAGTGCAGTCAAGTCAATTAGTGACATTTTCCAAACCACACATAGCTGCATGTCCCAATAACACAGAACAATACATATAAAATCATTTTTAATACAAAATACTTCATCACAATTCATTTTCAGTGACCTTTCATCACTGCTTGAGCTGGTATAACAACAAATATTGGTAGAGAGTTCAATCCAAGAAGTACAAAGTTCTGGAGTTTCAAAGTGGTTGTTTTATTTATGGACTTTTTTTTTTTTGACTGCAGTTTGTTTGGAGGAGATTTGTCATGTAATCTTGTCTAATTTCTTTGTGAATTATCACTGCATTAGGATGATCAGTATAAATATGACCAATACATTGATCCGTTGGAACAGTGGCAAATTTTCTTGACTTGAAATTAGTAATAAATGTTAATAATGTTAATTTGATGTACGAAGGTGAACAAGAACTGAGTGGTAAATTTATTCTTAATAAACTTATGTAAACTACATTATTGAGACATCATAGTGTCGTTTCCAGGTCTTTTTTAGGACTAAAGTCAAAACTTTTCAGGACTTTTCAAGACCTGCAGACGATTTTAGCTGTAATGAACATGCAGGATGTTGCTGTGTAAATGTGTGGACTTTAAGCTTGAAGCAGGCCTGTGTATGCTCGATGTGCTTTGGTTTTGCTTTTAGCCATGTAGCCACTATAAAAACAGGATTAAAGACTTAAACTTTTGCACCTTGACTAGAACAGTACCCCAGCCTTAGAATGAACTGCTCTAAGAACGACTTGTATGAACAGATTTGCTCTTTGGTGGCATGGACTGAACTTGCAGAAATCCCCAAATTGCTCCCAAGTATCAGAAATTCTGACCACAGCAAAAAATGAAGAAAGAAAGAAAGAAAAAGACTTGTACGAATTCTGAATGAGCACTGCCCTCTAACACAGCATAATGTAGGGAGAACAACTTGGTTAAAGTATCCAATTGTGATTTTTCTGACATATATTGGGGTTTGTGATATCATTTCTTATAAGCCAAGCTTCAGTCAATACACACTCAGTTTTAGACTGAAAACATGTGATTGAGTATTATCGCCTGAAACGCTATCAAAAGCACGACGTTCTCACAAGCAGGACGACATGAACTGGTGCAGCGGTTCAGACACGCTGCAGAACATCATGAATGGCAGCCTGTGTGATTTGCTAATTGTATCAAATCAGTTACCACAAACCAGAAATTATAGCATTTACTCGTCTGTTTCTGAATATCATGCCTGATTGTCACATTAGTTATACAACACCTTGCTTTTGAAGACTTTATTTAGCGTGTTACTTCATGTCAAACCAGTTCCTCTTTATTTCTGTCACACTTTCATAACTGTATCGAACCGCTCTGGATCCTCTAACGTCATTAAATATGTTGAGAAAACGCCTCTGCTATGTTTTTGTGCTGACTTGGAGCTGCACAACGTGAAATTCTTCTGTTTAATATAGTATGACTTTTCTGTGAATGAGATTTGCTGAGAAATGGAGCATTACAAGTGACCTTATATGACATTTTTAGGGGAAACTATCAAGCTGAAAGGAGCAATTTATAGATTAACCCTCCTATTGTCCTCATTTACGGGCACCGAAAAATAGTGTTTCCTTGTCTGAAAAAAATTCTGCAAAAAAAACCTCCCCAAATTCCTGTAAATTGGCAAAATCTTTAGGAAGAAAATTCCAATAATTCCTTAAAAATTTCCCGTAAGTTTATTTTTAAAAAAATCCCCCAAATGTGGCAAGAAAATTCTTGTAAATATTTTCAAAAAATGAGTAAAAATCTTCCAAAAAAATCCTAAAAATATTTAAAATGATTACATATATAGCAGTAAAACTGAAAATATTTTCTTTAAGGACATTCACCAAAAAAACCAACCAAAATCCAGCGAAATTCGCTGGATTTTGGTTGATTTTTTTGATGAATGTTCTTCAGAAACATTTTTAACATTTATTTTTTTCCCACCAAAAAATGTTCAGAGTTTTCCCAAAAATGTTGAAAATGTGGACATCAGAAGTTTCACTGTGAATTTTTTTTTTCAAACTTTAAAGCAGGTCAATTTTGACCTGCAGGACAACACGAGGGTTAAGATTATATAAGAATACAAAGGAAAAATCTGATCCAAGAAGATCAAACTGCTGTGTTTTTGCACTTTTATGGACAGTTTTTACATTCATTTCTCCTCATATTTCATCCTGCACATTTTTCTACTTCTATTCAGCATTTCCAATTCTTTTTTTCACCTTTTTCTCCTCTATTCTGCCTCTGAAATTCCCCATTTTCTCACCTCTGCGTGGCTGCCAGCAGACAGGGTCTTGCTGCATCGCTCACAGCGCAGACAGGGTCGATGCCAGTCTTTGCCCAGTGATGTCACCTTCTCAGCTGCCATGACCAACACACACACACACACACACACACACACACACCCACACCCACACATTGTTAGACACCGTGGCAACTACTCTGCAGCTTCGCACCTTTTGCTCCAGATTTATCCCTCGCCCCTTGTTTCCTGGAAGTGTGGAGCCACTTACCAAAGTACACCTTCTTGTTGCACCGAGGGCACAGGTTGGCCTCCCCGGAAAAAGTGGTGATGCTGCCAGCTGTTGACACATTACAGACACAATGGTTCAATGAATGGCCACTAGTCTTTCCAGTGAGGTGTAATATCCAGTGGGCTAATAATGCAGAGGTATAAAAATAAAACTGAGCCGAGTACGAAACAGCTTTTATATGTTTCAAGAGGGAATTGTTGTTTAAAGAGGCTAATCTTGCCAATTAAGACATTCAGGCTGCCACGTTAAAACACTTCTCTCACTCGCTTCTACAGGAGCCAATCATGTGGCGTCCAAAGACAAAGACAATGATTTGATTTTATGGATTTAGACTCCGTTCATTGAAGAAATGTCAACCCAGAAAGTTTGTTCGATCCAAATTCATTGTAAGTAGGTGGAAACTGAAAACTGCACAGTGGGAATAAACTGTTAAATTGAATTTGTTCTTGCTGTGAGGGGTTTCCCAGGACACACACCCTATCGAACACGTCTCAGAAAATCCCCATCGAGTCTCAAAAGACTTTGTGTACCAATTTAATCATCACTAAGTCATCTGCTTTTACTCTGAGCAACAGTTCCTTGAAAACATACGAACCTTCAGAGAAATAAATACCAATAGAAGTGATCTACAGGAGCCACTATTTACATCACACACAGCATAAATGCATGTTTCTTGTTTACCTTTCGATGGTGCCTTGGGTGCGTAAACTCGCTTCTCTTCAGCTTTTGAGGCCGAATCCACACAAGTGGCAGACGGGTTGTTGTTGGCCGGAGTATCGTACACGTAAGAACCTGCACCGCCGATGTTCACACCTGCAAAGGTTTAAGAGAGGATGTGGAGGCATAAAAAGTCTGGAACTTCCAAACAGACATATCAGTAGTCTGAAAACATCATGTAGGACTAGAAATACATTTATCATTTGGGTCAAAAATTAAAGATATTGCAGCTCGTTAACATCAGTAGCAGTTGTACTAAGCAAAAACAATCACACAATTAAATGAGAAATAAAGAATGTATATATATGTATTCATAGAAATGTAGTAATAAATTAAAGACATTTACATAGTCTACAAAAGAATACACAACATAATTCATTTTAATCCTCACAACACTAAATCCCGCAGGTTTGAAAGGCATGTTTTCACAAAATTACACCATTTAGTGGAAAAATAAACTTCCAACTGCCAGATTTTTTAAAAAAGAGAAATAACTTAGATTTAAACTTTTCAATGCTTCTTGGGGAAAATTAATCAAATTGTGATATTTCATCAAAATCACTTTATTCTAAGTGTCTCAATGGCCAGAAAAAAGCAACAACTTCCTCTAACCCCATTCTGTAAAAATGAGAACATTTTGCTCTCCACAATACATTAATGAAACCATAAGAGACACAGCTGTGACCAACATAGACGTGAAAAATATTCAGGGACTTTTAGGCTGAACTGCAGGCTATGTTTACACAGAACACAGAAGTGAAATATCTGTTTTTTAATAATTCTTTTAATGAAGTGTGGTATTTTAACTTTGTTAAACTGCGCAAAACCCATGTTTGAGTTCTTTCGAATCCTAGACATGGTTGTGCTGTTTTCAGAACTTTAAACTGCAGTGAAAAATGAGCCCACAGTGTGTAAAAATGTGCAGAAACAGTTTGTTGGTCCATAACGTTAAAGTTCGTAAACATGTATTTTTGTACAATATGCAGTATTAAACAATAAGAATGAGTGGAATTACTTGCACTTTACCTTTTGGCCCAAAGAGGGCAGCATAGCACGGTTTGTGGCAGTAGGGCCTTCCATCGTGCTGTGGGGGAGACAGAATAACACCATGAAATATAAACTAAATAAACGGATTCAACAGGCGAATAAGGGCACAAAACCCCACTGACGCAAATGGCAAATCGTATTTTTCACACATTTTTCTCACATAGTCGGTCTTATGTGTTGTGGGAAGAAGAAGAAGAGATGGAGTGTCCAAAAATGGAGACATCTCTTTTTTTTTCCCGTCTCATGGCTGCCTAATGATGATGTCATTGTCACAGGGCGCTTTAACACATAATAATGACGGCGGCTGTATCCAAGGAACAGGTCTCTGTTGATGAATTCAGCGCCACACTTCAATGCGAGCTACGTGTCTGCACATGCGTGACTGCCCATGTTTCCACTGAAAGGGAGGAAAAAAAAAACACCCCAGCCCAGTCCAAGACATAGATGGCTTGTCGCTGGTGCATGCTGGGAACGTGGCGGTCATCGCAGGAGCATGTGATCACCTCGGGTAGGGGATCAGGGCTGAGAGCCAGGGTGGCCACTGGTCCAGATCCTGATGCCCATAGATGAGAAGAATCAAGCAAATGGAGCGGGCCAGGTGCCAAGCCCTGGGTGGTAAACCTGGCGTTAAACAAGGCCCAAACTACCCACAATCCCCTCTGATTTGGCCACTTGAGCTCCTTTTTCCTCAGAAGACAGTGCAGCAAGGGAAAAAAAAAGGATTGTTCTCTCACCTTTAATAATGCATTTACCGTGACAGGATCAGCTACTGTTAAAGCAGCCACACACTCCTTTAACGCTTCCTGTTGGACATTTATGAGATCGGTGAAGTTTTGGCCGCCGACGGCAGGCTGTGACTAGGCAGTGATGACTTTCTCAGGCCGTGGCACAGAGGGCTTCACTGTCACAAGTTTCGTGCTAACAGTCGGCCGCATAGTATCGCTGCGGATGTGAGTCGTCAAGAGGCAAAAGAACCCTAAAAATGGATTATCCATCTCAGTTCAGCCCACTCTGTTCCCAGAAGTTAACCACCCACATCCTGAAATTTAAATCTCTCAGCTCCATCTATTCTTCATTTTCTTTCCTGACTTTCCTCATCCTCATCTCACTGCTTCAACCACTACTCACTACCAAAGATGCTGCGTGACTCACAAGAATGAAGGTGGATTCATTTATTTTTTCTTCCTTTATTTATGGAGGAGTCGCTATATGTTGTAAAACATTCCAGTAGGTTATGCTATTCAAAGATGGCCTCATTTAGTCCATGCATTTAGCTGCTTTGCTGGTTCTCGACCTTTCTGGTTTGCGATCTATTCCCTTGTCACAGTTGATGGATACAGGCTGGATAGTTTTTCCTGTTCAGATTGTATAACAAGAAGAAGAAGTGAAAGTGTGTGGTATTTCCTATCAAAGTCTGTTTACAGGCAGTAGTTGTGTAGTACTGCTGCATGTGTGAAAAGGTTCTATAAAAGGCAGATAAATTGCTTTGGATGAAATGATCTGTGTTGGTTGGAGTAGAAGACTAGAAGGAAGTGAGACCTCTCACTATTCATTATCACCTGCATGAAGCTAGCAACTCCAAGATTCGTAACTCCAGGTGCTGCTGGTATAATTCCAATGTCTAACCAAAATTTTCAATGGGAAGCTTTGATCGGGACGGAGAGAATGAAGGAGCTCGGAATAAAAAAGCAAAGATCTATGGCTCTGCTGAATCAGTTTAGATCAATTTTAAAACTATCAAACAGGACTCAGGACTTTCATTGTTACACTAGTATGTGTGAAAAGCTCTTGTGACACGTCAGATTCGACCTGATCAGTCTGGCTTGACACCAATACTCTCAGGCTTTAAATCAAAAATACAAATTCAATACAAATTCAATTACTCACAAATAAAAATGGAATGTATTAACATTATTATTAAAAATAATATAGAAAAAACCCTTTTATTTAGGTTTGTAGCTGTGTGTATTTGAGTAGCAGTATGAAATAATTCACTCATGATTGCATAAAACCTTCTCTGGGAGGTTAAATATACTATATTTTCTACATACAAATTCAGAAACTTGAGTGATTACTTTTTATTTCCAATTTCTGGGTCAGAAAAACAAATAGATTTTTGATGTAGTAAACAGACAACTTTCCTTGCTCTTGTTTCGACCAGATTTCCTTAATTTAATTTAAAAAAAAACTATGATTAAAGTGGGATGAGGAGCAATGTTTACATATGAAGGACCAACAGAGTTTAGACTGAATATTGAATGGTAGATATTTGCATTGTCTCCTTATCTGTAATTAAAAAAAACATTGGATTATCATGAATAATAGTAATATAACTAATACCAACAATAAATCTATTTTACTCATCATATTGCTTTAAAACAATTTCAATACATGGATGAACAGATTTTGTAGTCATCATCACTGCTGGGTTCCGTAAGGTCGAGCAAAACTGGACAAACTTTGGTCTCCATATCAGCTTTAGAAATAAGGCCCTGCTCCAACAGAACAAGCAGCGCTGCCTGACTCGTCTTCCGCACCTGGTTATTTGGATCAGTAAGATACCGGACAACAATTGGTACTAAGTATCTTGAGAAAGCAGCGGGGAATTTGGGCCGACTCTCGTGCTAAAACATGGCAATGTTTAGGGACCTGCTCCATCAGTTCAGCTCGCACTGTGGGCTCTCCATCTTCTGAGCCATATTCCATGTATTACTAGAGCCAAAAGAGCATTAAAGTGGCAAATAAATACACAAAACCTATTTTTTCTGACTACTTGTATGAAGACATTTTACACAAGTTCCACTTAGTAGCTTTTTTGTTTTTGCAGAGCTTTTAACCACATCTCACAGTCTTCATTAGTAGATGGAGTTTGCCAGGTCAGTGGAAGCCTGCGTTGTTTTTCTTATTTCTATTTATAATTAATGTGATCATTTTAATGTTTGAACATTAAGTTCCCGTTAATGTGATGTTGCTATGGAGACGAGGAGTAAGCTGTAGGTTATACAGTCCTGTTTGTTTCTTTCTTCTTTTTTCTAAAAAACTGTTTACTCTTTGACAAGTCTTCAACCACAGATGTCATTCTGCATTAGCCACCGGCAGTTTCTGTTCCCACTGTCAACCACAGAGACACCGTAAAGCAACTAGATCACGTTTCATACTAAGAAATAGTTCAATAAAATGCTCAGAGGCAGGAAGGAGCACAGTTTTTATGATTTTGTAATGGATTTAGAAATTGAACTTCATGAAGTGGATTCTTGACTTTGGAAGCTACAAGCAAGTTTATTATTTTGTGGAAATGGACCAAAGACCAAAACAAATATTTAGATTTGAACATTAACAGTTTCACAACCATTAGCATTTATAGATGTTTCAGCTGTGTGTGGTGATGAGACAAACTGAGTCAGGGAGTTGTGAAGCTGTGCAGTGGTAAATACAGCTGTGATCTTTGAGAGTCAGCGGTGGAGACCTGTCACCTCGTGGCTCTGTGCCACCAGCCTCAGGGAGCTGCTGCCCTCCTTTAGCCCACAGACACGAGGCCACACTGGGCTTCATCCCGTCCCCCTGACTCCTTTTAAAGAAGCAGACAGTGCTGCTCCGAGGTTCACAACCCTCCGCATACCAGCCTCGAGATGACATCAAACACAGTCCCTTTACATTTTTTTTTCTTACGACATGTCTCTCAGCCTCCTTCTGTTTCCATGACGATGATCAAGCGTCGAGTTTTTTCCGACTAAAGTCAGGCTCGTGGCATGGCGCTGCAGCCCGAAGCGGGATTTGGATGCCGTCCGCAGAGAGAAAGAGAGCGAGAGTGAAAACTGAGGGGGAGAAAAGGAAGGTGGGCCGAGAGAGCGCAGGCTTCAGAGAGATTGTGTCACTACTTTACTGTAATCATGCGGAGATTAAACGGCACAGCGGCATCCTCTGGGGTCTGCAGGGAACTTGCTTTTGTGTACAAAGAGGCTGAGATCACGTCCTCCTTCAGTGGAGAAAAGAGCGGGAGTGAGTGTGTGTGATATTCAGCCATGTACAGAGGGTGAAATTGAATTGTTGGCAGGGGTCATGAAAGGGAAAATAAAAAGGGCAAGATAAGAAAATCCCCAAAGGGAAGGGAGCAGATAGTGAGCAGTGCACAGTAGGAGAAACCCATGTTGAGCTGTGTTCCTGCAGTGCGATTATGTAAGACAGAGAGGAAGGATCTGAAAGCAAACTCATCCTGCAGGGCCAAGGGGTTAAAATTCCCACGAGGACGACACGTATTGACAGACGCAACCAGACACACTAAACAAGGCAGGAAAAGGCTGTGCACTCAGCAATTTCCTGAACAACATTCACACCATCTGTGAAATAAACTTAGAAAAAAAAACCCTAAATGTCATGAGATTTTTAACCTACCCACCATCTATCATTTCCCAAAGTTATACCCAAGAGACAGTGCGAATACTTGAGGTTCAAAAGGCCAAAACATCTACTTAACTGTGAATTTCTCACAGCAAGTCAATACATAACCAGGCAGCACTGGGTTCCTTTTGTTAGATTTCACAATAACAGTCAATGAACTGCAGAGGAACTACAGCTCTGGGGTTGTAGACCTTTGACCCTGAATGAACAACTCAATTGTATTGATATTTGCTGCAGAAAACAACACAACTAACTAAAGCAGAACTAGCAAGAACAGAGTGAAGTCCTGTAATTTAATTCCGAAGCTATTAGGAAGATGTTTTTAGTTCTAGTGCTTTGAAGTGCACAATTGAGTGAATACAAGTGCCGCAATGAAAGGCCTCAGTAGGTCAATATCACTGTCCTGCAGGGAAAAACCCACATTTCATAGTTTTAATGTAAATTCAATTATTCAATTTGACAGTGAATTGAGTTATTTAAGTCATTTTGTGAAAAATGCTGTATTCTTCCCCCAGTTATCTCAGATAACACTGTCATTTTCCCCCAGCATAGTGCAGCCCTGACGTAAATATTCAAAAACCAGTCAATAACTGTGCAGTCAATACAGGAAGTTGCGTTCTAGGCTGCATTTATTTAGTGCAGCCAGTTCTGTTAAAGATACTAAATTTCATTATTTGAATTTCACGATGGCCCAAAAGATATAAAGTGGTCTAGTAAATGCAAAGAATACAAAAAAGTGAGAATAAAACATAATTATGAGTGGCATTTATGTGTTTTTCACTTTGTTGATCTGCTTACAAGCCAGTTTCACAATCATAACCCCACAGTTTGCAAAAAATGCTTCTTATTTCAGCCAGTCTGTGTCAAAAAACTGTCACTTTACTGTGATATAGCAGGAGTTTCTTTGGGTTTTTGAATGTCAGTTCACTGAAAACAAATAGAAAGATGAATAAAAAAACTGTTGAGAACTAGAGAAGATGAGTAGAAAGTTTCATTGCACTGCTCCTGACCTCAGCGTGGCCTCCAGCATTCAGAAGCTTGTTGCAGCGGTCGCATTTGAGACACAGTTTGTGCCAGTCCTTCCCCAGCGACGACACCTTTTCAGCTGCACACGAGAGACAAAAGACAGAGAAAAAAGAACAGCAGGATGAATGCAAACATTCACAAAAAGCCACATTTATAGATTACTCTGAACAACAGCCATTATTTTCTGCATCAATTCGCTTTGTACGCGCTATAATGTGCCGTTCAATCAGCCACCGCCGAGGGGAATGACGTCCCCTCATTGCCTCACTCTCCGCAATAACGATTACCTTGTACTGTATTACTGTGCCCTGATGAAAATCCTGTCGCCACGCCAACTGAGGGATTGTTTTGTGCCACACAGGATGCCGTGATGATGTCATTATGGGACGGACAGACAGTGGCGTGAGTCCCAGTGCAGCAGCTGGAGCAGTGGGGGGTTCCCACATCTAACCCAGATCCTTTGTGTTACCCCTCCGAACACACACAAACACCCACCCCACCCCCCGGCTTACAGTATACCCATCCTGCTGCAGTCGGCCCCTTTAACCCCATTTCCGTCCCCGTTTTCTCCCAGACCGACCGCCCCTCCAGTCGAACGAGGCACCCTTATTACACACTTTCCAATAATAAATCACCACTGCTTCCATACAATGGGCCCTGAGGAGTCGTGCAGGCAGCAGAGGAAACACCTTCTCTTATCGAGGCAGGGCACAAATAGCCGGATACGGGAGTCTGTTTCCTACATACCTTAACACAAAAACACACACAAACGTGAGCGCAACACACAACCGGCATGTACGCAGACATAAAGACGATTGTTTCCTCCTGTTCTTCCTCTCTTCCGCCCTTGCAGACGTGCCGTCAAATTCCTGTGTCAGAGAGCAAATTCATTCAGATATTTGAGAGATTTCAGAGGCTGGAAATCCAAACAAAAATGCCTCACTGACACATTTTGTCAAGAAAAAGAGAGAAAAGCAAACGATAATATGATCCTGATAGCTTATTTGATTAAAAATCTAACATTTTTCTAATTATAAGTGAGCAATTTCATTAAGAGAAAGCAGTTTTTCCCGGTCTACAATACACGGATGCACCCAAACTTCTCCAAATCGACACAAATTTCAGGCTCGTTATCACATAACTTGACAAAAACAAGCGTCACAGAAGGCCAGCCTTGCGTGATCAACGGCTAACAAATCCAAACAGGCTCCACACAGGCTTCCTTATTGAGGAGAAATTGGTACTTTGGAAGAAGCCAGGAGATAATAGAGTGAGAGCACACATCACAGCAAGACAATGCACTGCTTTGTATGGGCTCTGTCTATTCTCTGATTTTTTTCCCCTTTCTTCTTCTGCCTATTTATGCTTGTGCACATCTGATCAAATTAACTTTCTTCTTTGGAAAACCGAGTTAAATCTGATTTGATGCGAGTGACAGAAATTATGCCGCGAATAACGTGGAAAATTTCTCTCACGACTGCTGGGGGAGATCAGAGCGCTCCCTGCTGAGATTTCTGTTTACTCTCCAATCAGTTTCACTGTCAGCTCTTCCTGTTGATTATAACACTGTGACAAATGGGCAACAACAAGGCCCTGGACAATAGCTGAGGATGGGGGAGCAGGGTGAGGAGAGGGGGAGGAGGTCCTATTAATACATAAAAGCAGAGGAATGCTGAGGTGGATAAAAACAAACTGCCGGAAACATTCACTCACTCTTAAAGATGTCGTTGTTCTGATTAAAAAGCCGACGATAAATCAAAGGAAATCAACAATCTGCTTCTAAATCAAAGCAACACTGCAAAACCTCCAGACACCACTAGAGTTAAACGGAGACGCATGAACAGAATCAGTATGTTGTGGATGTCTATCACTGATGTGTCTTGTTTTATTTGTTTAACTGCTGTCTGCATTTACACTCCAACCTCAACTATCAGCAGTGTAAACACAGTTAAACACTCTCTGGCACTTTAACTACTTTAATTAGCAGTTCAAGTGCTGTTCCAGCTCAGATTTCTGCTGATGTTTCCTCTGTTTTAAGCTCTCCTCCTCGACCTTCAGCTGTCACTTCCACTGCTTTCACCTCTACGTTTGGAATGGCAGGCGGCTACCTTTTATGTTCCATCCAACTGACAGCTCCAATGCTTTTAAGACATCTACTGGCTTTTCACTCTAAGGCTGACAGTTAACCTGATTTCAGTGGTTACGCAAGCTGGTTTTCCATAGAACTGCTGTGTGGAAGTTGCAGCAAACTTCTGAAATGTTGCAAACAAATTTAAAATCAGAAAATGGGAATTAGGCTGGTTTCAAATTAATGCTTTGGAGCGATGCGTCACACTTTTATTTGCTGATAGTTAACATGTAATATAGCCTAGGTAATGATTTTTGTTTCTGAAAGTTCTGTGTTGATTAAATCGTCTTCCACCCATGGAGACGGGTGCACCTAGCCGGTCATAATTTTGAAGTTGGCTATCTACAGTGAGTATAGCCACAATAATCATGTTTCTTTATAAACGTCAAACAAATTTAAAGTGAAAAAATGCTTTTACAATAATTGAGGGAGGCTTGTTTCCATTAACTGCTTTGGAGCAAATAAACTAGGGTGCATGGTGTTGTCAGAAACAGACTAAATTTTGCCCGACTGCAAATAAACATAGAGAGAAATCTTCAACAGTTGTTTCAATTGGGCAGGTTGTAATTAGTTTTTCATGTCAGCAGGTATTGGTCATGTTTGATGCTGTCAGAAAATGGAGAAAACAAGTGCACATGGCTGATCAGTCAAGTGAGTCAACTGTTCATATCTTTTTCGAAAAGGTAATAAAAAAACATGAAGTGAGCATTAACAGATTTTTCGAAATTTTCCCCTTCCATTAACTTTTAGCAATGTGATACTTCAAAATGTGCATATAGAATATATGTGTTTATGCACTCTGCTCACACTTCACACTCTTTTAGCACCTCAGTTTACTAAACAATTCAGCTTTCTCTGGTACTTCAACATCAGCTACAACTTAAATTTCAGCTACTTTCATCATTTACGATTTCACAGACATTTGAAGCTACTTTTACTTTACTCTTGCTCCTCGGGTGACAGTTCAACTGTTTTCATCTTTTAGTTCTTACTCTCAACAATTCCACTGACTTCAAATGCTTTCAGCTCAGTTTGAGCACTTCAGCTTTCAGGCATTTAAAGATCTTTTAACCTGTTCGTACATTTAAAAGAACGTGTAGCCTATTCTAGTGTCTTTTAGAGAATATTTACAAACCTGTGCAAGACCTTCAGGTGATGTTTAAACAGAGTACGAATAGAACCAGTAAGGGCTTACCCTGTCTGCTCTGACTCCGAGTGTCAGTGATTTATTTCCCTTTAAATGTGAGGATACATATATACCTCTTGACACCTGTGCAGTGGTAAAATTAGACTGCATAAATGGCCCACGGGAACCCCGCCAGTGTGTCCTCAGCGCTGCGTATATAGAGTCTATCTGTCACTGACTAATGCATGAATGCAGACACACCTATAGAGAGATTTAAAAAGTCAGCGAATGAATGGAAACAGACGTCAGATTCTCACCAGCATGTCCTCATTTCTCTGGATGTGACTGTCCACTGTTTAACAGCTCCCTGTTTTAAAGGGCCGTTGTTATTGTAAGAGGGGTGAGCCTGCCTGTCTTTATTACGTGTTGTGGGAGTTATAGAGTGGGGGAGGTAGAGGGGATCTGCATCTGGCCCAGATGTTTATACCCTCAGCTCCAGCCAACCCTAAATCCTTATTATCTTTCATATAGCTGCGACTGCTGCGATAAAGCCAAACAAAATATGCATCTGGGTTGATGCTGTACATGGGTGCCAATAAGAAGGGAAAAAAAAAATCTAAATTAAAAAAATAAAACTTATGTAATGACTGTGCCGATAGACAGCGTCCCAGAATAGAAACCATGTGGGCACAAATGAGGCAAACGAAATGCCACATCTTCCTCTACCTCATTACGGCGACAACGTGAGGGTAAACGCAGCAAACAAACAGGCTCCTGTTCGCAGGGAAGTCTCCACATACTCTCATTTACACTGTCAACATGGGTGAGGATGTGTCAAATCCTTTTAGCCAGGCCGGTTTTCTCTCATGACAACGTGAGATTTGCAACACTCAAGAGCACGTGAAAAAGGATTCCCCCGTGATTTGATGTAAACTTAGGAAAATCCCTGCTGAGGTGCGGCGCTACATCTCACCAGACATTCCTGATTCTGCTGTAAATCTTCTAAGAGATATCTAGACTGAGGTAGCTTCAGTATTTCACGGGTGTGTTAAATAGTGGAGGTGCGCTAAAACCTTCAGGGAAAATACCACTCTGTCACACAGTAAATTGCATATTTTAATGAGTGTCACTGCTGTTGAACCCATAATACTCTAACTACAGTGATTATAACAGGAGATATCTGAGGATGTGGGTGGCTTACCACCTCTGGGACACAATGTCCTGGGAAAATTTTAATCTTAGCTGATATAAACTACTAAAATACAGCATATGGAGCAATAAAAGATTGCTTCTGTAGCCTGTGGATGGAATGACTGAATGATATGTTTTGGTAAAGGGTGCTGAAGCCTGACTGGCTGATACCTGGACCGCATTTACACCTAGTATTAACATGCGATACTCTATCTGAAAGTACTGTCTGCATACTAAAATGTGATCTGTGTTACTGCATTGACACTTGGTATTAACAGCCATTCTTATCTCGATCCCAGTGGTATCAAAAGACAAACAGTAAACAAACATGTCTGAGGTAAAGAGATGCAACGCTACTGTCTGGGCTTTTTTTTCTACCGCCAAGCTAACGTTGCTGATACTACCTTCACCTTTTGCCTGACTTGCTTGAGTTTGCAGAAAGAGGTTGGGGACTGATCACAGGTATAAATCTGGCACTTTGTGAAAATGGTAGACTTTGGCCGAGGCTACATTATTTGTTGTCATTTTAAAATGCATGACCTCTGCTAAGTTCACACCCAGCATCCACACTACTTGTTTTAGGGCCCCTAAAGTGGAGATTTAAGGAAACGCTGCTGACTCTGTTTCAGGTTGCTTTGACATGTTCACATTTTGATTGTTATTTTGTGTCTTGTGGATAATTCAACATGGATAATGAATTAGTTGAGCAGCTTAGGACATTTTTGCTCTTCTTGTTGTTGTTCTTTCTATGTAGTAATTTCTACAACTAAGCAACAAACTAACCCCTTGCTTCATGTTTATGTCGGCTTCCAAATGTGCATTGAATGGCCATGTGATATGCATGTTCAGGTGTGTTGGTATGTATCTGGATAGAAATGGTATTCGTTCTAAAATACACATGTATTATTGTTATGGATATACCTTTAATCATTGTCTTTGTGTTTTAATGGAGAATATTGATCTTTTGCTAAATAGATTAACACAGCTGAAGATATTTGGGATAAGTATAGACTATTTGAGTTACTACAACTTAATGCAGCTGTATTGGTATATTCTGTGGAGCTTGCTGCTTGGGAAGTCATGTTAAACTACGTGAGCCTGTGACGGACGATTTGGATTTCCTTGCTGCCAAAGTGTCTAAATAAACCACAACACTGACATAATTATGCCATTCCTACGTCTTAAAAGAGGTGAAATAAAAATAAACACCATGATTTGCATGAAATCCCGTCTGACAGATGATGCTGCTGCGGGAGAAAGTGTCCTGAACAGAGGTCGTCACCATAACCATATGATACCTGCATCACCGTAAGCCGCTTAACTTAATTTGTAAATTCCTGGTCTAAGCTCTCCAGTGTGCGGTCGGTCGCTCTGATTGCTTTGTCAATATGGTATAAATCACTGAGACGGCCTCCTGCTGATTCCTCACCTCGCTGGTTTAGCTGTTAGCAAAGGAGGCAAAACTCAGAGAAACTTGACAAGAAAAACAGAAACCTGAGTGCAGAAACGGCCGCGCCGACACAACCTCAGCCGCCGCACTCCACCCGACTCTGCACATCCAGGTTGATTTGGAAGTCGGGAAATTACCAAACACGCTCAAGTGCAGAAAAATTTACTTGGTGCTGACGTGGTTACTGCTACCTCCAGCTTTGCAGCAGCATGAAACCGAGGCTGAGTAAGTGATGTGGGTGCATTTACTTCCCTACGTAGTAAAAAAGTCTTGTGTTCCACCATGAAGCATTTCATGGCTACAATAAAACGCAGCACTTCAAACATCTGTAACAGTAACTGATGAGAAAGCAGCGTTAACTCACTTGGCCCTGTTTAATTTAGAAAAAAAATGAGCTTTTGCTGCTGTTTCAACGATACATTATTCATGATATCTGCCCTCAGGATGTATTAGCAGTCACAGCATCATCACTCATTAATTGGGTTTCACTTTTTCCAGGGAAATTCGAGTCATAAGACGTCTGATGCAGAAGGCAAAAACAGCAACGCGACATTAAATAGATCTTTGAAAATGAATTACTCCTGTGATTGAGTTTCAGCTGGTAAGAGTATCTGACTGGCTTGCAAACATCAGAGGACTTCGAGCAGCTTATAATTTGATTTATCTTGTTTGTTCTGCTACAAAATGCACTCATGCTTCGGATTGCATTAGGAGTTTGTTCCTCGGCCTGCAAAGGGAGCGGCATGGGAGCAGACCTGCGAGCAAACGGTCGACGAACACACACTGTAATTGGACAGAACATTAAGCAACACAACTTTAACGAGGAGTCTTCAGAGGGAAAACATTAAGGCCCCATTTCTCCAAATGACTTAATTACGGCTGTCTGATTGTCAACAGTGACGGAGCAGCTGCACCCAGACACTGGAGCCGCCGGCGGACTGAGACTGACCCCGGGTCGGGAGGAAATTAGTCCTCCAAGTCAAAACAGAAAAACAAGCACAGACCGATGAGCAACATTTACACAGATGAACTCCCAGCATGCAACGCGGCAGGAAAGTCCACCAAGAGGAGGGGTTGGCCTCTGAAATCTCATATGGGTGCTCTCTTATCACTCAATAATTCGATCAGGGTGCAACGTGGGGAAATCTAATGCGTTTGACAAAGAGGAGGACAACTCGGCCGTGACTGCGAGCTCGTCTCCACAACAAGATAAAAATCAGAAACCGCCGCAGAGGCTGCCGATTCTGAATGTTTAGGAGAAGGCTACATGACTTTGACACACTTTAATGAAGCACAAGGGTAAATAGAAATCATCAGTGCTGTTTAAGAAGCTACAGTTTATAACTACTTTAACCCTTGTGTCGCCCTGCGGGTCAAAATTGACCCGTTTTAAAGTTTGAAAATGTGGGGGAAAAAAAATATTTTCACATTGAAACTTCTGATGTCCACATTTTCAACATTTTTGGGAAATATCTGAACATTTTTTGGTGGAAAAAAAAAAGAAATGTTAAAAATGTTTCTTTAAGACCATTCACAGAAAAATCAACCAAAATCCAGCGAAATTCGCTGGATTTTGGTTGATTTTTCTGTGAATGGTCTTCATGAAAATATGAGAAGTTTTACTGATATATATGGAATCACTTTAGATATTTTTGGATGATTTTTACTCATTTTTTGAAAAATATTTACAAGCATTTTCTTGCCAAATTTGGGAGATTTTTTTTAAAAATAAAACTTTTAAGGGAAACTTTTAAGGAATTATTGGAATTTTGCAAATTTTCAAACGAGGAAACAACATTTTTTGGTGCCCGTAAATGAGGACAACAGTTGGGTTAAAATGACGAGCTCATTAACATGTTTAAATGGAGCTCCGGTGTGTCGTAATGTTCATGATGTAACCAGTGTTATTGTAAATATCTCTGAATCACGGCTGGCTGGGCTCCGTTCTGTTGCACCCTCTGGTAATGTGGACCCATCTGTTCAGCTTTTCCTACAACAAACCCGTCCAGAAACACACTCGTAAACCAAAACACACACACATGCACACTCCCCCTCTCTCTGTCCTCTTTCCCTTCATCCATCAGTGACAGCTGAGTCCACGCGGGTGTTTCGTTTTTCTGGCTTTTGTCACAGTAGTGTGGTAACTGCATGTCCTAATAAACACCACACACCTGACTGACTGCTTGGAGGCCCCCGAAGGAAAAACAGGACCCAAACATGGAAGGTACATTTAGTTAAAAAAGAAAAAAAAATACCAAATATATCTCTTGAGAAATGTAAGAGCGGAAAAAATAGGCAGCCTGTGTTTCCTTCTTTGCATCCTCTTACTCTCTGGAGTACAAACACCCTCAAGGACTTGTGACCTTTTACTTAACTAGAAGACAATGGGCATTCATTCGGACACACAGGGGTATTCGACCTCACCAGGGGAAGTGACTTTGAAGGAGTTTTCATCCGACAGATAAGCTGAGCTTTCGACACACTCGTTTATTTGTGGTATTTTTATTGTCTGCTGAGGCGGGGTCAGATTGTGCTGAACTGAAAATGCAAAAACAGGATTCGATTGACACACTTCTAACAGGTTTTAGTTACCATCATGTTGATTTTGATAACAAATTGGGATTGAAATGACCAAGCGGGACAGTAGCACTTTGCCTACATTGAACGTGTGACATAAGTGGACCATTTGTGGAGTGGATGTAGGCAAAAAAGACTGTAAGCTTTTATTTTTGGATTGGTCTGTCTTCAGTTTTTGGACTCAGCAGCGATGTTAAGCTTAAAGTTTTTACTGAGATTGTGCAATACGGGCAACCTACCCTCTGCAAACTGCAGAATATTATGTAATGGATAAAGTTAAACACCCTTTAGCTGTTACTAGTAAAATAAATGCTGACAGAGTGTTTAAGACACCAGGAAGACCTGTTTGATGCAAAGTGGGCATTTCATGTATGTCAGGAGTTGAATAAAAAACTGACCCTTTATGATCCATTTCTCTGTAACAGGGCTGCACACTTTATACACAAAAAATCTAAATAGAGCTAATCTAGTTTTACTTTGACGGATGTTTATATGGCTAGTTTAACAGTTACAAAACTGAATGGGATAATAACTGTTAACAAATTCACACTTCAGAAAAACATATGGTGAGAATTATGGCATTTTAATTTGATAAAGTACCTTAAACTTTACCATCTTCTTGATGAGGGGATTGCTTTCACTGGACAATTAGGTAAAGTCAAGTCACTCTAATTTTACAGCACATTTAACTGGACTGGACACTAAGCTGAAGTACTTTCCTCTACAGAAATAAGATTACCATAACAGCTTGATTGAATTTCCCAAAGCAATTTAAATATTAGTGTCAGAATGTACACCATCATTTTCTTTAGCCCAAATTCAGTTAATCAAATTTTCCAAAACTTACAGAAACCACATTTACAGACATACAAAAATAATAAAAGGAGCAATTCTGGAAAAAAATAATGAGCTGAACTGATTGCAGCACTACTGTACAGTAACTGTATAAAGTGCTGTTAACAAACGGTGGTTAGAGTAATGAAAGATTGTACAGTGACAATGAGAAAAAGAACGTTAAAAGACCGTTCTCTGCTGGATCTGTGTAACCTGACAGTGAGTTGACCCAGTGGTGGTGTGTTGAACATGAGAATTGATTTGTTCAGGGTCAATGTGTGCATGCAGCTCTCTCTGTGACGGTGCAAACCCACGCTTGACAGCCTTTAGGAAACACGTCCTCAGATCCGTCTCTCCCTGTGGCTGATGCAACCCCGTAGCAAAACTTTACTCTGGAGGTCTTCTGTCGCCTGAGCTGAGGCGAGGTTTCCTCCTCGGGCTCTCTCCCTCCTCCCTCTGCGAATAAAAAGAGGCCGGCCTCGTGAATCCTGCCAGCTGACGTAAATGGACTGCAGTTAACTCGCATCCTGTCTGCGCTGGTCAGAGGAGCCGCGGGCAAAGCGCCCTCTCCACAATCCGTCTCAGCGGCTCGTTCGCCCTCCCTGAACCCCTCAGCCTGCTCACCCTGCACCGCATCTCCTCTCTAACCAGTCAGGACACTGTGTCCCAGCCACCGGCTTCAAAAAGATCAAGTCTGCATGACTAGCTTACAGAGTAGTGGACCATATCTTCAAAAGGAGAAGCAGACCTCTCACTATCACTGGGATTGTACCTTCACATCCAGCCTGGGGTAATTGGATAATGAGCCCTCGAGGGGGAAGGCATCATATGACGGAGGCAGAAAACGTAGCGGTCTGAGTGAAATCATCTGAATCTTGTAGAGTGGCGTAATAAAATTCACCGCGTCTACATGACAGCGTGGTGCCTTCGAGTATCCAAGAGCAGCGTTAAAAATGACACGTGTGTTTGACCACATGGGGAAAGAAACTCGCCTTGAGCCAAAACTCCTTAAAATACAACAGAGGAAGAGAAACTTGTGTTCCTGTTTCAGCACACCCAAACAAACCATCGCTTTACAGGAAAGAAGAAGAAGATGACTGATGAAGACACGGTCTGACACAGTGAGACTAAACAGCAGTAATGAACTAATGAATGTCTTCTGCCACATCAACTGAACTGCATGCGTGTACTGGCTTTTCATCTTCTATGTATCTACCAGTTGACACTTTTTATTAGAAAGTTTGACAGCTGTTCACAAATGAAATGCTAGATGTAATCTGTCAAAATCAAAAGTCTGGAAAGCAGCATGTTTCGTCTGACCTGTAGCTACTGCTGTCTGCATACCATGACTCTAAATAATGCATTAAACGAGTATATTTAATGCTAGCTAGCTAGCTAGCTGGACAAATTGACATAAGGGAGTAAGCCTAGATATTTGATGCTGCCTCTTCCCCAAAAGAGTTTTATGTGAGCTTCAGATGGTTTTTGGCTTTTTCGAAATGAGTTCATGGACACACCATTTTCAGATAAGTTATGTGGTGAACATTTAATTTACACGATTGATGGACTGTTTCCTTTGCTGTTGTTGTTGTCTTCGCCTCCAGATGACATGAGATATGGCTAATATAAACTGATATGAAAGCATGATCACAACTTTCCTGAATGAAGACAATCTCCAAAGATTTCTCTCCATTTTCCTCCTGTAGATGGACAAACTTTTGTTTGATTCTTTCTTCGAGTTTTTTTAAAACTTTTGTTCGTTGTTTTCAACACCCATGACTAGCGTAGCCTATACCCCCATCTTATGACAAAAGTATCAAGCCTAGTTTATTCACTTCATAGCAGTTAATGTAAACAAGCCCAATTTGCATTTTTGGTTTTGATTTTTCTTTTATGTAAAAATTCAACACAAATTTATTTGACAATTATATGCAAATGTGGCTACTTTGACTTTATTCACTGTAAAAGGCTAACTTCAAAATAATCTATGAAACTCCATGTGCAGTGTGGGCTTTATCTGGGTTCTCCGGCTTCCTCCCACAGTCCAAAAACAGGCTGAGGTTAATTGGTGATTCTAAATTGTCCGTAGGTGTGAATGTGAGTGTGTTTGGTTGTCTGTCTGTGTAGCCCTCCAATAAACTGGGGACCTGTCCTCTGCCTTCACACTAAGGCAGCTGGGATAGACTCCACCCCCCCACGGCCCTAATGAGGATTAAGCTGTGTATAGATTATGGATGGATGAAATCTATGAGAAAACAGCCATGCACCAGGCCACATTACGCAGGAACTACTAGCTTCTAAAAAGTCCGAGATGCTGATTCAGTGACAGCCTTAAAACCTTTCCATGCAACAACAGTGAGAGTTGTTAAACAGTTGGTGGTACTAAGTCTCCCGCTGAGTGCCATTAAACCTCTACAGCCATGTGGAGAGTGCAGGCATCTGCCAAGGTCAATGCCCTATCTTACAATTTTCATGAAATTCAGCCTGGTAGTTTGTGCGTAATCCTGCTGACAAACAAAAACAAACAGAAAAACCACAGCTCTGCCTCATCTCTCGCCTTGGCTGAGGAATGAGGGAACCAGAAGATTATATGAAAAGAGCTATTAATAGAGCTCTGGTCAAAACTCAAATAGAATAATGTGATGGAAACGTGACATTTCTGTTATGCTAAGCTTCACTGGCAAATCAGACAGTTACAAATCAGTAACCACAATTCAGAAGCATGCTATTACAGAAGTGCGACCGTTAATGACAGACATTATGTAATGTTTCTGACTCAGGGTTTGATTTTATAAATTCATGCCGAATTCCTTATGTGTGTGTCGCGCTTTTGATGATATCTTATGTGATAAGGCAAGATCACATGCTTCACATCTATCATAGAGTGAGTACTGAGCTGGAGCATAACTTTGAAAAATTAGACCGCAAATCAAATCACACTGTTAGGGGGAAAAAAAGAATCACACTTTGATATTTTTTCTGTATCATTCAGCCAGCTGCATGTCATGATCTGATTCTGTTGCTCGTTGAATGCACCTGCTTTTCTCAGGCAACCACAACCTTTTCATCTAATTATATCTCAAATTTTATCTACTGAAATTGCTGTACAGTTCCACTCCTGATGCTCTGGATAAATAAGAATCTAAACCCTCACAGGGAGGTCAGTCACCATGAGAGCTTATATAATGCAAACACATTGAATTGCTACTGCTAAAAAAACAAAAAAGTCCATAACTAATACTAAAAACAAGGTCTGAATAATGCAAACGCTAATAACCGTAGCGTGTAATGTCTAAATCTTCTGGATGAACAAGCCACTTTGTTCCTGTGTGCCGTTACGTAACAGGTCACAGTGATTCAAGGTATCACCTGCGTTTGGGGAGGAGGGGACGTCTGACTTTCAGCACCTAGCTTAATGCCATCTCCATTAGGGGATCATATTTGTGCCTCAAAAAGGCAGAGAAAAAAGGACCTTCATTGAGTGGCAACACAGGAGCGGGTGGGTTATGCAATGGCACTGAGCAGGAGGCAACAACTCAAGAAATGATGTTATATAACTGACAAGGCACATTCACACAGCCCACTGGGCAGCCGAGTGGAAAACAGGGTACTCTAGCATTGACAGAAAAGAGGGATGGGAGACCAAAAAAAAGGGGGCATTGTGTGGATGTTTTGGGGCAAAAGCGGGATAAAGGAAGAGGTGTGTGGGAAACAGTGCGGCGGTCCCTATCATCGGGCTGACGGGACGAAAGGTATTCCGTCTAGCTGGAAGGACAAACGTGCACAGAGACAGTAAGAGCCTTGTGTGAATAGAGATGTCGTTTCTCATTATAATGCATGAGGCACTTTGAGACTCTGGGTTTAAATAAAGGCGAGCCATCTCACCCCCTTTTCAGCCAGTCCTTGCATTTAGAAAAGAAAAAAATAATCAGGGGTTAGAGGAATTCAAGGCCTGAGGCATCACCAAGTGACCGAAGAGGAGGAAAGAGAGCCAGAGAGTTGTTGAATGAAAGAGAGAGAGAAAAGAGGAAACTCACAGCAGCAGAGCACCATTAGTTCCCATTAAGTTCTCATTTATTCACTTAGCTGCACAAAGATGCATTGCTCCCATTTGTCATGCACAAGAGTTGGATCACGCAGCTGAGTTTGGGTCTGGTGTTGGGAGATTTAGTGAGCCATGCTGTGCTGTGTTCTGCACGCTAACAGTGTATTTCCACTGGGCCTGGTCACATGTCAGCCAATATTCCCCGGTGTATTACGAGCGTCTCAGTACCACAGGAACTAACAGATGCGAGGCCGCAGTGTGGACACTGGGAAGTTGAATTCGGCCAACCCTGCAATTAAAAAGCAACAATCCTCGAGATGTTCACATTCTTTTAATACCAGCATAGAATTTCCTTTTTTCTGCTACTGTTTATTTGGGCTTCTGAAAATAAATCTGTGCTTGAAGTTGCGGAAACTTCAGAAGCAGAGGCTGTAACTGAGTGAAACTCAACTGTCGCCGGTGTAGAACAGCTGTCTATTAAAGCACTGAATGGAAAAACAAAAAACATGTCCCAAAACCAAAGGAATTTCCACCCAAGACTGTGGCTCACCGAATAACTTTTTTGGGGGATTTTTTTGCACACTTAATAGCGAGAGTCAAGTGCTAAATGGCTCGCGTGCGACACTGTAACTCCAATATTGGGCGACCAGCTGGAGGACCAGGTGGGTAACTGCAGGGTGGGCCAATCACCGCTCTACATAGCACACCCAGAACCACCACCGCGAGAAGAAAAAGAGACGGGAAATAGACAATTTTCTCTATCAATAACACATGTCCTGGTGTAGATCTGAAGCACGGGGATTTTTTTTCCAGCTTTACACTCCCGTTCATGCCTGGTTTCTGACTTTAACAGTCCTGCAGACCTTAACGTTCACCTCAGCTCTGGGATTTCTTGCATTTTTGTTGAGTCGAGCGGCTAAAAAGAAGGTGTGTGTGTAGGTGGAGCTGCTGAACTCATTATACAATATCTAAAATTCATCCATGACATCATATTTGATGCTTCGGGCTGTAGGCAGCAGCACAGGCCCTCCCTGACCTCACCCATGCCTTGTCACAGCTTCTACAGCCTCCCTTGCAGTGACTTTAATACTGTCATTAGTGCCTCCCTTCAGTTTCTCCATCCTCCCCTGGTTTGACTAAGGCAGCTAATTTGACATATGCTGCCTTCCAGTAGCCGTTCGCCGCTGTCCTCATCATCATCATCAACCCTGAGCGCTCTCCACCCAACGAGACACACCCCAACCAAAAATAACTCCGCTCGGGCTGGATCTCAGCATGTTACATAAAAAAAATAACATACATCACAGAGGAGCTGTGACTCACCCGCTGCAGCGAATTAAGGCTACGGTGCAAATACTCAGACTGGCATAACAATCTGTATTGAGGAGAAAAATAAATCTCATTTGTACAGATATTATTCCATGCAAATGACTCTCGGGACCCATAGGATGAGCAGCAGCTGCAACGTTCACTGCCACACTCCCGTTACGTAAGAGGACTTCCATCCACTCACATAATTGGTTTTGACCCCCATGACAGCTCTGATTTGTGCTGTGAAGTGGAGAAAAGATCGGGACCAGAGAACGGGCATGTTTTTTGTTCCCAGCATGCGGCCAAACACAAACAGAGAATCACTCAAGGTTCAACGGGACAGCAGAAGCAGCGGCGGCACGTAGCTTTAAAAATAAACCGAGCAGGGCGCACATCAAGTGCAGCCTTCAGATGTAAATTTTTGTTTATTTCCAAGATCTAAGCTCTCTTTAATCCACTGCTTTGCACCGAACTCTGTGCATTTCTTGCAGTGTAAACACCTCTTATAGTAAATATACGCTGCAGCCTTCCTCTGAGTGTGAGTCAAAGCTCTTCGCTCGAGTGGGTGTCTTGTTTTCTCATCTTTGTTTACAAGGATGCAAGGGATGTGTGTGTTTACAGGTTTTCATCCCACTGACGCAGCATGATGTTGCCGTGCTTCTTCTGTGAGTGGGCAATCTCAGCATATGGCTTTTCTGCACTCTTGGCAAGGGCCTCCATCAGCAACCCTCCAAAGCCAACTGCCAAGCTTTGGATGTTTACCAAAGACAACAAATTAGAAAAAAAAAAACGGCACAGATCACTGTCAAAATGAGATAAATCATTCATCCAGTCTTGAGAAAACAGTGCAGATGGGGCTTGTTTTCTCTCACATAAGTTAGAAGCTTTTTATGTCATAAAAAGTAAACATTGTTTGAAATATTTGCTTTTGAGTGTCTTGTTTACACTGACCCTTTTGGCTTTCAAGCTTTTGGGTTTCCTAAAGTTTGTGTCTGTGAATCATTTACTTTGCTAGCAACTTTTAGCCTAAAAAAGCCTAATCTGAGGAATGCTGAGAACTGTGCTTATGCCTCCTTTGGGAAATGTAGGAAGGCTTTTGACCCACCACTGGGGGAAAATCCATAAGGAATATTGAGCTACACTGTATGGCATGCTACTTGGAACATACTGGACAAAATATTTTCAGTATTATACTAATTTGTCTTGGAATATTGCTCCCAAATACATGTTATGTTTACATTCAGAACTCCATTCAAAAAACGGGCGTTTTTAAGCAAAAATGTGTAAACCTTTCAACTTTAACATCAGCTAAAACGTATTTTATGATCTATGAATGAAAATTAACTCGTGAGGCGTCATTCGTAGCATTTCTTAATCCAAACATTAAAACACTGCGATAAAAGTGAAAGAAATTGCCCCCCCAAATACAGATCGATCCCCCCCTGTTAGTAGTGAGTTTTGGCTAACGAGCGGGTTCACCATCACTAGCCAAAAAGTAACCCAAAACAGCCCGGAGTCCGTTAACGGGGCATCACTTACCGAAGTACACCGTCTTGTCGCACTTGGGGCACTTTGAAGCCATGTTGCGGTGTCGTGGGTCGAGTGAAAGTGATGTGTTGTGTTCGTCCGGAGCGGCTTTCCACTCTCTCTTCGTTCCTCTGGCTCTTCTCTCAACAGCAAGTGTCCCGCTCCGCTCACCGCAGCCGGAGCATCTATTCAGCCAACGGACGCTCATTTGCATAGCCCCGCCCCCTTCGCCACGATACGAGCCCCGACGCTGCCTTCAAAGGCTGTCGGAAATGTGGCGACTGCACAACACACCGAGACAAAGACTGTATAGACAAAGCTTGGTCCCAGTCTTAATATTATAATTAGTCATACAAAGTTGTGGAACATTTAATATTGTAGGGGTTGCAAGCTTAATATTTAAATTACTCACGTTAATGTGTATAATAAACAAGGTTGTAGGGGCTTAACTTTAACATTGGTACATTTCTACAACTAAAATTTAGCCCACGCTTTTATCCAAAGTGATGTACATCTGGGAGTAGATACAACACAAGCAAGGGGCTAGTCAGGAGAAAATAACCTGGATAAGTGCCGTAAAATAAGTTCAAATGTGATAATACGACCGTGGTGCCTAGCGGGGGAATACGGACATAATAGGAATTTTTTGTTTAGGTTTGTTTTTGTTGTTATTGTGGTCTTTTTTTGCAGTCTATCAAGTGCAAAGGTGTTTAGTGAAGAGCTGAGGATTTAGTCTTTTCCTTTTTTTAATTATTTTTGTCTTGTGTGCTTGCGAGGAGGCCTGCCTTTAAGGAGTTGCAGTCGTAATATACGTAATGGTAATTATTGTAGGGTGTATTATATTTGAATTAGTTGCTTAAATCTGTGTAACATATAGCATTCAAAGTTTGTAACCTTAATATGTAACTTTGTCAAGCACATTTATATAGAAAATAATATTTTAAGGTCTTAACCTTACAATTTAAGATTACAAGGTAATGTTGTATTTTATGTGATATTGTAGGGTTTTAATGTTATTATTTTATAAAGTCAGTTAAATTTGTGCAAACAGTCAATATTGTGGGTCTTAACTTTTTTATTTAAGTTCATCAGTTACATGTATATACATATATATATGTATATATATATATATATATATATATATATATATATATATATATATATATATATATATATATATATAACCTTATTCAGGTAGATTTGTGTAATTAACAATATGGTGAAGTCATAACCTCAAAATTCAAAGTTGTTAGATAAATTTATAACAATCTTTCAGTCTTATTTCCCTCCTCAAAAGCACTTTGGTTGACACTAGTTTTTTCTATATAAATAACAATGACTTGATTTGTTCATATCTGGGATTAGATAACTTATTTAAAAATGTATAGGTTAAATGTTCTCAGTCAAAACTACTTTCTTCTTTTGCTGTCTTCTTTTTGCTTTAACATTATTCCTTAAGCAACAAGCAAATAGCCCCTAGCAAGTAGTCAACATACAGCCTGCTAACAGAGTAAATATTTAGGAAGTTCCAGTTTCATGTGATGATGAGGGCTACTAACCACAAATTTAATCTCTATTTTCTTATTTTTTTATTTTGAAACTGTAGGAAAGTTCATATTCACATTTTGATGTTAAAGCACTTTTTAGTTGTGATTTTGAAAAGTACCGAACAAACAAAGCTATTGCTCTGTTTTGCACTGTTCTTTAATTTCCTGCTTAAACACATTATAGGACTACAATATAAACACTACATGTGGTTGACAGATTTGTATATTTCAAGCACACCCCCACCTTGACAACTTTTACAGCTGACTTTAAAGCTGTAAATGTTACGAGCAGCACTTGAATGCAGCATGTCCTCCTCTGTGGGGCAGCTTGTACTCTGTCATAGCCGGGCCAGGCGGGAAAAGCTCATGGGCAAGTGGTGGGGCAGTCCACTGGGGCAAATGCTCTCCCATTTCCCTTTTCCCTTTTCCACAAGAGGAGTGGGCAGAGTTTAGTGGAATCACAATGCTCCCTTTCAGAGCGAGCGACTCGTAGGAATTTGTTAGGCAAAGGAAGACGCTGAAATGTGGCTCGGGTGGATCAGCTTTCCCCTGAGAAGGCTTGCTGGCTTCATGACAAATAAAACCCTCTGAGAGAAAGACAGGCGGAGCTGGAGAAAAGCAGCTTCTGAATTTCTCACAGTCCGGCATCACATTTAGCTGCTAGATTCATTTATGATGACTAATTAAAACACTCATTGACTGCCTCTTTCCACTGGGCCTCTCGAGAGGGACTGAGATCATCTTTTTCACACATTGGTGCTGTCTGGTCTGTCTGCTTTCTGACACAGTCCAGGACCTGGCCCAGGAACAGACACTTTGATATTTCCCCCATCTGCCCCGGCTGATTTGCACCCGTCAGCAGGCCTGCAATCCGTTTCCTCCTTATCTCTGAGTTCACAGTTTTAAAAAGAAACTCAGACTAACGGACAACTGGAGGCTCAACGGGCTCTTAAAGGCAGCAGGGGACTGTCAGAGCAGACAGTCCCGTGTGTTTTTTCGCAGAGGACATGAGTTTGTTACCGTTCACCTCCAGCTGTTTGCTGCGGTTGCAGGTTTGTTGCCGGTTCAGCTGCAATCAAACTCAAACCTGCTGAGAGGAGAGGAGGTCAAATGTACTCGGGAGTGAAATGGAGACAAAGAGGAGTCTGAAAGTGAAGGGCCAGCGATCTCCAAAATCCTCAGATCGTTGAACATGTCATAAGATAAACCAAAAATATGTTAGTCCCCCTTTCTGTAGTGTAAAGTATTTATGTGAGGCTGAAAAAGAGAATGCACAAAAAGAAGACCTTCCCCAGAAAAGTAAAAACTTAATTTTTAGCGCTTCTAAAGCTGGAAACGTGCCACAAATACGAATTATGACTGAGGGCAAGGATGCCCCTGACAGGTTTGTGCTTTGAGGCGGTGTGATTTGATGCTTTTGAGGAGGGGGAGATGCCAGGGAGACCAGAGTGGACGTATCCAGGCCACTAGCTTTACTTCAAACTTGTTTCTGATCTGGTGCTTTGCTTCAGACTGTTACTCCAGAGCAGATCAAGCATCTAGCCCCACGGGGACAGACAGGAATAGACAGAAGAGGGGGAAGGCTGAGGTGGTCCTCAGGGCCTTGAGGCATGTTGGTACTTTACTGTCAGAGACTTGGAACGAAAGATGAAAAATTCAACCACAATGTGACACATCCTAATCTTTTGTACTACACAAAGCATCCTTAGGGGGAGAGCATTGATTTTAAACATGAAGATCGGTTTACTGAACATGAGCTTGGCTTGTGAAAACAGTTGTGTAATGTCTTGTGTGGCTCTGGGAGATGTCGAGTTTCAAAATATATCTTAGATTTGGCTTGCAAGTCTAAATTTATGACACTGGGTTACAGAGCTTGAAAATTGTTGGTATTTACAAGGAATGCATATCAAATGAAGGGTCCTCCTGAGATGCAGAATGGATCCAGTGTTTTTGGAGTTTGGTGCACATTTAAGACTAAAATTCAGGATATTCATTTAAAATAAAGCATTGAGAAGAAATGACTGCTTTAAACACATCCATTCATCCATCCATCCATTCATCCATCCATCCATCCATTAGTTTCCTTCCATTCCTTCCGTTGTCAGAAGGTCATTCCAAATGTTACTTTGCCCAACTGCACCTTCCAGTTCCTCCTAGGCGATCCCAAGGTGTCCCCAGGCCAGTTGAGATATGTAATCCCTCCAGAGATTTCTTGGTGTAACCTTGGGTATCCTCCCAGTTGCCCCAGACATCCTAATGAGCTCTCTGAACCAACCACCCCAACTGGCTCCTTTTGGCATAAAGGAGCAGCAACTTACCTTTGTTCACAACTGGTCATATTACAAATGAAAATGTTCCCAAATTCATTTCTGTCCTGTAATTTGTTTCAAAAGAAGCAATTCTATGTATGCTAAGGTAGCAGGCAGTGGAGTCATCTGGGATGCACCCTGCCTTTGCCCTAAGTCAGCTGGAATAGGCTCCAGAACAGTGTCCTATGACCCTACAGAGGATAAAGCAGTGAACAAATAATGAATGGATGGATGTTAAGATAGGGGAGGGGACTTGAAGTCATGAACACAAGCTGAAGATAAATTAAGGTATCAAGCAAAGTCCATTAGCTGAGTTGATGTAATTACCATCAGTTTGTCATCCCAACCCAAACTCAAAATTATGTTTGTAACTTATGAGTGTATGGCTTGACTGTCTTGCCATTTTAGAGGTAGTTGAATCAGAGACTTGGTATTTCAAGAACCCAAAATAGAAATCTGTGGAAAAATGCTGCAATGCTAAAGAATCTTACCCGAATTAGCAACATGGAGGCGTTACCAGTTAAACTGCCAAGTGGTCATTTGTCCTTAAGAACGTACTTAAATGCATTGCTTCTTCTAAAAATCTACATGAAAATCCAGTCAAAAAAAGATTAAACCTATTTAAATACAGTCATGAAAACTACCAACTAGATGCTCCTTAAAAACATTAAATATGAATCCAGTTTACATGTTGCAGGTGAAGGCATTAATTTCAAATGTTAACACTAAATCTTCTAGACTAAATCTGCAAATTAAAAGTTGAAAAACCTTTGTATTAATTTATAGGGAGTTTGACTCAAAAACTCAGCCAATCTGCTTTATTAAGACTGTGTGGGTGTGATTTAATTTAGATTAGACTGACAACAAAAGCAAACAGCACAGCTGTTGCCACATTTTGGTTCAGATGTCGGTAGTTCTGGAGCAGAAGATCAATCACCTTTTTCCTGACTATCATATTATTCAAATTAGTGAACAACGGAAGGATAGAAATCGTGTAAGATCACCAAAAGACTTCCGAATTCAGAAGGAAATGCTATGTCTATATGTGGAACTCTTTGCTCACAGTGAGACAGCGTACATAGTTTCAGTGGGAAACCAACTCCCCTGGCAGTGTTTGACCCTTTACCCTCCTCTGGACTCAGAGGGCGAGAGTTGTGACCCGACCAGCAGCAGGAGGGTGTTTATGAATTCCAGCAGAACACCTGTCCTAAACACTACTCACCCCAGAGCACATTATAAAAACCCAGAGCCCCGAAGCCAAACAGGTGCCGCCGTTGGGCCCCAGACAGTGAAAATCCAGCGTTCCTGCCTTCAGTTCCTTCCTCCTTCCTTCCTGTCTATCCCACCCCCACACATTCACATTAAAGCTCCACAGATGCGAATGCACACACGATCCACATGAGCCACGTGACAAGTCGCTCGCTTTGAGGAGCAGAACGGAACAGAACAGCCAACCCAAGACCACAGCGGACCGGTTTTCTCAGGGCGGATGGGCACAAGTGCAAAAAAAAGAGGCAGCGGAATGATTAGAGCGGCTCTGAGGCCTCTATTTAAAATGTACAAGCGCATCATTTAAAAGACCTCAGGCAGCTGTGGATTTTCTGAAAATGTAAGTGTTTGTATGGACAGCACGTGCTCTGTTGGGTGAGCATGTGCACGTCTTTGAGTAAGCGGGAGAAAAAAGAGAGGCTGAATTAATTATTGAAATGTTCCCACAGCACACACTCTACAGGGGCGATTATTTTAGAAACAGTAGCCTATGTTTAGCTCTGCCAGCAGACACCGGTAGGACTGAGCGCTGTCAGCAGACGATAAGCTATACGTTGAGGAGTGGTCGGTGAGGTTTTAATAGAAAGATACTTTATCTTCTGGATAAGACTGAGAAGACAAGCAGGGGAGTTTTATCTGCAGTCTTTCTCTGGGTCCTAAAATGTGATTTACCTCTGCTCCTAAAAGGTCCTGTTGCTGAGAGACAAACAACATCAGACATATCATCCATCAATTTAAGCCACACACTAAATAATCTGTGATTTTAGTAACTAGATATGAACTGGTCCCACAACGCTGGTCAGAAATCACTTTTTTAGTTGATAGGATTCAGAGACTACACTTAAAAAACAAAACACTGAAACAAAAACTGTGAAACACGGTAACATTCAACAACTTTAACAACAGTGAAAATAACGCCACACCTCAATAAGAAAATGTTTTCTTTAGTCATTTTAACTACAGCAAAACTGTAAAGATTGCAAAAGAACAAATTACTATTTCATGTTGACATTATTTGCAGATTTTTTTATACAGTCAACATGTAAATGAACACTCTCTTCTGTGATTTTGCTCAAAGAAATCTGTGATTTTACAGTGAAACTCTTTAAATTGCCAATTAAAAATTCAACCCTTTCTATATGTACTTTTTTGTTTTCAAATAACAGCAAAAAATTTGTAAAATAAACTTATTTTTTGCTTATTTAAACACTGGAAAACATATATAATTTCACAGCTAAAAAACAAACAGATGAATCACCATTTACAAAAATACTGATTTTTTTATGTGGATATTATTTAGAGTTTTGGTCATGTGCATAGAGTACACTGTGAAAAATAAACTGTTAAAAAAAGCAGTTAGATTCTGGCAGCTGTACAATAGCAAAAAAAAAAAACAGCTCATTAAAATACAGTGATTTTCTACAATTAAAATCCTACATTTTCTTTGAGATCATGTGTATTTCTTGGATTTTTAAAGTTTATTGAAGGATATTTACATGAGTAAACACAATGGTATTACCCATAACATAGAATAATTACAGTAAATACATTTTAATTAGATAGACATAATGATAAATGGCATATATAATTATGAAAACACAATCAAAAACAGTATTTCGTCTGTTTGCCAGCGCATATACTGAATTAAATATCCCTGTATTCTTATAGTTCTTATGGCTGTCTCTCAGCTATACCAATGGAGACTTTCCACATGATTTACACGAATATTCATCAGCTGTTTGACTAAATAGATGCTCCTGTTTGCTTGATTCTCCCCTCAGGGCTGCTCATATTCTCAAATCTTAGTCATGCTTGTGACCTCTTTCACCCTGACCCATCACATACATGCACTGAGGGACTGCTGACCCAGCCCTGGGGCGCCGCTTACAAACTGTTTGTCTGTAGCTACGTTACACTGTTTTCTAAGTGCAGACAGGAGAGCGCTGCTGTGTCTTTAGCGTTTCATTCCCACTGGGACTGTGAGGGGTTTACATTCCACTGAATGCCATTTTTAGTGGTGTGGGCGTATTGTTTTTTTTGGCAAACATCTTCACCGGCCGCCGCTGGTCGAGGCTGCGACTGTATGCACTCTCACCACTCCCTCGTCTAATCTAAAAGACTATTTTCAGCCAGTATATATTCAATAAATCTGTCATGTCATTTTCCGCTCCATGTGTTTGTTTACAGTAGAAATGAGAGGTTTTGGGGAGCACATGTGCGGCGTTGTCTCAGTAATAGAGGCGTGGCACTCAGGCTGAATCCCATTGAGGGGCCCTGTGGAGGGAGGGTGTGGTGGAGGCAGCTGGCAGAAGTTCTTGGAGGTTTTGATCTCTCTATCTACATGTTCTGTGATCCTCCCTCTCATAGAGCTCCCCGTCATTACTACGGGAATCACTGAAGTAAAGAACATCTTAGCCAGACCGAATACAGAGAACCTATGCAGATGAACACTATTATAAGTAGGATAATTACCAGATAAGACACCTTTTACATGCATTGCCTTCTACCCCTTTCCTGCCTACACTTTTTAATCACACTAAAGCCCCTAACCGTCTGACTAATCAAGGCTTTTCTGTTTGTGTGGCGGCATGTTGTTAAAGTGTTACAGATCAATACAGTCTGATAAGTGAACGATTGGTCCTGAAGACTCCATCTTACTCAGCGGATGCATCGGTGATGAATGTGCCGTCTGAGCTTCATTCATCAAGCATCAGTCAGCAGAGGAGTCATTCAGCACGGCCACGTACTAGACAGCTGTAGTCATGCAGTTTGCATGTATAAACATATCGACACCAACAAAACAGCAATCGTTTGACATTTTGGGAAGTGGATTCATGTGCTTTCTTGCAGATGGTTGGATGAGAAGATCAATACCACTCTGATGTCTGCACACTGAATATAAGGCTACAGGCAGCAGATAATTAGCTGAAATTAGCGTAAAGATGACAAGCAGGGGGGGCAGTGTTGTTGGAGGTTAAACAAAGAGACAGACAAACAAAAAAACACATCTTTTTGTCTGTATATTTTGTACAAACAAGATGTATGTTGATGTGATAATGTGTTCATAAATTTAAGTCAAGGTCACTTGTAGCTTAATTATTATGGTTAATACCCGACAATATTATTTATTATATCATTTTCCTGAGCAATCTACATGTAACGGTTAAAACTCTACAGCCCTATTAAGTTTAAGGCCCTACAATATGATATATAATGCAAATTAACTTTACAAATTTTAATGTTAAGGCTAAGGACTTACAATATTTTGTAGCCTACTGTACAAATTACCTGAATAATTTAATAATTTAGGTTAACATGCTACAAAATTACACATAAACTCTCTATGACCAAGGACATTGGTGACAGTAGAGAGGAAGATCTCCCATCTAACAGTGAGACCTCCAGCAGAACCAGGCTCAGGGAGGACAACTATCTGCCTCACCTGGTGAGGGTGAGGGTAAAGGGGGGAGATAACAAGGTAGCAGAGACAAACATGGAGCTCCAGGGCCAGAAATATCTGCAGAGATATACAGAGAGAAGGAGGACAAAGCACAAACTAAAGGATAACATTAGCGAGGTTAATGACATGCAATGGTACATATGAACGCATACAGGCAATGAGAAACTTAAGTTTAAACACAGGTGAAGACCATATGAACAAGAGAGCCAAAGTAAGGTATATTAGCTAAATTAAAAAAGAGTGGAACCAGAAAAGCAAATGAGCAAAACTATGCAAAATCAAGCAACTGATCAATAAAAAGAAACTTCGAGTGGGCATGAAGGGCAGCAAGAAAGAGGTGAGATATTAATTTTGACATGAAATCCTCAATCGTAGGATCACCTTTATTGTAGAATGGGAGACGGTTCCAGAGCCTCGGTGCAAAAAGTCCTGTCACCTTTGGTTTTGAGGTGTAACTGTGATGATGATCAAAGTGGCCTAGAGGTAATTAATGTAATGTATTGTGGAGCTAAACCATTGAGGACTTTAAAACAAACATTAAAATTTTAAACTCAACTCTGTGTTTCACTGGTAATGAATTGAAATGAGCCATAACCGGGGTCAAGTGCTGTCCTTTCTTTCCACTACACAAACATACAGTAAAAGCGCTATCAATCTACTGATCTGTATGCTCATTTCCCAAAATCCCAGCCCGTTCTTTTCATTTACTGCTGTGTTTGGCAAGGTTTCTGTCAGAAAATAGCATCAAGCATACGCAATAATTATTTTGGCACCGATTCCTAACATGTTGTGGTTCTTTAAAAGAATAATATTTAGCCTCATGGTACTGAAAACGGTTTTGGGATCATTATTTTTCCACGATGCGCCCTTCAAATTTATTACAAACACAAAGTCAGAGATCTTTGAAGTGATAGCCTGTTTGAAATCCCCTTGAGAACTTGTCTGTTCCTTCACATGTCTGTCATCTGACATCCACTCCCAGTGCTAAGTCTCCCTACAAACAGTATCAGTCATTGTGACGAAGGTTTGCCTGCTTGGCCCTCATGAGCCCAAACTTTATAGTAAAAATCTTGGAAAATTTGCTTTACCTCAGTATTTAACAAAGCCTGCCTGTTTCTTCCATTCGAGCGTTTAGGATGTAGCCGCCCTGCGCAGCTTTGGTCCAAGTCAAACTGACTGGTCGCACAAATTTTGTTCCACTTCATGTAAAGAAGCCTTCTGTGTTCTCTGAGTTGAGCTTCTGTGGTGTATAATTAGACCCCTATCAACGTGGGTGGTGGTGTAATGGAAAACAATCACTGCTCCAACAGGTCCCACCCTGGTTTTAGGTGCTTGTAAGAAGCCTTTAAGAGATGAGTGTTGATATTTTTCTCGCCAGGTGTTGTTAAAAGTCCACCGTGCATATACTGCGTGTTTAATGGACTTTCACACCAATCAGTCATACTATATTACAGGATGTGCCAGGCTCCCAGGCAGTTGCACTCACATCATAAAGCCCTAATGCATTATAGGGTTATTGATTCCACTGAAGAGATTTTCCAGGTGTGTCACAAATCCTGCTGTCATGGAGTCCACTTCAGGAATATCTGTGCGCAGAGATAACTAATAGATGGGAAAACAGCCTATAGATATTCAGGCGTGAAGAAGGAAGAGATGCTTTTAGTGTTTTTGGGATGTCTCAGAAGACAATTATTATAGAATGAAAAGGAAACAAGTGAATAATAAGTAATTACATATAGATGTCTATCAAGCTGTGTTCAAGTGGACGACAAGCTGTCAATGCTAATAGCTGGGTTTCTTCAGTACGATTGCTTTACAGTGCATCTTGGATTCTAATAAAAATGCAGCAGATTGTCAAGGGTCATCAAGTTTCCATCTATTTAACCCTCCTGTTATCCTCATTTACAGGCACCAAAAAAATCTTGCTTCCTTGTCTGAAAAAAATCCAAAAATTTAGCAAAAAAATTCCCCAAATTTCTGAAAATTTGCAAAATCTTCAGGAAGAAAATTCCAATAAGCCTTTAAAAGTTTCCCTTAAAAGTTTTATTTTCAAAAAATGAGTAAAAATCTTCCAAAAAAAAATCCTTATAATATCTAAAGTGATTACATATATATCAGTAAAACTTCTAATATTTTGTTTAAGAACATTCACAAAAAATCAATCAAAATCCAGTGAATTTCACTGGATTTTGGTTGATTTTTTTGTGAATGTTCTTAAGAAATGTTTTTGACATTTCTTTTTTTCCACCAAAAAATTTTCGGAGATTTCCCAAAAATGTTGAAAATGTGGACATCAGAAGTTTCACTGTGAAAATATTTTTTTCCCCACTTTTTCAAACTTTAAAACGGATCAATTTTGACCCGCAGGATGACATGAGGGTTAAAACACCCAACAAGCTGAAGTGCTGCTACAGTGTTGCACTAACAAGCCAGTAATGTTCTCCTGATGGGTATGCTAACCTTCACCTTATCCAAAACCCAAGTGACGCATCACTTGAGAGCCTTTTTCAGTGTTTTATCAACAAGTGAGGACACATACGTATGTTTGTGGCTGTCAGTTTGTCTGGCAAAGATAGTAATTAAGTGATAAATGCTTTGAGTTTTGAATGGAGTTGCACAAAATCCTGTGATCCAACTGGTGCCACTTCAAGGCCAAGTCTAGAAATGTGCATGTGTGTCTGCTGTGGTTGGACACTAAGATAAACAAAACACGTGTCATAACTTGCAGAACAGGCAGCTTGAAATCAGCTGGTGCAGCTCCAGCTTGAAGGTCTCGTCCACTTCAATGACAAGCATTCTTGAGAGAAACTGAAATCCAGTACATGACATTTAGATGCCATTTGCCATTCCAGTAATTCCTTTTTCCCTGTCTAACTGTTGTGGGTTTTCCCCACACAGCGCAGTCTTCTCGCCAACTGCCAGCGCCTCTCTCAAGATGGAGACACATTTGGCGGTTCACCAGCTGTTTCTCAAAAAAAAAAAAAAATGTGTTGCTCCCATTTGGCAGCTCCCGGTATTTTGGCACAGAGTCCTGTGGTCGAGGGTGGACACTTGGGGACAGGATTCCCTTGCAAGGTGGGGCCTGGGACCTACAAAGGGTGCCACATATTCCACTGTCTGCATCCATGTCTGGCACATTCTTTCTTCTCTGCCTCATACTAACTCCCCTTTCATTCTGGGAAGGTCATAGTATCGGTAACCTGCAAGTGTGATATGCTTAATCTCTTTGGATTAGGGCCAAGATTTCTTGCGAGGCTCAGTGTTTCAATAAAATCCATGTAACAGATGACACAATGAAAGAGATCCTCCAGTGGCAACACACACACACACACACACACACACACACACACACACACACACACACACACACACACACACACACACACACACACACACACACACACACAGAGAGAGAGAGAGAGAGAGAGAGAGAGAGAGAGAGAGAGAGCAGAGGAAATAATAAGGGCTTAATTGGAAAGTTTGATAATGTTGCGCTTGAGATGTGCAATTCTGTGTGATAGCCGTGATGCTGCCGCTCGACATCGTCCCAGAATTCTCATTGAAGTGTCATTTCCGCCGTTAGGGATGGCCACATCACTCGCCTTTTTTTTCTCCCTTTGCATGACAGTTTCTCAGGGAGCAACTGAGGACAAAAGAAAAAGCTGTGGGGATGACGACACCTGCTGGCGGATTTAGGTCAGTGCACTCCAGAGCTTTTCTTTTTCAGCTAAACGTGAGCAACGGATTTGATTTAAAAATGATTTGGGAGCTTAAAAAAGTGTTTTGCTTATGCTAAAGATGATGCATATACATCCAACTGTACATGGCGCTAAAGCAGCTTTCCCTTTGTGTCAACTGGCTATTTTCTCAAAATAAAGACAATAGCTCCCCCTGTTGTTGAGTGTATGTAAGTACAAGGTCATGTTTCTAGCTGTTTAATGTGTCTGTCAGATCCACCACACCAGAGATTCCAATTAAAAGCATCACTGCTGTTTCGTCCCGAAGCTCTCAGAGGAGTGAAAACATGGCCAATCATCACTGTTATCTGCAACAATGAACTGTAGATCATGCATACCATCATATAAAGCAAAATTACATGCATGTTGCTTCACAGATTACTCCATTCATGAGCATTTTCTTTAACTTAGCCTTGATAGTGCTTCATCTGGGAAATTGGGGCTTGCATTTTTATCTGTAGAGTACAACAATGTGGAGGTTCATGATGTTATAGAATAGCTAAAACCATTAGCTCTGGTGATGTTTATTTCAGTGTCACTATGCTTTATATCCATTGCATGACTCAGAGCAGAAGGTTTATGGCTTGTTGTTGCCAGACTGACTGCTGTGCGGCTTGAAAATTGCTGTCATTAACCTGCCTGACAGTGAATATGTAGGGTGAAGCCATCACCCCTTTACAAGCGGCATTCGAGCATCCTCCAGAGAACCCCATCACAGGTTGTACCTTTAAACAAGTAATTGAATTTCTTCACTGTTAATAGATAATACACCTATACTCGGTGAGGTGTGTAGTAGAAAGTGCTCTAACAATAGTCTCTTTACTGCTGTACCTCCCATAGTGTCTCTGGATCCATGCACAGCCCCCAGTGAGAGAACAAATGTGGAATCACAATCAAAGATATGGAATGGTTTCTGCCAGAAAAAAGGCCCTAATTGATTTCCTCTGTGTCTTTGTCTCTCCAGTGCATTTGTCTGCAACATGGAGGAGAGGAGAAAAGAAAGAGGACAAGAGAGGAGGAGAAAGTGGGAGAACGAAAGAGGCCATCAGAGGTCATCCTCCAGGAGTGCAACCAAACCGAGGGGAGTTTCTGCAGATGCTCTGTGTGTCGAGCCAATCTATCTCCACAGACTGAGATTCATCAGGGAGAACACCTGCACCGCACTGCTCTGTACGGAGTTCTGCCTGCATGCTTGCCTGCTTGTCTTCCTCACTGCAGCAACATCTGGCAGAGGAGCAAGTGGATTCAAAAAGAACATCTGCACAGCAGCAAGCAGTCAAGTAAACAAACGGTCCTAATGAAAGTCGTAACAGTTCCCAAATACAAAGCTATGTTGTTGACCACCTATTTTCCTTTAATTAATACCACATTAATTGTTGGCAGTGTTTCCTTTCCAGCCTTTTTAGGGAACATCACAACGAGATAAAAGACGCCTCACTTGTGTCAGTGTATGCATGACAAACAACACACTTTGTGCAGGGATATGCTGGAAGATACTGCAATACTGCACATTTCTACAGTTCCCCAGGACATTCAGTTGGCAAGGTGAGCATATGAATTGAAGTGAGCAAAGTTTACAACAATATGCAGCAATATTCATTTGGATAATAGCTGTGTTTTCCGCAAAAATGCACTGTATGTAGCAGTGTATATCAAGATGTAAATATATTATGCGACAACATCCACTGGATTAAAATGCTTTCTCACTGTTTAACACACAATTACAGTCCACATCAAAACGCTGTATCATTCGAACTATGTGGTGGCACTGAGAAACATTCTTAAATTCACTATAATTTATTCTGAATGACATGGTGCACATGTCAATGGTTGTACACACCCATGCATCAACACACACACGCACACTATCTATCTCTTGTTCTTTTCCATAAAAGAGCCCCAGGACATAATGCGAGATCCCTCCGATGCAGCACAGTTCCAACGTTGAGTCTGCACACTTGAGTAGGAGTGTGTGCTGTAAGAACACGCGATTGGCCTGTAAACGTCATGTGATTGCAGACTGTAGTCCCCTGTGTTAGGCCACAGTAATTGAGGCTTCCATATGGTATAGATCAGATGTAGCCTTTCACCACCGCATTCCTCCAGTGTAGAAGCTCTACGCTTGGATCCACAATGAAAACTGAGCTAATCAAACAACTGTCTGTGGGAGACTGCACCATATATACTCTCCCATCACACAGCATCGCTCACACCTCTAACAAAAGGCCCAACCAGATCTATTCTCTTATGGGTTTTTGAAGCATTCTGATTATTATAAACCGGTAATTTAAAGTAATAGTGGAATAATCAGGGAGAAAAGCTGTGTTTGTTGTAGACTGTGGAGAAAAAAAAACAGTGTTACTAGTCTTAATTTCAAACCAAATATCACAATTCTACAGCAGGTTCAACTACACTACAAATTCCTGCCTTCTTACTGCCTTCTTACATATATGTAGATCTATAAAGGTGGTGGTGATAAGCGTAATAGTCCTAAATCTTTATCATGTTGTCATAACCCTGTATATTCCACAATATCGTCCCCTACACTGCATTGCTGCCTTGTCTGCATACTCTGTGCATTCAGTGCAGTGAAAATGAGCTAATGAATACATCTCCAGCTTGCTTCCGTCATATCTGATTGGAAGCATTTGCACACATGTTGATAATGAATGAAACGAAGCTACCAAACTTGAAAATAAGAGGCTATAAAATGAAAAGTAGGTACTTATACAGTCACAATATCCAACGTTATCTACACAGCCTTAAAGCAAACACAGAATTAAGTATCAGCTACATGTGCTGCAGTAATAATTACAGCGGAAGGAAAGAACCTGCACCATTCTTATGCATGCATTAATTAAATTCAAAAGAGCCTCATTGCATTTAGCCCCATGGGGTCCTCCCCTGCTGGTCCATGGACCTCCTTTGGCACCACTGAGCTCAGGGATTTAAAAGCACCGCATTGGCTTTTTTTTTTATTTTAAAGGGATGATACATTTCCAGGTAAGTTCCAGGTAAATGGCTTATGTTTAATACCAATCTCTGGAGCTTGTCCACTTTTTTTGACTGCAGGGGCTGGTAAATTACTCAGTTAAGACAAGGCCCTGGCTGTTTTTAATAATTTAATATTTCATTGTCCGAGCCGTGAAGGTAAACAGAATTGCGCAAACTTTTAAGCTAGCATCAATTTTTAACTTAAAAAGGGGCGATTTCTTCGCGAAAACTACGCTTCCTTCGTCGTTGTCTAACAAAAGTAGTGTTTACATGAGAAAATAGCTAATTAACAGCATAATAACGTTAATTAAGTGATAAAATTAACGGCTAGTTTCGTAGCAGCCAGTGACCTCACTCAGACGGATATTTAGAGGTGCGTTACAAAAAATGGCGTCGTTACAGTTTAAAAATGCTAGCACTTAAAATAAAGAAAATTAGCGTACTTAAAGCGGCTATTTGCTATATTACTTGTTATGTATACTGCCTCCAAAGTTGGGGTTTGGAAAGAAGTGCACTGTCTCTTTAAGGTCTCTCGGCCAGTCTGTTTCGTATTGATCAATCCACCATTTTCCAACACACAGCGGCGGCAGTGCTAACACAGCTCCGGCAGCGGCACACAGAGAAGAGAGCTACCCCTCTACCTGGAGAGGAAGCCAGGGACCGGGGGCAGTCATGGCAGCGAACATGTACCGGGTTGGAGGTAAGGTGGCGGGGATAACATTTTAGAAGCTTCCCGTGAATTTTTATGGCGGACTCGCCATGATTCACGGCGGGTCTTTTATGTATTTACAGAGCGTGGTCCGTCTTTCCTTCCCTTCTTTTATTTCCCTAAAGCTAAAGAGCCTTGTGCTTCACAGATGATGATGATGGTGACTGTGTGAAGAGGAGGATGGTGATGAAGAGTAGTGGTTCGCGTACAAAAAAAACTGCTCCCGGGTTTTCTCCGCGTTTTCTTTGCTGCTTTTCCTCTTACTTAACACGAACCCAAACAACTACTTAAGTGTGAGGATGCACCTAAAGTAACATGCATTGTGTTTACGTGTATTTAAGGTGACGCGGCGGACATATTCTGAAAAGTTTTGTGTGCCATTCAACTATTGTCCCGACTGCTCGTTCATAACAATAAGTGACATTAGAAGTACTTGGACTGACCTGCAGAAACAGCTTAAGACTCACAGGAAAGCAGCAAGGAGTGCATGCTTTTACAGTGCACAGAAAGGAGCTGGGACAAAAACTTTAAGGCTACACTCAACTACAACAACTGTAATGGGAAAACTGGTATTAAAAAACCCATAGCATGCTTAAAAAGACGCATTTTGCATGTTTATAACAAGGGTGCATTTCCTCTTTTATATACAGGCAGCTCCTGTTAATACCTAATTAAGATTCCTGATTTCCCCTCCCACTTATTTTCTGCTTATGTTGCTCTGATTCACATCCTGTAAGAAAAACAGTCACGTAAAAGTTACTGTAGCATGGTTTAAATATGCTATTAGTTACTTTTTTTGAGAGACTTATTTCCCTTGATCACTGGATATGAGCAAGGGTATAGATGGTTAAATGCTCTATTGCTTCATAATAAAGTCCTTTCAAATTGAACTGTCAAGATGTGTAACCACATAAAGGTGTGCTATGAAACCAGGTGTAACGATTCATAGAAAGGCTCCTTAATCTTTTGCAAACTGGCCTGTCTGCTTTTCCATTAAGCAGATTTTTTCCATTCAGGTTTTTTTTTAAAATAATTATGATTTGTTGTTATTCTTGTAGTGGTTCAGTAGACTAATTGCATTCCTCTACTGGCAAGCCTAAGGAAGAGGGAGGGGAACGCGAGAGTGATTAATTATGTCTTTATGATTTATTTACATGTGATGAGTGACAGTTGTTTGGTGAAACAGGAAAGGGATGACTGTCCTTGGTGTGTGCATCAAAAATAGCCTGTGGTGAACGTCATAGCCCTCTGATTTAGTCAAATGAAACAAGGCCTACCTGAGTGAGAACAGGATTATGTTCAGAGCAGGGCAGAGAGTTAACACTTTACTGGCCAAATGTTGCTTGATTTGGTACGTGTCTTTACTGTGTTAACTGATTCCACTAATATACCAACTTGTAAAGCCTGTATGTCTGGTCCTTAGCAAGCTCATTTGTATTAAAGATTAATTTATTTCCCAATCTGTCTACCTTAAAGAAGGTGTATTTTGGCCCACTTGCTATACCACTTGAACAAATGAAATATAATGAATCAAAATGGATTAAATGATTACACTAATACCATGAAGTTGTTCTTTCCGTTCTGTCGAGAAAAAATACTATTTGCCATTTTGTAGGAAAAACATAAACATTACAAATGGTCCTAATTGGCCTATTTGACCTAAATGAATGTGAAACCACAAAGCCTATAAATCACATTACTAAATAAACATACTATTAAATGGTTCTTTCACAGTCATAGTAATGATTTAAATTGAAAACAATTGCAATTTAGGCCAAAAATATGCTTAATAATTGACTGAAGCTTCTCCTGAGACCAATTCAGCCCAACGCCAGAACAAAGCAGAGCCCTTGAAAAGATGGCTGCTACTTTGCAAGACAATGCAGGATCATCTTGGAAAAGCAATGACTTCCCTTGGATGAACAGTGGACAAAAGCTGGCTCTGTAGGCCTTGATGTCTTTGTTTTTACCATGCAGGCCACAAGCCACTCTTCCGCCGCCTGCAGTCCTTCTTCCTAGTGTTTTCCCCCCATATGCAGGGGATGCTGGTGTTGCTGAGAAAGTAAGGGTGCTTTCACACATACGCCTTTTGGTCCGCTTAAAGCGGACTGGAGTCCGCAACATCAGCAAGTATGGTTCGTTTGGGCTGGTGTGAAAGCAGACCAGATGTTTTTGGTGCGGACTAAAGAACCGGACCGAGACCACCTCTCAAAGGTGGTCTCGGTCTGCTTCTATGTGAACTCCGGTTCGGTTCGCTCCTGGTGAGAACACAAACCTGTCTCCATTCGGACTGGCTTGATGGCGCAGCAGACGTTTTGGTCTACGGGAGCTTCCGTAGCGAAAAAAGGCTGTGTAATGTTCTCGTACCAAATGCCAGCTTCATGCTGGAACAACAGCAGTATTTGTGCTTGCTGCATAAAGCAATGATACGAATATATGGCAACGAGAACGAACAGGAGAACATAGTTCATTGTTTACGAATAAACCTCGATCCATGGAATGTTTTCTTCCGGGATTTTTCCCTCTTCACATGCTGCGCCAATCAGCGTTCACCTACATCATCTAAAACACCCTATTTTTCTGAACAGCGCCGCCAAACGACTAGGGGGAGATATAACATTCATCGTTGTTGGTTCAACTGCGAAAACACTGGTGTGAATGCGAACCGAACCAGTTGAAATTAGCAACATTGTAACAACTTTTGGGTCCAAACGAACCACTCTAACGGACTAACAGGTGTGAAAGCACCCTAAAGGTTGCACCATAAGTTTTGACATAAGGGAAAGGAAGCTAGTCCAGGGTTTGGTGAACTGGACAGGGAAGTTTAATACAGTCACAGAGACATGCTGCAGATTTTATGCTCTGATGAAAATGACTGTCAGGAGACAATCTTGATGTGAATGCTTTAAAGGACAGATTCACAATTTTTGAAATCTGTTTCAGAGCAGCGGTCAGGTGTCCATATGAAGATTACAACAGGTTTGAGTTGCTGTTTTTATTCCTCATGTTTTGACTGGCCATTAACAGATTGCTTGATGTGCTCTTCTGGTGTAAATAAAATGTCCTAAGTTTGTATATAGCCGTTGTAGTTTGTCCTCAGGTCAGTTGCAGCCTTATGATAAAACAGGAGACACGATTTCACATCTATGGGAGTATGATTGCAAGGTAAATGGTAGAAATTTGACTACATAGCGCTGTAATGCATCAGTTTGTGCTTGCGTGATTGGCCAATTCAGTGCTTCGTTGCTAGATGTTGTGATAGAAGTAGTCTTGCTTAGCCGTACCGATCTCATTGGTACTGTGACAGTGCTGGAGAATGGTCTGGCTGCACCTTGTTATCATTTTACAACGGGGTAAAGATGGTCTGGTTTGTTTATATTTCTTTTAAACCAGTCACAGTTGTCTTGGGCGGTGCTAAGCTTAAGGATGCAGCAATAGTGCCTCTGCAGAAAGGAGACGGTACAAATTGTTTTGGTGGGAGATTTGCATGCAGGTATGCGAGCACTGTTGCTAAAATGACTAATTCTCAAAAAAAAAATCAATTTTCCCTCATTACACAATAGAAATCTTCTTTAAAAATGACATTTTCAACGTGTAGGCTGATGCTCAAAGGTTGTTGCTTCCTTTAGTGAAGGGGATTTTAAAAACGGTTCCATACAGATAGCAGACGAGGAGGAAAAAGGCATGTAAAATGTGTGGTGGCAACAGCAGGTTTATAGACGTCTAGATCTGAGTTGGACCATGACAGAGTTTGAGCAGGGTTCTGCTTTTTTGCAGGACAAACCTGTGTTGTTGTTGTTTTTTTCTGGAGTCCTCTGTGCTGCGCCACTGGACTGCGCCCTTTCAAAGAATGGAAAAGGCTGTGTTTTTACAATAGAAGACTGCTAATGTTGTTCAGTCTTAGTTTGACAGATAAAATGGAATACTCACTTGATGTCCGACTAAAACTGCTGAAGACTTATTAGTTAGATAAAGTTTGTAGTGTATTTGTTGCTGATCATTCATTTCCATTGAAGTGCACTAAGAGGACATCTCTTAGGCTAGTGTGGAGATGTGAAATAATTACTGTACACAAAAGGTTTTATTATTTGAAGACAAATTAGAAAAATTGTGGAGCTCTCCTTTAAATATATAGTTGGGCTAATGACTGAGACTGTTGGAGGGTGACAACTCTTGTACAGAATGTGCTAGATGTGTTGTAGTGTTTACTAACTTAAAAGTGACAAACTTGGGTGTCAGTTCCCACATTTCTTTTGGCTGGCGAGGATTTTTCCCATGCTGCCAGCTATGATTCAGAACGTGCTTAAAGGTGTTGCACTGTTTACTAATCTGCAAACTGACTAACTTGCAAACTTTGACAGTGCCCACACTTTGTTTGGCTGATGGCTGGTCTTAATTTCCCACGCTGGCAGTTGTCTCTCTGGCAGGTCTGGTGGGTGTACTCACAGAGTGAAGATCTGAGGCTTTTTTGCTGCCATCCTGCCAAGTTCAGGACTGCCAGTTGTATGACAGCTTTTACATCCATTCAGCAAACTGTCCCCATCATCGCATTTCTTCAGAGGCCAAACAGCATATACATCCATCACAGTACACAGTGCTAAGAACTTGCTGCCTAGTGGTGTCTTGGTAGGACTGCAGGTATTTGGAGTTTAGGATCCGTTGGTCTAAGCTGCTCTAAAGCAGACAGAGTTTTGTGTAAAAGCTGTCCAGGTTTGCTCACATGCTGCAGTAATTTCTGCAGCACGCGTGTGTGCAGGACAGATGCGTGATGGGAGTTGCTGCTACTTTATATAATATCTAGTCCATCTCTGCTTAAACACCATGACTGACATTTATGTTAAATTAGCACTTTTATATTGTGGTCTTGAATGCACCAAAGGTCAAAAGAGAGATAGAGTTTATGTGTTCTTTTACCTGTCAATAGATGCTTTTTTTCCCCTCATTCTTCACCAGCAACCATGTGAGATATCTGTAGGCCAGTTAGGTAGGTATGCTTAACTCTCACGCTATACATATGTATGCAGCTGTGTCTCTGATGATCATGCCTTTAGTGTAAACGTGACTAATCTAAAAGTGTAAAAATAAGGTGTGAATTTGATTTCAGAATATGAAATTACCTGCTATTACCATAGAAACCTCCTTCCATACTATGACAGCCTGTGCCATAGTCTCTTCCACGGTTGCTGCTCACGACAACAGACACACCTCTCAGTGTGAGTGTGTGTGAGTAAGCATTGGATGGGGTGTGGGCTGTGGAGGGGGTATGTGTGCATGGACAAGCGTGGGCAGATGTTCATGCTCTTCGATTCCTGCTTCTCCCGTCTCCTTTCCTAGCTCTAGCCCAGCCCTTTTCATTACGGTGGTAGCATACGGCACTGCATATAGACACTGTGTTCTCTGGAGATGTGTGTGGTCTTTGAATCCCTAATATATTACATCCCTTCATCAAATTAGAATTTTTCAAACCATACCTTTTCTTGTTGATTACTTACTGAGTAGGTCTGACAGTGCTAGGGATGCTACCAGTCTCACTGGGTGCACATCCATTAGGCTTTGCTGCTGGCATGTTTCATATTGCGTAGCAGCAAGGATGGAGACAACTGCTTAATTGGCCTGCTAGTGGCAGGGAGTGTTGTGTTGATTCTCTGTCAGGTGACCACCAAATGTTGGCAAATTGTGCGACAGATGCTGTGACAGAGCTGCTTCCTTCACAAGCACAGGATGTACAAGTACAAGCTCCAGGTATTGTTTAAACTGTCGATTAATCTGTTGACGACCTTCTTGATTAATTGTTTGGTCTGAAGAAGGTCAGACAGCAGCAAAAAATGCCCATCACTTTTTCAAGATTATGTCTGGCGAAGCGGCAATCAGAGGCTTGTAGCACTAATTATCGAAATATTTAGCAATGAATTTGCTTTTGTTGGATGGGTCAGTCAGTCTAAATGGCCAATTATCACAGCTCGAATACAGTTCATGTGATATGACACATTAATGCACAGGTTCCAAAACTTTTAGACTCTTGACAGTGCCTACTCAAAAACCCTTCTCTGTCTATAGCTGTGCACTGCTTAACAACCAGAAAGTGATGTTCCAACTGAAATTGCTTCATTTGTGTAGGTCCACCAGGATAAAACTCCTAAACATTTGAATAAAGTGAGAAAAAAAAAAGTTACAACTTGATGGTGTGTGTCTTGCCACTCCTTGTGGGACTACTAGGTTGTGAACAGCTACACTTAAGTGTTGTAGAAAAATGTAAATATCAGTTATGACAGCATAATTAACATGTTAAATCATCATTCTGTCTGGCATTGTTTCATTCAGACCAGGCTTTAAATGAATCTTTAGACAACTTGCAAGTGTTAGTAAAGATAACACACTACATGTTCCATATCCATTTGTGTTTAAAAGGCCTCAGCTGTTGTTCACTTCAGGTACTTTGCTTTTTTGAACAGGGGCATGTACTTCTTTACATGTTGAATTTAAGTACTATAGAAAGGGTAATTTTTGGGTTTTTGAAATTTCTGGCCTGTTCGCTGCAGGGATTGTCCTCATCAACACATATACATCAACTCTGATGTGATGGGGTTAGAGTGTATGCCATGCCAGCGACTTCACTGTATATGGTTGGTAGGATTTTGCAATTCCTCTTCTATGTTAATTTATTTACCTGGTTCACTTGCATTTCAGATTTTGTCCCCATTTTAATTGTCTAACCAACTCATGCAGCCAGTTGCATCTCTTTCTGGCTGAGTACTTACCAGTTATCTCATGTTTTCCCTCTCTCATCATTGCGTCTCTCTGCCTGTCTTTCTCTCTCTGGCCTGGTTTGAATCAGCCCAGCAGACTCTCTCTTTTGGGGCTCAGTAACATGCCTTGATTGGCTCACACAAAATTTGACTGCACTGTGACATCACGACCGCCGGAGCCCGCCGATTGGCCGACGCTAAGAGTGGGGGATGGAGAGTGGGGTGGTTATACGCGGGTTGAGGCGGCGGGAGGGCTGATGGGAAATGGAGAGACTGAGTGACGCTGCTCAGTGCCTACAGGCCCTCTCTCTCTCTGTTGCTCTCATTTTGAGTTCCTCTCCAGCTTGCTCTCCACCAGGCTTCAGCTTCTCACATGGTGGAAACTCCAACACTCAAACAGTTCACTCTTGACAGTCGCTTAACCATTTTCTTCCCATATTCGTTTTTTTTTTTTCTTGCTGGAGGCGGCAGGAGGGGACGCGGGTTGAACTTAAAAGTGATTCCATTCTGGGTAACCTAAGTTCCCGAGCCAGGAAAAAGGAAGGCGGCGAGCTGTGCCCAATGTCCCACCTTCTCTAAATGCAGCGGGAGACGTGCTGTCACCAACCAAGCAACAGTCTTAGTGTGTGGTGGCGATTCACACCCAACACCACATCAAAACTGAGTGTTCGACATGTGGTTCTGCTTCATTTTGAAATGGTCATGACGCATTTTGGCTCGCGATTAATGGGTCCCTCAGAGCTGGTGAACATTTGAAGGCCACAGCTAAACGTCAACATTTTTTCCCGCTGTTTGTCATGAGACCCATCCCTGTTTTTGAGCATGAAACAACTTTTTGATCAGGGTTCTTTTGAACACTGACAGTTTTTGTTTTACCTTTTGTGCGTCCAGGGAATTTTCTCTATTTTAGTAGTCAGGATGAAACCGTGAGGCATGTATCCAGTTAATGGATGCATCCTCACATTGGTGTGGAAATAATGAGCTGACTAGTAATGTAATTGATTTGTTGAGCGATAGAAGAAAAAAGTCGTCAGTTATTTTGCTAGTTAGTTAATGATCAATTTAAACAAGCCAAACATCTGATGATTCCAAATAGTCAAATTTGAGGATTTTGTTCTCTTTCTGTGCCGTTTCTTTTTGTAAATTGAAAAATACTTAATAACTTAAAGGCATCACCTTGGACCCTGGGACATTTGAAAGAAATTTTTTTCTTATTTATTTTTTTACACCATCATTACAGTAGCTTCAAAAGAAGTTGATAATGACAATAAGTGTTTTTCCTATTTACCTACAGTTGTGTATACAGTATAGTTTACAGTTTGTGTTGTAGGTCCAACAATCCAAAATCATCAAATTTATCTAGTGAAATTCAAGAATAAGCAACAAAGTTTTACATTTGAGAAGCAACGGAGTTTGCCTCACAAATGCTCTGCAGTTTTTGTGATTATCTAAATAACTTCTGATCAAGGCGCATCAAGAAACTAATTGATTTATCAGCTTGCCATTGCAGCTCTACAGTACAGTGTTTTTTTCCAGTAACAGGTACGAATTAAAGTTTAAAACTGCATGTGTAGATTGCTTTTATTATGCTTTAATGTACTGATTCTTTCTTTGACTATTAAATTCAGTTTGATCTATAAAACATAAGAAAATAGTGACAAATAGCCACTGTAATTTCCCAAGGTGACTATTTCAAGCCCAAGTTGATTAGCTTGGAAAATCCAAACTGAATCTCCATGTAATCTCCTATCTCCATGTTAGGAGATACAGGAGAATCAGTTTGGCAATGGGCGAATTGAATCGCGTTTCCCTCCCGGGAAAGTTTGGTATGACCAATCATAGCACGGGAGGCGGGAGTTAATGCTGCGTCATCTTCAGCGCCTGGATTACCCATAAAACACCTGCGCATCTCGTAACCAAACACCGACTTGGTTTGGCTCCGATTTGAAGTTATTCCTAACACCGCTAATCGTTCGGAAGGAGTCTTTTGTTGCGTAGCCTTTTCAAAAATAAGTGTTGTACTTGAGAGTACCCCATGTATTCGCAGATTTTTGTGACAAAAACGCCAGTAATCATTCACCACGACACTTTCTCAGCTACATGCCATTGTTGTTTGGACTACATGGACTTCAAGGTCGATTTGTTTGTGCGTCACATCCGTGTTACGCTGATTGGTTCTTTCTCGTTCAAGCTGCATTCGTTAGCCCCTCCTTTTTGAAATCGTCTCCTATCATCACAATGCCAGACTGCCTTTATTTGTATTTATATTAATACATAAATAAAGTCAGTCTGGATTTTCCAGGCAACAAGTTGATATCTTCAGATTGCCTCTTCTGCCAGACCAACACAAAGATTTAATCGGCTATGGTTTCACAGCCAATTGTCACATTTAAGCTGCTGGAACCATCAAATATTTGGCATTTTAGTGTGAAATATGACAAATGATTAATAATTCATCAGAACAATTCCAGATGAATCAAATCAGTTAGTTCATTGTGGTAGCGCTCAACAAGTTTGTTGCTCAAGGCCGCCTCGACCGTGCTTAATAAAAGAATAGAGTCTTGATCACTTTCCCACACTTTCACAGCCAGTCTGGTGATCACAACTAGTCTCAAGCCAGTTTCTTAGACCCCTGACCTCCAGGCTGCTGCCTCGCCTGTGCGTCTGAAAACGAGCAAGTCAGATATCTTGTCTTCATTTTCTGTCTTAGCGCTGCTCAGTTTCAACTCGGTCTATTTGATATTCAGCAGCGGGACGAAGTTGTCACAGTGGCAGTGGAGTCTAGTAACAAGCTGTTACAGGGTGAAGAGAAGACAGGCATGATGTGACGGTCTCTCCCCATCTAGTAGCAATGTTCAGCAGTGAATGGCTGTCTGTGGATGCCAGGAGAAGCTGTCATAGAAATTACACTATACATGTCTTCTGAACTACTCCTGCTGCTTTGATAAACCCACAAGAGGACGTGTTAAACTCTTACATCTTTACACAAATGGTAATCATTCAGTGGCTCGATGCGTAGCACACATTTTAGGATGTATTTTGTTGGATTTATGCTTTACCTAACCACTGTCAGCTCTACACTCAGTTATTTTTTTACATTCTGATGCTTTTGTAAATCATCAGAGATTGGGTGTGCACCTCTTTTGTTCAGTTTATGTGTGTGTGGGTGGAGAAAGGAATACCAATTGGGATCGTGGAGCAAAAGGTTTTCCAGCGGAGAAGTCAAGGTGTGCCCCTTACACAGATGCAGTGGCTGCTTTGCATTATAGTCTGCTGAAGATCAGCGTGGGCAGAACAGTTGGTATATCTCTTTTCTGCCTCTGAGATACTAAATTTCTCCTTGTTTTAGTGTTAAAATGTTGAGGTCAGCAGACATGATGCTTACTATTTATACATTAGATGTCAACATATTTCTGCCATAAAACTATTTTTGATTTCATACTTTGACTTTTTTTTTTTTTTTTTGCTTTTAAGTATATTAAATAAATGTTTGGCTTTATAAATGGAAAGAAAAATGGCTAATACAGATTCCCAGAGCCCAGGATTATGTCTTCAGATTGCTTGTTTTGCTTGACCAACAGTCACATACCAGGAATGCAGTAAGAACTCCAAGTCTAAGTTCAAGTCACAGACAAGTCCAAGTCCAAGCATTGAGTCCAAGTTGGCTTGAGAAGCAGGTTCAGACTACAAAAATGACCATAGAGCCGTCTTCATGCTTTAGTCCTACTGCCATTTATAGTGAGAATTACTCAATATGATCCTCTGGTAACAACCGTCTTTATTTAACCTAAATGTTTGTAAATTTGCTAAAAGTTAGATTTTTTTTTAATGTTTCATGTCTTAAAAGAGAAAAGAAGAGCATGTCTCCTCCTGCTGGGACTCTGTGATTCATACATAGATAAAACATAGCCGTACTTCTTAGACATGCTCTTGGAGATCGCCAAGAATATTAACAAATAAAGATGCATAATATGTGTGTAATCCTTTCCAGTAGCAAGCAGGAAAATACAACTCAATGCAAAGTTAAAGGCAATGTGAAGGAGAACAGTTATTCTGTAAAGCAAATATTTGCAGTTGACCCTGCTCTGAAATGAAATTTCCATAAATACTATTATAAATACTATTATGCATTATTCATATAATAATCTAAAATACTAAAATAGATCTGTGTGTTTGTGCATGTGCTAGAATGCTGCTTGCTTGTATATCATATCGGGTAGAAAAGGTTGCATTTTTGCTTAATAAATGACAGTTTCATAGCGATTAAAATATGTTTTGTTACATTTTATAGAATAATTGGTTAATTTTCTAATAGTTTTATCACTGTTTTCTATTTCTAGCATGTCACAATATTTATTTTCTGGAAGTATGGTAAAAAAAACAAAACAAACCCATCCCAACACAATACCGTACATCATGGATAGTTGTTTTACCAGTGTTGAAGCTTTTGCAGATGGATTATTCCTTTAACTTTGGCAGTAGTAGTCATGCAGGATGGATGTGGATGTTGGTGCAAATCCTGGGTGTGCTAACAGGATGGGTGCGTGCCTAAACCAGTTAGTGTTGGACGCAGGAGGAGCAGGAAATGAAAGCAAGACTCGGTGTATGTTGTGGTTATGCTGGTGGAATTTCGGGCGATCTCCGGCCTAGTCGGTCAAGAAGACGGGTCCTGCGGGAGTGTGGGGGATGGGAGGGAGCAGATTCAGGGTGAAGGGAGGATAGCTCCAGCTCCAGGCAACCTACCAAGTGTGGGGTATAATCTGACAGCACTCAGCCAAGACACATGCAGGGCTAAGACCAGGCTCCCTACCAAGACTGGGGCCTGTGGGGACATCCTGGTGAGAGCTAAGCCTCCAATGGGCCTGGAGTGGCGCCAGGAGCCACACACACACACACACACACACACACACACACACACACACACACACACACACACACACACACACACACACACACACACACACACACACACACACACATATATGCAGATGCATAGTAAAGTCACACACACGTGGTAGAGCTTGGCCAGTCGCTCATACACACCCACACACCAATGCATACACACTGTGCATGCAAACAGCACCACACATGGGGCGGATGAATGGAGCAATAAGACAAAGAAAGCGTGAGGGCTGAGGAAATACAAGGTTTGCAGGCTGAATGGAAGGTCTGGAGAGCCACATTTGTTGTGTGTGTGTGAGAGAGAGAGAGAGAGTGTGCATGAGCCCATCAACATTTCATTCAGTCAGACCTCCCAACTACAAGAGGATCTGCTGTGTATGAAATTAGCCTAATCGAGTTAAATCAACATTTTGTGGATGTCTCTGATGCACTTTCCTGGTTGACTAATTAAGCTGTCACAGTGTGGTCCAACTAGAAATTGCCCTGTATATACTTGGATGACCCTGTGATGCTGACGGACAGTTTTCTTTCTTTTTCTTCCCATTCTCCACTCTCCCTTTCCGTGCCTTCTTCTCCTCTTTGCTGTCTCTCTGCAGATTACGTTTATTTTGAGAACTCGTCCAGTAACCCACTGCTGATCAGGAGGATAGAGGAGTTGAACAAGGTGAGTGAGTGGGTGTCTGAAGTTGAATTTGTGCTCTTGAATACAGTACAAATGCACGTTTAATTTTAATTTTGTCTGCTTTTAGCTGCCCTTGTGTCTTTCTTGCCCTTGTGTCTTCTATAAAGTAAAAATCTAAATTGAGCTTGTAGTGTAGAATAATTCCCTCTTTTCTGCGAAATAACTCTTTGTCAAATTTGATTCTGTTGCATTTTTGAGTTGGCTTTTGTGATAACCGGAGAGTACTTTTTACTTTGTACACTCAGGAGTGTTCAGTACAAACACTTAGGAAGGGAAAATAGGAAAACTTTGTAGCTTTCTTATTATTTTCCGTTTTTACACATATCATGTATTTTGACATTTTGTGCAAATATTTGGATTAAAATGCAGATTCTGGTCTGTGAATGTTGAATATACTACAGATTTACTCTAGTGTAGACCTCAAATGATGACCAGATTTGTTTTAGTTTGTTTTTGACAAAAACAAAATCTTCCAGCTATTTTGGCAATTGAGCATTCTCCCAAAAACATCAACGTTCCAGCTTCTGAAACATTAGGACATGTAGATTATCTTGTCATCTGACTGTAAATGGGATATCCTTGGGTTGATGGTTGATCTGACAAAACAACCAATTTAAAGATATGACCTTGGTCTTTTTAAAGCTTTATTTATTTATTTTCAGGCATTTTTGTAGACCAATTGAGAAATAAAGAAAATAATCAGCACATCAGCTCAAATCTTGGAACAGATTTTTCGTCCACTGTTAAATGAAAATCATCAGATCATATATCACTGGATATTTTATGGGATGTTGGTGCGATTGTTCGTTATTATTTGCTGAAGATAAAAATAGCTTTTTTACGTGTCAGCTTATATTTCATAAAATAAATTCATAGCTGACAGTGTAGCCAATAACATGCTAATAATAGCTACTGTGGTATAAAATAAAACCCCCGATATATCATTCTAAATATATGAAATATGTGGTTTGAATATTATATGTGTCTTTATTGCGCTGAAAGCAGTAGGAACAGTACTGTATTAACATGTCACAAGGATGATGATGATGCTGCTTCCAAAGGTGCTGTTTAAATCCCAGCTCTGTGTTTCGTACATTGTTTCAGTCAAAGAAGCAGTAAAAGAGTCCTGTCTCTGTAGACTAGTTACAGGTGCCCGCTGTCTGTCCCCTGTTCCAGGCCTGTGCTGGATAATATGGAGGCTGTTTAATGTGATTGACACAGAGCTCAGAGTCGGCCTTCTATTCTGCCTGTCACTGTCAGTCTCTCTGCTCCTCAGGGATCTCTGGGTTTCTCCTCCATGAGGTCTGAGACGCAGGTTTAGGAGAGATAGAAGGGTGTGAGGGGAAAAAAAAATCTCGACAACTCCCAACTGCTCAAAACATAAAAACACAGAAATTTAACAACTGAGTGTGAAAGCTTTTGTGCAGAACACTTAAGTGTAGTCTGAAGCGTTCACCTGCAACGTGTAAATCAATATTTTTTTGCTTGACGAATTATCTTCTTTAAAGACAGAAAGTAGCAGTTCTTATTTCATCAAAAACTGTGGAAAATCTACATCACAGTGTCCTAAATTGTAAAGAATGGTATGACATTGCTTGTTTTGTCTGACCAATTGAGAGTTAGGATATTATGTTTATTATATAGACAATATTAAGCAGTTAAACTAGAGGATTATTTATTTATCAAAGTATTTTTGAATAGACCAATGATTTAAGTGACTACTAGAGCTTTTAGTGTAATAATGTGACATTATCTTATTTAAAATCAACCAGGGAAATGCTTCAAAAAGAATTCTGCAATTATTTTAGCCATATGCTTGAACTATATACTGATTGATTCTCACTGGATGCGCTTTTCCGTTTTCTTTTTTGTACGCTCATGTCATCTACCTGCCTGCATTTCTATTTGATCTCAGTGTTCTTACGCTCTCCCTCTGTTGGGCTGCACACACGGTATTAGTTTTGCATGTAACTTGCATGCACCTATTATTAATATTCATGGATTTATAATGGGAATGTCAAAGGGAATCATGCTCTTAATTCTGTTGTACTTGTGAGATTGCTTTATAATTTTGCTGTAATGTAAACGCATGATGTTAGGTTACTCTAAATGTAATTAAAATCAGCCCACAGATTTGCTACTTGGCTGCCACATGTTAAAATGAAACACTTATAATCATAAATAGGCACGTTGCTGACTGTAAATCTGTTCACCTTTCTCAATACTTTTTTTTTACTCTTCATATTTTCCGCTTCACTTTCCCTGTAAACCAACTTAAGGTTCAGTTTAAACTTTGACATACTTCTAAATCTACAAATTGATATTGCAAATGCTAAGATTGCCTGTGTTTGTGCAGTTCCTAAAAAAAGTGCATCATGTCTTGAAACTTAAACAAAATATGGGAACGCTCGTCTCTGTGGAGGTCCCCTGCACTTCATTAAAAACTTACTTCATTTGTAAAGGAAATTGTTTTAGTTTGCTTTCTAAAACCGTTAGAAATGAGCCAATTATCATCTCTCTGTTCTGTAGCCTTTTTTCAAACATGGAACCGAAAAATTGGATTTTAATGATTTGATGAACTAGAAAGTCTGCAATGTTGAAGTGTCCACAGAATTTAAAGATCGGTTTGCTTATGCTTTGTCATCCCTCCATCCATCTTTCTCTCAGATTAGACCTCGCTGGTTAGATTCATAAGAGAGTTCCCTCTCTAGTATGCATGACTTATACCAGCGAACAAATAAGACTGTCAGTGATTAGAAACACTTAAAACAGATGAATTACTATTTGAGGTTATACTTATTTATGTGCAGGAACTTGAAAAGAGGTTAAAGCTGCAAATCGATTCCTAAACGAAGCATTGCCTTTTTAGATTTTCAATCATTTTACCCACCAATGTAGTATTATCAGGGAGAAACAAATCTTAGAGCTGCACAGACATTCTCAAACACTCCGCCCCGTCCTGATCCCTGCAGCACATGATTTTGGTGGATTGCTGTGGCCTCACACTTTGTTTTCAGGCAAAGTTAAAAAACTACCCTCAGCTATTGGTTTTTCATCTGTGTGTGTGTATGTGTGTGTATGTGCACGTGTTGGTGCTCTGTGTGCGGCACCACTTGTTGCCTTGGTAACGCCGATTGTCTCTGGTTTGCAGACAGCCAATGGGAACGTGGAGGCCAAAGTGGTGTGTTTTTACCGGCGCAGGGACATCTCCAGCACACTCATCGCTCTGGCAGACAAACATGCAAGTGAGTGACCGACCGTAACCCATCCAGAAAACGTCAAAAATCATGCTAGCCACAGCGTAATATTGTTCTTTTTGGCAACCCTCTGCAGTTATATTTTTCCACTGCGAAGTTGTTGTGTCTTCACATCAAATCCAATCAAATCCAAACCTTTCCCCGAAACTGAAAAAAAAATAGAGCTCTAACTTATTTGGCTTGATTGTAAAGCTTGTCTGCGCTCCAGCTTTCATCAAGGGCTGATACTAAATTGAAGTTTGTGTGCTTTTACTGAGCGGGTCCAGACTGCAGCCCCTCCTCTGATAGACTGGATTGCAGACAGCGTTCGATCTGCAGTCGTATATCAATATGGCGACACCTGTGTGTGTGTGTGTGTGTGTGTGTGTGTGTGTGTGTGTGTGTGTGTGTGTGTGTGTGTGTGTGTGTGTGTGTGTGTGTGTGTGTGTGTGTGTGTGTGTGTGTGTGTGTGTGTGTGTGTGTGTGTGTGTGTGTGTGTGTGTGTGTGTGTGTGTGTGTGTGTGTGTGTTAAAGCGAGTGTGTGCAGCGCGCGCTTGAATGTGTTGCTGTCCTCCACAGCTTGGAGCAAGCTCTGCAATATCTGGAACAGCTGGCACCCTTTGAATGGGCTCTACCTCAAGCAGCATTGTGTGGCCTTTTAATGTTCCGGGTACTGGGATGTTTTTCAGAAAGAAGTGCTGTCAAAGTATGATTTTAAAAAAACGGTCAAGGGGAACACAGAAAGCTCAGAGGGACTGATGTGGCAAGTCTGGGATGGTTTAGTTGTAAAAGAAGGATTTGTGGAAGAAGACTGAGTCACAGGTAACGGAAGTGTGTCGCTTAAAAGCCAGAGCCATTCAGGCTGTTGGGTCACCTCCCCAGTGGTCAGTTGGAAATGATGCCTTCAGGGCACCGCTCCAGAGTGCCTGAATTCAAAGAGTAAAAAGGCAAAGAGGGATGCAGAATTTATTCATACTTCAGGCAGTTGCTTTTTTATGGCATGGCCGCTGCTCTCACATCACCTCTTTTGACCGTGTATAAAAGTGTCTATTTTAACACTGCATGGTGCCACTGACTTCTCTGATCTTATCATCTGATATTTGTATGCCAACATGTGGTGGTTTGATTTTTTAGGTAGCTAGATTGTAAACCTTGTCTGTGAGTCCACCTTGCCTGGAAAGATAATATGGTGTTTGTTTGAAATGAGGGTTTATATCGACTTACCATTTGATGTTATTCATTTGATCTGACCTGACCGTGTGCAGCATTTGCTCTCTGTGATAACTCTTGGTTGTCCATATCCATCCTGGAGGGAAAATACTTCCACCCACTACCCACATGTTAGAAGATATTTGCAGAAATTGTGGAGTTAGTCATCCTCACTAGTCACATTCTTTTTTTTTTATCCATGTTTGTTTTTCTCAGAATCTTCTCAAACTCTTATTTGTGCTTACATAAAACTAGAAATCTTAAATAATAGAAGCTATTAGTCAGTGTCCCAGAAGTTTTTAACCTTGTTTAGGCTGATTTCCATCATGTGGATATTTTAAGAACATTTTAGCAGGCCATGATTTCTGTAAGCCACCGTAACTTCGGTTTGCCCAAGAATCTTTCCATGTACCTCCTGGTAACTGTATGAAGCCAGACAAAGGATCTCTTTACACGTTTATTTCATGAAGCTGGTGTGTAAGAGAGGGAAGAGCATTCTTTAAACTTTCAAAAAGACTGCTGTATTTGTTACCGGCATTTTGGTGCCTGACCTTCGTTAAGGTCTACCACCGATGACACTATTAAATATGATTTAGCTAGTTAGAAAGTGTGCAGGAGTCTTTTGGAAGTTAATGAAGTACTTTCAGCTCAGTATCACAAGATTTAACCGAGGACAGTCCGGGGAGATGGAGAGTAGCTACTGAGATGACCAGATGCAACATATGTGAGCCAATTTTGGTGAATGTCTGCTGTGTCTGATTAAAACAGGGAAGATGGGTATATGTACAAGCTCATAGTATGGAGACATAGTGAAGTGCTTGAGTGGGCTGTGACTGTATTGTTCTACAGATGGCTGGTATGGTGCTACCTCTGTGTGATGTAGTGCTGCATGCCAACAGTACTGACAGAAACAGGCTGCGGTTACAGTATGCAAGCTTAAAAAACACAAAGGACTACGCTAGTCAACTAGCAGTCGTTAGTTCAAGCTATTCGTCGACCAGTTTTTGCACATTTCAATAGCGCAAGTTTAAATATTCATGTAGGCTGTCTAATGGTAGAGAAAGCAGTGATGCAAAGTGGCCACTTAATTCTTTCATAAGAATCATAAGCCACGTTTGAGGTCGACTAGTCTCGCTTAGCCAGCCTATTTTGTAGCGTATAATGGTTTGGCTGCACCTCTCGAATATTCTACAATAGGGGGAAAATACTCTGAGTTGTTCGTGTTTCTTTTAACCAGTAACAATTGTCTTGGTTGGAGCTAAACGAATGATGCGTCTTCATTCAAAAAAAAGTGACGGTTGAAATTGTTTTGGTCGAGCATTTGCATGCAGTGAGACGCACTGTCATTAAAATGGATAATCCCCTGGGAACAAACCTGCAGGTGCTGCTTGTTACCTGCAGCCTACATTTGGTGAGTCAGACGAGAGGTCAACAGATGATAAGCAAATGTTTCTCTCCAGAGTTTGCATGTCAGAATCTTGGGGTCGTCTTTTACCTTCTCGAGATAATTGCACAATTTGGATTTCCTGCCCAATATTGGATGTAATACATAATTTGTATGTAATTTCTGCAAGTACCAGCCATGCAAATGAAAATGCCTGCCCGTGACTGACTGACTGTTGCCACCTCTTGTGCAATTTCAGTTTTTTTTCTAATCAGTTAATCAAAACTGAAGCTCTTTTCATGAACTGATATTTGGTCGACTATTAAGGGGTCTGTCTGTCCTGCTGCTCATGCAAACACTTACATCAAGTCCACTCACTCTGACTTACCCCTCTGAACCCCAAGTTTGTGTCACATTTTTACTCACTGTGGACTCATTTTTTACTGCAAAATAAATCCTGTAGCTCTATGGAAAGAGCACAAGCATGTGTAGAAGTAGAGACAATTTGGAAATCTCTTCTGTACATTTTTTTATCCTTAATTTTTTTTTTAAATATAGAAAGTTTGCAAGTGCCCACAAATGTTACCAGCACTTGTAACAATGGTAAGTCCTCATAGTGAGGTATTTTACAACTTCTTCATCATCTTTAATTGTTTTCATACTTGTCTCTCTGGTCTTTGTAAACAGTCTGCAGTTGAGTCCAGTTCAAACGAAAAATCACAGATTTTTGGTCATGTGACTGTTGGTTGCATGTGAGTCACTAATGGCTGGTCTTGTTGCGCAGAGGAGTGCAGATTTTTTGATGTTTCACAGAATCTGGGGAGTGCAAAAGGTTTATTTTTGGAAAACATTTTAACTGAAACATGTAGAAAAAAGTAACTTTTAAAAAGGACAAAATTTTTAGTCCCGGGTAACAGCTGCTTGTGACGAATGTTGTCACTTTGGTGATTTTTAAAACATGCTTTTTAAACTTGCAAACCTGTTTTGGGGTTCAGAGGGTACATTTTTACGTTAAGCACACTCGCAAATCAGATGCTAATTACATCATTGTTTGAAAGAAGAGAACACAGTTTGGTTTAACTCCGTCCTCCGTTCATAGCACTTGTGCTGGCAGAAAAGAACCATCCTGTAGTCGAGGCTTGCAAAACCAGCCTCTAGACTTTGACTGGGTGTGGCAGGCTAAACGCTGGGTCTTGGGGTGTGAAAGTGAAGTCTTTGTGTGTGCGTGTTCGAGAGCTACCGAGTGTCCTGTTTGAATGAGCACACGTGCATGTGTGTACTATGACTCCTAACCGCAGTCCACAGAGGAGGCCTGGGGGGGTGTACCCATGGCAGCACAGGATTGTTTGTTCTGCTGGACCACACAGCATCAGCTTGTCAGAGTGTGCGTCCATTTAAGAAGGTCTGTGTTTATTTTTGAGCAGCGTTTGTGTGCACAGCATACCCTGTTATATCTGCAAAGTGTTGTTCTTTAGCAGTATTTTTGGTCATTTAGCTGTTGATTTAAGGGGAGATGAATTCTTATGTGGTGTCTAATAGAGTGATTAAGTATAATGACTCTCTAGAGCAAAGATGTTTGGATACTTTCATTAATTTCGTGTGCGTCGTCTTTCTTGTGGTTTGGTAAGTAAACATGAATATTTCATTTATTATCAAGGTTGAGTTGCTTGTGAAAGAAATGCAGACACAGCATCATCTGAAAGTTATGAAACAGTGAAAGACGTTGCAGGGAGCTGTATCTTACATGTGCAGGCCTTTTACATTTTGCTCTGTTCTGCCAGCTGCAGTTTGATGAGGGGCTTCTACACATTTGCAATATGTAAAAAAAAAATGCATGGCAGGACTGGCTGCGCACCGCATGGGTGTGGGCTGCATCCTGTCTGCACTTCTGTAGCAGCAGCCTCACTTTCTCCGAGCCCATGTGAGCGTATGCATGCTTGTGTGTGTGCGCATGTGCTCTTGCATGATGGACTGGACTTCTTAGCTCTGGGTCCTGTCAGAGGGATCGCTGGAGGGGTATGTTTAATTCCGTTTCGTTATGGATCAGTGGAGAATGGCAGGCGTGCGTGTATGTGCGGTTGCATACGAGGCTGCGTGTCTTTATGTGTGTCTGCTGTGAGTCATTGATCAAATATTTTGCTTTCAGAGATTCGGAGCACTCCCTCAATGGGGCCTCCAACTCCAGCATTAGCCCCTCCCCTGTGAGCGAAGCAGGCTCCTGAGTGGTCAGCTTCGTGGTGGACTTGGCATTTTACCTCCCTTTGCACCTCCTTCCAGACATTTGAATTTGCCATGACTCCAACCTTTTTCTATTTTTGAGATGTGGGTCCGTGATCCCATAAACAATAGACAACAATGTTTCCAGTGAACTTCAAAAGTAGAACCAGTCTGACTGAAGTCACACTGATTGTTTGCTAAGTACAGTATGTAGTTTCCTTTTGCTTAGGCTACAAAAAGGGTCATAGGCCTATGTCACATTTCTTTTGTGCCCTTTTGGATGGTTTTATTAAAGCTGTTCCACTGTTGAATAAAGTACCAGCATGGGAGTCTCTACGTGGAAACAGCCCACACAACCTGCCAGCACTCATGCGATGTTGTACCACTTATACGGCGGCTCTCTATTAGACAAAGTCATGATATGTTATGCTATGTGTGACAAGGTCCTACAGTGAGAGGATAAATTTGCCATTTAGCTTCTCAGGCTGTAGAGTTTTATGAACTGAGGTCTTTTTAGCGGTAATGATCAGAGTGAGGGCAGCATCCTTTCTTTGTGTCAAAACCGTAGTCCCTGTTAAAGAGCACACGTAGATGATAAGAATATGAGGAGCTTATTTAATTATATTCATCTTAATGTTATGAAAATGACACGCACTGTTTGTCAAAGTAGAATGGGTGAATTAAAGCCAAAGGTGTGTGCTGCATTTGTTGTTTACAAACAAAGAGAAAATGAGGGAAAATGCTGCAGTTTTGGGACTTTCATTTGAACCTCTGCTGGTAAACGTAACTACAACTGTTTTCAATGGCCTTGCATATGTTTTCACTATGATTACATGACCTCAACAAACGGATTACTTGGAAATCACACATTGAACTACAACAACCTGATTGTTCTACAACTTATGCTTACACACAGTTGGCTGTGAAGCAGGTTTCTCCTTTAATTCCTAACACATTTTTCAACAAAGGCTGGCACTGGCATCAATTAGGTATGTTAGTGATATGGCATTGCAGTCTGAAAACCCCTCTTCTGTGTGTTTGTCATGTGCGTGCACTGTTGTAAAGCTCCTATTAGAAATCTGATTATATGTACACATGAACAGAAATCCTCACCCCACATTATAGACATATTTGTGTTTCTTGTTAATATGGCATTGAAGAAATGTGCGTCTTACTTTAGAACTCTTGTTGTGCTGTTCACTTTACACTTCGCTCATGGAGTTGTACCTCTAGGGAGACACTGTTGTCTGCTCTAACAACTGTCCAACATACAGCCTGATTCCCCGGTTCCAACTCAAGGACAAACCCACCAGCAAACTCTAGTGAATGCAGAGCAGACGTGAAGTCCCATTGTAACCGTAATGCAACTGACACAAGACATGATCAGCACCATGGAGTCTTGTTTTGTTTCTACTGACTGTGCTGTTGTTGTTCTTCCTCTTGCTTGGAATGTGCTGTGAATGGAAGAAAATATATTCACAAATGCCATTGAGAAAATGACATTTCAAATCAAAATTCTTTATATGTTTTAAATTTTTTTGTTTAACTTGTCCTTGCCTGGGCAAACACATTGTCTGGTGTGTCTATCTTTACGAATCTGAGGATTTATTTAGCGTGAGAGTTGGAGCAAGGCGGTATTTGCAAAGCTGTTATCTCAACATTGATTATGTGGTGATGGTTTGAGTAGGATTATTGTTGTTTTTGTACACTTCATTTTCTGTATGGGAGAGTAAATTGTTTCATTCAGAAGGAAAACCGTTAACGAAGGGCAGGGCAGTTGTGTAACTTTAGAAAATTGCATTGATTCCCTGTAATACAGAGCTTCACATCATAGTATTGATTTTATAGTGACAGATTTGGTAGGAGTAGTTACTAAACTGTCATTTTCCTTCACACCAATGATATCTGAGGAACGGCATGAGTCACTCTAGCCGTCTGCTTCTGCCTTCACGTAAACACACGCCATATCATAGAAGTGCAGTCAGTTTGTTAAGGTAATAACGGTCGGCTGTGCTCTCCTCACCCTCTCGTCTCGCCCTCAGGCCTGCTCTTTCCTCTCCTTTCCCTCCCCTCGCCGTCTCTCAACTCAGTAAGGCGACCCATTCATCAATAATTGATAATTGGCTGGGACAGGTGAGATGGAGAGGCAATTTGTAGAGAGTATGGTGTGGGTGCACTGCCAGGAGATTGGCTTGGAGGAGGAGAAGGACTGAGGTTGGGGAGTTGAGTTGCTACTCAAGGACTCACAGCCAGAGGCCAGCTGGAAGGGCTAGCCTGCTGATGGACCACTACATAATCCTGCAAGAGTGCTTGTGTGTGTGTGTGTGTGTGTGTGTGTGCGTTAACTTATGGATATGTGCATACAAGAGCACAGTAACACACTTTCAAGCGCCCACATACTGAGACTCAGCTCCAGAGTCAAGTCGATATTATTTATATAGCACAAAATCACAAATCAGAAATCTGCCTCAAAGGGTTTTACAGTCTGTACAACATGATGCCTTCTATCTTTATTCACTGACTAAGAACAACTTCTTAAAATACAAAACAGGCAGGCATATGACGGATACCAGTTTTTATCCCACAACAGAATAGTTCCTAATAGTCTTTTTGTTTTGCTGTTGTTTGGGCTTCACACTCTTTCATGAGGAAAGAGCAGCTGATGCACCAGCTTATCTCCTTTCCTGCGTCTTTCTTCTGCTGACATTATTAAGGCCTTTTGTTGACATTAAAATAATATCCTGTTGACCCCATTTATGCTTCCATTTCAGAACACGTCTCTTATATGATCATTCAGAGGTTTGCATGTACATCTTCATTCTGACATTGATCGAGCTGTTATCGAGTTGGATATCCTGGTGGGTCAAGGGTGAAGGCACTGATCATCGACCACAGCATCTCTAGTTTGCGATCTTTGCTGCACGGCTCTCCTCTGCGGTTGTTTTCTCTCTAATGTGTACTATTTTTGGACCATTGAAGACTAAAACCTAACAACATATTCCAGTAAATGGATGAATAGCAATGTGTCAAGGCCTGTCTGTGTTAACTCAACAAATAAACGACTGATCTGTCACATGTCATGTTCACTTCATATGTTGAAACATAAAGGTCAGTGCGGTCTGCCTGTGAGAACCAGTTTTCCTACTGGAAGCTCTGGATGATTTTAGTGATCACGATTTCTGTCATTAATTTTTCTGAAAGTTTTTTTTGTTTGTTTCATGTAACATCCAAACTCATCTCTTGTCCAAAAAGTACCAGAAAATATATGCATCACATTCTGAAACTAGTTTTGTTTACTAGCATACAGGTCCTGTCTTTCACTGTTGAAGCCAGTTTTACCAATATTTAACACACCTGTTTGTAGAATAAGTAATGGATGAGAAATCATTCAATTTTTAGAACAATTGCTGCTTGACCATTTCTGAGTTGCCTGAAAATTTAGCATGTAGTTATAGAAATTCATAAAGATTTGTGTGAAATATTATCTGAATATATCAATCAATTTCTGAGATCAACTTCTTGTGGAAATTACCAGTCGACCCAGTTTCAGATCATTTTTTCTGCACTGAAATTTGAGCCTACATCTTAAGGATAATATCTCAGGAACTAATAAAGATACCACCCTGTTCTCTCTCATTCCTTTGATTTACAATCTAAATTATTGGACAAGCAGATCCAAATAGTGTCTGATAATGGTGAGTTGGAATAACCCACGTGTACTTCCAGTTCTGAGCTCCTCATGAGCCGCTCGGCTGGCTACCTGCTGTGAAGATCAGTACAGCAAACACCTAAAATGCAAAGTGTGTACATGCACAAAGTGGTAGAATTAGCCACACGGAACAAATCTTCTAGTCATGTTCCAGATGTGTTGTACATTCAATGCCTGTCTCCGTTTAATGTTGTATTTTTCTTGGATGGATCTTTCATATTTTGCAGCATGGAAGAAGATGGAGTGAGGCTCTTACTGTGTGTGTGTGTGTGTGTGCTGCTCTGCCTGGGCATTGATAGTGTGTCTGCTGGGTGCTGAGTGCTGGGCAGAGTGAGGGAGTGAAGGAGTAGTTATTGATTTTGGCCACACATCTCTTCTCCTGAAAATCCCTTGATTGCTTTTGTTCAGCTCCCCGTCTCCCTCTTTCTGTCTCGCTTCCTCTAATGAAACTCCAAATGAATTGGAGCACGTACTGACTGCTCTCTCTCGCTCTTCGTTTCACTTCTGCTCTCTCGCCGGCCTCCTTCCGCTCTCTCTCTCCCTGCCCGTCTTTGTCTCTCCTTCTCCCTCTCTCCATGCTGATTTCTCTATTGCTCCCCTTCCTCCTCACCCTCTCTCTTTCTGGCTGTCTTTACGCCTCTCCGTCTTCATCTCATGCTCCCTTTCTCTTTATCACTTTTGTCACACTTTCCAGCCTTCGTGTGTCTCCCTGTTTATCTGTTTTCCCGTCCACCTCACCTCCTCCTCCTCTTTCTTCCTCTCCCCCTGTGTCCCCCGCTTTCATTTCCTCCACTCTCTGTCTCATCCACAGATGAGGAAAAGACTTGGCGGTGGAGATGTTGCCAACCAGCAGCAGCTAAATCTGTTCTTAAAGAATGACTCAGACGCCATGACCTACTCAAATGGGCTGATATCCCTTTGACAGTCGCTCTGTCCGTTCATTCTTGGACTCCTCCTCAAGGGCTGTTTTTCACCCTTCCATTCTTGCCTTTTCTAGATGTAAACCATGCAGCGATTCTCCATGATTTTTCCTCTCATTCAAGGCACCACACAGGAACCGGTACTATTACCGTAATAGAAGAAAAATATTTAAAATCGGCTTCTGACTTGGAGAAATTAGCTCAATCAACCACTCAAGACTAAAGAGAAACTCCATCAGTTTTACACATAAAGGTCAGTTTACTAGTCAATCGATGTCCTACTCTGCTGCAAAAACACACACACACACACATATATATATATATATATAATGTCTTTGCAGCGCTTGAGGAGTTCTGCCAAGTCTGAGAACATAACACTGATGGTGTCATCACTCTTCTTATTGGTTATTCTATAGGAAACATAGTGTCCGCTTTTTTGGCTTCGCTATTCTAAGAATTTAAAAATTGGGATAGTCTGAAACTAAATGGACTGATTTTCAACCATTCTTTTAAAATGTGACTTTCCCCATGTTTAATAAAATGAAGTCCAAAATGACAATAGTGATCCTGTAACACAAACACTACGCTTTTGAAAAAGATCTAGTTGTGATTTTTAGGACATTTATTGATTTGCGGTGTACTTTATTTTGAAAGTCTAGCATCAGTTTAGCATTCACTGTGCAAAACATTTTAATCTTATGGAGCATTACCACATAAAACACCATCAACAGTATGACTGTCGCAGAAAGGGGAATGCAAGGATTTTTAAAACCATTAACGTAACATCCGAAGTTTTAAATCCTAAATCCTGCAAAATGCGAGATGTGGCTATTACACGATGAGACTTTAGTTATGTTAGTCCAAACATGGCGTGAATGCCTGAACCGTCAACAGCCAAGAAAGCAGCTGCTGAAAGTTGTGATCATCTCAGATTAAATAATTTAAAACTGCAGCATTAGTTTCATTATTTAATAGCCATGCCTTGCGTATCTGAAATTGCAGCCTTTGTAATTTGGTATTTGCATTGTTTCAGATTGCGATTTTGATTTGAAATTGATCGTTCATCCCAAACAAACACCAACTCTTTTACTTTTGTTCTTATGAAGACATTTTTATGACAACATTAATCCAATATTTCCTTTGAATTCCTTGGTGTTTCCCTTCGCCCCACCCAGTTTTTTTTTCCCGTCTTGTGTGTAGGATTTTGTGGCAACTAGTGCTGTGGTTGGCAGATCGTAATCAACTGACTAGCTATTGCCTTCCCTCCTATTCCAACTGTGTAGGAGGCCCTACAGTGGTCCTGAAAAATGCAAAAAGAAGTGTTTGGTTTGTCTGCTCTTATTCTGATTCTGATTCTTACTTTGTTAAAGAGGAACTGCTTCGTATGTAGATATAAAGGGCTTATTATCTCCCACCTCCACGAAGTGGAAAAGGGGGATATAGGTTTGGCCTCCGTCCTTCCGTGCTTCCGTCCGTCCGTCCGTCCGTGCTTCCGTCCGTCCGTCCGTCCGACATGAAGGGGACAGCTTTTCTTGGAAACTATTACAGCTAGGATTACGAAATTTAGTGTGTAGCTTCACACCATGGACACCTTGATCAAGTTCGAAAATGAGACCTGTGCGATAATATTTAACAGAGTTATGGCCCTTGATCACTATTTTGGATATAGACTCATAGATATCACATGTGGCGGGGGGATATTGATGACCATGTCGTCTTGTTCTCAGTTAACAAAAACGCAACAATTTCGATTTAGATAATTTCGACAACAACTTTCTCTAAATTGTGCATACTGGTCCTTTAAACCCAAAGTTCATCAGATTCAGTTGCATCTTTCTGTTCACTAGGGCTGCAACAATTCCATTTATTAATTGTCACCTATTGCATTAATCGTCAACTGTTTTGTTTATCGATTAACTGGTTTGTGTCTACAAAAATCTTGAAATTCTCTGATTCTAGCTTCTTAAATGTAAGTATTCGCTGGTTCCTTTTCTCCTCTACAACAGCGAACTAAAATCTTGGCTTGTGGACAAAACAAGACATTTGAAAACGTCACGTTGGGCTTTGGGAAATATCGATCAATATTTTTCACCATTTCCTGGCATTTTCTAGACCAAACAACTAATTGTTTGAGAAAATGTTCAACATTTTAATCATCAATGAAAATAATCATTAGTTTCCGCCGGCTGTACACTTTTGACCACTTAGACATTTCTGCCACCATCACATGTTAGTAGAAATAACCAGATTTTGTCGCGCTCACAGAATTAAAATGTGCAATGTAAACAAAAACAAAAGCAACATCTCTTTCTAAAACGGTGTCCATCTTTCTCTTGAGATAATACACAGGAGACTTAGTACAAAGTAGTTTGAATCCAGATCTGTCAGTTGAAGCTCCCAGAGTTTCTCTGCTTGATAAAGGTACAAACACTGATTTATGTGGAATTTTTGTCCTCCTCAAGGAGTGAAGTCAGGTGGGAGAAGTTACTAGATTGTTGTATTTATTCATTTATAGATGACTTCATATTTCAAAACAGTGAGTTTTCACAAATGTTGGTATTTGAGCTTCCTGCTGTGTGTCCTTTTGCTATCCTGTATTGAAACCATCAGAGAGTACTCCACTCTGATGTATTTCTTTGTTTCTTACATCCTATTAAGGATGTATAAAACAGCCTTATTGCAGTTTCAGTTCTCAAAATACAGGGGATGGTACAGAAATAATGAAAACCCAGTGGGAGGGCATTAAAAAGATGGAAATCTTAATGGGACTAAGAGGAATGTGAAACACGGTGATATCGCAGGTGTTGCTGAAGTAACAAGGTTGGAAATACAGAATTTGCAGTGAAGACCTTAAACAGATCTTGCTCGATTTATAAAATGTGTCTCAGGTTGACAAAATCGGTGAGATTTTATGTAAAACACCTGTGTATGTACACAACTCTCCTTCTCCTTGGGGACTTCATTGTTCCGGCTCATCAAGTAGGCATCCTTTTGTTTTATGCGGCTTGTTGTGCACCTGAGACTGAGTGTGTGGCTACAGCAGTTACATTAGCATTCCTGCCGTTTTCCCCATTGTTTCGCCTCATCTGATGCGCTTAAGTTTGACCTTTTACCTCCTTTTACCACCTAGGGGAGCTGGAGGAGGAGATGGAGAACCCAGAGATGGCGGATCTTCCTGAGAAACAGAAACACCAGCTCAGACACAGAGAGCTGTTCCTTTCCCGCCAGCTGGAGTCCTTACCAGCCACACACATCAGGTACACTGCAGCTCAGCCTCACTGGTAACACAGCACTGAATTATCCTTTTACTTGCTTTCTTTTGGTTTCAACTGTTTGGCCTTCTCGTGGGACATTATTTTGTTTCGTTTGTTAACCCGCTGAACCACTAGCAGTTTCTCTTTCTTTTTAGCTCGTGTCACATTTTTACTCTCCGTGGGCTTGTCTTTTTAAACGGCATTATAATGTCCTGCAAATCTATGGAGACGGCACAACCGTGGACAGAAGCAGAGAGAAATCAAGAATATCTTTTGTCAGAGTGAATGTCATGATTATTTCTTTTACCATGACTGAAAAAATACTGTAATCAACATGTTTGACATTTTCCAGGTACCCACAGAACCTACAAATACTAGAAAAAATAATGGCTTACATGTTTAGTTTGTGTCCATACCTGTGTGCTCTGTGTAAACATGAACTAACATTTAGCCAAAAAAAGTCACTGAATCTTTATGTGACTGTTAGTTGTGGCTGAGTCATTACTGGTTTCTACATTGTGCTGAGGAGCACAGATTTTACAATTTATGGCTGTGATAAATGACATAAATATGATATTTTCTGTTTGTTTTTTTTCATGATGGCATACCTTTGAAACGTGCCAGCAGGTTTTGGGTTTTCAAGGAGTTACATCCACTTAATACATGATTCTGAATCCATATCAATACCTGTCATGGACTGTGGTTAAAGCTGCATTCAACAAATGTTTTCATCTCAAGTCTTTTTGTTGCAGTTGAGTCAATCAAATCCAATTTTTCACAAGATGAAAAGAACATTTCTGATAGAATTTTCTAAGAAAGTAAGGGGTCAGTAAAGTCATAACAAGGCCAGACAAAGTAGATAACAATATTCTTGTTCACTGGTTTTAAAAAAAATAAGTTGCAGTTTCCTGACTGTTAAGACGAAATAGGAACTTGCAGATTTGGTGCAAGTGACAAAAATGTCTTGATTCGTTAACCGTTTTTTAACATGAATCGCATGGTTGCAGCCAGAACAAAGTGGCGGCGTCAAAGTGAAGTCCATTCCAAGTTTTGCTTTTAATGGGAACAGTGGTTTGGTTTGGATCAGCAGCGAGTTAACAAAGCAGTGTGGAAAGAAAGTAAACGGTGAGGATGATATCAGTGAGATCAATTTATCTGGATTACTGCATCGGTGCCTGTGAATCCCTCGTGCTTAGGTAGGCAATCTGAATCCAGAACAGGAGTGGTGGACTCTGCCTAGACTATTTTTACCTTCAGTATTGCATAGTTTGCATTAGCAGATTTATATAGTTGTATTGGATATAATGTATATTAGGCAAATATCTGCCTTTTGTGCACGCGGTTGTACTTTCTGATTAATTTGGAGAACGAAGATGGCGTGATCATTTGTTGATTCCTTCACTCACATTGTCTGCCACACACAACGCTGTGATGACTAAAAGATGCTAGAAAGTAAAGTCTAACAAAAGCAGGCACAACATAATCCGCTCATATGCAGCGTGCACACTGAGTACTAAATGTCACCACAAAGCTGTTTCTACATATAGACCTGCCTTTGCTCATCAGCAAGCTCCAGGCAAACCCACCTAATCATTACCACATTATTACTTGACATTTCTGATGTGTCGCAGGAAGCGCAAACTGACATCTGCTCGAATAAAAATACACTGATGAGCAGTTTGTTGAGTGAGGATCCAAGCTTGATTAAGTTTTCTAACCTTACGCCAATGTGCAGCGCGGGTACACAAAGCGTCTGAGTTTATCACCCTGCCAGATCGTATTTGCTTCAGGCTAGAGAGGTATGACTAATTAGCCAGTAAATAATCTAAATTCAGACAGTAGCAGTTAGGGTACGGAGATGAGTGCTGTCAGTGTCAATACACTGGATCATGATTTGTCAAATAACGGGCCGAGCCAACTGGAACTAAATCAATATCGTTGTTTCAGATTCTGAGCTGCATCCTACAACAAATATCTTCTCTTGCAGAGGAGTTTGGGCCAGGATAGCAGCTTTCATCTCACACTTATGTAACCAGTTATCCCGTGGATGTGTCTGGTATTCTGTGTTTCTCATGATACATATTCACTCATTCTTGCCTCCTTTATGTCTTCTTCCTCCCATCTTTTGTCCTTCCTCCCTTGGCCGTCTCCTTTCTTTCCTTCCTTCCTCACTTCCTTTTCTTGCCTTCTTGCTGGATTACAGAGGAAAGTGCTGTGTGACACTGCTGAATGAGACAGAAGCCCTGAAGTCCTACTTGGACAGAGAGGTAAGTGAGCATACCAGGTGTTTTTGCCCAGTAACACAGTGAGGTCTACTAAACTGTGATTAGGTGTGTTAGATTTCAGGACTTATCCAAAAGTCTGTATGTGTGTTAGAGAGCCTTATGAGTTTAAAGATTCTTGTTTCCAGATGAATTATTCAACGTGTTGACCCAGAATGTTCTTTTCACGTACAGTAATGAGGAGACGAGAGACTAGTAGAGGGGAAAACACGCGCACACAAATCAGCCTCACTCTCTTGCTTCTCCGCTTGCCCATCTCGCTTCCTGTTCCTTTCACTCCATCCTCACGCCTTCCTGCCACCTCTATTTCCCAGGATGCCTTCTTCTACTCGCTGGTGTATGACCCTCAGCAAAAAACCCTGCTGGCTGATAAGGGGGAGATCCGAGTCGGGAACAAGTACCAGGCCGACATCACCGACCTCCTGAAAGAAGGTACATCACGCTGAAATCTCGACTGTTTTAATTGACGTAGTTTTTGAGAACAGCATATTCACAGAAAAGAACATTATCGTCTTCCTGCAGGGAACTTTTTTAACCTGCTGTGTACTGATTATTTTTTAGCAATATTTCTGCGTTAATAGAGCAGTCTGAGCTGTAGCTTTTAAACTTTTCATGTTTTTCCTCAAACCTCAGGAACATTTCATGAACTTTTGTGAATGTTGTGCCCCAAGCCACCATTTACTTTAGTTCTTTTTTTTTTTTTTTTTTAAAGTAAAGTTATAAAAGAACAACTAACCTGGGTTTCCATGGCAATCACAGTGTGGCTGCATGATTATACATAATCAGAGCATTTAAAATAACAGATTATTGCCTGTGTGCTGCACAAGTGATGACTTTGTAGTCACCCACAGAGTGTGGAAAGAAAGGGGCCAATATGTTACTTAAGAGGACAACTGCTTTGTTGGCAGCACCGATGTTCATAACATGTTCAACATCAACAAAGTTTCCTGTTTCTAGACTACAAGAGCTCCCATTTCCTCCTGATACAGGATAAGTTCTACACTCACAACCGGATATGATCGTACCTGCTACATTACAAAAAATAAAAATTCTAAGCATATAATTGCATTAGTACCTGGAACTTCCCACATGACAGTTGTTTAGTTTCCAGCCAAACATTCAAAGCAGAGCAGAAATGTTCCTCCTAATCAGTTTTGTCATTATATCTTGCACAAAGTTTTGTGACCTTGCACCTTGTATGTAATATTGAAATTATTCTCATTCAAACAGTCTGAAAGATATTTTGTGCCAATAGTTTGTGCAGATAATTATTTTCAAATGTGACTATTTTTCTGCCAGATTTAGGGTGTCTGTGTTTTGCCAGAATTTTATTCTTAGCAGGTGGGGAAACCTCTGAAATTGCAATTAAAGCACTGTGGGACACTAAGCTCCCTAATTAAACCCATGTTAATGAAATTCTTCTACATGTGTTAGAAGCTCAGGCAGGTTGGCTGGATGGTTGCAGGCTGGCAGCTTGACAGACCCCACCTCTTCAGCTCTGGGATTCATTAAGGCTTTACACAACGCAGTAATTTTAAAAAAGGAAAATCAGGAAGAGAACCAGATTTGATTGTGGTTTTTACAAACTCTTGTTGGACGCACACGGGCCATGAGGAACCATGGTGGTCTCAGAGAAATACCTGTGCATGAGTATCTGTGTGTGTTCTGTGTGGCTCTGGTTAGATGAGGAGGATGGCAGGGACCTGGAGAAACTAGAGGAGAAGATCTGGGACCCCAACAGCTCACTGACAGAGAAACAGATCGATCAGTTTTTAGTAGTAGCTCGGTAAGTCAACACAGACATGCAAAACAATAAAACACCAGCCCGACTCACTGATTAACACAATGCATTTTGTGACTGATCCGTACAGTCTGGGAGCAGTGACTCCCTGGAGTTAAGCCTTGCCGTGTCAGGGTGATAACAACAAGGCTGCATCTGAAAAAGCCCCTCTTGTAAAACCTCCAACCACTACTTGTTCTTGATACACTATGGCTTTTATATGGATCAGACATATCAGATTTTATTGTGTGTTGGCATAATAAAAAACCCGATTGTTATAAAAGCTACACACACTTTTATTATTCATGAATTCAAGGTTAGCAAGAGCTTATGCAGTAGAGGTAGGAAGTTAAAAGCTTTTGTAAAAAAAAAAAAAAAAAAACCTTCCTAAAAATTCAAGCCTGGATACACAGAGTTACACTCTTTATGCTACACTAAGCTAATTAGTCTTATACATACTGGACAGTTACCACAGCAATATCAATTTTCTTGTCTAATGAAAATTCTCAGCATCAGAGAGAATATGTGATTCACCAAAACAGTTCCTTTTAAAGCATCTCAAACTTTTTTGTAGCATCTGCTGCTTTCTAGCTTTTGGAGCCAGATATGGTTGCGTAGCAGTTTTAGCTCGCTCAGTGCTAATTTGCAAGACGTGTATTCTTTGCCTGGCCACACTACATAATTGAATATTTTATCAGGAAGCTCCAGAGTTATGACTTCGCTGATTTCAAATTTTGTCCTGCAGAAATTGGTTTGAGAAGTAACTGCAGGCCGAACTCAAAGTTTGTTTTACAGTCTATTTGTGCTTTTCCTTCGTCTTTCACACCATGTCTGTATCCCGTAGGTCCGTCGGTACATTCGCCAGAGCTTTGGACTGCAGTAGTTCTGTCCGGCAGCCCAGCCTCCATATGAGTGCTGCTGCAGCCTCCAGAGACATCACCTTGGTGAGTTATACATGAAAGCGGGCTTTGGGTTAAATCGGCATCACACCCTATGTGAAAAGCCTAGTAGAGAAGCGAGGCTGTTAATCAAAGAAAATGCCTGTAGTGCACATGTGTGTTGATGTGTGTATGCTTGTGAGTCTGTTAGTGATTGTTGAGGCCTGTGTCTGGTTATCCTTAACAAGCTCGTGGCCCCAGAAGCCTGGTGTGGGTCTATTCTGCCCTAGATCTTATCCTCATATATAAAACATAGATGAGAGGCCTTCGAGCTACCCACATGCGCACACACAAACGCAGCCCAAAGCCTCACACGGGGGGTTGCATCTAAACACCACGGACTGAACAAATGCAATATTCTCATACTTGTCTGAAGATGCCAGCTGAATATTGTTCAAATTAATTGCATAATTGGTTCAAAGAACATCCTAGCTGACACACTAGCCTGTATTTCTGTCTTGTGTCTAGTTTCATGCCATGGACACGCTCCATGCTACAGGCTATGACATGACTCGAGCCATCGCAGCGCTGGTGCCTCAGGGTGGGCCCGTCCTCTGCAGGGATGAAATGGAGGAGTGGAGCGCTTCAGAGGCCAACCTGTTCGAGGAGGCGCTCGAGAAATACGGCAAAGACTTCACTGACATCCAGCAGGATTTTGTGAGTGAGAAAACAACAAAAAGTGCATTCAAAGAAGTAATTGAACAGTGTGGAAAGAATGCCTTTTTGCTTCTTACCGCAAATTAGATTAGAAATAGACGACACATTTATGAATGTTCATTGTATATGAAATTACAGCCAATACATGGTTAACTTGGCCAGCAGCAGACTGGAAACGGGCAAATTTGTGTGCCTGATAAGCTCACAGTCGCAAGGAGGTCACTAATTTCAAGAAATCGCCTGCCGTTTTTAGAAGCACAATGCAATTTCTTCATAAGTGATGGTGATGAGAGGTGCATTTCTAGAAAGTACACAGTACAGACAGGGCTAGATCAAGGAACTTCTTTAATAATATCTGAAAAAGTCATTAAAAATCTAATTTCAGTGCTGCCTATTAATTATTTAGTCGCTTCATAAGGTGATCATGATTATCGAGCTAGATGAGTTGAACAAAAAAATGGAGGAAAAAAAATTGGGTTTATTTGCTGCCTTTTCCATGTGCCAAGAGTCATCAGAGGGGTGTCGATCTCACTACAAAAGTAAATAGTTGTATTATCCATAATGTCAGACTGTTCCTTAAAGACATTAGAGCTTTATTTTGGTAAGCTTAGTATATGCCGTCAAAAGCCTCTCTCTGTAATCAAATAGTGTAGTTATGAAAGGAAAACACTGTTTAGAATAAGGGATGCCCAGATGCTTTACTCAGAGCTGAGCTGTTTATTGCACTCAAAATTTCTGTTTCTGACATCAGGTACAACAGAATTAGAGCTGAACACGTGGAGTAGACTTAATTTAGGCTTTCAGCTGATTTAGCTTTTCTACAACTTACCAGCACAGTAGTAGTTTTGTAAACCACCCATACAGCCAATCTCATGGTAAAGAGTCAAATTATGAACGCAAGGTACACTGAACATTTACCTCATGAAGCATTTTGAAGGACCAGGGTTATTTATCTAAGCTGCCTCTCTGCTGTAGCTGCTCACGGTCCTCTGTGCTGTCAGCCTGAAGAATGCTGCTGCCCTTAGTTAGTGGAGCTTTCCTGCCTCACGTTGTGCTCAGCTCTCACTGTGTGCATCACTCCACCACCTGGTGGCCGGCTGCTGTCAGTGCTGCTCATTCTCGTTTCCACTCAGGCCTTTTCTCAAACAACAGGACTACACCACCATTATGGGTGGGGCCACCGCTTGACAGCTGATTTTCCTTTCAAACTTCTCACAGGGAGCTTAACAGTCCTACTTTAGTGGCTTCATTTCATGTGTCTGCCTTTGCAAATCAGAGTGCTACATGCAGTTAAGTCACGAAAAATCCTACCATGGCAGCTGCACTGAAAATGTTCCTACAAAGGCACCATGACACCCAAGAGTGTGCAAACAACGTTTAATGTAGAACTGTTATTTTTTTAGTTGAATGAGTGTTTAGCCTTTAAAATGACAAAAAATAGCAAACCAAACCAAACAGTTTACAGCCACAACAGAGAAATGAAGCAAATCATTTGACAACTTGTAGCCTGACCTTCTATTTTACAGGTAATCAAATATCACATGAATTAAACAAATTATTGTTTCATCAAATGAAAAATCAGCAAATATTTTCAGCTCTAATTTCATGTTTGTCCCTGGCCTTCATCAAGATTTTCCTCACCACCTGGTGATTGTGATCGACGGCTTATTAGTCAGAAATCTGCTCCCACGACTTTAATAACACTAAAATAATGCTAATTTTGACTTTTCTCTCCCTCTGTAGTTGCCCTGGAAGTCCCTGACGAGTATTATTGAGTATTACTACATGTGGAAAACCACAGATAGATACGTACAGCAGGTATCAGCTTTCATCATACATCTGCAATTTAGGAACAACTTCATTTTATTTATGTTTTATAACTCAGTAACTTACGTTGTTTTGTTTTTTTATAAAAAATTGCATCTGACTGAAAATGGTGTCGCATATCAATATATTGTTTTTATTTAAAGAACCTGACTGCAAATCAAAGAAACCACGTTTATTTTTTCACATTGCTGCTGTATGAGGCTTATGAACTAAGTCAATTTTACCGTGTTTTTCCTCTTGTCTCTCCCTCCTCTTCAACCTCTGACTCTGTTCCAGAAACGATTAAAAGCAGCTGAGGCAGAAAGCAAGTTGAAGCAGGTCTACATCCCCAACTAGTGAGTATATCAGTGCAGATTTTTTTATGTGAATTATTGTGTAATTCGTCAGCCCTCTTTCCTTTTATTACATGCTCTGAAATATTAAATAGTTAATGTGCTGAAAAGGTTACAGCAACGTCTCAAGTTGGACATTTGTCACTGTTTGTAGAGCACAAACCCTTCTTTCACTGTATTAGTATTCACGGCAGCTCTCAGTACAGTATCAGTATAACTGCTGTCTCTGGCAGCAGGCTGATGAATGTTATCTATTCTCTTAGTGAATGTACACTGAGTTGGCCTGTCTTATCTCTGCTGGTCTGACCCTGCCTCTGTTCGTGTGTCCTTCCAGTAACAAGCCAAACCCCAACCAGCTGAGCAACAATGTAAAGCCGGCTCTTGTAAATGGAGCAGCGGGTGCAGGGGTCCCAGGACCTCCAGGCTCTGTCCCGACCCCCGGCCTGGGCAGAGCCTGTGAAAGCTGCTACAGTAAGTTATTCACTGGTGTAACACTGCTGTCATGTAACAACAATGGCTGCTGCTTCTTTGTGTCTTAAAATAAGAATTTACAAGGAAAGACTTGATTCAACAATGAACCTAGAAGAATGTCTTTGGTGAAATCATACATAAAAGAGGCTGCTGCATGTTGAATCTGCTGTAAATTCTCCAGTAAATAGCAGAACTTTAAGAAGTTAAACATTTAAATGCCCTTTCAAGAACTGAAATGCAGGTAAATTTATAAATTCGTGAGCCTCCTCTTGCTCAAAAGTGCAATCTATGATCTTTTAATACGTCCGAGGAAGCAAACATAACATAAATACAGCCTAATGACAATGGTAGTGCTTCATAATGGGCTATATTGACATTTAAAATGTCAGACAAAGAGAGGCGAAACAACGTTGTCCTCACATGAATACTGTCAAAACTTCACACTGTAGAAAAGTTTGATGAGATAAAAATAAAATTTGATAAAAGTTTGATGAGTTTATACATTTGTATAATTTTAATATATATTGTTTTTGTAATTTAGAATACACAAAAATAGCGTTCTTTGGTATTGATTTTGCGGATCTTATCTCAGCTAATATCCAACAAAATATTCTATCTACCAACACTGAATTGTTGTTGTCTAACTGCTGTTGTTCAGTGAATCCTCAAAATGGTCGTCTTTGTCTTCAGGCGAGGTATATTTTCATTCTAATACGGATCATTTAAGGTGCACAGGTCCACTCCATGTGGTCGACATTCGATAGTGGATTTACATAATGGACAGAGAGGAAATAGCATCCTGCCCTGCAGCACTGTATTTTTTGAGTTATTTCAGTGGCTCTACTTAATATCCTGATGAATGATTAAAGTTTTTGCCCTCACGTTGTTCATTGTTGTATGTGTGAGTGTTTATTGCTCTAACACAGTCACTTTCTTCTTCATACCTTTGTGATGTGTGTGCAGCCAGCAGCTCCTACCAGTGGTACTCGTGGGGACCTCCCAACATGCAGTGTCGCCTGTGTGCTTCATGCTGGACCTACTGGAAGAAGTACGGAGGCCTGAAGATGCCCACACGACTGGACGGCGAGAGACCCGGACCCAACCGCAACAACATGGTACCAGGCAGCACTCAAACACACAAACGCTTCACTGAATGTTGAGTTGACTTATTCTACAAACCCCAAACAAAAGCCTTACTGTTTACCTAAAGCCTTATGTTATCCTTAGTAGTTCAGGAATAGTTCATCTTCCAGAGAAAACCATTGTTAAGTTGAACTGCATCTATCACATATTTACATTCCTATTTAACCCTTTAAGCTGCAGTCAATTCCAGCCATTTTCAGTACAAAAAAATCGCTAATATTCTATTTGTAAATAAAAAATATGACGAGAAATACAGGGAATATTGGACACGCACCGCGAAGTGCATTTCCTTGAAAACGACCGATTCGTGGATTTTATACCGACTTCAAGACATGTTTTGGACAAAATAGTTTACTGGCTTGTGTCGTCTGGATGTAAAAGGTTGGATTATGGCCGTTTTTTGTGGAATATTTTCATCTGTGTGTAATAATGAACCCGGAAATGTGAGTCGCGCTGTGTACGTTGAAGCCGTGTACAGAGAACGGATGGATGGATATTCGTTGTTTGTCGGACAAATGTGTTTATATTACCCGCTGTGGTAATCGCATCTGAAAGTGGTTTATACCGGCGGATTCATGAGAATCTAAGCTTTCCATCAGCACATAGTGTTTATATAATCGCGTTTGCAGCCTTCGGACATTCTTGAAATTCCTATGCAAATTAGTAGGTGTACCGCCGGCGGTACACTGAAGCACACTGAAGCGCAAAGGGTTAAAAAAGGAAGCAAAAAAAAACTATAATATTCAATTCAAATAGGAAAATTGAATGTTTCTTAAACAAACAACCATTCTTTGTGCCAATTCCATATTTAATTAAGTTAAGCATTCTAATTCATCTGCGTAACCTTGAATTAATTTTGATGTTTAATGTTGGCAAACAGTCCTCACAAGTCCCCATTCAATGTGATAACAATGAAGTACTGTAAATCTGATCTTTACCATTCGTGTTGTGTCAAAAAGTCTGAATGTTTTCCAGCCTGATGAAGAGTGCATATTGTTCAGCACTGAAAGCAAGTAAATTGCGAGCTATTAAACGACTTTAGTATTCCACATTAGCCAGTGAGTTAAATGGATGGTGCATTTTGGGAAGCATTCCAGGCAGCTCTGTACGTCCAACCAACATCAATAATGCCGTTTCACATTTCCTCCAGATGTTTTCTTTGCCGTCAGTCATGTGATTGTTTGACCTGTCAGCGACCGTCCTGCTGTTAATATACAGTCTATGAGCACAGATTGCTGTACATCACATAAAGATGTTCCTCTGTTTGGACCTCCAGAGCCCCCACGGTCTGCCCCTGCGGCACAGCGGCAGCCCCAAGTTTGCTGTAAAGACCCGACAGGCCTTTTACCTGCAGACCACCGGCCTGACGCGGATGGCACGCCGCCTCTGCCATGACATCATCAGGCCTCGATATCTGGCCCGGCACCCCTACCTCCCTGTCAACACAGCAGCCATCAAAGCAGAATGTAAGGACAGGATTTCACACCTGCACAACTTTGAGTCCTCTTTACAACAAAATCACACGATCAATACACGATCGTCTTCTTGTTTGAACACTGCACTGAAGTTGTACGACGCTCATATTTTGAATTTTAAAGATTTTGTGTTGTAGCTGTGAACTATTTTTTCATCCGTTACATTATTAATGACTGTATTCTTTCTGAATTTTAACAGGCGCCCTGCGGTTACCAGATAGGCCAGCAAAGCCTTTGCCATTGAAGCCTGTGGAACGTAAACCTCTGGAGTCTGTGGTGCGGTATTTAGGTAAGAAGCAGCTCAATAGATCTGGGACTGGGTTCACATTCGAGTCTGTTTTCAGTCACAGTTAACTGAATGTGGTGCATATGGATCAGTTTGGCTGCTCACCTGTTGTCAGACTTAGCATAATGAATTTACATGATTTCTGATTGAAAATAAATATTTCTTCTGTAGACGTGTAACAATCTTCTGTTCATGTTGAAATCTTCCCTTCTTTTTTTTCCCTGAAACTGGCCTCAGGTTTGTTCAGACTACAGACTTGGGGCCAGTTGTACAATGATTATTTTCTAGAATTGCTTACAGAAAGATCACAAATAGGGGCAGCTCCAAATTTCACAAATGAAAACTGAATGAAAATTGCAAATGAGGTTCTACGTCCTGCAGGAATCTCAGATGTTCACGGATGGCCCCAAATATGGCGTTTTCTTTGATTAAATAAAATCGGTGTGAAATCTGTGAGAATTACTTCATTGTCATAAATTTGTGTTTAGAAATTTCGGACTCGGTATGACAGCAGCGCAGATCTGTTCTTGCTCAGCATTGCAAATAAGAGCCCTCTTGAAGTGTCATATTAGAAAAAGTTAATGCAAAGGGAACAACTCGAATACACTTTCTTCTTGTTCACCTTTTTGTAAAAGAGTTAATGCACATAGCGGGTGCTGGAAACACTTATTTCGAATACATTCTGACACCCTAATACATAGCCATGACCTTTCGTTTCAAAATAAGCCTTATTAGCATTTTCTTTTTTCCCCATTTTTAGCAGCAATTTTAATGTTTCCTTCAAATCCAGCTCACAATCGTATGTTACTGTGTCACTCTTGAAGAGTAAAGTCTGCTTGCTTCTTATCTGTGCTGTTATTTCTGCTGGTTAACCTGTTTTCTTGCGCACGTTACAGAAGCACATCCCCGTCCAATCAAGCCCGACCCACCGATTCGTGGAGGGTCCATCTCTACAGGCAGCCTGACGCCCATAAAATCCACTCCCATCCTCAACAATGGCTCACCCACCATCCTGGGCAAACGCACCTATGAGCAGCACAACGGACTGGATGGTAAGCGAGACCGACTACAGAGCTCTAAGTGCATGTTAAGTCTGTCACTGAACTCCGTTTGTTGAATATTATCATTTTTTCATTGCTTTTCTGGTGTTAATATCTTATTCCATCATCATATAATCTGAATAAAATCAATTTTGCAGCTGACAATGGGCATGATATCAAATCATGATATATAATTTTATTTTATTAATTAATTCTAATCTAGCTTTTTGTGATGTAAGATTTTAGTTTAGAACTCACTTTTTTACTTATTTTGTGTTTGTTCGTGTGTGGATTGGGCCACAAAAGGTGTTTTTTGTTACGTTTTCAAATGGAATATTGCTGATTTTCTTAGCTTTTATCCCATTTCAGTTTTCTTTGTTGCTTTTTATAATAGTTTTAATTATTTTAACTGCATTAGCGCACACTGAAATGTCTCACATTATGCAGAAATGTTAAACTTTAATATCTCTGCTAAACAATGTTTGAATATTTAAGAGCATAAAGGCACGTCTGAGGTCTGTAGCTCACTCCATGGCTACAACACATAGTTAAGATCCACTGCCGAAGGGTTAGGAGTTTGCGTGGGGCTTGTATTTTTTTGGGTTATGTCCCACTTTCCCTCTCCCCTGTGAAATGAGAGAGGGGTAGAGACAGACTGGGAGATCAAGAGAGTGAGAATATGCCAGAGAAAGATGGAGAGAAGAGGGAGAGAGATTGCGAGAGGATCCGATCGGCCTTGCTGCTTTAGCTGGAGGCTACGGTCTATGTTGTCATGGTAACAGCAGAGCAGGAGGAGGACGAGGAGGGCTCGGTAAGTGTATCCTGAGGGAGAGCATCTCCACTGGTCTGTGAGCCCACCTCAGGCCCAGGCTGGGAAAAACACACCAGGAGGAGATTTGGGTTGGAAATCAGCCAGGCTCAAGGATTAAGGATTAGTTTTTTCTTTTTTGTTTCGCCTACCAACTTACCGACTTAGTTTTTGAGATCATGGTAATTTGTCGGAGGATGGGAGAAGGTTTCTGTAAGCATGTTTATTGTTGTTTTTTGTCTTAGTCATTGAATGGAAGGTGTGCTGTGTAATTACAACAGTACATTTACAGATCAGCATATGTCCGACAGCCATCTTTGTCAAGAGCAGACTCCTCCTCATTCATTTAGTTGATTTTGTTTTATATTGACTCTGATAGACAGCTGCTACAAGAAGCTGTAACTGAATGACTATACATCAAATAACGATGCCAGAGGGGTTGTTTGTGGTGATTAGCACTTGAATCTTCTGCTTCCTCCAGGTTTATGGAGCTTCGTACTCAGTTTCACCTCATTGTTTAATCTTATCAGTTAGCACAGCCAGCGAGTGAACATAGAGGAGCTTAGGAACCAGAAATGTCCTGCAGGAGTCAGTAGAGACCAAAAACAGACTGAATATTGAACTGTTATACAGATGAAATGTGAAGCTGCTCTGTATCTGCTGGCCTTCTATATAAAATAACAGGTTTCTCTTATTAACCTACAGGATGGTAGTGTGTCAGTGTTGTGTTTGCTGCCCCCAAGTGGTAAAAGAAACTTCTCAGTTTGAAAATCCACCAACTCATAGCTCCAGTGTTTGTTTTGTTGTATCTTGTTTGTTTAATCTCTACACAACTACAGTAAGTGTTCTTATGATGAATTTGGTGCTGTGACTGTGTTTTTTTTTGGTTATACTTTTACTTTAAATTTAGATTGCAGATTTTGACCATGGATCAGTCCGTAGTGTGGGCTCTGTTTTGTTGTAATTTTGGTATTCAACAACCACAGTTCATGAAATTATGGAGTCACAGTAGTGCCACATCAAAATATAAATAAATAAATAAATGTGGAAATATAAAGAGAAATAAATAAATAAAAAGGAAAATTTTGTCTTTGCGTTTATCTTTTTTGTTTTTTCCTTTTATTTATTTATTTCTCTTTATATTTCCACATTTATTTATATTTTGATGTGGCACTCCTGTGACTCCATATAAAATGTGTCTGTTATTCTTCATATCAAATTCATCAGTGTAGCAAAGCACATCGGGGTTGTTGCGATGGGATTGTATTAATAGAAATACTACTTTAGATGCTGATGACAGCAACTGAGTACTACATAGAAAAAAAAGCTGTAAAAAAAGACCATGAGTCAGATGATATGAGTCATATAAATACGATAATGAATACTGAAAATGAATTATTTCCTGAATAATTCAAATGAACTGTGATGTTTGTTTCTGTACAAAGTAAGAATGCATTTAGAAAATTAAGTGAAAGATTCAAAGCTAGCTTTCATGTGATCTATTTATTCTGCTTATCGGATATTGATTCAATAATCTGATTGGTAGTGATCTGATGGAAAGATCTAATAATAAGTGAAATATGGAACCCTGATGGTGTAGTGTGGGAAGATGTTATTGATGTATTTTATCCTTACATTAGTTTGAGTCGTGTGTCTTTTTATTCTGTAAATATACTGAAGAAATTAGTTCTCTATGGAGCCACTAGGGGGCAGAAGAAAGTTGTCCTTGAGTATGTCTAGTGGTAGCAGTGCACTGACTGCAGTTTCCTCTTTGTCTGTAGGAACCAAATCCAAAGCCCTGACTCCACAGTGGGACATTATGGCCAAACGGGTGAGTGACGCAGCGCGGCCCTCAGCCTCCCTGCAGGATGAGGTACACGAACTGGACTGAACGCTCCGTGGGAACGACCTCTACTGCAAACCCCAGTGAGGTGAGACATGCTGGGTTCCTCTAATAATGTATGCTTCTTTTAGTTTGTTTGACTTTTTGGTAGTGGTTTCCTTTTTCTGCTGTGTTCTCTAAGTTGTGCTGCAAAATTTCAAAAACTGCAGTGGTCATTTGTCAAGAATCAAAATCATACTTGAGTAAAAGTTCAACTCAGATGGCCACTGCAGCAAAAGAAGTCCGTTGGCCAATCCAAGGTTTTCCATTTCCTCAAGGTTTGTTCATTCATTACGAGCAACGAAGCAAAACAAGAGAAGTCACGACTCTTGCTGCCTCTCTTGCGCTGGTGGGAATAAAATAACAAAGACTCACTTAGGTGCACCTCACTCCTATGGCTACCTACCCACCTGTATAAGTAAATAGCAATAAAATCTAACATCAACAAATAATTAAACTAGACATTTACTTTATTCATATTAGATTTAAATGGTATTTTCTTTTGTTTACCATTTATCTAAAGTCAAACCCACTAACTAATAACTAGCTCCTACAGAAATGGTGGGATTTCAGTTGCCTTCACACTCGTGCTTCCAAAGTGTGCTTCACATGCACTATGATGTCATTTTTTATTTATTTTTTAACAAACAAACCCAGAGCTGGACGCTTGAAGGCCGGTATCTCACTAATGATATCCTGCTCTATCTGTGTTACATGGAACCACGTGGGTAAATCCTGCAGAACTTGTTGCGTTTATTTGTCTTCTCTCGTGTCACAAAGTGCTCTAAAAGCAATAATCGATTACAGTCAGTATTAGTAAAGACTGCAGCTGCACAGTATACTGGATTTCCTCAAGGAGAAACTGGTAGTCGAGACAAAGCTGGAGCTGTGATGGATGAGAGATGGACAAATACAGGCAGGGAAAAACAAGGGCGGAAAAACTCCTGGACTCCATCCAGTAATGTTCATTTGTGCTGCTTTCTTTGAATTATTTTAATTCAGCAATATAAGCTTGTTATTTTCAACACTTTCAATGCTGTTTTTCTGCATTACTCATTGAAGTATTGTTGTCCAGTGGTGGTGTTTGATTGGTTCATTCTCATCCACTTTGCTTTGTCGCTTCTTAATGAGCATGGCATGTCTTGAATTGTTTTCCAATAAAAATCTGGTTAAAAGTGTATGCTGAAACGGCAAAGGACTTTTAGCTTAACCCTTGTGTTGTCCTGCAGGTCAAAATTGACCCGTTTTAAAATTTGAAAATGTGAAAAAAATAAAATAAAAAATTCACAGTGAAACTTCTGATGTCCATATTTTCAACATTTTTTGGGAAATCTTTGAACAGTTTTTGGTGGGAAAAAAAAGAAATGTTAAAAATGTTTAAGAACATTCACAAAAAAAATCTATGAAAATATGAGAAGATATTAGAAGTTTGACTGATATATATGTAATCGTTTTGGATATTTTAAGGATTTTTTTGGAAGATTTTTACTCATTTTTGAAAATATTTACAAAAATTTTCTTGCCAAATTTATTTATTTTTTTTTAAATAAAACTTTTCAGGGAAGCTTTTAATCAGAATCAGAATCACTTTATTCATCCCCGAAGGAATTATTTATATTTTAAGGAATTATTGGAATTTTCTTCCTGAAGTTTTTGTAAATTATCAGAAATTTGGGGATTTTTTTGCTGAATTTTTAAATTTTTTGTCAGACAAGGAAACAATATTTTCTGGTGAAGCAGCTGCAGCGAGTGAAGTTTGTATGAACAGCATAGTGCAGTAAGTTAATCAGAACAAACAGCAGTAGATCCAGATGTGGCGTCTTTCTGCTGATCAAACATAAGGACTTAAAAATAGCCCTGTTACCTTTTACAGCTGGGATAAACAGATGCCCCGGTCATTATTTGAGTAAATATCATTATAAATGATGATGGACAGATGGTGCTAAAGCTCAGGATTTTGTGCCTAAATATTAAAGGGGGATAATTACAGAGTGAGAGTTTCAGCTTAGTAAGGGGAACTGGTCAAGAACAGATTAAAACACACCATGCTTATCTCTGTTTAGCTTGTTGGGATGAACTTTTCATTTCCATTTTCCTGGAAGTGGACTAAGACCCTCTATGGTTGTTTACTCCTCAGCAGGATTCAACGGACACATTTCATTCTCGCCTAAGGCCAATGTTTGGGTTTCTACGTACACCAGAGTCTGTATGGGGCTGTTTTCTAAACCCCACTACTGCCCACACCCACAAACATTCACACCTGATTTTCTGTCTTCTCCCTATTGTGTGGCATTAAAAAAGACCAGCATCCCTGTCAGTAAAAATGTGGCAAAATTACAATTACTTTCAAGAGAAGTTCACACTCTGGGGCAGGTATGGCACATTTCAAACATTTCTTATGTCTGAGAACAAGCCTTTGATGATGAACCAACTTTGATTTCTTTCTATTTTTGTCAGTAATGCTGTGAAATGTATTCACACGTCAGACTTGCTTTGCTTTTGTTTTGTAAATACATGATTTAATCTTCTTCTCAACTTCATTTGTTGACTCCATCCTTCTGGTTGCAGTAAATAACACAGATCACAGTTTACTTTTTGCCCACCCGCTCCCACCCACAGCAAAGTTAAAACCGCCTACGGTCACAAGATCTGAGTTGGGTTCTTCCACTTTCAATGCAGCCCTCTGCTGTCATCTTCTCAGTTCTGCAAGAGCCCCTGCAAAATCCTCCATGGACCATGAATTATTTGCATTCATGGAAAATGTAGATACAACCTACTGCACATGTATGAAATGGTATAGTCACAGCTACACACATGTCCATAGTGTGGGACTTTAGCAATGCTTAAAAAACTGCATTAAACATGCAAAGACAGGAGATTTTAACTGAGTCGCACTACACATGCTAGTTGTAAAAGGACTGCAATCAGTGTTTTTATGATAACAGTAATTATGTGTGAAATGACAGCGATGAGAAACTGCTTGCTTCTCCCCTCTGATTTACAGAGCTTTACAGCGACTCTCAGCTCATTATTTAACTCTTGCTCCTGCAACTTTACTGTTGCTTCACTGCACTCGTAGTATTGTTTTCTGCCACAAAACTCTCTGCACACGATCTATTCAGAACCAAAATACCACACATAGTTAGCAACTCGCTAATGGAGCATTTAGCAGCTGAAGAGACATCACTCTTAAAGTAGAAACACGGCTGAAAAAGAGGCGATAAGACTCAGCTCTTAGGGAATGGGGATGTTTTTCTGTGACTGCTTCATGTGTAAATGAGCAGCAGTTTGAAAACAAGTTCAACAAATCAACTTATTAGGTGATAATCAGGGTTCTCGCCAACGCATTTTGTCGTAACGGCCCGTTACGCTGTCTAACGGCCCGTTACGCTATCAGTTTAAAATATTGTTATGAGAGTGTGTGGCTCCGTCATGAGAGAGGGAGAGAGAGCAGCGTGTGTGAGAGAGGAGGAGAGCGAGATGTCCGAGCGACCCTGAATGCAGCGCGAGTGAGAGACACGGCAGTTCTGTAGAGGAGGAGAGAAGGTGTGCAGTTGCTGGGTTGGCGGTACTGTGCGGTTCAGCCACTGTTGATAGACAATAAAGGCTGCAGTGTTCTTCGATACGGCTGGGCTAATGTGTCTTTGCCTCTACGGCTGCTGATGAAGTGAAGGGGGTTAACCCCGGGCTTCCTGACCACGGTCGGGGGCCGACCAGGAAGGGTTAACACTGTGATTAGGGCCGCTGCGCTGTTATTTTGACAGATAACGCCATGTGTGTTTGTTTTTATCGACTGAGTGCCTATCTAGGTTAATTTATGTCTCCCCACCTCAGCCGTACTTTCCTGTCGATTGACCCGTTCCCGTCTATTGCGCGTGCGCATGCAGGAGGTCCTGCCGTTACGCTGAAAAAAAATTCTGGTGAGAACCCTGATAATGGGTAAATATTGTGCTTACAGCTTGTTTCTGCTCCGTTCAAGTGGCAAAAAAATCATTTACTGCAGCTTTTATTTGGATTTAAAGCAGATATTAGATGTATAGCAGCAGCAGAGGTGGATAGAGGACACTGTTAAGTTCATCATGCTGAGTGTGATGCATTTAACTGTCATTTGTGGTCAAGACAGCTGTTCATAACAACTTTTTCTTGTTTGTTTTTTTACAGCAGAGGGGGACACGAAATGGAAAAGGCTTTTTCCACTAAACCATAACTGAGGGCAGCTGAGGGAAGTTGAAGCTGAGAGGAGACGACAGCATTGGCCACCTTTCTTCAGTCAGTACGGGTCTGTCAGACTGCTGAAGACCAATCGATAATCGATCAGTTTGGCTGTGGTCAATCAGAAGATGAGCCTGACTGTACAGGACTGTGTTTATTACTTACATTTCTCGTTATTACTGTCTTTGTAATTATTGTTATTGTTATTATAATTTTTTTTTTTACCAACTATAACTCAGCTTATTGTTTGTCGATCAAACGATGGAACTTGTGAAGTTTCATGAAAAATGCTTGCAAAAACCCTGTGGAAAAGGGTGGAAGGAAAGTAACATAAGCCACTTGCATCTTCTGTGTTTCATTTTTCTTTTTTTGAAACGAGTTAAAGTCAAAAAGAGACGCACTTTTATTTCAGCGACATGAGTTCGACTTGTCTTTTGTTTCACTGAATTTGAATGCTTTACAGGAAAATTTCTGTTGTGTGAGCCAGCCCCCCTGTTCTTTGGCCAGAGAGGTTTAACTTATTGAGAAAGACTCGGTGTTTTTTCTACCTTTTTCACAAGTAATGCATCTATGCTTCGATAATGTAATTAAAAAAGAGAATTGATTTTTTCCCCTCTTCTTTTTGGAGTCTGTGCACGGAGGTGGAAGGTGTCCAAACTTGCACTGAATGTTCTATTTTCAAGCTGGTGTTTACCTGTTTTTCTTACTCCCACAGGTATGCAAAACGGGGTATATGCAAAATGACGGAAACTTTTCATTCCTAAAACAGAAACATGTTTTTGTAAGCAAACATCTGAAAAATAACTAAAAAGCAGGAATGCGCTCTGCTTTCATGTCCAATCGCTTGTCTGTGTGTTTATTTTACGCTTGTTAGTAGATTTGTGTTCTGCATGACGGATATGAATACCAGAAGTTTTATCAGCTGCTGTAGGAAAATACTGTATAACACCAACACCCAAGACATTTCCTGACAGTCATTTTTGTCAAATTGATTCACACTTAATGTATGACACCTGTTCTGACAACATTTTTAGTGATGTTAACCCTCGTGTCGTCCTGCCGGTCAAAATTGATCCATTTTTAAGTTTGAAAATGTGGGGAAAAAAATATATTTTCACAGTGAAACTTCTGATGTCCACATTTTCAACATTTTTGAGAAATCTTTGAACATTTTTGGTGGAAAAAAAGAAATGTTAAAAATGTTTCTTAAGAAAACAGAGGTTTTACTGATATACTTGTAATCACTTTAGATATTTTTTTGGATTTTTTTTGGAAGATTTTTCCTCATTTTTTTGAAAATATTTACAAGAATTTTCTCGCCACATTTGGGGGATTGGTTTAAAATACAACTTTTAAGGGAAACTTCAGGATTTATTTGAATTTTCTTCCTGAAGATTTTGCAAATTTTTAGAAATTTTAAGATTTTTTTTGGTTGAATTTTTGTTTTTTTTTCAGACAAGAAAACTATATTTTTGATGCCTGTAAATGAGAACAACAGGAGGGTTAAAGTATTCTACAAAAATTGGAAAACAAAATTCAGGCCTAAAAGTCTCAATTCAGTTTACCCTTTCATGAGATAACCAACATTTTCTTCTCCTGTCAAAGCAGAAAATCACATTGAATCAAATGTCATGATGGTGCAAAAGCTTGTACACGGTTTGCAAAAATGTGTTAAATCTTTGGAGAAAAGCGAAATATAAATAGAAGTAAGTAAGGATCAGTCAAAGTTTGAATGCTGGTTTAGAGTGGCTGTAGTAGAAGAAGAAGTACCTCATTTAAAAGTGACTTTAAAAGAAAAAAAATCTTCATTTTGAGTGTTGAAAATGTTGATAAAAGTATGACAACAGCTTATCCTTCAGGAAGAATAGCAGGAGTCTTAAAAGGGCTCCATATTGATTACAGCTTAAACTGAGACACACAACAGTTATTTAGACTGAAAACCTGTAAAATCCTATTCACCAGAGTCTTACTGACCTAATTATGTGCAGCTATCAGCCACACAGTGATCATTTTTTGTGTCAGTGTGTTAAATTCGGTGTTTCCCTATCAAACATAGCTGCAGTATTTTCTGACTTTTAAGCTGTAAAATAATCCTTGTGAGTTTCATGCATTTTTTTAATTTAAGAAACATCTATCCCTGAGCAGATTCCTAGCTGAATATGTCCAAGGTTAAAAGAAGAATAAAGGTTGAAAAGAACATTTTATTTGCTAACAATAACAGTAATAATTTTTTTTAAAGAAAGAACTATTCAGTAAAGTGAGCTCTGTGAGGAGACACTAAATGGCCGTGAAGTTCTGACACGTTTTTAGTGCACTGCAGATGTATTACCATCAGCTTTTTGAAAGTGTTTGGTCCCTTTCTCTCAGTTTTACTTTCAGATCCCATCAAGCAATCCTCCCAGCTCATCTCGTTGGGGTCATTTCTGTATCGGAGCAACTCCATATTTGAAGCAGCTGCAGGTACAAGTCCTACGGTTGATGCTCGTCGCCAACGTAATGATTTTGATCTTTATGAGGCCTTGTGTCATCCATTTGATACTTTGGCATCTACCATTAATGTCTAGTTAAAATCACATCTGCTCTGTGATGTGCACAAACAAACATAGAATTACTCTTAATATTGTTTTTTTTTTTAAATCGCTAAGTGACATTTACCTCTTGTTACGGGGATTTTAAGAACCACTTAGAATGGATGTCAATATTTTAGTCTATTATTACATTATATCATCATATTTAACAATGTTTCTTTTATTATTGTGTACTTTATCATGCTTGCCAGTGCAGTTGTTACTGAAAATCCTTCTTACTAGTGACTAATTCTGCTTCAGCTGCTTCAAGGATGTGGATCTAGACACCACTTAAAACACACCTGTTTATTGGGAAGTACATAAAATGGAAAAACAAGGCTTTGCATGCATTAAATTAGCCCTCTGACACCCATTTGCAAGTACATACTAAACTAAATCTCTTGTAGCTGATTACAGCAGGTAACCCCACGTGACGCAACAGCACCTGGCCTTATTCTGCTCCATGAAATAGTTTGACAGTGAATTATAGCGATGTGAGCATCAGCCCTTTTAAAAAACAGACATACAAAGCAAAAGTGTTGTTGGTGCAGGTGTTACTGGATATGTGTGAGGGTTCACACCTCTTCAAACTCCTGAAATATTCATCTAGCAGGAGACGAGACGGAACAAACAGGGTTAATACAAGGTTCTAAAAATGTGGGAAAACAGCATGTGAAATGTTCTCATAGGTCCTGAAAGTTCAAAAGCCTCAACCGGAATGAGAAACAATGGATGTTTGTGTGTCTTATGTTTTCTGAGAATTAAATATATTTTAGCTACAAACAGAAGTCAAGGCAGTGTGCTGTACAGGCTGACTGGATCCATACATGTGCATCATATTATATGAATGAGGACAGTAATTACTCGGCATTATTTGGTTTTAAAAGTTTTAAAAGGAAAATGTGTTTAAAACATGAAAAAAATTACATGGAATTGTTGACCTCCAATATTATCTACTTTTAAACACCATGTTTCTGCTTCTGGACTTGAGCAGTAATAATAATGATAATTTACACAGTACTCTTAAAAACAAGGTGTTTTCACAGAGAAAGAAGGAAGCAACATAACAATATGAAGTTTAAACAAAAAGACTACAAACTCAAAAATGCAATACAAGTTAAGTCAATGTTACTTATACAGCAACAGTCATAATGCCAAAATGCTTTAAACATGAGAAATATGACTGGTGTTCCTAATTTATCTTATCTAAGGTGAAAATCCTACAGTACTAGTGTTTTAATTTTTAAGAGTAAGTTAAATATTGCAGTTTAGACCCTACAATGTAATGTGAAAAATTTAGCCAATATGAGCAAAAAACAAAGCATGCAAAAAAATTTTATTTTAATCTGTTATTTGTTAACAAATAGCTTGAAATTGATATAATGTAGAATTTATTTTTAGAGAAATATACGACTCAAAAGTAGCTAACGGATGCTAAGTGTACATTTCTACAGTGCATCTGTGCTCTGCTAACTTTTAGCCAGGTGTGAACTAACCGTGACGTCACCCGTTGGTTTCAACGACAAGAAAAGGTCGCCCGTTTGGGATTTTTTGGAGCCAGTGACGTAAAAAGCGTCATCAAACAGGCTGGACCGGAGAGCAACTAGGGGCAGGATTGGCTGAGGACTCTCTTATCCCACCCACATTTTACGGCAGAGGCTTCTGTTAATGTCTATCAAGTATAGCCACGCCCCCTGGCTCCACCAACTTTAACGATTTATTTAAAATTCAGTATTGATTTATTTTAAGATCGGCCACCTGATCTCTCATTTTGACCATGAAAACTAACGGGGGGAAAAAATCCTGAGCTGTAGAAAATCAGTCTATGAAATTTTATTTTTTCCAAAATGAATTGGGGTCTATGGAGGAAAAGCTTTTTGGAGCAAACCCTAGCGGACGGCGTGATATTGCAAGTTTTTGACACTTCCGGGTTGGCTTCAAATTTGGAGCCAGATGCTACGTCCATCTTTATATACAGTCTATGCTTTCAGCCAGACAAATTTGCCTGTTTTTATTTGCCTTTGCTAGAATTAGAAGATAAACTGTATCCACCACATTATTATGTGGGTTAATGAATTAAAATAACAAAATATTAGCCATCATTATTTACTTGTATTTTGAAATTACAGGTCAAAGCCCTGTAGGAACAGTATTTAGCTTTAGCCAAAGCTAGCAGTGACTCTTTTACTAACCCGCTTTAGCTGGATTTGGCTCTCTTGCTTCAACAGTTTTGTTTTTAGCTGAGCAACTACAAATCAAACATGCGTTTTTATTTTTGCAGCAATAAAACTGTGTATACCAAAAGTCAGATGATAAAAGTAATAACACTCATTTCAGCCAGCTTAATAATTAGCTTCCCTGAAAACTACTGGTTGCCTGGCAACACGACCAGTTGAGCATTGTGGTAGTCAAAGGACAAACTGGTTCTTCAAAATTAAAATTTAGAGAAAAGATACAGTAAATGACAGTTCAACTGGTGAGTTTTTGTAGTTTTAGAGCTCTTGGAGTGTGAAACTTGTGGACAGAGCCAGAGTAAGTGCCAGTTTCCAGTCATTATGTTAAACTAAGCAAACTGCTACTATTTATTATTTACATTCTGCTAAAGGTAGCTGCGACTATCTTATATACATGCTTAGCTTTATTTGGCTCTCTTCTTTGACTACTTCAATTTTAGCTGAGTTTTGCAGCTACTGCAAATAAAACATGACATTTTTTTCTTAGCACTGACACATGCCTAACAACAGCTCGCTGAGAAAATTATGACTATTTTTAGTTAGCTTAGCTAAGCAGTTAGCTTCCCTGAATATTACTGGTTATCTGGCAACAGACCAATGGTGGAACTGTGGTGATGAGAGCAAATTGCCTTCTTCTTACTTCAAATTTAGATAATACATAGAGGATACTGATGTCTTTAAGCTTTTGGAGTCTGCAGTTTGTGGACATAGCCAGACTAGCTGTTTCTGTTTCCATGTCCAGTGTTTATGCTAAACAAGGCTAATTGCTAACTTAAAAAGTACTAGCTGTTGTCAAAGCTAGAGGTGGCTATTTCATGCACAATCATTTAGTTAGTTTTAGCTGAATTTTGCAGCAACTGCATAAAACAAACAAAAACATCACACATTTTGTTCATTTTGCTTGCTTTTTGCAAGTGTAACAGAACTTTCGCAAAGCCTGGTATATATAACAGATACGTCCTCACCTAGCTGGCCTGGCAACAACAAATTAGCACAACCTTTCATTCTTCAAATTTCGAATTTAGGAAATTAATAGGTCTGAATACGCTTTATTTAGTCAGTTTTGTGTTTCCCTTTTCCTGTAGTTTTCAACTTGTTGACAGAGACAGGCTATCTTTATCTGTTTATCGTTTTAATGCTAAATTAAGCTAACTGGCAGCTAGCTTGCATTAACTAACATATTTCTTCCTCTAGCTAGCTTGACAACATCAAATTAGCGTTTTCTCTCCAAATTTCTAAACTATTCCTTCATAAAAATCCTTAAATTGGTTTATAGCTTGGTATATTAAGAGGTCCGAGTGGCAAAATTGCCACTGTGAGTCAGTGTTTATGCACTGAGGGTGTGTGTTTATTATATAATCCAGCCGTCCGTCCTGCGGATCCGGGCAGACCGGATGAGAGGACTTCAGCAACTAGTATCCCGGTAACAGGCAGGCTGGATGTCTGCACTGAGCCGAGGCGAACAAACGGTTAACCAAAGATGCAAGAACTGCGTGAGTCTGTCTGAGCATGTGCCGCTGGAGCCGCTGCTGCTGCAGTGAAGTAAAATGTGTCAATTTCCTTCGTAGAGCAGAGACACCGAGGAGGAGGAGGACAAGAAGCCGGGGACAGCACACCAGCAGCGGACGGACACCGACAGATCCAGGACAGCCTCACTGGGGGATGTGTTTGATCCGCCGGCCTGTAAGCTGAGGGAGACGCGGCAGTCTGGAGGTAAAAAAAAACAAAAAAACAACTGCACTGAGGATGATTCATGTCGGTCTGTTGGAGCTCAGCGACATGTAGCCAACGTGTTAGGATTTAGGAAGGAGGACTGTTCATGATAACAAATACACGTTCGTTAGGCGAATTTTGTTGGTCTTTTTTATTTTACCAAACCCTAGATTTGCAGTTTGATCTGGTTATTCGGAACGAGTGTTTGCCCGCAAGTTGGCAGTTGTGCCAGCGTGTTTCTTTTAACTGTGTCCCAAATTCAGCACAGTGTAATTTCTGCACAGTAAACAGCTGGACATTATGTTTGAGAACAGCTCCGTTCCTTCTTTATTCGGCGTGTTTTTTGCACAGTGGAGCTCTTACACCTGTTAAAATATGGATAACTGGCGATGTAAGCTTAGATCAGGGCATTATTGCAGTAGCCTGCGTGCCTAAATGTGCCATTCTGACTACACTGATGCTCTGAAAAGGGTGTAAAAGTGGTTTTAATCCCCTCTTGGCTTGAAATTCAGGTGAGATTTTATTACCATTTATTGCCAAGGATAACCGTACCGCACTGCTCAGTGGGAAGGAGGCGTGATGCTGCAGCGGAGTCCCAGCACCCGGGCCTGCGCACTGGCCCGTAGTTTCCAGGGACAAAATATGATGACTTTGGCCATCTAGCGTAATTACAACCCGCGGAGTTCATCTAGAGAGTCGATTCATCCCTGTCATGGTTTCTCCCCTGCAACATGCTCACATCTACTGGTGCTGTTTTGCAAATGAGACATGGTGCTACATGGAGGCTGGAGGTTTGGATCTCCAAAACCCCTCATTGATTTATTCCATATAAGGCCTGCAGTTCACTATCATTTGGGGTGAGATAATCCCTGCCGCCTCTGTAGCCTATATCCCCCTTCAGCCTTACTCTGACTGTATTGACATTTTGGACCTATTTATAACCTGGGCAGCAGCCTTCACAGCAAGGAATCCCACAATGACCCCATAATAGAAACACAGCTAAAAAGCAATAACGTTCCGCAGCTGTATGGACACTGAGTGTGAATTATTGTAGTAATACAAATGGGGCTGATAGCTGTCATGATGCATCCGTGCAGACGTTTCAGCTCCTTCGTCTTATTTTAAGAAGGATGGATGAAAAGCAGATATGCAGCTACCATAGAAAACTTCGTATTATGGCCTTTCAGCATCGAATGAAGGTAGATTTATTGCCAGTTTTCTGAAAGCGTCAGTTGGTTAAAGCACTGAAAATTTATCCTTAAGTGAGAGAAATTACCTTCCTAGATTTAATTTGAATTAAAGATAACATCTAAGTCACAGCACAGACAAAGCTTGCACTGTTTGTGTGAAGCTGCCAAACACTCTACAATTAGAAGGATAAGAGAGAGCATCAATTCATACAAATGGGTGACAAATTAAAGGAAAAATACACTCTATTGACAGTTTTTCTGCCATGGTTTCAGTTCATTTCAGTCCCATCAGATAGAATTGTCCCTGCAAAACAATACAAACTTGTTCTGACTGATCACCTTTATCTTATGATGAAATGCAATATATCTTCAGAAAAGAATATGTTTTTTCTCTTCAGTTGCTTCAGTTGATTTTCAGACACTTGAGACACTGAACATTTGACTTTGAAGCTGTTGTATTACAGTCATGAATGATGACATTTACAAGATACACAAAACTTTGAGGTTTTGTTAATAGCGCTTTTATATCAGACAGTAGCATCAGTTTTGGCATGTGTGGTGGCCAAGTATCTTCAATACAGAAATTCAAAGATATGTTTGAGATAATTTATAAAAAGTGTTGCCCTTAAATTTTCCACCGGAGAAAAATAGCCAGTTTGTTTTTCAACTGTGAAATGTTCTGCTTAGTAAATAGCTTGCTTACGATTCTTTTTTATCAAATGTAAGCTATTGTTGTCAAAATCTGTATGATTTTATGTTAAAATATCAAATATCGTACTGTTTGACAAACTAAAACTTGCAAATGCCGTGCTCAATATTTCACTTTTTCTCAAAGCCGGTGACAGCTCAGCTCTGAAGCACTTTGGCTCTGTTTAAAGATCTTTTGCTTTTGGACCTTCAGAGAGCAGCCTGCATCAATTATGCATCGACAGCGATTGATAATAAAGCTTCTTTGTCTGACAGCAGATTAACATGCATCCTTCCATTAGAGACATTGTGCTCCTCGGCACCATGTTGACCATGTCAGTAAATCTCCTGATTCCTCTGTAGCTGCTCCAAGATTTCTAATCTATTGGACATGACCTACATGCTATTCAGGACAGAGGGCTTAGGGTCTTTCATTAAACATATATGATTCTTCTCCTCCAGCTTAACTTGGCAGAAAAGATTAAAAGTCAGAGTATATTACACCACCGCATGCCCCTGATTACATTGACCAGGAGATGTTTAGTTTCAAAATGTTGTTCCTACCAATAGTGGAAAGTGTACTTCATCAGGACGGTTTGCTGGATGTTTAGAAATCCCACTTCACCGTGTCATTGGTCAGCTACGCGGAAGTGAGAAGGAGCTAAGGTTTGAGCTCAAGTTCTCCTATTTCATTCTTGACACTCCTCAGCTATTTCTGTCTCTTTTCATGAGTACAACTGAGTGCAGCACTATGAATGGTTTTCCAGGAGAGACTGCGCTCTGTGTGGCCATTTAGAGTAACTATGTGCACTTTAATTGCACAACATGTTGAGTGATTGGACTCACATAAGAATGGGAAACTTATTTGCCATTTACTTTATTTGCCAAGAAACCCACACACCTTTTTCGCCTTGAGCAAAATAATGTTCAGATATCGTTGTGTTTCTTGAGTTTAAATAACCAAAATAAAAGTAAAACAACCTTTTCAGGTTGTGGCTTGACTGAAATTAAACAAACAGATTATGAAAAATATCATTTATCTTGGTATGTATAGTGATATATTGCCAAGTGGACACATACGGAGCTGAGAAATTTAGCTAGTGCAGTTCCTTGAATGACCACATGAGGCTGACTAAAAAAGCCAGCCACTCCCCATAGACCACCATGTTAAAATACCCAAGTTCACAGCAGACAGAAACATGTTTACAGCCTGCTACAAATAATAGTTTTGCTCTCCATAGCTAATTCGCATGTTCGTGGCAGCTGTACGGGGATGAACTTTTACATAACTAATTATTTTAAATTGTATTAAGGCTTGAAGTTGCTTAAAGTGACATGTGGGTGCCTTTGCAGAACAATACATGGCAAAGATTTTTGCTGTGTTTGTCTCAGCCTCACTCCTACTATCCTGTTGTTCATTTTTGCATTAGCTGGGAGTTCGGGGGAGTCAGGCTCTGTCAACTGACAAATACTGACGATTCAAATAGTCTAGTCATTTTAAATAAAACTTTTTCTTAACATGTAGCAATTCCATGCTTAAACGATGACTTTTTTATTTAATTTTTTATTTGTATTGTAAATATAGTGTCCAGTATTAATCACTGTCCATTTAATCAAGCAAGAACACTTAAATACATTTAAATAGTTATTTAATTGTGACATAGAGACAGCATTTAAGACACATTTCAACACTGCAGAAACTGAGTTTTTCTGACGAAAGAAAATATCTGTTGCCCGAAGTTTAACCCTCCTGTTGTCTTCATTTATGGGCACCAAAAAATATCATTTCCTTGTCTGAAAAATACAAAATTCAAAAAAATTCCCCAAATTTCTGAAAATTTGCAAAACCTTCAGGAAGAAAATTCCAACAATTCCTTAAAAGTTTTCCTTAACAGTTTTATAACAACAACAAAAAAATACCCCAAATTCAACAAGAAAATTCATGTAAATATTTTCAAAAATGCATAAATATCTTCCAAAAAATCTTAAAATATCTGAAGTGATTACAAATATATTAGTAAAACTTAAAATATTTTCTTAAAGAACATTCACAAAAAATCAACCATTTTTTGTGAATATTCTTAAGAAACACTTAAGTTTTACTAATATATTTGTAATCACTTCAGATATTTTAGGATTTTCTTGGAAGATTTTTACGCATTTTTTGAAAATATTTACATGAATTTGTGAGTATTTTTGTGAATATTTTTAAGAAACACTTTTTTTTAAACATTTCTTTTTTTCACCAAGAAATGTTCAAAAATTTCCCAAAAATGTCTAAAATGTGGACATCAGAAATTTCACTGTGAAAATATATTTTTTTTTCCACATTTCAAAGTTTAAAACGATTGAATTTGACACACAGGACGACACGGGGCTTAATACAGTTAGTATCCCAAATAAACGATCCAGTATACAAATAAATGCTGCACATCAAAAAAGTGACATTCCAGTTTATCTAATAGGTTATCAAGTAATATATCATATTTTGCCGGTGGATCTTCTGCACTGCATTAGACAGAGATAGAACCCTCTTACGACCTCTGATTTTATTTCCTGCAAATCGATACAGGCTTCTGGATGTGAACCCTTCAGAGTGCACCTCCTAACACTCTGTTTACATAGAGCCCTCCTCCCCCACCACTCTGTTCAGGCTCTCACCTTGCAGATATAGAAAGGATGCCCACTATAAAGTTATATGAGCCTCTGTGGGCATTGCTGCGTCCAGGCTTTTAGTCTCAGTCCTCGTGGCGTCTCTCCAGCTCCTTCAGAAGCTCCGCTTGTTTGTGATATTCAGATATCTTACACGCCTCGGGGGGAATCTCTGCATTTAGAGGGGGGATGCTCCGGAGGAAAGAGAGGGAAGTGTGCCGAGATCACTGTTAGGGAATGTAATAAGTAGTCGTCGTCTTCTTTAATATCAAAGTGTCATCAAGTGCACCATTTATTATAACTGTAGCTCCATAATTCTCTGTCTATCATGCATAGTAAAATAACTTTGTTTGTTCTGAGCTTTTTAGGTTGTATTGGATCTAGTGGATGCAGCTGAAAAGATTAGCTACTTGATTGTTTGGTTAATCTGCATAAAAACAATTGGTTATTTCTCCTCACATAGCCTCTAAATTTAGAAAATTTGCCGTTTTTCTTTGGGAAGACATTTTTTTTAGACCAAACAAAAAGAAATCAATATAAACTCACTAATTGCAGCTCTCGTCTTTTGCCGTGTGACACATTTTCACTCGTGTACGTACCATTCACTCCAGTGTTATACAGTGAGTAATAAAGCAGAGCTCACGCCTCACGAGGTTTGACTGTTCGCGCAAGAACGAGCATAATATGATACGTTAAAGTGGTTATCGCCTGCTGTGGGGCTGCAGTGGAAACACATATGATTTTGTTGCCCAGCCTTGCGTGCCATGCAGATGCTACAGGATGCTATGCTGGTCCAGTGGAAAAAAAACGTACGTCGCTCATGTGCCTAATATGTCGGACCGAGCCGCTCAGTAGAACTATAGGCATGTTATGGATGGATTAGAATGTTGTGCATGTCGAACTGGAATGCAAATGACAAAGAAAGCTTTATTTTGACTACACAAGAAGCCTAATATGCTTTTCCCTTCTTAAAAAGATATAATTGATGTTGTTGGTGTTGTAGCGGTCTAAATAAATTGTTTTAAAGACACAGTGTAAACCCACAAAACCAGTGCAAATACAAAGTGATTTAACCCTCGTGTCATCCTTGCAGGTCAAAATTGACCCGTTTTAAAGTTTAAAAATGTGGGGGGAAAATATAGTTTCACTGTGAAACTTCTGATGTCCACATTTTCAACATTTTTGGGAAATCTTTGAACATTTTTTGGTAGATAAAAAGAAATGTTAAAAATGTTTCTGAAGAACATTCACATAAAAATCCTGAAAAAAATTGTGAAAGTTCTTAAAGAAAATATTACAAGTTTTACTGATATATTTGTATTCACTCTAGATATTTTTAAGATTTTTTTTGGAAGATTTTTACTCATTTTTTTGAAAACATTAACAAGAATTTTTTTTTTTTTTCAGACGAGTAAACTATATTTTTGGTGCCCGTAAATGAGGACAACAGGAAGGTTAAACATATCACTGTGCTTCAAAGTGCTTGCTGAATTATTGAAAGTCACCGTGTAGCTGCAGGTCGAGCATCTTTATTCTCTCTAATGTGATGTACTTTCAAGTGAACCCTCTAACCCCAAGTGGATTTTGGGCATTTTTGCTCCTGTCACATTTTCGCCCACTATCGGTTGCCACTGAGTCCCTAATGGACTCACAGTTGTCCCAAGAACTGTGAACTTTGTGTTTTACAGACTTTGGTTAGTGTAAGTGATGCATTTTTAGTATGCATAGTGAAGTGATTTTGATGAAATGTCACAATTTTACCTTAGATTTGGATAATTCCCCTCATGAGCCTGCATTTTAGAGATGATTAGGTCAAGGAGCCTGCCTCTGATTAATGATTCTTTTTTTTATTACATGTGTTTTAATCCCACCAGAAGGTTTTGGGATTCAGAGGATTAAATGGGGTTTGTAAGTTGGGTTTAGTTGCGAGAGGAATTTAAATCAATCCCCTGAAACTAGATTGGATGTCAAAGAAAGACGGCGTGATTTAGAAAATACATTGTGATTGCTGTGAAGATACATGCATCACTACAATGATAGGTGATGTTGGCTTGTCAACTTAGGTGATACGAGTTTGGAAAGGGTCATCAGAGACATTTTTACATTTTACATGAAGAATTTTGATCTAGGAATACTGAAATGATGTAAGACTAAACTAAATACTTAACCCTCGTATCATCCTGCGGGTCAAAGTTGACCTGTTTTAAAGTTTGAAAATGTGGGGAAAAAAATTCTTTTGTCACAGTGAAGCTTGTGATGTCCACATTTTCAACATTTTTGGGAAATCTTTGAATATTTTTTGGTGGAAAAAAAATGTTACAAGTATTTCTTAAGAACATTCACAAAAAAAACCAACCAAAATCCAGCAAATTTCGCTGGATTTTGTGAATGTTCTTAAAGAAAATATTAGAAGTTTTACGAATGTATGTGGAATCAATTTAGATATTTTTAGGATTTTTTTTGGAAGATTTTCACTAATTTTTTGAAAATATTTCCAAGAATTATCTTGCCACATTTTGGGGGATTTTTAAAAATAAAACTTTTAAGGAAACTTTTCAGGAATTATTGGAATTTTCCTCCTGAAGGTTTTGCAAATTTTCAGAAATTTGGGGAATTTTTTTGCTGAATTTTTGGATTTTTTTCAGACAAGTAAACAATATTTTTTGGTGCCCATAAATGAGGACAACAGGAGGGTTAAACAGGGATCAGGATTGCGACGTTTCAGACTATGTTTTTCATTTCACCCAACATCCCGACACACTGTTCCGACACAAGAGTCATGGGGCTTCATCCGACAAGCGCAAAGTGCAACATGATGAATGTCTTTAAGAGGAGAGTGTGAGAAAGAGTGCATCCTCACATTTCAGTGTTTACCGCATCTCCTCGGTCTCCGTGACTCCAGGCTTTTTACCTTGCCCTCAAGTGCAGCTGTTGGGAGCAGCTACGAACGATTTGGTCCACTTAGATGAGCCTTCATGACACCGCTCATTCATTTCAGGCGTATTTCTGCCATAAGGTGCATTACGTCTCCTATTTGCCCCAGGACCTGCGAGATGTGATGCTCTTTAGGGTGAGCGCCAGCTCGCCGTTTCAGGGGTAATCGACCTGTCTGCGCTATCGATCGGGATCAGTTTATTTTGTGCTGCCTCGGAAGGTTTTCCCACTCCACCTTCCATCCACTTCCAACCCTTGTCCATTGTTTTTCACTTGACACACAGCTCTTGTGTCTCACTCGATCACTTGCTCATCAGGCGCACAAAGAAACAAATTTGATCGGGATCAATTAGAGGTGACTGGAAGTCTCACCAATCTGACTTCTTTTAACATCAGCAGAATTTCCAGTTGAATTACATCCAGAGTCCAAATTAAAAGGCTTTATTTACTATGGTGTAAAACAGAGAAGATATTTTAGAACCTAGAACCTGCAAATGTTTTGCTTATTTTCTGCATAAATTCTTTTGATTTTAGCACCAGTGACACCGTGGTTTGCATATTTCAGTACAGTAAGGTACAGAAAAGAAATATCAGCCTTTAATCTATGGTATTTTCGTGATGAGAATTACAAGGACACATTTCTTGCTGATGCCGCTTCCGTCACCGGAGATGAAGCGGTGGTGGGGTCACCTTGGTCACCGGCACTTAGCTGCATTGGATACTGCTGGTTTCTATACGCTACACCGCAGCCTCCCAAAGTGACCTTCTGAAAAGTCTGCATAGGCCTGGGATCCGTGCCACAGCCGGAGCCATAGAGGTACAGTACATGAAGAGAGATTAGACTGGTCTGCGACAAGGAAGGTTTCTGATATAATCACAGTGTTGGAGTTCACAGCTGTCAGCGTAGTTTCGGCACAGTAGAGGCACCTCTTTGTTTTTTGTTTTTTTTGGCTGACTCCTACATCGGTGTGTTTTCTTCATGCTTGTCTTTGTTTACCTGCTGTCAGAGGATTGTCTTACACACCTGTCACCGTTGTTTCCAACCAGAGCCCTCAGTGAAAAGCTTTTTTTTTTTGCACACCCCCTGTTTCTGACTTGTTCTTTCCCTTTCACACACACAGTTGGTGTCTACCTACTGCGTCCTCAGACAAACCCCCGGTGCTCCGCGGTTGGACTTCCTCCTCTTTCAGTTCAAAGTGCACCCTGCCTGTATTGTGTCTCCCCGTGGTCATCCTGAGGTTTACAAAGCAGGCGGCTTTATCACATCTGCCATTCTGATCACCATCAAACTGTGACGCCCCCGTCGCGAGGTTCAATAGAGTGCAATGGCGAAGCGGGTCGCCGCAGCAGGAGCTGGCAGGAGCCTCGCTGATCAATACTCGGGCCCGATGAGAGAACTGGCGGGGAGGTGCGTCGGTGGGTGATATCCTCCAACAGCTGCATCAACAGCAGAATCAAATAGCACTCAGCGTGTGAATTGTGTCATGCTGAGGCAACAAGTCAATAGCTGTTCCTAAATACACACATCTGAAGGTTAGGCAGAGGTGTCCAGTCAGCTCAGGGCTTTAAGATGCTGACTGTGTGATCACAGCAACCCCTGTTTGAGTCCAGGGACCTTTGTAATGTCATCACCAATGTCTCTCCACTGATTCTGTCAGCCCTGCTGTCTAAAAGTGTGCAAAAAAGGAGAGTGTAAGCCGCAAAAAAAGGTCAGGTAACTATGCACGGAGTGTCCAGCGTTATCTCCTAGTTGTAATTTCGACACAATCTCTTTCACTTGGTGATAAAACTCAAATGTCAAGAAACGGGCAATGTGTGAAATGGATGGAAAGCCGTCAACGCTAGTAGTTCTGTAAAAAAAGTCTAACATTATTAAGAATACCACAATTCAGTGTAATGAAGGAGCCAAAAGGAAATCAAAGCAAATTATATTGAGCATTATTCACTGTTTTGCCATTTTACAGTCCAAAGAACTATCTGATTGTTCCTGAAAATAAATGGAAAATCTATTGACAATGAAAATGACTTTTACTGACTCTCATAAGGAATTAGCAGCTAAACGTAGAAGCAGTTATGACTGTCCTCGCAATGATCAGCTGTGCGAATTTGTTTGACGGTGTTGTTAATTAACCCTCCTGTTGTCCTCATTTACGGGCATCAAAAAATATTGTTTTCTCCTCTGGAAAAAAATCCAAAAATTCAGCAAAAAATTCTAATAAATTTCTGGAAATTTGCAAAACCTTCAGGAAGAAAATTCCAATAATTCCTTAAAAGTTTTATTTAAAAAAAACCCCCAAATGTGGCAAGAAATTTCTTGTAAATATTTTTAAAAAAATCTTCCAAAAAAAATCCTAAAAATATCTAAAATGATTATATATATATATATGTATATCAGTAAAACTTCTAAGATTTTCTTTAAGAACATTCACAAAAAAATCAACCAAAATCCAGTGATGATTTTTATGTGAATGAACATCAGAAGTTTCACTGAGAATATAGTTTTTTTCCCACATTTTCAAACTTTAAAACGGGTCAATTTTGACCCGCAGGATGACACGAGAGTTAAGAGGGCTGACTCTAGTAATATTTGAAATTTGCTCTATTTATGACAAATTTCCGGTTGACTGAAGTAAATTTCAGTTGTTAAGCTGTGGAACATAAACACTGCATCTTATCGTAGTCACATTAAATGTGACAGCAATGTGGAAGTAGCATTGATGGTTCAGGTTATTTATAGGCTGTGGTTCACCCTAGTTTCACTGTTTGTTCCTGTGCTTTTATGTTACAGCTCAGACCTTGTTCATTTCTGCCTTTTGGTTTGAGTTCCTACGTTCACTTCAGTCAGACGTAAATGTAGTAGAAGTGTCAGAGTCCCAGAAACCCTGTTTGTTCTGTTATAACAGTGCTCTACATGTTTATTTATGTGCAGACACTTTGCACATCAACAGTAACAGGGATTTCCAGTGTAATCTGACCTGTGTGTTGAATATGTAAAATGCAGCGTAAAGACCAGGAGAGGCTGCCAAGTTTGTTTCATTATGACGATCCTGATACCTTTGATATACAGACAAGAGGCAGAGAGGATCTAATATACATGTTTACCAGTATTGAACCTTTAGTAAACACAGGAATCTTTACAATACCTAAAAACAAGCGATTAGAGAGATAGAAGTTCTCCACATTTAACAATGATTTTTGTTAAATAAAGCTGCCTAAATTTCCAGTGGACTTAGCTTCTCCTCTCCTCAGATAACCTTTCCCAGTGCTTCAATATCAAAGATAAAGATCCAGTAAGAACAGTAAGATTGGTGTTTATTGTACCACGCCGATTATCACGTTAAACCTCTTCTTCCAGCCCTGAGTGTATCTATAGGGCTCCTTTGGCAGGAGGTCAACCGTTAGACGGCTGAATATTGCATTCCAAATTTTTCATCATTAGCGGCTTAGTGGGCATGTGAGCGCTGTACAAATAGTGTCCATGAAGGGAAAGAGAGAAGGGGGGATTGAACTGTGAAAGGAAAAAGTGTAGGGAGAGAGTGAAGGCATGTGATGTGATCCTGTGAGAGATGGAGGGGGGAAACCAGGTCGGAGGCAGAGTGGGGAACAGAGTGTTAGGATCTATCATAGGAGAACCTTAATTAAGACCAAACATTATTTAGCTGTTAGTTTAAAGGCACAGATTGATGTAAATTCACTGTTATGTGTCAAATGAAAAAACTGAGTTTGCTGTTATGCTTGAACGCTAAATATAAGGCTGTAGCCTCTTAGCACAAAGAATAGAAATGGAGGAAAAGTGCTAGCCTGACTGTCCAAAGAGAATTCACCTACCAGCATCTCTAAATTCACATGTAGCGCCTCGATAGATAGATAGATAGATAGGTAGATAGATAGATAGATAGATACTTATTTTATTAATCCCGAGGGAAATTCAAGAAAGAAAGCTCGTTGCCATTTAAGAAGCTGGAACTTAAGACTAGATTTTTTGCTTTTTTTGTCTTAAGGGATGACTACAATGAGTATCCAAGCAAGAAAATAGTTTCATGTTATGCTCCTGTTTATGAACTAACAGATTATTTAACTATCCCTTTAACTCTGAGTCACAAAACCTACCAGAAGATATGAAGGGTATGTTGTCTTTAAAAAAAGGCTAAAATGGCACCATTTGTTATAGCTGCTGTTAAAACCGAGAATATTGACATTTTATTAACTTTCCAACAGCCTTTTTGCTACTCTTCTGTCAGAAACTTAACCAAATCTAGGCTCAAAATTGTGACATTTCATTAAAATCACTTTATTCTCCATGTCTCATTAAAAAAAATCACTGAAAAATCAATTGTCTGCTCCAACCAGATTCTGTAAAAAACTAAAAATTCTGCACTTCCCAGCACAACCGAAAAGCTATTAATGACTCGGTTTTGACCAACAGTAATGTGACAAAAAAATCAGGGACTTTGTGACCGAACTGCAGGCTGTGTTTACACAAAGCAGAGAGGAGACAAGTACAGAAACCAATTAAAAATTTAAACAGTGGAATATCTATCTGTCTTTCCTGTATTGGTAACACTTGTGGACATTTGGAAAAATACCAAATATGTTGATTCCGTGTTGTTGTTTTTTTGTAAAATATGTCATCAAAAACTTCTACTTTTCTCTCTATGTTTTGTCATCGTTGTAGTGTTTCCATAGAGGTGCAGGGCTTCACATTGCAATGAAAAACGAGCCCACAGTGACTAAAAATGTGACAGGAGCAAATGACACCACCCAGAAACTACCTGTGCCTCAGAGGGTGAAGTGCTGAAATGAAAAGGGATCGATTTCTTCCTTTGTTTTTCTGTAGAAATCACAGGAAGAGTCAGTTTTAACATAAAAGCAACTTGTCTTTGATGTTGTGATCTAGTGAACCTATTTACAGCATCCGGCTCTCTTACCAGGTCAAAGCGTGATGCTCAGTATTCGGAAAATACTGATTGACCCAGTCCTGCTTGGATAGATGAGAAGGAAAGTGTTTCCCAGGGAGCCCGTGAAAAGATGGTATAAAGGGTTTAGGGAGGTCAGTTGGTCCATCGCTGTGGCCCAGTTCCTCACATGAAACCCTTGTTCCTTGTTTGGGAGAAATGTGCTAATCCCCATGGACTCACTCTGGGCCCCAGCCAGGCTTTGAAGACAAAAAGAGCCCAAAAAAAAATCGGCTTTTGTTCTTCAAACAGGCTTTTGTACTCCTAACCTCTCTCAGAGCTTGTGTTTTACAGAGCGGTTATGATCCATTGTATAATCGTCGCTGGTGTGACACGGTTGCCTCCGGAGGCATTGTATAGTAGAAGATATATACTCAGTGGCCTTATCGGCTCTGTGGTCCTTCAACTTGTGGGTTTGATACTGTTTGCCTTGGGTGTTTTTTTGTTTTTTTTTTTCTTATTGGACCAGCAGTGTGATAAATAGAGTAGAGGAGGGATCCAACCCTGCGTGGGCCTTCTTGATACCTGATACCGAAGGCTGTGTGTGTCAAGCTGCAGGATTTGGAAGAAGAGCACATGATGTAGGCAGTCAGATGATAAAGCTATACCTTACATAAGAAAACCCCCTCAGTCAGTAAATAGCATCAACCGAGGGAAGGCCGTAGAGTTTAAGTGCGCCGTAGCCCTCCAGTCTCTAATTTAATCTTTCTGATGTCAGTGGAGTGTTTCATCGCCTTGTCCTTCATTGAATTACGACTTGGCACCATTTGCAATTAAAGTTGTCATCCTCAACATTTCACTCCAGGCAAAACCGTTAATGCTGCAGACCCCGGAACATTTAAAGCAGTTTGTTTAAAACCAGGGACGATGGCGCACATGTTTGAGCTGTTTCTTCAAGGAGATACTGATAGTGTTACACTGGGTTGTACACATGGAGTAGCAAGACCTAGAAAGAGAGATATAATGCCCGCCTCCTCTCTCACCTCCACACATCAGTCACAGCACAAAGTAGGTGCAAATGTCTCTGTGTAGATTCTCAGTAAACCAGGTTAGGATTATCCTAGGAGCTTCAGGAAAAAAACAAAAAAAACAACTGGACTTCTTTATTTTTTCAACATTTTCACCTCTTATCCTCAAGAAGCGTCTTGGATGAGAGGTGGAACATCTTCAAGAACCTAAAAAAAGAAGCTTTTTACCATAGCTCTGAGGATTGGGTGCAAATATGTGATTTAGAATGTTACAAATAATGCGTAAGAGGCTTCTGATGCTATCCCAGCGACATACATGCAGTTTGGACAGAGCATAAAGTCTAAATAACTGGTGTATTTATTTACAATGCAGCCAAAAAAGTCAGTGTTTCTGAAACTACATGTGACAAATGGTCATTTACCCATGACTTGTGGGTTTACTACAAAATGCATAACATGCTTTTGAACTTGGAAGCATCCAGTCGATGCTTTTTTTAATTATATAGAAAGTCATTCACTACTTCAAACTAAAGAACAAAATATGATGCAAGTGTAGGAATATTCTCCTTCAAAAACATCAATTTCAACAGAGCAGTTTTATTTTTTTTAATCTTGTCTTAACCCTCCTGCTGTCCTCATTTATGGACACAAAAAAAAGTTTCCCTGTCTGGAAAAAAATCCATAAATTCAGCAAAAAAAATCCCCAAATTTCTGAAAATTTGCAAAACCTTCAGGAAGAAAATTCCATTAATTCCTGAAAAGTTTCCCTTAGAAGTTTTATTGAAAAAGGTCCCCCAAATTTGTCAGGAAAATTCTTGTAAATATTTTAAAACATGAGTAAAATTCTTCCAGAAAATCCTAAAAATATCCAAAGTGATAACATACATATCTGTAAAACTTCTAACATTTTTTAAAGAACATTCACAAAAAGAAACATGTTTAATATTACTTTTTTCCCACCAAAAAATGTTCAAAAATTTCCCAAAAATGTTGAAAATGTTGACATCAGAAGTTTCACTTTGAAAATATTTTTTTCCCACATTTTCAAACTTTAAACCGGGTCAAGTTTGACCCGCAGGACGACACGAGGGTTAAGAAACGTGTCAGTAAAATGTGGAGTCAGTGATTCTGGAGAAAGAATGATATTTTGCAGGCTAGCAGATTTAGATAGTTTGACAGGTTTACCAACTTTCTTGCTTCAACTGCCTTTTCCTCCACCTTCCCTCCCCTTTGCTTTTCCCATTTCCTTCGCATGCACAGAACCTGCTGGAATAGTGTTGTTTAGATCGGTTGAAGCCACTGTGTTCAGTTCCAACTTACAGAGGCAGAGCTGTGTACAAACACCAGGTTTTTCCAGTGCACATGCAAACTGTGAGGACATAATCGATAAATTCGGCAAAACACGTACTGACTTAGAATCACACGCTCCACCTTTAATATTAACTGCAACCAGAAACGGATTTCATGCTGCACAACGTGTGAATCATTTTTCACACAGAGCAGCACTGCAATATCTGCAAAAATATCTCATTCTGACTCAGCTTCTTAAATTCAACACTCCTTGCCATATTGGAAACCGATTTTTTTGGCCAAATACTGAAAAATGACTGGTAAATACGATCGCTGTGGTTATCAGTGGCTGTGACAAATACATTTAGGTTCCTGCAGCTTCTTTGCAGTGGAAAGATACCCTGAGTTTTTCCATTTGAATGATTTAAAGGTTAAGCAGCAGTGATGGGACATGTTCAGCGTGCATTAGCAGTAATTTTGACAGGACTTAAAAAGCTCAACGGTATGGCAAAGCTGATATCAGCGCAGTAAAACTGATCTGGATTACATACTTACGATCCCTCGTTTGTAAGTGGCAGTCTGTAAACTTAATAAGTAGCAGAAAACATGGGGTTTAATTGAATCCTAAGGATTAAAGTTCTAAAAGTTGACATGGTGTGCTGTGTGGCCTGTGTGGCACATTCTTGAATCTTCTTTTCTCTGCTTTTTCCCCAGATCTGCATCTTATTACTAAAGACATAAAACCTGTGTCAAAGCTAGAGGAGCCAGGATGGTGACCATGGAAACCCCAGAGGCTCCTGTTCCCCTGACGGCGTTGTCACGCTGGTACCTCTACGCCATCCACGGCTACTTCTGTGAGGTGATGTTCACCGCAGCCTGGGAGTTTGTGGTCAACTGCAACTGGAAGTTCCCCGGTGTGACCAGCGTGTGGGCGCTCTTCATCTACGGCACCTGCATCCTCATCGTGGAGCGGATGTACCTGAAGCTGCGTGGCCGCTGCCCCGTACTGCTGCGCTGCATCATCTACACGCTATGGACATACCTGTGGGAGTTCGGCACGGGGCTGCTGCTGCGCCAGTTCAACGCCTGCCCCTGGGACTACTCTGAGTTCCGCTACAACTTCATGGGACTGATCACAGCCGAGTACGCGGTGCCCTGGTTCTGCGCTTCCTTCATCGTGGAGCGCTTGGTCATCCGCAAAACACTGCGGCTGCGCTTCCACGAGGGTCCCGAGGACGGCTGGTCAAACCACCGGTCGGACGCTGGAGGCGGAGGAGGATCAGCAGGGACTTTGGGGGGTGGGAGGAGAAGAGAGAGGAGCAGAGGGATGGGAAATGATGCTAATGGCTACCTTAAAGTGGAATGAATCAGGACACAGTCTGAAACCAGCCCAATCGCTCTGCTACACCTCTTCGACCGTCCTCAGCCACTTTCCCTTTAACAGTATGGGGGGAGGACAGACAGCTGTGTAGACTGGGCTGGTGTGCAGAGGTGTAAAGAGTATCAGAACAGCCAGAAAACGAACAACTAAACGGGCCTTCAAATGCCCAAATCACTCACTGTGTCCTCTACCGTTAACACAGGGGCGCAGTAACTCCATGCTGCTGTGTTTGCTGCATTTCATAACGCACCCACCCATTTCCATGTGGGGTTGACCTTAAGGAGATCAGGGTCTTAAATGACCAGGATTACACTTTCTCAATCTCTCCTGTCCCACAGGACAAGAACTTGGGATTTAAAAAATAACTACTGTTGCAAAGATTAACATTATTCTCCTGTGAAGGAACTAATTCAAGAACAAGTACAGTATTTGTCTGTCAAGGGCACATCAGTCTATATGAAAGCAGAGTGCTTGCTGCATAGAAATCATAATAAAAAAGTAGCTGCATTAGTGAAATGTCCTTTTTAAAATGTACATATTGTCCTTTAGTATTACTCAAAGTACTGTAGTAATGTAGCTACAAAAGGAGCATACTGTCCACCCAGAAGCAATGCGCCGTGCGTCAGCTTACGCCATCAAGAATGTTTTCTGCATTTAGTGAATACCCACAATGCCTGGAAAAAATGCATGGGAAAAAATCGTCTTCCAATATAATCGACATTTTCGTGGAGCTCATTCAGCAGCCATGCCGTACGTCTCCTGAATCAGCCGGAGGTCGAGCCGCTCCGCCACTTATCAGGGTCGATCGGTTCTCCTCTTCCAGAAACAGCATGTCGAAGTGTCCTTGAGCAAGACATGGAAACCCCAAACTGCTCCCGGTCGAGCAGGTCATGGCCTTGCATGGCAGCTTCTCCGCCATCGTTGTGTGAATGGATGTGTGCGTGTGTGTGTGTGCGTGTGTGTGTTTGTGGGCAGGCTAATGTGACAGCTCTAAATATATCCAGTCCATTCACCCTAATAGCAGGGACGCCTTTCTGTTGATGGTCCTGATTGTGAGTCATGACCATCATCATAAAGCACCAAACCTCTTCGTAATTTCCTTTCTGCAGTTTTTCAAAAAAAGCCTGTTCATGACTCACCGTCTGCATGTCCGTTTAGCGTGCTGCGATGTCGTGTCAGATATGCCAAGGTCACATAAGCCTCGTTTCTGACGTCTCGTTCACTGGAAGTCAGTAGTCATTCCTGTCAATTCACACAATTTATGGAACATGTTTTTTTCTTAAGCAAATGGCGTGTGTGCTTTTTTCTTATTATTTTTCCCTTTGGCTGTGAAAGTGTTGCCACACAATAAAAAAAAGAAGTGTCTAACAGCAGTAGACATTTATGAGTGACAGCTGGATGAACAGTAGCCAAGGCTTGTAGATCAGGGGTTTTTTTGACTTGAAAAAACACGTTTTACACGAACAAAACGTCACATTCACGAGGCACATTTTGTCCACCGGAGCATATTTCCAGAAGGTTATTGACCCTCTCCCTTCACCCTTCTCTTTTGTGTTTGCTTTTGACAAGTATGTGAAGTGAAGGGGAGGGAATGTGCAGCAGGTTTTGGTGATAATTTATTGAAGAATCTGTCACTTTTCAGCTGAAATGGAATTTGCTGCTCGTTTTTTTTTTTTCTTTTCTCCTACACTAATGGTCTGTGAGTTATAAATGATTTGTGTTGCTCGGTGAATAATGATCTCTACGGTGTTACAGTGGGTTTTGTCGTGTGAGACAGCCTGCAGAAGTGACAAGATAGGATGCTAAGTGGGGTAAAATACTCAGAAATTTCAACATTTCAGGTAGTGTTAGGTTAACTATAACTTGACAGCACTCTTGTCTTACATGGGAACATCCAGATATCCGGTACTCTAAGCTGCTGATAAACATTCTGGTGTTGTTTGCAATTCTATTCTGGAGGTAGAAAAATCAAGGACTATACACTTGCCTCCCTATGCATAAAGGAGGGAATGTTTCCAGCCTGAGTCAGAGGATGCGGTGCTACTAGTTAGTATAAAAAAAGCCCGGACACATCTGTCTCTACATCGGCTCCAAGGTACCAAGAGGATTGCTTGAAATGGAAATATGTTTGCTGGATTCCCCGGGAGGACTGTTTGTGCGGTTGACTCATGATAACATGTTGTGTTGACAATAGATGATCTCTCACAATTAATAGATAAATGCAAAAAAAATAAATGAACCCACATCTTTTCCCATTTTTCCAGAATGACGCCAGACTGAGTAAATGTGTGACCTTCATCAGGGCGGTTTGTGTTTCCACCCTAAACATCTCCCTGCAGGTTCAGAAGGTTGGTCGACATCACAGAGGAAGTGGCGCCCCCCAGTGGATGATTTAAAAATTCAAAACGTTTTATTAACCCTCCTGTTGTCCTCATTTATGGGCACTAAAGGATATCCAAAAATTCAGCAAAAAATTCACCAAATTTCTGGAAATTTGCAAAACCTCCAGGAAGAAAAGAAAATTCCAAAAATTCCTTAAGAATTTTATTCTGAAAAAAAAATCCCCAACTGTGGCAAGAAAATTCTTCTAAATATTTTTTTTTTAAAATTAGTAGAAATCTTTTAAAAAAATCCTCAAAATATCTAAAGTGATTACATATATATCAGTAAAACTTCTAATATTTTCTTTAAGAACATTTATAGAAAAAATCAATCAACATCCAGCAAAATTCGTTGGATTTTGGTTGATTTTTTTGTATGAATGTTCTTAAGAAACATTTTTAAAAAGATGTTCTAAAATTACCCAAAGTTGTTGAAAATGTGGGCATCAGAAGCTTCACTCTGAATATATATATACTGAAGGAATATATATATATATATATATATATATATATATATATATTCATTCCACATTTTTAGACTTTAAAACAGGTCAATTTGACCCGCAGGACAACATGAGGGTTAAGCTTGGACAAGAAATATGAAGTCACACAAACTCATAAAGCTCAAGAAGAATGAACATTTTTGTGTTTTTTTCCTCCTAACATGTTTCAGTTGAATTAACACGTATCTAATCTATTTTTTCATACATGAACCAACAGGCTTAAAAGCAATAGAGGCTTCGGACCCCGCAATGATTCCATTTTAAAAATCCAGAACTGGTATGCAGCTAATGTCTTTATCGATCCTCCTGCTTTGATGGAACAAATCACAAGAACATGCAAAACTAAGTGTATTCTCTGCAATATGTGAGTGAAGGAGCATTAGATGAGTGTGTATAGCGTGTTGTACAGAGGCACGCTCTCTGGATGTGTATGTGCATGTATAGTATGTTAAAGCTGAACTGATTCTCTGGTATTTTTACCTTGAGTGTGCATGTCCAAAACTTTCTCCCCTGCTCCCAAAGTCTGATTTTATCCCAATGATTATTAGCCCCCCAGGTACTGTCATGGTTGTTAATTTTTTTTTTTAAAAGATAAAAATGTACAGGTTTTTAGTGAAATGACTGTACTGTATATCACTCACTTTGATTATGTTCATGTATGATTTATCAATCTTTGGGATTAAATGTATTTATTTGATCATAAAATTTGTGTATGTTTGGAAGCCTTTTTATTTCTCACTTCAACTTCCACTCTGACTCTTCGAGGTTTTAAAATGACCCCATCTTTTTCTGTGTTGTGCACAATTTATCATTACAGGAAGCAGCACTTCAGTTGCAATTTACACTCCAACTCATCTACGTTATTTTTTTAAAAATGAGAGTTTTGTACCTGATACAAATAGTAATTCTTAGTTTCATCCCAGCAAAGAAATATCTCACTAAATTGATAGATGCTTTATATAACATAATTACACTTTGATTTTTATTTGGAAAGTGCATCTGCTTTTATAATGAAATAGACCGAGCTGCCTGCCCCCGATGTAGCTTGCTAACAAATCCATCTGTTGTACAAGTGAGGTAAAGTGTTTAAGGACACCGACATAATGGTGAAAACAACAGTGAGTATTGTTAAATGACTCTGTGCACTTTAAAACATCGTGGTTTATTAAATAGAGAGGATAAATATATTTGTAGAGATTAAAAGACAGTTCTTTTATGCCCAATATCAGGCTTAAACTGGCTACACAGCAGCTAACGTTAGCTATCACTCGCTTTAAAGCCACCTGTACCTGTATAGCAACTGCTACCATAGTAGCTACTCTTTAGCTACTATGGTAGCAGCAACTGTAGTTCCTCCGTTTGAGCTCAACTATTACCATAGCTGCGTCGTTTCAAAGTGTTATGGGGATGGCTAGTGTGACGTCATGGACCACTTCCGTGTCCAAGCCGCGGCGCACCGAATGAAAACACAATGGCAGTAGCGAAAGAACCGGTCACCTTTTTCACTGTGACATCTTATTTTGCGGATTTTCCGAAGTCGGTAAAGCGAGGTCTTAACTCTTACAACTCAAACAGAGTTGTAAGAGTTAGTGTGCTGGCAGGTGGTTTTAAAGGGAAAGTGCAGGCGTCAATGAAAAGGAAAACGTACAGTGTTGAGGTGAGTAGCTAAGTAGTGTAAGCTAACAAACACAGGATGTCAGAAATAAAGCTAGCTTCATCATCTGTGTGAGGTTAAATGTCGTTTACTTGGCTTTGTTAGAGTTCTTATGTTAGATTTGAAAAGTATACTCTAAAGATTCCCAGCAGCACACTCAAGCGCTAACTTCTGCCTGGAGCACATGGCTAATTTGCATATGTAAATAACTACGCATCTCTTTACACTAATCATGAATCCATAACAGTTAAAATAATCTTAGCCAAACATTTTTAGCAAGTCAGTCCAAGTATTGGACTCAATTAAATCCAAGTCACATAGACCCATATCCTAGTCAAGTCGAGTATTTTGGGCAGATTGGTCAAGCAAGTCCAAGTCCCCAAAACTGGGACAAGTCTCCCTCGGCAGACTTTATTCTTATAAATTAAAAGTATGAACTTATTATCAGAGACTTTAATCTCGACCACTTTTAGTTTCTTTTGTAATGTGGCCCAAACACTCCTCATAACACAAAAAGATAACATGATTCAAGCGGCTAATACTAGCTAGCGCACGTTAGCTCCCGGCGCTAAATGTATTTTCTAAGATTAGAAATCCGACTTACCTTATCAGTGTCAGCCATCTTCTCTTCTCCTTTTCGTCCAGAGGAAAGTGGTTGAAAGATATTGTTTTATTTACATCATTTCTATTGTTGCAACACGGGACACAACACAGCACCATTATATCGTTGGTTTGGTAGGACACGGAAGTGACGTTTTTGGACACGATGACGTAGTTACTAGCCATCCCCATAAGGAACAGTGACAGCATTTAAAAATTAAAAATACGACATACGGATGCTAAAAAAAGACTAACAGGTAAGTGCAGTATTAGCAACAGTAGCGTCTTCGTGAGGACATCGGTACTTTGAGCTAAATGCTATGCTTTAAATAGCTTTTGAATAATTAAATACAGTTTAATGTTATTTTTTTTATTTTTATTTGTTTAACCTTTATTTGACCAGGAGAGAATGATAGTAAAGGTTTTTTTTTTTTTTTTTTTTTACAGTGGTGGGCAGGCAGAGACCATTGCACACATTAGAATTTTACTTTTTGTATGTGGCCACTCACGTTTCATTGGCTTCTGCAGGCATTCTTGCTATGTAGAAGTACGTAAGAACCAACATACTATTATAAGCTTTTTTTTTTATGTAACTCTGAATTTGTTTAAAATCTGGAACAGTTGATAGAGTTTTGCTTTTTAATTCTTCATAAAGCTAAAAGTTAACTACAGTTACATAAGCTAAGTACACGTCAGACTCTGCGGACACCCACCTAGTTGAGACATTACCCTACATCCATCTGCTCTTTTGTTTCTTTTTTTGTGGCTGCAGGTTCTGAGTCACTCTTGCATTGTTCAGCAGTTTTACACCACTTGTTTGCAGATCTAGTCAAAATAGGTTTCATGCCCACAGAGTCTGTATTAGAGCTTTAAATAAATCCACAGCTAAACCTAAAACACACACACTTTAACTAGTAAAGACACATGCAGACAGATTATGGTTCATTAACTTATGAAACAGACAAATCTTTATACCATCTACCCTTTTCAGGGACAATAATACAACACCTTTGAATTTCTACAAAATCAGGGTAGAAATTGTCTTGTTGGCCAGAACTACTTAGTCATACGTGATTGAATAGGAGGTGATTAGAGAAATGTAAAGACTACATTTTATCACTTTTACTGCTAGTGAATCCAGCACTCAAATGCTTTCAACACAAATACCAACTTTTTTCTTAACTGGTGCTGCTAGTAGAAAAGCTAAGGGGTCAAGAAAGTCAGGAAGATTCATTCTCTGGTGATTTTGAAGGGTAGTACAACATTTTATGACATTTAGTTAAAATATTTCCATCTGAACCAAAGTAGTGGACCTGCAGATATTGCACTCCATGTAGTGTAATACTATCAATACCTATAATATGTATTTAAAACAACATTTTTCTGTGATCCCCAGCCTACATGTAAGTATGGATGAATTGCTCCTGACTATACACTGCCCGTCCAATAAAAGTTGCACACTCTAATATTTTGTTGGACTGCCTTCAGCTTTGAGTATGCATGCATTCACTGTGGTATTATTTCAATAAGCTTCTGTAAAGTCACAGCATTTATTTCTGTCCAGAGGTGGATTAATTTTCTGCCAAGATCTTGTATTGATGATAGAAGAGTCGGACCCTTGCACAAAGTCTTCTCCAGCACATCATGCTCCCTGAACCCCTCATTTACAATGTTAGACCCATGAATCCTGGCATCGTCCTCTGGGAACATGCCTACGGCATCAGGGAAGAATAACTCCATTGATGGAAAGACCTGGACATCCAGTATCTTCAGGTAGTCAGCTGACCTCATAATTTAGGTCAAAGGTCAAAAATTCTTTATTGTCATATCATTCCACATTTCCACATGAAACAATACGAAATTAGACCCTGGTCCCAGTTTCAGCCATAACACAATATAAAACACTTTTATAAAAGACAATATAAGTATAAAGAGACACACTAATATATACAAATCTACAACATAAATATATGTGCAATGAACCATCAGTTAGTGCAATATTTAGTAGTTAAATAAAGAGTCTAGTGCAGTAGTGCAGTGTGTGTATGAATGTGTTTGCGTGTGTGTATGTGGGGATGTGTGCATGCGTGTGTGTTTGCGGGGAGAGGTGGTGATGATACGAAAACAGAGTCTACAGAGACCTGTTCAACAGCCTGACAGCTTCGGGGAGGAAGTTGTTTCTTAGTCTTGTGGTTCTAGTCTCCCTGAAGGGAGAAGGTTGAAGTGTTTGTGTGCAGTGTGGGTGAAGTCCTTCAGGATGGAGGTGGCCCTCCTCCTGCATCTGTTGGTGTAAATGTCAGTGGTGGTGGGTAGGCTGCCTCCTACAGTCCTCTGAGCCGCTTTCACCACCCTCTGCAGAGCCTTCCTTTCTGCGGCCGTGCAGCTGCCATGCCACACAGTGATGCCAGTGCTGAGGATGCTCTCCACCGCCCCTCGGTAGAAGCTCTTCAGGACTGGGCCTCCCAGACCGGCACGCCGCAGCTTCCTGAGGAAGTAGAGGCGCTGGTGGGCCTTTTTAAACAGCTGGGAGGTGTTGTGGCTCCAGGTGAGGTCCTCAGACAAGTGGAGTCCCAGGTATCTGTAGGTGGAGACCAGCTCCACGTCAGCGCCGTCGATGTGCAGGGGACGGGGGGACATCTGGCTCTGCATCACATAACGTTGCTGAACCTGACCAACCCCAGATCATAAGGGGTTGGCCACGATGAGGATATCGCTTCATCCTCGTCTCTTCTTCCCCTGATGCCCCCATCACTCTGGAACAGGGTAAATCTGTACTCATCAGGTCACATAACCTTCTTCCATTGCTCCAGAGTACAATCTTTATGCTCCATAGCAAATTGAAGCCATTTTTCTGATTAGCCTCACTGATTAGTGGTTTTCGTAGAGCGACAGCTGTTTAGTCTCAATCGCTGACGTTCTCGTCACATTGTGCATGTGGAAATATTCTGTTCACTATTAAACATAGCCGTGAGTTCTACTGTTGATTTCTCATATGATTTCACCAAATGTTTAAGTCATATCTGATCACGATCATCCAAGAATTTGTTCCAACCACAATTCTTCCTCAAAGATGATGGTTCACCACTATCCTACTAGGTTTTAATAATGTGTTGGATGGTTCTTAACCCGATAGTAGTTTCAGAGATCTCCTTAGTTGTTTTCTTTGCTTGAAGAAGGCCAATAATTTGACCCTTCTGAGACAGATTAACATCCTTTCCATGACCACAGGATATGTCATCTGACATGGTTGTTTAAGAAATGCTTCTCACTGCAATGTATTCATCACTGCAGTAATTACCAAATGGAAGGTTCTTACCTTGCTTAGTTATATCTAATTGGTGACTTTCTTTTTTTGGCCAGGCAGTGTACAACTCTGTTATGGAAGTGTTTTTGTTTTATCATTCAGTCAGATACAAGTCTCAATAATGTAGCAGCTGCCTCTTCTTTTTTTGGTACTTACATGAAGACAACTGATTAACTGTGGATATACTGAAGCATTTTTCAATTATTTGTATGTAAAATTGACATAATCAGCCTCAGCTCCTGTCCTAAGCTGCAGTGCATCTACTCGACCACATGATGGCTCTTTTTCTCCAGTAAAGACAACAAGTCTTGGCTGTGCTGCTCGAGATCACAGGTTGATCCTGAGTCATCAGTCTGCATTTAAAGATTAGTTTGCCGAGCAGGTTGTTTTTATGACTGGGCCTTCCAAGCAACAGAACGAAGATTGGATTAAAATATAACTCTGTAAGCTGTGCAGATGTTCGATTTTTTAAAAATTTTATGAGCCAGTTTGCCTGTGATTCCAGTGAATACGTAGACTTGACTCCTCTTTGTTTATAACCTGTCATGCACCTTTTACTGCCTGTGACTTCAGCATTATATAAGCCTCATCATTTTTTTTAGTTTGTTTATGTATCTAACACTGCAGTGACAGATTTCTATTCACCTGTAAAAGCGGTCTCATGAAAAAATGTTCCACCTCCCTCTCCGGCTGCCACACCTTGTACCAGATAGTGGGAATCTGGGTCATTAACACGTCTTGTCAAATCCTTAAACTGGCTGCGAGTCCCCTGCCGCCCCAAGGCCTTCAACCAAGCACCGTGCCTACCTGTGGGAGGGTGTGTCCACTTCACACACTCCGTTGCACTAATGGCATGAAGCCGCGGTGGCCCGGCCTCGTTTGGCAGCGTCAGCATGTGGCTTCATCACGCTTCCTCCAATCAGTCACTCGCTCTCCACATGTGGAGATTCGTAACCTATAATCTGTGCGCCGCAGATGACAAGTGTCTTGTCCCCGAGGCAAATTGTAAGGCCTGTTTTGTCAGAGTGTTGCGTTGCTCACGTGTGTTAAGCTTGAGTTTCAGCGGCCTTTTCGTGTGTGACTTCATTGTTCTGTGTGTTCGGGTTAGAGTTTGCTTAACAGGAAGTGTGAATGGATTAAAGTCCAGGGATTAATGTAGAATATCCTCAACAGCATCAAGTCTGTGTGTGTGTGCCTTGACTTCACTGAAACCACAGAGGAGAAACAAAAACACCAGAACAGACTAATAATGTTTTAGATGCAAATTATGATGCCCTAACACAGTTTTTCCTGGCTGAAACCGGGCCTTTGGGGCAGTGTTTACGCACAACAGTCTGCATGAACGCAACAGCAAAGGCAGTGAGTCTGTGACCTCATTTGACTGAAGTCTGTGCATTTTATGACCATTTGATAAACAAAATAATGTCTGTTCTGTTTGAGTAAATGAATCCCCAGCCTCAACAAAAACTGGTTATTATTCAGTTATGTGGGCGCTGCTTAAAATGTGTTTAGAGAGTGCCATATATTCCTTAAAGCGAGAAAATCCCAGCCTATTTAGCATAAAACGGAAGTGTTCGGGTTTCCTTGTACTTTGTGTGAATGTGAAGCTTAACTAGGGTGTTCGTATCGTTCCATAAAGCACAGTATTTATAGCTATATAGGTCTTTCAAGTACACAAAACTGAACACAGAGACACATGTGAAACAACTGCAAACTGTTTGATGATATCATTTCTGTCATAAATAACTAAGTTCTGGGGAAAATGGAGTACACTGAAACCGAAAAGGCAGTCTATCTAAATGAGGTGTTAGAAAGGCATTAATATAGATCTTGTATTTCTATATCTAACACTTACAGTTCCCCTCAAATTGGAAACCATAAGAGGAACCAACAGTTCATTGAGAGCCTGGTTATATAGACATTTATGAGTCCCTTTAATATTAGTAAATGGAATGAAATGATCAAATATTTACTTTCCTAAGAATATTACAGAGATGGGAGCTTATTGGCATCATGCCCAAGAGGATTTATGATAGAATTTTTTATTCTAAATATATGAAAGTCTGCTTTTACAACTTTGCTCTCCATTTTTACATATCTCTCAAATTGTAGATGGCAATATAAAGTAAGATATTTTTAGTTTGAAACCTGTTCAGCGTGTCCCATTCTATTATTCACGGAGAGTTAGTCATATCTTTGTGTTGTCACGTGTTTAATTCACTAAAATGGCCATATGTGTGGCGATGATAGTGTCTGCTCTGGACTGCTGAATGTCAGGTTGGCATTGGACAGCGGCGGGGTGAATGATAGCGTCATGGTGCCTTTATTGAGCGTCACTGTGGGCGTGAGAGGGCGCAGAGGTTTGGTCGGCAGGGCGAGCTGACAAAATGAATAGTTCCATCAAATCAGGGCAAGGCCTTAACATTTGCATTTCCACTGAATCGGGGCCAGCAAAGAAAGAGCTCTCCATTGAGGGGAAACTTGCTTGACGTGTGAATGAGCGAATGCGTCAGGCCTTTGCCGAAACACATTGATGCCTTCACAGCTTTGGACAGAGTCTGGGTCTTTTTTTGCTCAGATCCTGCTGGAAAACTCAGGCCGTTTTTAGTCACTTTTTCCTCCCATGTAGGCCGCTTGGCAGTCAGGCCCTCCTGCAGTCAGGGTTGGACCAGCAGGATGGAGAGCGGCTCGTTGATCGCTCATTCTTCGCCTTGACCTTACTGTACTGTTTTCCTTGCGCTGTTTTAAAGATAGCAGATTAATAAAGCGGCAACCTTTCACAATGTCACTTCTTTTTTTTCAAGACTAGAGTTTGCTTGATTTTTTTGCCTGGTGTATTAATATCAGGAAAACATCAGAGTATACAGTATATCTCTGTGTGGATTCTCAGCCACCCACATCATGCTAATCCTTTAGGGCTATTAAAGAAGACTCTTGGATACATGGTGAACCGTTAAGAACGACGACATCCAGTTGCTTTTGTTACTGAAGTTTGTGTCTCCATCAGCAGTTTTGCTCATTGACTAAATTCAGATCTTTGACCTTCAGCGTGCATATTGACGTATGTGTGAAAATGAATGAGGCCAACCAGGGTTCAATATGCAGCTTACAAATGGAAACCTTAAAACTTCAGTGCACAGACAATGAGAGTGGACTTTGCACGAAAGTAACAGATGCCTATGCTCATAACCAAACCTCTGAAATGAGCATTATTGGCAAAATGCAATTCTAGTCAGTGTATTTTTATTGGAGCCTGACCGATATATGGGTCAGCTGATATTATCGACTGATAATGGAGACGTCAATATCAGTATGTGTTGTATGATATGTGTCAATATAAAAGCTTTTTGTTTATACAGAATATAGTGCAGAAAAATATGCTTTGAGTAATTTAGACAGCAGATATGCTCCAGCTACATTACTTCTGCTACTCTTACCGCTGTCTGCAGCACATGTAGCAGAGAACGGTGCGGAGCCAAGCGCTGTTAGTTGCTAACTAGTTCATGAAATGTGTTAATGGAAAGTTAGCAATGACCCTTTTCAATACAAGCTTAACATACAGTTTGTATTTGCTGCATGTGCATATTTACAGATAATAAAAAATATGCACACTGTAAGATTCACTTTAAAATCATAGTCCATTTTCACCACTGTTCGGGCTCAATGTATCCGCTCCTTGCATTTATTTATTTATTCATTCATTTATTTTCAATTCCCTGAAAGTCAGTTTCGGCATCGGCCTAGAAATCCAGCAGTAGTCTGGCTCAATTTTTTATGTCTGGAGAGATCTTTTATGATGTTTTCAAAACATTGTCTCCAAATGATATTTATTTTGCGATAAAAAATGACTCAGTACAGTAATAATGGGTTGGGTCACCACTCTAGTCCAGACTGATATCTCAACAATGATTAAATGTGCTGCTGTAAAACAATCAGCCTAAACATTCATGATACTCAGAGTATGAATCTAGATGATTTTGCTGATTCCGGCTTTTGTAGTGCCATCAGTTTGTCAACATTGTTTTGATATTTAAACCCATTTAACTGCAAAATGAATGACACTCTTATCTGTTGTGGCTTGTTTTTGATGCTACTTTTAGTTAGCTGACATAGTAAAGTGCTGTCATTGTGGGAGCTGTTCACCTTTTATTTGGCAATAAGACCTTTGTGTGACACGCTTTTTATAATGAGTCATTCATAAATCATTTATCTGCTTGTACAGATTAGCAAAACAAACAAGCCAAGCTGCAGATTCCTCCCTATGGACAAGTGGTGCGACAGTCGTCATACATGGCACAATTTTTTTACCAGGCCTTCGTCCATGAATGTGCCCTCTGTGGAGCTTCTTTATTAAATGAGTTGTACTGATTTGTGGAAAGCAAAACCCTTCCCTCTTCCCAGGTGTGCTCCCTGAGGTCAGTTTTAAAACTCAGCTCCTCGCTATCCATTTCCTGTCTCAAGGCATGTGAAATGAGACACTCTGAGTCCTGGAGACGGGCTTCAGAGAGCTATGAGGTGACAGATCCTGAATGAAAACCGGCCATGTTCAGTACGGTCCTCGCTCTCGTCCCTCTCAGCCCGCCAGTTAGTAAAATTACACTCCATATCTGGCAGAGCTCCTGTGTAAAGCCACAACAGACAGCCAGTTTGTGCATATTCAATGTTGACAGTTTGAAACTGTGGCCATCTGCAGCGCTCTCCAAACCTGCCGTTTTTGTCAACGGTTACGGCTTATCTCCTTGCGAGGCTTTGCATAACGAGAGGGAACCGCGCTTTCCCACGCTGCTTTACATGTATTTTATTTCAGGAGTAATTGTTTGAAATAGAAGTGTGTTGAGGAAGAGCCATGGTGGCCACTCTAATGTGGTATAAATCTGCAGAGCTAACCGCTGCAGATAAAGTGTTATTACCGAACCCTTAAATGAGGTATTACTGAGTGATTCAGAGCAGATACAACAACACAAACAACTTCACCGCCACAAAGCCTTTTTCTTGAACTTGTCGCAGGCAATCCGCTTTTACGCAACGCATCAGCGCAGAGCCGTGTTGAGGAGTGCTTTCATAACCAGGCAACATTCAAGCACAACGGATCTGGGCCTGAGGTCAAAGGAGAAGCTGCCAAGAAGAAGAAGAAATGTTCCACCGCCCTGCCTACGTTTGTGCAAACTGTTTTCCATATTCAAACTCACATTGTTTGCACTATAAATAATGAATTTATAACATCCTTCGTTTCAGTATATCAGATAACAGGCAAATGTTTGCATCTATGTTCAACCCCTCCTTTTATCCTCTTGGAAAGCAGAAAACTGTTTATCTTTACTTCTGCTTTTATTTAATCTCTCCATTATCTGCTACTTTATGCTAGTTTTATGCTCCTGTGCTACATTTTGAAGGGACATACTGTACTTTTTCTTTATTATAGTGACACGTCTTATCAAACTTTTCTTGTCAAACGTCACATCAAAATACTACGACAATCTCACAGGATATGAAACATTGTTAATCATTAAACCAGCACTTTCCGGCCTTTTGTGCTCATAATCCTTTTACAAAAACACAGGGTGATGTTAAGCGTTGAGTGATTTCAAAACTTCTCAGTGGGTTTCAAGGAATCATTGAAAGTCCAAAGATTATTTCAGATCTCACAACAAATGAAGAGATCAATGGGACTCACTCAAGCCTCCCTTGCTTTTATTTTGTGACCTTTTGAAGGGAAACCAGGCCTCATGTTGGCATCACAAGTGTACAGTACTTTAAGTGCAGTTTTGAGCTATTTTTTGAGTGTTTGACCGACTGAGTACCCATTCATAAAATATGTAGACAAATTAAATAATGCTATTCCACGTTACAATGTATTATTTGTAACAATCTAATACTTTCACTTTTGGTAACTGTAGTAAGTTTTGATCATAACACGTTTGTAATTTTGCTCGTGTGCCATGTTGACTCCAGTACTTTAACTTGTAGTATTCTGTGTACACTGTGATGTTTGAATAGTGGTACACCCGGTCGACTATGGCACCAGATATTGAGCATTTTTCTAATTATTGGTATCATTATTTTGCAATTATTTTAAAAATGTATCTATCTGTAGTTATGACACTATGTTTACAGCACTGTCTAATAGCTACATTTCACCTAAAATTGCTGATTAATTCTCAAGAATGCATGTTTAAAATGTCTCTTTTGAAGTTTGTATTGGCTGAGTTTTAATGCAACGACTTTCATTTCTACTGCAAATGTAAATTGGTTCTAAATATCTGTTGTAGGTCTGCTTGATTACTAATAATCAAAACTATTACTGAAAAAAAACATATTGGTCGCCTCATATTTCTGAATACTTTCTTTACCACTAGTTAGAAACTGCTTCACAAAGTTATAAAGCTGTATTTAGAATAGTTAGAACCACAGTAACAACATTAAAATGCTCATTCCATGTTGATGAATTGGTATAAACCGTCTGACAAAAATGCAAAATGTAATACTTTTCCTTCAGAATGAGCAGTTTATTAGTAATTTGTCCTGGTAGTGTTTCTAAATGTCCTTCCTTACGTTCCTTAGTGTGAATGCAAAAGGTTTAGCAGAGTATCTTCACATTGTTATAATGGCATTTTCACTGCAAACTATCCCTGACCCTTCCTGTCCCTTTCTCTCGTGTTGTTTCTCTACTCCAGGTGTCCAGGACAGTTAGCCACAGCTCAGCTCTCCACGTACATGACAGACTGTGAATTATAGTCGTAGCTGCTGGCAAGACAGAAAATAAGAGCAGTTATTAAAATGGATGCTGCTGCGTCCCATGTGGTCCGAGGATGTGGCTGCTGCTGCAGGAGGAGCGTGAACTTCCTTTGGGTACACATTCAACATCTGTCTGTCTTCTCCTTCTGAGGCAGTCGGTGCGTATGCTCCTTCACTTTTTTTGTGTTTGCACATGTGTCATCACTGCTTAATCTCAAGTCCAGCTCCGTTTCCGTTCGGCCTTTTAGAACCAGCTTTTTGGGCACTGATCAGAGTGTCCTACTTGTCCATCATAACCGATGCCAGCTTCCCCTCAGTACAGCGGGCCCAAGAGCTCCAGTCTGTGTTGTGTCTTAACATGGTTCGCTGAGCTTCAAACAGACGCCACACTGTACTGGAACTCGAGTCCGTCTTCGTTCTTCACTTTGAAGTGGGAATCCTTGCACTTAGCACGTTCTAACGTCATCATAGTTGGGGTTGATGGGATCCTACTGGAAGAGCTGGCTCTGCTACACTGTCTTCTTCTGAACTGCACAGTTAATTCCTGCTTTTTCTTCCCACCAAACATGACCTTAGATGCAATGCCTGACCGCTAATGCTGCCAAGGTCTCTTTACAGTGGGGGAATGAGTAGGGGAAATGAATTGCTCCTAAGGGGATAAATAAAGCTTTTTGAATCTTGAATCCTTTGAATCTTTACGCCTGTTAACATCAAAAGATAGCGCTGAGTCCGTTTAAATATCTGCTGACTTATGTGCTTTCAACTGTTATCAACTGTATGCTAGCAGTTCTGTAGCAGCAGCATTTTCTATTAACATTTAGGAAACGAAAATCCGCCAAATAGTTGGACAAACTTTGTGATCAGTGTTAGTGTTCAGTCTGTTTTTTTTTAATGTAGTTTTTTTGTATGTTTGGGTTCTGAAGTTGTGGCATGCCTTTAAATGTAGTTGGAAGTGTTGGAATATTGTTTATTGAGTGAAATATTTCAACATTTACGTGGTGGACTTGCACAAAATTTGGTTCTTAGTCCAATGAAGAGGGATCCTACTGTGATTCCTACTAACTTTTCCTCAAACGCTATCATGAGATTGATCACTATTACCTGGTTAGCTTCAATTGCTCTTTGTGTTAATTAGCAAATTTTAAAAGTCAACATGGCAAACTCAGGCCTTGTCTGCACTAATCTAAATTTTTTTGCCTAATGAATGTTTTCATCCATATACACATGGAATTTTAGGTCACTCAGATTGTAATTTTTTGAAACACTTTGCTGAACATGGTAGAGCTGCTAAACATAAGTATGTTCATGTCAGGCTTTCAGCCTCACAGATGTGCTGTTAAGTCTTCAGGCTGCTGAATTCTTGTCATTTGTTGCAATTAAGGAAGCAACCCTCTCCATCATTGTATGAGAATGTTTACTTCCGGATGATAAAATTACATATACCGAATGTGGATTGTTTCATTTCAACATTGTATCCACCAGCGTTGCCTTAAAAAAAACCGCTTTCAGTGGTAGAATAAAGTGAAGTAAGAGGTGTAGAGTCACTTGCACAACCTTCCTGCTCCTTCCTGTCTCTCTGTGAGTGATGAACGTCCTGCAGTAGCACTAGAAACAAATTAGCTCCTGGTTATGACTTAACTGTATTTAACAGCATTATTGTCACATCTCCTGTGTGTTTGCACTGGTCACAGCGAATGCTCACATGTGCTTCAGCCACACACTATATTTTAGAATTCAAACATGCTCAGATAAGAATTTAACAGTATTACACATCCCCCTCCTTCCTGGGCAGAGCTGCATGGGCTTCTTGTTGCATAAGCATCTCTGGTCGTAATCCGGCCCGTCATGTTTTCCGACTGTGGGAGAATGACTCGCCTCTAGAGGGAAGTGTTTGTGTTTTCCATGCGGAGCTTCCAAGCCGCCGACAGTAGTGGCCGAGTCTGACACAGGCCTCTTGAGGAACTCCAGGATGCCATTAGGTTGAGTGACTGCGGCTGAGTGTGTGTTTGGTTTTCTGTTTGCTCTTGTTGGCTCGTTGCCTCTGTACCTACCACTCTGAGCAGCCACGGTGTGTGTTTTTATCCAAGTGTAGCAACCCCTGATTCAGCTTTTGATATAAAGCTACAGCTGTGTGGACACAGTATGGGAATGCAGCTCTTGAAGGACTTAAGTTTCATGCTGAGGCACTTGAACTTTGAATTTCATGCTACTTTATGCCTCACCTCCACTACATTTTAGAAGGAAATGTGGAGCTTCTTTATTGAACTGCTTTTATTTGACAACATTTCAGATCAAGGTACAAGGCTTAAGGTTTGTTTTATTTGACCATAAAAACATGGATATTTCATCCTAAATGGTGATAAAGGATTCAAATCAAACAATTTGCCTAAACTTTTTAATCACAGAGAAAAGTATCATATTCATGAAGATATTTGTGAAATTTTATCGTGCTATATGAAATTATTACAAAGTAAAAATGAAATAAACTATTTAAGAATTGATAAATCTGCTCAAATTGAAAAAAAAGTTTTCTTAGTTTTATTTTGAAAATCATTTTAAAACTCCAGAACTCTCTTCTACTTTGATTAGGCTATATACACACGTGGACAAAATTGTTGGTACCCCTCAGTTAAAGAAGGAAAAACCCACAATTCTCACTGAAATCACTTGAAACTCACAAAAGTAACAATAAATAAAAATTTATTGAAAATTAAATAATCAAAAACAGCCATCACTTTTGAATTGTTGATTAACATAATTATTTAAAAAAAAACAAACTAATGAAACAGGCCTGGACAAAAATGATGGTACCTCTATAAAAGATTGAAAACTATTTGACCAGAGTGACATGATTAACTCAGGTGTGTCATTTAATTGACATCACAGGTGTTTCCAAACTCATAATCAGTCAGTCTGCCTATTTAAAGGGAGACAAGTAGTCACCCTGCTGTTTGGTGAAAAGGTGTGTACCACACTGAACATGGACAACAGAAAGCGAAGGAGAGAATTGTCCCAGGACATCCGAAAAAAATCATAGACAAACATCTTAAAGGTAAAGGCTATAAGACCATCTCTAAACAGCTTGAAGTTCCTGTGACAACTGTGGCTCATATTATTCAGAAGTTCAAGACCCACGGGACAGTAGCCAACCTCCCTGGACGTGGCCGCAAGAGGAAAATTGATGACAAATTGAAGAGACGGATCGTTCGAATTGTATCCAAAGAGCCCAGAGCAACATCCAAAGAAATTAAAGGTGAACTCCAAGGCCAAGGTACATCAGTGTCAGATCGCACCATTCGTCGTTGTTTGAGCCAAAGTGGACTTCATGGGAGACGACCAAGGAGGACACCACTGCTGAAAAAAACTCATAAAAAAGCGAGACTGGAATTTGCAAAAATGCATGTTGACAAGCCACAAAGCTTCTGGGAGAATGTCCTTTGGACAGATGAGACCAAACTGGAGCTTTTTGGTAAGGCACATCAACTCTATGTTCATAGACTCAAAAACCAAGCATACGAAGAAAAGAACACTGTCCCTACGGTGAAACATGGAGGAGGCTCAGTAATGTTTTGGGGCTGCTTTGCTGCATCTGGCACAGGGTGTCTTGAAAGTGTGCAAGGTACGATGAAATCTGAAGACTATCAAGGCATTCTGGAGAGAAATGTGCTGCCTAGTGTCAGAAAGCTTGGTCTCAGTCGCAGGTCATGGGTCTTCCAACAGGACAACGATCCAAAACACACAGCCAAAAACACCCAAGAATGGCTGAGAGAAAAGCGTTGGACTATTCTAAAGTGGCCTTCTATGAGCCCAGATCTGAATCCCATTGAACATATGTGGAAGGAGCTGAAACATGCCATTTGGAGAAGACACCCATCAAACCTGAGACAACTGGAGCTGTTTGCTCATGAGGAGTGGGCCAAAATACCTGTTGACAGCTGCAGAACGCTCATTGACAAATACAGAAATCGTTTAATTGCAGTGATTGCCTCAAAAGGTTGTGCAACAAAATATTAAGTTATGGGTACCATCATTTTTGTCCAGCCCTATTTCATTAGTTTGTTTTTTAAAATAATTATGTTAATCAACAATTCAAAAGTGATGGCTGATTTTGATTATTTAATTTTCAATAAATTTTTATTTATTGTTACTTTTGTGAGTTTCAAGTGATTTCAGTGAGAATTGTGGGTTTTTCCTTCTTTAACTGAGGGGTACCAACAATTTTGTCCACGTGTGTATCAGTAGTTTTATGATCCTATGATATTTTTTTTCTCTTTTGTGACCAAGTATTTCCATATTTGAAGTATTCTACATGTTCTTTTTTGTATTATTGTGACATGCCACAGCATATGTTTCAGAAAATATCACAAGTTGACTTCTGCATTGCCATTTTTTTGTCAGTGTGTGCTTAAAATAGGGACTTTTCATTATGAATTCCATTATTTTTTTCAGTTTCAAGTGATATAATCAACAATTATTTGATTTTCTTATACAATATTTCAGATTCTGTATTGATGACGTGGTGAGAAATGACTGACATTTTGGACTTCTATCTTAAATTCTGATGGATTGTCGTCCGAACACAGCCACAAATTTCATTGTGCAAACAAATACATGCTTGTAGTAGCATGTAGGTGGATTGATAGCTGTTTCTTAAAACCTTTTATCTGGTATCTGTGAAAATGTGGCTTGATATACATGCATAATGTGTCATTTTAGAATTAAAATTGTGAAGTGAAATAAGGCACATCATACTACAGATATTTTGTGGTTTATTACAAAAAGCAAACTTCACTTTATTCTCATCTTCTGTGACAAATCTGCAAGAAAAATCTGAAAAAGCATAATTTATTGCAATATAGGGCTTCTTTAGTCCACAGATTTTGGTTACAACTTTATGAAAAAGACACACTCAAGTGAGCACGGAAACATTGAAAAGGAAGATTTGGCTGCAAAAAGCAACCAATTTAATGGGAAAAATGGAAATATTTCAGCTACGAAAAGGATAATGTTGACCAAAAACAGGTTCTCTGTTTGCAGTGTCTTGTAATTTCTGCCACCACATGAAAAAATAATTCATTTCACAATTCAAGTCAGTCAAGTTTAAAGAGTTTATTAAGTTTATAAATGCATTTGTCAGAGTTGTAACACGTTAAAAAGGCATTTTTTTGTTTTTGTTTTTTGAATTTTAATTGATTTTGGATGCAGATGCCCTTCCCTAAAATCTTTCTAGAATGATTTATATTTTCCAAATACAGTTATATAAGTGGGTTTTCTCCAATATCATGCACTAAACAAGTATTTCTGCAGTATCTACATGTGATTTAACTTTAATTTTTAGATTTTTGCTTGATTTATAGATATACATCAAGCCAAATTTTCACAGATGCCATTTTAGATATCAATAAGATCATGATCAAAAAAAAGTTTCAACCTAATCAGAGCTGGTTGAGCGAAAGAAGAATAACCCCCAAAGTAAAACTGTTAAAAAATAGCTACCCAACTAGTCCAACTACACTAACCTTTAAGATGTTAAGCAAAAAATGAATCCTTTAAGGCCTTACAGGAGCCTGAGAATGGACACTCTTGCAGGTAACTTCAGTGCATGCCTTTATGGATGTGCACTGCAGCTCTAAGATCAGCTGCTTTCTTTAGTTTTCTCTCAGTGCTGAAACTTGTGTTTTATACGTAGGCCCAAGTATGGCACGAGAGCCGGCAAGGGGCTCGTTGCGGTGTGAATTAGAGCCGCTCTGCAGGAGGCTGCAGTGCGTCTGCTGTTTGTGCAGGTGTGCTGCAGTATGACGTCTGATTATGAAATATGCTGGACATTCATAGCTTACGTTTTTTTCAACCATTTGCTCTGTTCAAAAAAAGCCCCCCGTTTGAGAGTCAAGGAAAACAGCGTGATTTCCGGCTTGGGTCAATTTTGTGGTGCAGCCCCCTGAGCCACCCCGTACCCCCTTTTACCCACTCAGGCTGACAAAGCTGAGAGCACAGGGGCACAGTCAGCGTAGATTTGTAGAGCTGCTTTGATGTGCGGACTGACAGCTGATATTTCCAAGGTGCAACGTTAAGCTGTGGTCCGACCCTCTGAACTCTGCGGAGAGCCACCTGTGAGCCTCGCTGCCTCATTATTCCTCCTCTCACAGCCATGGAGATGTACAGAGGAAGCTTGTACTGTAGCTGGCATCCGGCCAGTGCTGGGCTGTAAATGCTCATCACAGTGGCACACGACTTTATTTGACACACACCTTGTAGCACCGTGGGGCCTAATGCTTTATGTAATCACCCCCCTAAACGTAGCTGCAGTAGGGTAACCCTTCATTTTAACCCCTAAACCTTTACCAGCATCTATAATTTAACCCACTGAACTCCAAGCAGTTGCTGGGTGTTTATTTGTCCTGCCACATTTTTACTCACCGTGGGCTCGTATTTCACTGCAGTATGAAGTCCTGCACCTCTGTGGAAACAGCACAACCAACTCAAAAGCGTCTTCCATACTGCCTGGCACAGTTAGAATGCCATAAATCATGAAAAAAAAACACCTCCCAAAAATGAAAGTTGAATTTCTGTGAACATTTATTTTGCAAAATTAAAAAAAAAACACTTGTACTCAACAAGTGTCAACAGGTTTTACCCATAAACAGGCAATAGATATTTAAATATTTGCTTTTCAAACTCGTATCCGTGCTGGTCTCTGCTCTGTGTAAACACCGCCTGCAGTTCATCCCAGGTCAGCAGAAACATGCCAGAATTTTTGTCACACGACTGTTGGTTGCAGCTAAATCACTAATTGCTCCTCGGCTGCATTGAAAAGCTGAAAATTTTAGGTTTTTTAAAGAATATAGTGACTTCAAGCTGTTTAATTTTGGTGAATATTTAGATGTGTACATGCATCATAAACAGGATTTTAAGGTCAGATTTTGTTAGGTTTCCATACATACTATGAATAGATGAAAGATTAGCTAAAAGTTGATTATTCGAGGATTATTTCTGTTTTTACAGTTCCTGGCTCTGGTAAATGGTGCAGTTTGGACAGGTTAAGAAGGTTTTGTTATATAAAATAATGTTATTGTAATAAGAACTAAGGACATTTTAAGTGTGTATGCATGAAATTGTTAACAGATACAGCATATTTTTCTCATTAAGTCTGATTAAACCAATGATATGGTGTGGTAGCAATTATTCAGTTACTGTTTATATACCAGTAATGTATGTATCATGGATTTAATAATCATAATGACTTCATAGCTTCATATTTTAATTATAAACATTTGCGCTTCTAACCACAACTTAATGTCTTACGATAAACCATTTCCTAAAGATTTTTACACTCGCTGTAAAATGCGAAATGAGGGGCTAAAGTAAAGGATGAAAAATGCACGGTCAGGCACGTTTACCCGCCCACCAAAAGGGTCAAGTAGCCAAAAAAGCGTAATTTGGCAGCAACAAAAACAGCATCTGCTCGGTCCGCTCGTGTTGATTTTGGCTCAGAGCTCCATGGTGGTTTGTGTAGTCCGACTGTGGTCCTCAGCTAGCCTGTTCCCCTCATGGGAGCTTCTCCTTCCTCCTACCCCTACCTCCTCCCCCAGTGCATTTTATGAAGCAGTTAAGTTATTTTACATCATGTCTGCTCTCCACAACAACTCTGCGCCTCCTCTACAAATCTCTCTTGTCATTATGGAAACAGTCCTCGGCTGCAGCTTTGCACGCCAGCATCTGGTGGTAGAATGGCCCCTCTGTGGACGAGGACCTGGGCACTGTAAGCTTAAAAGTGTGTGTTTCAGGGAACAGGAGAAGGTGGATGAGTGATTGCTCGCAGGTGACTGCAGCACGAGCGGCTGGATAGGAGCCGTTTTCAGTGTGACAGGAGAAGTTTCCAACGTCAGGTGTAATTATGACAAATGGCCGAGGCCGTAGCTCAGGTGTCCTTGTAAAAGCCTCCAAATGGGAGCGTTCAGCATTAAGGAATCAGACGTCATGCAGGCCTCAGATCACATCTGCACCGTACGGAAAGGATCCCAGGAGAACATCTGGCAGCAAGGGAGCCAGAGAAAGTGTGTTATAAAATATAAGACGATGGAGTACTGTTACATTTGCATACACTAAACAATGCTGAAAATAATGGCAAGTGTCTGCAATATATATTTATTTAACAGATTCAAATCCAGTTATTACAGTGCATGTTTACTATCATGCATTGTTACAGAAAAATCAATAAAATAAGAAGACTACAGCCTCTTGATATAGATGTTATATTCATTTTTTTTTTTTTTTTTTACAATCCACATATAAGCTATGACTTTTTTCTGTGATTTTACCAGATATTACCTATAATTTAGCAAAACAGTGAAAATTTGTGAAATGACAGCTTGAAAATGTACATAGCTGTAAAACACCATTATGTTTTGATGATTTAAATACAGTAAAGATAGCGTTATTTTACAGTCAGACATTGTTAACATTGCAAATTATTATCTGCAGTTTAAAAGAAGAAAAATCTTTCAAATTAAAGCTTTAAATATTCATCATTTTTTCAACCTTGATATGCATATTTTTTCTTTAAAATTATGGCAAATATACATAAAATAGAAATATTCTGTTCTAACGTAAATACAGTGAAAGAAAAAAGGGTACGTTTATGCTAGCATGTGTTAATTAGCAATGTGCACAAAGTTTAACCGAGGCTCGTGGGAATGCTGTTGGTTTTGCGATTATGTGGCTACAAGCTAAAGCTACTGCTTTTATGTTGACTGATATAGATTGTGAAATTTCTCTCAAGAAATGAAACTACCCATTTCTTTTCTGGCCATTTTTATATTTGGATTTTGAGCTAGATAAATGTGCTTAGCAGCCACAAGGAATAAATATATTAAAATACTCTCCTTATCAATGAATACACAACATCTGGATAGGGATGGGTATCGTTAGGTTTTTCATGAAAGACGTTTCAGATTATATCAGCTGATGGAAACATTTAGTTCATGACACATTTCATCTGTCACGTACCGCACAGGACAACTGGGAAATGCCACTAAATCTCCGAGCTCACAGGAGACAGAAATAGCAGAGGCATAATGTTACCTGTTGGATGAGCTTGAGGTGTTTGTTTTTTTCTTCACCTAAATCACTGCCAGTTCCTAATAGTCTTTAATCCTCATCCATCATCTTGGCAGGCCCTTCCTTCCATGCAGCTCGCCTATTGGCTGAGAGCCAGTGGTCAGACAGTACAGGGAGTTCACAACCATTGTGATGTAACAGTGGGAACTCTACCTGAGGGCTCCCCCTTTTGTCTCCGCTGAGCTGCTTTTGACCTCTGTTAGTCAGCATTGCTTAGTTAGTGATTGATATCGTCTGTGAACACACAAACACACACCCTTCAGCCTTTCATTGGCACTCACAAGGATCCTTTCATGTTTGCTCGGGCAGTTCTGACATGTCAATCACACACGCAGGCAGGCATGAATGCACAGACAAACAGCCAACACACACACACACACACACACACACACACACACACACACACACACACACACACACACACACACACACACACACACACACACACACACACACACACACACACACACACACAGAGACTTTTCAAGTGACAAGAGGTTTGGAAAATAGGTTGTGCAAACTGGAATTGCAGGTTTGAGGCTTATAGAAGCAGTGGTGAGTTGTGTGAATGGCTTTCCGAGGGTTGGATGAGTAAGCAGGTCTGTCTCATTGTCTGTGAGTTCATCACTGACCTCATTCTTTAATTTCCCTGGAAAACAACTTGGTCAGGCTCACATGGAGCCAAGATTACCAGGTCTAGACAATGACTGTCAAACCAGCAGGACCGAGCGGTAATGCTGATTGCAGGGGAATCCTGTTCTCGTGTCAGCCGCAAATTTTGATCCAAAGAAAATGAAAAGTCCGTCGAGTCACAGTGGAAAAACCAAATTCCAGTGAAATTTATGGCTACCATTAATATCCCCCATTCGTTTGTTAATGTGTTCCAATCCTTCTCGATGGGGCTATTATTTCTATAAAATCACCCAACTTGTTTTAAAATTAGTTTTTGGTGTGGTGATACAATACAATTCAATATATTTCATAAACATTCATTTTGATCAGTTGATTTTTTTTTTTGTAAAAGATTAGTAGCAGGACTTCGGCTGGATTGTGCTTTCTGCGTCTGGGAATGTGTAAGGGTCTGCCAGTGTACACGGGATGTCAATTTTTCCATCTGCAGCCCCAAATTTGTGCTACAAATTTGTGTGAAAATTTGTAGCTGCATGGCCACTGTATGACAAGGTTAGTAGTGCACCTGCTGAGAATATGTAGACTTTTGTCTACACTGTATACGTGTACTGAAAGGAGTCCTCCAAATGCACTAGAAAGTAGTATAGTTGAAGTAAGAGTGTCTGTATGTGTGTCTACAAGGGAGTTTAAGGCCAGTTTTTTACTTTCAGCATCTGTGAGGATCCTCTAGGGTTTGTGTGGTGCAAAATTTGTCATGTCTGTGAGAGTCTGTAAGGATGCTTCTGCAGATGTTATTGTGTAGCAAAAATTTGTGTTTTGCAGGGCAACAATGTGCATGCATGAATTATATAGATGCTAATCTGCTGCACTTGCATAGAATAGAGTTGTCGGAGGAAACTTCAAGCAAACTAGAGAGTAGTATAATAGTAAATAAGTTTGTGGTGTCTCGCATTTGTCAGTGGGTGCTTCTACAAGGTAGTATAATCAACCCTTAAGAGTCTTGAGGCTGTTCATCGGCAGAGTGGATCTTAGTGGGTATATTCATCATATTCACTGTCTTAGTTTAGCGTGTTAGCATGCTAACAGTTGATGTTGAGCACTAAATACAAGCTACGACAAGCTCGCTCGCGCTAATGAGAATGTCATTAGTTTTGCAGGTATTTGGTCATAAATCAAAGTATTTGCCAACATGGTGACTGGTGTCTGTTATCAGGTTGTTAATTTCCGTGTTTACCGTCTTTCATTTACTTTTTGGTTTGATTGACTATGACTGCAAAGTTCCTGTGTTAATGCCTTTTCCAGATAGGGAAATGAAATGCAGAAAGTTTCCTTAACTTTTGTTCAACTTGCTTCGTGTTGTCTTCTCTCTCAGCAATCTCTGTATAGAAAACCTAAAAGAAAACACAAATTCAATTTAACCAGTGCCATGGTACCTCTAGATGTAGCTGCAGTAGCTTTGAGTATTAACATTTTTAAGGAGGAACACGTTAGCTGTGATGTTACTGAAGTGGCTACATGCAAATGGTCTGTAACCTTTTGGAGCAAAACTCCCAATCCAGCTGAACTCAGTCCACCAACGGCTCACGTTAGTTTCAGTGTTAGCTTTACCTTGAAAATAAATTTTTGCTCCAGAACAAGAACTGAGAATTTAGTCAAACATCTCTTTCATGGAGGACTGAACGTCTTCACAACTAGTTGGCAACTGAGCTCAAACTAAAGGAACACAAAGCTGTTTAAGTGCACATATGGGCAATAAGTATTGTTTTAAGATATACTTAAATACACATGAACCTAACTTTTAAGGATTTTTTTTCATTTAATAATTAATTATTCCATGTTAGGACTGGTTAGGCCTTAGAGGACGATGTAAATGCTCCCCTGCTGCTGTATAAAGACCAGACTGGTTCATCAAAGGTCACGGGGTCGCTGGGTTTGGGGTTCCTATCAGCCCCGTCCAGCAGGTGTCACAATGTCACCTTGACTGGTAGTCTGCGATTCTGGGAATGCGAGTGATCGAATGCTTGTCCTCTGGGACAATGTGAAGCCGATCTGTGACGGCGCCTCTGTGATCTCGGCGGGCCGGCGCTGCTGAAGGTGACAGACTGAGCCGGACTGGGAAGACGGGTCACTTTCCACCGAACGCCCGACGCCTTTGATGTCTGCTCATCGCAGCCCGCCGACAGTTGGTGCTTCTCTGCATCCTCGCCTGCTCCGCATAACTCCAGCAGACCACCCATATCTGAAAAAATGTCCTGGCAGGTTTAAATGTTCTCAAGAATGCGGCCCATCTGAGCATCCCGCGGCCCATCTGGACCCCTCTTAACCTGGGAAACCCTGCGATGATGGCACCCTGTGTGTTTGGTGTGTGGCTCACTGAGTGTGTGGCCTCGTCATTGGGGAGAGCCTTTGTAAATTAACTCCATCGTCTCAATATCATCTGAAGAAATTCATGCGATCGCTTGTGCTATGCCGTATAAAGTCAATAGATAACTCAGGGGTCAAGTTACGTTTTTGTAGAACTGATGCAACGCCAGCTCTCTCATGCTTAAAATGAAGGATTTGTTTCCTTGTTTCGTATCAGGAACACACACGCATTCTTACAACAAAGACTGCATTGAAGATAGATTCGCTTCAACAGGTTAAAGGTACTTTCCTCTCGTGGTTTGGAGCACTTTAACCCCGGTTCGCCGTTACTCATTCTGGTCAAAGTCTTCCTGCGCTGTTTATTCAGACCAACGGCAGGCGATTCACTTTGATACGGAACGCATTTGATAATGTTTATGGGAGTTTGTCGGAGCAGATGTGAACTGTTAAGGGCTGTTAAAGATGCAGATAAAAACCAAAGTGCTTGTTTGAGCAGATAAGGCAAAAAAGAAAGGAGGGAGAGAAGACGGTTGTCTGACACAACCGACCTGACTGTTTGGCTGTGGGAAAGAAAGCTGCACCTGTCTGTGTCAGTGGGCCGTGTGGGAGAGAAATCAGTGGTGTGAAGTGATACTGACAGTTTCTGGGAAGTTCACTGACTGGAAGGAAGCACTTGGCTCTGCATCAATGAGACTTCTGGCTTCGTATTTTATTGTCTGATAAATTTTAAATTATAGATGAGAGAAAGATCATTAAATTTAGAATGAGGCTTCCTGATGTCATCAAAGAATGGATTTAACTATATTTTTTTACTCTATTCGTGGTCAAATTCACTTCCATTCTCTTATAAGTCGAACACTGAATTCATCAACAATAACGCACACGGTTAATCATTTGAATATACTGAGGTGTTTTGTTGCTGTATGTTATGCTGGCTAATGTTAGCTAACTTAGGTATCGCTGTGCTATTACTGAGTACATTACAGATACACATCCCAATATTTTTTAATCATGAAAGTAAAACAATAAAAAAATGTTGTGCTAAGCGAGGAAACCCATCTTATTTTCTGCTTGTGGCCCCTTGCAGTCAGTTTGGGTCATAATTTCTTTACTTTTCTTTATTCTGTCTGCCCTCAGGTTTGCAATTAAACAGCGTCTGCCAAATATGTTGTGTTTTTATCACTGATCGTCTTGTCTGTCTGCCAGCAGGATTATGCAAAAAGTACTGTTTCGATTTGCATGAAAGGTGGTGGAGAGGTGAAAAATGGGCAAAGAAAAACCCCATTCAATTTTGAAAGTGGTTTGAGTTGCAAAGTTGCTGATCAGTGCAAGAGTTCACACATTTTCCAAAACTTAAGGTGACGTCTTGGTTTGTCCAAGCAGCAGTCTAGAACTGAAACATGTTCACTTTGTCATGACAGAATAAGATAAAAGCAGCAGATCCTCACATTTTTTTAAGTTGCAAACAGTGAATATTTGACTTTTTCTTGTGGTTAATAACGCGAGCATAAAAACTGTGACTGATTATTATGTGGTTTATACTCTAGTAGATTTGTAGCACTAAACCAATTGGTAGTTAAATGTTAACTTAGCCTCATGTTAAGCAGAGATACTCTTGTTATCGTGATTGTTGAACTGCATGTGTTCTATTTAGCCCTTCTATCTCATGACTAAATGCTTTATTGATTATTTCCAACCCACTGATTACAACAAGATAGGGTTTGCCAGACTGAGAAAATGTCCTTCACTTCACAAGAAGTCCAGATTCTGTGCTTAGACATGTTAAAAACTCACTAATAAAGCTTAAAACCAGGACATTTGCACTTAGACATACTGATAAGTCAATTCATGAGGTCAGAAAGGTGAAACCATCACGTGGACTATCTATAGCTACAATAGTTGGTGTAAAACTGTTCTGTAAGGTACTAGTAAATTATTGATTAATCACTAATAAACCAACAATTTACGTCATGCACAGAAGTCCAGGTCATGTTTGCCAATGAGCCAATGAACTGGTTCTCAAACATTTTTTCCTGGTAAAGCTCAAATAAGATGAAGGGCAATGTGTTAAATTGTGGTACTGTTTTATCCATTTCTATCTCTACTCCATGAATTTAAGCCTGTCTTTGTCATCCTGATGCGTCTCTCTCTTTAATTGCAGCAAAAATACTTATTAGATACACTAAAAGTGGCTGCAACATTCTTCTAAATTATAACATTTGCTTTTGGTCTGCCTTTATAGATGTTCCCCTGTTTTTTTTTTGCAAACCTGCTGTTCCACAAAGCAGCAGCAGTTCTGTGCAGAGCAATAAATACGAGCGTGGTTTCTCATTCACCTTAACTGCCAGACAGTTTATGAGAGCGTGATGATATGAATCAGAGGTCATTTGCTCAGATTACCTGCGAAAAGTCTGACTTGTCCTTATTGTTTTGTTGTGGCTGTGCCGTTTGAGTCATAAAGTGTGTGACGGATTGTCTTATCTGTTTCCCAGGCTCTTACACCCACAAGAAGTACATGCAGAGGTATTATTAGCAAATAATTTAATCATTTACACAGTCAAGCCTATAAACAGTATGTGTAACAGGCTTTGAATTTATTTTTTTGGTGGCATCATCGCTGTTTGTTGGCTTTCAGCAGGTGACTCAAAACAGGTTTGCATGAGCAGCTGTGTTTTTCAGATCCACGATGAATACCGCACCGTGGTTTTTGTTATCAGGGAGATTCTACACGTGCATATGTGTTTGACAAAGTAGTGCTAGATATTTTTTAAGATCCTTTTGTTTCACACAGTGCTCATGTTTGTTTGACTATGGTCTTATCGATGGCTTCTCGCCTCCTGAGCAGAGAAAACTTTGCTTGTTTAGTGCAAAAATCATTGATTTCTCCCCTCATTTTTACCTACACCTGTTCTGGTCCTGTAGTATGTGTTATCCTGATGGGTTAGTGAAGCAAAAACGTGCAGGGAGGAGTGTTAATATGCACCTAATTTCACTTATTCATCAGCATTACGCATTAATGACTGGCTCTATCCACTCATACACATCAGCCATCGTCTGTAGCCTTTATAATGTGATCAAAAGCTGCCTTTAATTATATTGTATTATGTATTTTTACTAAATGGCTCTCCCTTCGCTATCAGCTTTTAAATTTAGCTTTCTGGTTCTTATAGACTTGTGCTAACTAACAGAAAAACTACTGAGATGTTTCTTAGGTCTTTTTGTTTATCAAAATTGCATTGTGGCTAAAATCCAAATGGCAAGAGCCGCAGTTTTTTGATAAAGTTCAAATGTGGCGCTATTTACCATTATAAATGAAGCGTGTGGTGCTGCAGAGATTACAAATCATGTTTTCCAGATGTGATCCTTGTTTGTACAGGCCACAGCAAAAGTCATCATCATCATTTTTATTTGTTCCAGTGGAAAAACACTGAAAGAAGGACCAACCCACTGAAAGCATCTGCACATTAAGCTGTATATTCTCAATATATTTTGAAGTAATGTCAGCAGAAGTATTCTATTTATTAATTTGCATGTTGTTCAGCTACACTTATGGGGTTGTGTGTTTTGGGGATTTTTACAGCACTTCAATTGTGCACTTTATTAAAATCAGTACAAAATATTTTTTTTTTTCCTGGCAGATATTTGTTGTTTTTTGAAAGCAAAAATGTACATATTAAGGACTGAAAATTTGTATTTTTAAATTGTTATTTTATATATTTTTCCCTTTTTTTGTTAAATTGCAGATGATATGTAGTAAAATCATAAATATTTGTACCAATTTACGTGTTAAAATCGCATGTCCACATCAAAATCTCTTGTTTTTTTTGCGTGGCAATAAAATTACACTGTAATTAGAAAAAAATGTATACATTTTTATACAGATATTTCCCATTGTTATTAATCTTTTCCCCATTTTATTTATACTATTCCACCATTTCTGAAGTTGTTTTTTCTGGCACCCTTGCTGCCAGATTTTCACTGCTTTTTTTTAACACTATAGTTTAAAATGCTATGATGGAGTTTAATATTATGATAGAGGTGTTGGTCATGCACTTCATTCCTGTAAATGACCATTACTTCACATCAGATTATTGTAAGTCAGCACAAAATAAGACATGTGATGACTTTACCAACAATTTAGTCTGTTGGAAATGAAAAAAAAAAAAAGAAAAATCATCACTTTTTGTAAATTAAAAAAAAACAAAAAAAAACAGATTTGGCAAGAACATTCTTGTGAATGTTTTCAAAAAATGAGTAAAAGTCTTCCAAAAAAATCCTAAAAATATCTGAAGTGATTACATATATAGCAGTAAAACTTCTAATATTCAAGGGTGGGGGGGAGTTGATGTTATAAAGGCATGTAATTCTCTTTGAATATAATTTTACAACTTTCAAGATGTATATCATGCTGAAAATTAATAAAGAAAGTTGGATTAAAACTTCTATTTTCTTTAAGAACATTCACAAAAAAATCAAATAAAATCTAGCGAACTTTGCAACTTTTTTTTTAACATTTCTTTTTTTCCACCAAAAAGTGTTAAAAAAAAATGTCCCAATAATGTTGAAAATGTGGACATAAAAATACATTTAGTCCACATTTTCAAACTTAAAACGGGTCAGTTTCACCTACAGGACGTCGCGAGGGTTAAACTCATTTTGTAGCTACATCACTTGCTTTTTCTTCTTTCTTACTTTTATTGTAGTTCTCTTAATCAAGCTTATCAACTGGACGAAGATGATCGAACATCAGGAGCGGAAGACGCACAAATCGGAGTGAACGTATTTGCTTGTCAGTCTTTTTCGATCGCACATGTATGTCAAAATGGAATTATTGATTTCCATTGCAGTGAATGCGTGCTTCGCTGATCCTACACATTTCTCATGAGATACATCAGCAGCCAACCAAACGACCACAGAGGAAAAAGAAGCATAAAAAAAAACTGTTAATCATGATTTCTTTTTCCATTAAGTCTGTCAACAAGATTGCTCTTTTGCCTTGCCTTTATAAAACAGCTGAAATACAGTGCAGTCCTTTCCAATGTGTGAAAACAACATCCCTCCTTCTCTCTCTCTCTCTCTCTCACACACACCTAATGTGGCTTAATAGCAGTTTTAAAAGCCTTTTTACAATAATGCTCACTCCGCAGCTTGCTCACAAAGCTGGCAGACTGGCAGTTCAGAGCTTGTGATTGAGTCAATGAGACCATTATGTTCCCCCTACTGCAGCCAGAGCCCATAACCTGCTCTAGACCCCACAGTGCTTATGGGCCCATAGGAAAATCAGCAGAGAAACACACACACATGCGCTCTTTTTAGCGCTGTTTAAGCTTGCCAGCACTGGCACATGTACAGATGTACACTCACACATGCAGACACACTGTGCATTAGGCGCTAACGTTTCCCCGCTAACCTTCAGGGTTCCGTTATGTCAAAAAAGTATGTAGTGATGCTGGAGGTCCTGTGAGGCTGCAGTGGTAGTTAGAGCCACAAAAAAAAAGGTTGGATGGATGAAAAAGTAGTGAGATAGCTTTCTATTCCAAGTGGCAGGCCAAACAAATTAATAATAGAGCTTATTCTGTGGAAACACAACAAATTCTGCCAACTTCTTGTTTCCATATGTGTGAACACGATGTAAGCTGGATGCTGTCGGTTTCAGATTAACCTCATTTGGGCCTGGGTGGATGAAAAGCTTGGAGAGGAGAGGAGGTTGTTCCTCAATGTCAGTCTAGATCTATATGACTTCCATATGTTTACATTCTGTCTGCACACATCATCTGCTGCATGTCTGTTCATTTCTTTTGCGTATTTCCTAATGAAAAGGGTCACACGCTGTACAGCTTGTGAAGCCCTTTAAGGCAAATTAGTGATTTGCTGTTTGGGCCTGAATACGGCTACAAGATGTAGAATAAATTTCGTTTCATTCCAGTCAGTTTCGCTAAATGTGAATCATTTTTAGTGACCTATTCAGACCAGCAGACAAAAGGATTTGGTTTGAATTTAGCTTGTATTTGTCAATATAAGATAAGATAAGCTTGGAAGAAGCAGGACAAAAAATTACAATAATGCCAAAAAGAAAGATGCGATAAAGGTCTGCTAAAGACAATGTCCAAGGCGTGATGAATTTACATATGGGCATGTACACATATGAATGATTTCCATAATGATACGAAATGTACGTATAAAATTTTAATTTAAGGAAACCCAACAAGGGCACACAAAGGTGTACATGTAAGTTTACAAATCAAATGACATACATAAACATCAAGGAATCCTCAACTTTGTATACATTAACTAAAGAAGCCAATTAAAACCTGGAGTTGCACAGAAAGCAGATTGCAGCTGTTGTATTGCGCTGAGCTTAATGGCCATAGTTACTGTCCAGGACTGAGTGTCACCAGACAGGAAGCTTGGAGTGACCTTAGCCTCCTTAAACACCCAGATGTAAAGTCTGTTAGACCTCAGAGCCTCGGAGCAGGAAGTTAGCAGTGCAACACTTTGGAAGAGGTGGTGGTGGACACAAGGTTGTGGGTGGTTCTCGACCAAAGAACCACCAGAACCTGGTAGTTGCAGCCTCAGATGGGGGTGACGAGGCGTAGACTAGTGCACCTCAGAAGGATAGTTGGAGTTTGTCATGCAACCAAACTTAATGTTTTCATCATGTACTTTCATGGGGGTTTGCACCTCATGCATTTAAGTGAAACTATCTGTCTCTTTTCCATTGATTAGGTTTCCATCACAGCAAATCTTATAGTTTAATTAGCATTCTGCAAAATGTTCTGAACATAGAAGATAGTGAATGTGTCGTGTAGTTCAGGTCGGGCCTTGTTGGTTTAGATTGATTAAAGGTCTTCGTCTTACTTCCCACTAATCTAAAACAGTGTGAAGTTCAGGTAATATTTCCTGAAAAACCTTCCTGCATTGTGCTTAGGCGGATTATTCACATATTTACATCGAAGCACACACTCAAATGACTGCGCAGCACACACACCCACAGCACAATGGCCGGCCTCAGGGTGAGGGAATGCTCTCAGGTGTCAATTTTCTCTCCCTCCACATTCATTATGGCTATAATCAGGTCGTAACCCAGTTGATGCCTTTCATGAAATAATCCGACGCACTGCAGGCGAGTTCATGTGAAGAGCATAGCGTGGCATGCAGGGTGTGGAAAAGCCTCCGTCGCACGAGGACACTGCAGCTCCTCGAGCCTGAGTGTGGGCTGCGAGTTGTCTTTTTGTGTCAAGTATACACATTAGGGTCTGTGTAATTACAGAATGAGCCAGGTGTATAATTTGAGTCATCACAGGGAGAATGAATGAACTGCGCACGAGGGTATGGTGTTACTCTATGGTGTGGGAAAGAGGTGTGTGTCAATAAGCAGAGGGTTGTGTGTGTTTTTGCGCCACCAGGGGGCAGTAGAATAGTTCCCACAGGAACTTGGGGGCTTCACTGTTGGGATGCGTGTCTTCTCCACTCAGTGCTTTACAAAGACACAGACAGATCGAACAGCTGAATTATTTTTAAGCACAAACACCCCCACTTTGACCAAATTACTGTACGCGTTAGCAAGCCCACTCATGAGATGTGTGAGGTCGCGGTGTGCCTTTTCAGGGGGGCGTGATGGAAGAAGTGAGTCGAGTACAGTGTGTAGGTGAATCAAACGAGTGGGTGAAGGATGCACCAGAAAAGGATGTGCAGCTTTCAGTGGCAGCGATCAGTTGTGTGTGAGGCTGTAGGTGAAGTGAATTGGGCCCAGCATCGTGTTGACTTTGAAACACAAGATCACCCGCTGAGGTAGAGACGGCCAGGACGAGAGTTTTGGGCCAAAAGCTGTCGTTTGCTGCTGCCGCGGTTTAGAGAAGCTGAAGAGTGCGATGGGGGAGGAATTTGTCTGTGTTGAGTTGTGGTCATTTATGAGGAGAAGGGTGTGAGTGTTTGTGTGAGCCTGTTGATGTGAAATGTAAGCTATTAAACCCTGATATTTAGAGTCAGCAAGAGTGGGAGAAGCCCTCAGGTCCTTGAGTACAATGTAATAATGTGAGAATAAGCAGTTTAGTGCAATCTATTGGGGTCAGAAGATGATTTGTGGGAGACAAAAGGCGAGAAATCAAAGTGATGCTGCTAAAATGTGTATTTGTTTTCTCTTGCGACGTATTTTTCTTGGAAAGTATTACATAATTTGGACAGTTATTTGAATCCAGCCATCTGGGAAGTTAAAAATTTCTCTTTACAAGCATATCTGAAACAAAAGGCCCTGCTAGGGTTGAAACTGCCGATTATAAGCCTTGTTTGTTAGTTTTTGGATAGTTTTCATGTTTAAATGATTAGTTATTTGGTCTTGAAAATGACAGAAAATGGTGCAAACATTTTGATTAACTGCTCCTAAAGTCCAAGATGACATCCTCAAATGGCTTTTTATTTGTCTACACACCAAAATATTCAGCTTAGTGTCATGGAGGAGTAAAGAAACAAGAAAATATTCAAATTTAAGAATCTTTTCCTGTTTAAAGGTCACTCAAACACACAAACCATTAGCAGTGTCATTGGGGAGAACCCACAACTGCATATTATGAAGGGTTACAAACAAAGATGGATAGAAGAGGAAAGAAACAAGAAAATATTCAAACCTAAGAGGCTTTTTTTCCTGAAATGGTTACTCAAACTGCATAAAACATTATCAGAATAGATATAGATTGATTTAAAAGTTGGCAAATAATCAATTTAATTGACTAATCATTGCGTTCTCTAGTCCCAATTAGACTTAACCATATAATATAAAGAGTTACAAACAAACAAAGCCTAGAGGAGGAAAGGAACAAGAAAATATTCAAATTAAAGAAGCTGTTGTGTTTAAAGATTCCTCAGACTACATAAACCATTATCAGAATAGTTGTGGATTGATTTAAAAGTTGATTTAACTGACTAATCATTGCAGCTCTACTCCCACTTAGCCACAATTATTAGCCACGATATAAAAGGATTAAAAACCAAAAAGGCTGGAAATAGCTGAATCAATCCTGATCTGAACAGAATAAAACACAGTGTAATTATAGCTGTCAGATAACAGTCGAGTAAAATGTACTCAGTTACTTTCCTTCTAGGTATGGACTGTAGGCCCAGCAGAGGCTTGTAGGGCAATCGCTCAAAACGCAAGCGGTGGTGTGTTTGTGTCTGAGTGGGTGGGTGCGGGTGGAGTGTTTTTGGGGGGGTTTGCATCCATTCCCTGCTGGATGGTGAAAAGTGCAGCGCAGCAGAAATGCATTCCAAGGTGGGGGTAGAGCTGCATGGGTTCCACGACTATCAGGTTCGTTGGCTGGGCTGCGGGTTTGGCTCCGTCGTAGCTTAATGGCAGGAAAAGAGGGGAGAGTGTATAGATGATTAGTAGTGAAGGGGCCAAACCAGAGAAAAATGTTTTAGCCCCAACCTTTTATTGTTTACAGATAAAACGCTTTGCCAGAGCCATCAAAAGGCGAGCGGAGGGGAGAAAAATCACAGCCTAGGACCATTAAGAACAAAAACGGATTCACTTTTAGGAAGAAAAAGCTGCTTGTTATGTGATGTTCAGTGTGTCAGTGCTCGCTGATACATGTGTGTGTGTGTGTGTCATGTGTAGCTGGGAGAAGCCTGCAGCAGACCCTGCAGCCAGTCTGACTGCTAATGAACTTGGATCGGCGTCCGTGAGCGTTGGGGCTGAAAGGGCTCTTTCTCCTGCTCAGTCACAGCCACTCAGCTGTCACTAGCTGACCTACAGCTCTCTGATTATGTCACTGTTGCTTAGAAGGCTCCGCATTCATCCATCATTAGGCTACAAGTCTGGACACCCCAATCAAACGCCCTATTAAAACCTTCTACTGGTCTCTTTTCAGTTTGTTCACTGATTGCAGCTGCTGCTCTGTACCAAGAAAACCAGTGTGCCAAAATAATTCGGTTACGTCTCTTTTTGCGCTCTTCGGATCTAATAAAGGTGACGAAAGATTGATGTGCACGTAGAAATCTGCGATTATCAGGGATGAAACTATAACTTACTGAATGGCAGAGCTCAGTGTGCTGAATGCAGTCAAATTGTGAGTAAGTAAAGTAAGTATTTTAAAGTACTCGAGTATTTAGGCAGTATGCCACTTTTTACTTCTACTCAGAGAGAAATAACATTTTCCTTCACTATCTGTGTCTGACAGCTGTGAGTTAATATGAAAAAAAACACATAAGGAAACCAAAGACTAGAGAGAAAAAGTACAAAAGTGCATATAAATTAGTTTAATTTAAAAGAAAATAACACATTTACAGGCACATAGCAGTCACAATTAACCCCCAGAACACTAACAGAGAAAAATATTTAGATATTATTTCAAAAAAACTGTAAATGTTTTCAGGATTTCACAAACAAACTGAAAACTAGAAAGAAAAGTTCAAAAATCAATATAAACGTCTTGAATTTAAAGGAAAATAACACAATTAACCCCCGCATCACCTTAACAGACAAAAAAAGTCTAATTAAGTCACAGAGATCAAAGTTACACACACAATAAATAGATAAGATTTCATAAAATAAAAACAAAAAATAGTCTCTGGAAATTTACTATTACCAAAGATTACAGAAAAGTTTGAAAGATGAATGTAATTTTATTGAATTTAAACAGAAAATGACATTTTAAACAGGACATCACGACTACATTTACCCCTTTATCAAACTAGCAGATAAAAAATGCTATTAAAAGTAACAAATAATGAACAATTATGCCGATAAATAACTAAAATGTAGTTAAGAGTTAAACATGCTGACCAATCAGCAGCAGCTTTACCATGTTATGTATTTTGCAGTGCTTGTACCCAGATACACATTGGTGAAGTTTAACTCATGATTTTTCCACTTTCTTAACCCGTTATTTATCAGACAACCACTCGGATTATGTTACGACTTCACCTAATCACGTTACCTAAACTTTCTTTGCTTTGTGTTAATGTTAATTCTGAGTTTACTTGTATTTTTAACTTTTTTTTTTTTTTTTTACTTCTATCTTCCACTGCTGCAGTCTGTGCGTGTTCCGCCTGTTGGATCTGGAGGAATCTATTGAGCGCCGGTCGCCAGGAGCAACAGGCCTTCAGGAGGAGGAGGAGGAGGAGGAGGAAGAGGAGGAGGAGGAGGGGTCTGGTGTCCACCCGTCCACATCTCCCTCTCTCTGCCATCCTCCCCTCCCTCTCCTCCTTCCCTCCCTCCCTACCCTCACATGGGCTTTGCCTTTGGCTGAACGCTGGGATTCTTTCACAGAGGCTGCCGGTTGCCAAGAGAGAGCGAGCCCCAGAAAAGCTGGGCAAATGTATGTGGGTCACTGCGAGTCAGAAGGGGTCTTTTCATTCTCCTTTTCCCTCCTTTTTTTCTCTCTCTCTCCTCCTTTTTGTCCCCATGTTCCTTTTTTGTTCTTTCTAGCTTCTTTGGCGTCGCTCCCTCCACCCTCACGAGTGAAAAGATAACACTGATTTGTGTCACTCCCGCTTATTATTCTCCCGGACTCACCGCTAAAACAAGGCCCAATAAGATATGGAGCCGTGTCCTATTGACTTATTAACTTCTCCCTCAGTGTGCACACATCTCCGAGCGTCTCTTTGTGTGTCTGTGTGTGCGTTTGGCTTGTGTTTCTGACCCATGGACAAACAAAACGCTCAGCGAGAAGGGGACGGACTCCACTAAAAAGGATCTAGAGCAGATGTTTCACTGGCCTTGGTCTCACTTCCTTTCACCAGCTCTCGACTTCTTCTTTCCCTTCCTCTTTTTCTCTGATGGATGCCGAGCGGTTCGTGCTGTTTTTGTGGAAGCCCGTTGGTCTGGCCTGACTGCACAGACGCGGGAAAGTAATCCAGATCAGGAGACAGCTTGTGCTTTTTGGCTTTGGCTTCACCTTATATGTTTACTTCTGCCTGCCATATGCACTATTTGTCTCTCCTTCTCCTCCCACTGTCTGGTTTGTTTACCTCTTTATTAGTTATCAGCAGAGGATCAGAAAGGCAGCTCAGAGGCAGGGTGACATTTCAGTTCATTTCAGTTCATCGGTACCATCTCGGTCAGGCCTTTGAAATCTCTGCCTGTGGTTTCTTCTATAGATGTTTCAGGTTCGGGAGAGTTATGTTTTCGTTCGAAATGTGTCATCTCCTTTTGAGGCAGTGAAAGTGAGTGCGCCCTCTTTGTGTCGCTACCCTTCCCAAGGTCGAGAAAGAGTTTGACAATGGGGTATAAAGTCTAGATGTACCAGATATCCACATCAGAGCGCTTGCTATTATTTCATTAGATTGCTATCAGGTTGTCTGACACTGACCTCTTTCTCCCTCGTTCGCCCTTCTGCGGCAGAGTTTCTCATTTCAGCAAAGACAATGGCCTGTCTATCCTGCAGTACTAAGTAAATGTCAGGTACTGTCTACCCTCCTCCTCATCTATTCACTGAAATGCTCTGGGGGCTCAGGGCTAGATATCCATCTAGCAGGGTCTGTATACATGTGTGCTACATGGTACGGCTCCAGTCAAGTCACTGGATCGAGTTTCCCTACATGTATATAGTTTACAAGAACTTACACAAGTTCAGCTGCAGATTTGAGCTGTTTTTGAGTTGATTTTACCTGCTTGTATTAGTTCAATGTAACATCTATACATCTATCCATCTATCCATCCATCCATCTATCTATCTATCTATCTATCTATCTATCTATCTATCTATCTATCTATCTATCTATCTATCTATCTATCTATCTATCTATCTATCTATCTATCTATCTATCTATCTATCTATCTATCCATCTATCCATCTATCCATCTATCCATCCATCTATCCATCCATCCATCCATCCATCCATCCATCCATCTATCCATCTATCTATCTATCTATCTATCTATCTATCTATCTGTCTATCTATACTAACCAACATTTCCTTCGATGGTTGGGTTCTGGTTTAGAAGCCATGTTTCCGCCAAAATGTATTTATGTGCATTTTGCATTCTTGCATTAGAAAAAGATCATGGAGAAATTCAAGAGTTTTCGTTTTAGGTGGTTTTCATTACTAGTAGCTGTGGCTGTCGGTATTATACTGTGTTTTTCCATTCTTGCTTTTGTAGTTTACCAAAGCAGTTCATTACTATATAACTTATTAAAGTATTCTACACTACAATCAGAGGTTTACTGTTCAATACCGTGACTGGACTTGTCAGTAATTTAATATATTTATCGTGTTGTCACAGCAATCCTAAAATTCAACTCCTTGAAAGGGACGAGGCTCTAATATAGATCGGGAAGGTTGTTACTCCTGGAAGGACTGACGGCATGTGTTATGTTATATCGTTAGGACAATAATTCCTCCGATATAAGACACCTCTGGCAGTCCTGAGCTTCTTTCATATCCCTCCTCTTTGCTTTGGACATCTGGCAGACATACGCTTCAGGCTCACGGTGAAGGGAGGATGTGGGGGCAGGGATCGATTCCATAACTCCGTGCACTCTTGTCTGAGAACTTCACTGTGTTTTTTTACTGAGAGGGAAATATGTCTCCTTCAGGTGTGAGCGTTTTAGCCCCGTTTTGCTTGGCACTAATGAACCTGTTTCTACTGTAGCACTATGAAGGGGGAAAAAAAACAATTAAACTGGAGTCACCTGATTTCCTGTCTCTCATCTCAGTGTTTTTCTTCTCACTTCCTGCGCGGCTGGTTTCCACCAGATATTTCTAGAAGCCTCGTCTTCGCGGTGATGACAACAACATGTGTGCCGCAAACTTGTTGTAGGCTTTAGAGTGATGTGAACAATAGGTCATATGTGTTGTGACTTTGTTTGTTTATGAAGTTCTCTGAGGTTTAATTGCTTTCAGACATTAACTGGGGCCTGCTTGCAACGACTGTACAGATAAAGGAGGGGTGCATTATGAAAGAGATATGCTATTTGGAATTCCTAAGACGAGATAAACGTTATTGAACTCCGCAGGAGGAAACTTGGACGGCCACATCACACGCAAAATATGGAACAATGAAAGGAAGACTGAGATATCAGAGGGGGATGACATTCTCCACGGCTTATAGCGAATAGCAGAAACGCCAATACATTATCACAGCTTTGCATTATCTTAACCTCCCGCTCAGCATCCCTCTGTGGCCCTCGCAGGAAGCTCGTCCACCTCCAGTCGAGCTCTATTCATCTCGCCGTTTATTTTCTTTCCACTGCACGTGTCCAGCGAGAGCTTTGCAAATGACCTAGTTTTTGTCAAGACTCAATAGGGAGCGTTGTGCCAAGTACTCCCGATGCCAGACAAGTCCGGCGACAGGCCACGGCAGATAGCGTGAGAGTGAAGAATCCCCCGGTGGTGGAGGAAGATTCATCTGTACTGGTTGTTTTCTCAATTAATCAGTTGTTTGTTTGGTTTGTAGAGCCTCAGAGAATCAAAATGCACAAAGAGAAACCTTCCTGGGTTGTTTTGTCTGCCCAGTACTCAAAGTTATTGAGTTGGTGGAGGAAGATTAGTCTATGCTGGTTATTTTCTCAATTAATCACGCAATTGTTTGGTTTGTAGAGCCTCAGAGAATCAAAATGCTACAAAGTGACACCTTCCTGGGTTGTTTTGTCTGACCAACGCTCAAAATTGTTCAGTAAACTGCAATTTTGGAAAAGGAGAAGTAGCAAATCCTCACTTTTGAGAAGCTGGAACCCTTAAAAAAACTTAAACAGTCAATCTTGACAATTATCTATTGATTAGTTAGTGCAGCTCTGTTTTTACACAGTAGTTCATACTTGAAAATAAGCATTTATAAGCGCTTCATCATCCTAACTGGTAAGCTAACTAGTAACTGTGCAATATTTTCCACTAATTATGATGCAGTAGAAGTATAAATTGGCATGAAATGATCTCAACTAAAGCACCTCAGGTTTGTATTTAGGAGTAAATGTAATTTCCGTCAGTGGAGTCCTGCTTTAAAAAGTGTGGGGGTGACCGGAGGAAACAGAATCAGCGTCTGCGATAATCAGCTGAAGGCCAGCTCCCCGGAGTCCTTACTCTGGTTCTTGCTCTTTATGAGTTAAATTACAAATTTATGGTGCACAGAAATTGAGGGTGGGAAGACAAGATCTAAGGAATCACGGCGGGATTCTAATTTTGGGTCGTTTGGTATTTTACTGTCGCCATTCTCATCGCCGATGTTCAGTTCAGTCGGCTGTTCTGGGCCTTTAGCGCTGGAGGTGCACAGTTAGCTACCTCATGGAAAATGTGCATCATTACCACACTTGGCCTGACGCACAACAAACATGCCGGCAACACAAGGACACACATTCAAGCACGTACACACACAAACACTAGCACACACACAGGGCTTAGTGTCAGCGAAGCCAGACATAACATAAAGTGGCTTTGTCCGACGCTGGCATACAATTTTTCAAATGTCTGATCCATCCCTTCCTGTCCCGGCGTAGGTAGCAGCGATGGGGGGAGGTGGGCGTTTTTCTGGGCAGTTCCGTCTAATGAGCAACTCTTTCACTGAACCAGACAGTTTATGGGGTGGCTGCCAGCCTCATTAAGAGCAGCTCTTAATTGCCCTTTTCTAGCCAAAACCCAAAAGCTGAAACATCTGCTGGCCTGTGAACCCCGTTCCTTCTTCCCTGTAGCCTCCTTCCGCCCTTCATTCTGCTCTGGCACTTGTTGATCCGTCGGTACCAGCATCTGTCACAACAACAACATCGTCCAGGAAATGTACCCTGGAGGGCAGAACAATGCGCTTACAGTGACATATTTTGAGTAATATACCACATGCAGCAAGTTAGCGCTTTGGAATCAGTCGCTACTTTTTTAAAAATGTAAATATTAAAGAAGTATCAAATGAAGTTCATGAATTCATACATCATGATAGAGGACAGCTTCATTGTATTTTTATGATACTCTGTGGGAAAGCATACAGTAATGTTTCACAGTAATGTTTCCATATGCTTCTCATTTAAAATTGTGTATCCTGGAAGACTGACGAAGCTCTTGAATGCATTTTCTTACTCATAAAACATTTGGGATTGGGTTTGTTGAATATTGTGAAACTTCAATTGCATGTTTACTTCTTGCTTGTAGTCTCCTTTGCCTTTCTTCAAGCAAACTGCCACATTACTTGGCACATTACCGTCACCAAATGGGGCCTCAGACTGTCATTTTATAGTCACATGTTTCACGCACCCTCCAAACACACATGTCCATGACTCGTCTCTTGCAATAGCAGGTCGATGTAAACATTTGGTGGTGATTCAGTCTGCACACATCAACCCTGCTCGCCGCATCCTCGCTGCTACGCCGTCGCTGGCTCCTTCCACCCGGGCAGCTGCCTGCTCTACTGAGTTGTACATACGCAACTTAATATTTTTACGATTGCAGTGACTTTGTGTAATTTGAAAACAGTGACTTGCAGAAGGCGGCTTTCCACTGCAGGAACTCGAGGCAGTTTACAAGAACGGCCCCGTAATTGGTCCTTTCTGCCGTTTTGTTTCCATTGTGGTGTAGAATCCGGCAGCTTTGACTGCAATGTTAACTGTGACTGCGCCAAAACAACGACAAATGGTAGTTACTGCACTCAACTCCAGTTCTGTGAGCTCATAATGAGTAGAACAATGGAACATTTGTTGTGTTAGAATATATGGTGAACTTTATGTTATAAGAAGACAGCTACTCGAAAATTATATTTGTTGTTGTCCTCTCCTGGTACCTTGTGGAAGTACCTTCTGACCTAAATCTGCCTGCAAGCTCCTACAGTGGAAAATGGCTTAAAGACAAACCCACAGAGATGCATCGATGGGCTCAGTTACCTTAGCCTCTGCAAAACGTTTCACAGAGCGTCTTAGAGTTCATTGTTTTTGCTTTTACAGCCTACACCTTTAGTGTTTTGTTTGACTCTCATCACTCTCATCAGCACATATTTCCAAGCTGCAGCACTCAGTTTTTTTCAACATTTGTCTCCTACCAGCCCAGCGCAACACAAAGTGAACACAGTGGAACATTCAGAACCTACAGCAAGGGGCCACGATACCTTGATAATTTGTTTGCCACCACTTTCAAACCTAATAACATTTCAGTGTTGAGTTACGTTACTGTGCTGTCCCCAAGCGGCCCGAAAAAGGCTGCAAAGGCACGTTTAAACTCAGTCATATTCACAGTAATAAGCCAGTTGCGCATGCGTCTGTCCTTCACGTCGTGTTATTTTTGGTCTGAAGAAAAGTACAGGCTGTACTCGGCAAGACCAAAACACCACCTGTGTGACAGGATTCATCTGTAAATTAAAAAGACTGAGCGCGTACAGGTGCAGTTTCGAGCAACTTTTACCGCCGAGTAGAAACTATTGTTGGAAAGAGTTGGAAGATGGATGGATAGAAAGTAGCTCAAGAAGGCGTGTAGCTGATTTGATTTACTGTTCCGCGAATTTAAGATCCCAGATCAGAGCTAAGCTCCTCGTTGCCATAGTAACATATCTTTTTCCTGTGTCTGAGCTGTGGGAGAGTTTAGCTCGCAAAAAGACCTGTTGATAAGTTTCCCAGATACAGACTGACTGCCAGAGGAGACTGATAAGACAAGCAGTTTAGACAGCTCCTCATTGTCCGGTGCCCAAGGTCACTAATTCCCTGTGTGTGACAGAGATAATGAGTCACTGTGCGGTCGGAGTGGCCTTCCTTCACTCCCTGGTAGATACACAAGAGAGGAGAGAGTTTCTGGGCAAAAGATCGTGATCAGCTATTAAACAAAGTTGTTTCCAGCCAGAACTCTTTTCCACTACGGATAATTAACAGTCTGTGACCTGGAACTTCCTTGTCCTGACTTGTTTTCCGGTGTGTTTTATACACTATAAAGTTTCAGATATATGTTGTTGAAAACGTGACGGTGTTTGGAAGTTTTTTTTTGCACTGTATGGAAGCTGAGAGAGGTTGAGTTGTGGGACAGAGAGGGAGTCCATGTTCAGCTTTGTGAAGAGCAGCTTCCACAGAGTTCAGAAAAAAGAAGTTTCTGAACCCGTAAAGGAAAACTTTATCCTGTAGTTTATCACCTAATATGGTTGCATGGTTTCAGATGGTCAGTAACTCTAGATTTTCTTTCGCATTTGTGTGATGATAAAAGTTATCAGGGCTGTAGTCTCCAAGTCAACCGGTTGACTGATTGTAATTAGTCGAACATTTATGAGTGTAATTTTTTCATAAAGTGAAATAGCCCTCCTGGTTTAATCCATTATTTATAGCAGACAGATAAACAAACTACCTGTGAACGCACCCTTGTTGTCACAACTGTTAATTTGTAAGAGAGACTGCACGTTCTTGCTTCAACATGTTCAAAACATTTACTTGGAGTGGACCTTAAACTAATTAACACCGTGTCAAAGAACTCGTGGGTGTGGCTGCCTTTTGTTAAACCAGTGGCCATAAAGTCCGGTGTGAACTTTGCAAACAGCAGCTAGCATATCGGAGTTCAACATCTAACATGATGTCTTAAAAACAGTAGGCTTATCTGTCTGCTTTATTATTCTCAGTAGTTCTTATGCTTGATACAGTTCTATTTTTGGAAAAACTAATGAATCTGGGCAGATACACGCTGGTCTGCTCAAGGTTTGTTATTAGAAATTCAATATAAAACAACCAGCTTACAATGATTTTGTATGCCAGCTTTTCATATTTATTCATAATAAACCTAAGCTATTAAGGCTTTCAGTGCATTTGTTGTAATTTAGGTAAAACAATAAGACAATTTTTTCCCCTACAATAGATTGGTTGAACGATTTCACTCAACTGAGATCTTCTTTGGTTGACTGCAGGCCTAATGGCTACAGTTTAGGTTAGTATTTCCTCTTTTGGAAAGGAGAAAGAAAAAGAAAGCAAACGTTAGAAACTGTTTGACCTCCTGTGTGTGTTTTTCGCTGCAGAGTGAGAACAAGAGAGGGAACATAAAACATACAGCCGAGAACATGGTCACCGAGCCAAGCGACAGATTTGTTTGTAGGGCCTACATGTCACAACAGCTCGTCCTGATCCCTCTCGCAGCCATGCAGTGTTTGGGTGAGCGCTGCCCATTGATTACCTGGCCGGGGGAGACGGGGGAGGAGGGGAAGGGTGGGCGAGCGGGTCCGGGAGAGCGTGTGCGGTGAAGGTTTTCTCCACTCTGGCAGGCTGTGGACAGCTGGACCACAGGTTCGAGTTTCTCCTCACAGCGAGGCTGAAATTTCAGCCCCTGAAAATCGAGGGTAATAAACGATTGGGGCTCTCAAAACAACCTCTCCGTGTGGGTTTTTTTTTCCCGCCCTTTCCTTATTTTTCCTGTCCCAGTTCCTTCACCCCAGCCTGGGCTCGGCTCCGACAGGCGCTGGTATGGTAGAAAATGTGATTATGTCAAAATATTTTACCCCAAACATGGTCAGATGGTAAAAAAAAAACAACAACGCCGCAGCGTTATTATTATGTTGAATCAGCAGGCCTCACAGCTGTTCTGGGCTCAGCGTGGTTCACGTGGTTGGGATTATTCCTTGACCACAGTGGCCGTGTTCTTCCTGATCTGAAGTCAGCCGTCCCACCGTGTTTTTCAGTTGCTAAAGGGGTTTGAGGAAGTGAGAAGTGCTGATGAGACAGTTGTGTAGCAGCACTGGTGCAACTGGAGTGAGTAACAGCGGGATGAAGCAAGGCTTGGACATGACAGAGGAAGTGGGCGCTGAGTGAAGATGCATCTCTGGGTGAATCATGGTGACAGTAAAAATACAGTTACTTGAGGTTAAAGATGAACACACCATCTGGGTTTAGTCATCCATCTCTTGTGTGTGTTTTCAACTCATTTAGTCTTTTCTAATCGCTTCCATATTCAACAGGTTTTGCTTTCACTACTGTTCTGAGATGATAACAGCTGTAAGACAGACTGTAAAGGTGACTACATGTTTTCCAATGAATATCCAGACGGTCCATGTATGTCTTCACTTCAGTATGACTGCACAGCCAGACGTTACTCAGGCCTCACCGGTTTCTGCTTCTTGTCAGTTCATGCACAATCTGTCAGGAGTAGCTGAGGACATTTTATTTAACATATCAGCTTTAGCTAGTGGGGAACAAATTAGCCGGTTAATCACATAGTTGACAGAACATCAGTCAGCAGCGTGTATTCCTGAGGTTAGATTGTTTGTTCCTGTAGATCACAGCACTGTTTCACCACAATGTCCATTTAGAAAAGTGGAAAGATTTCAACATCTGTAAAGCCAAAACAATCAGGCAAAATGACTTTACTGAAGAAGATCATGTGGTATGACTGAAAGCTCTGCAGCAGCTTCTACTTAGTGATAAGCATTAGTTTTACAAAATTTCACATGCACACTTAAATAGGATTTTTTAAAGACTGATACAGATACTGACTTAGTCATATTTGGGTTGGATATACACTACTGTTAAAAAGCTGGGGTCACTTAGAAATGCCCTTATTTTTGTAAGAAAAACAGTTTTTTTCAATGAAGATAGCATTAAATTAATTAAATTAATCAGAAACACAGTCTAGACATTGTTAATGTCGTAAATGAGTATTCTAGCTGGAAATATCTACATAGGAATACAGAGGAACATTTCCAGCAGCCATCACTCCTGTGTTCTAATGCTACATTATGTTAGCTAATGGTGCTGAAAGGCTAATTGATAATTAGAAAACCTTTGCGCAATCATGTTAGCACATGAATAAAAGTGTGAGTTTTCATGGAAAACATGAAATTGTCTGAGTAACCCCACAGTTTTGAATGGTAGTGTACATTTGCAATAGAAATGAACTTTTCAACATTTATCCCTCAGTGTTGATTGGCTCTTACTTGTAAAGTGTATCCTTTTGATAGTCCTGTGAGCTGGACGTTGCTCAAGGCCACAGGTTAGCGGCTATTGATTGAGAGAGGTGGCTGCATCAGTGCCAAAGTACCATAATTTATATGTAATTAATTATATCAGGAATCAGGAAATCAAGGATAATGCTGAAAATCAGCTACGATAATTGGCTAGACTGACAATCGGTCGAGGCACAGTAGATGCTCTACAAATCTATATAAAAAATGGTCCATTTTGGTTTACCAATGATTGCGCAGTCAATGAGATTCAAAGGGCGTCCACAGAGTCTCACATTCGATGATGAAATTTACATCATGTGGACCCTCATGTACTCGTAAATGCATTAAGTATAACACTAACTATAGAGCTGTTAGCACAAAGAGGAGACAGTGAGAAGACACATCCTGCACTTCAGCCTGGTTCAGTTGAAAAGTCCCACAAATTTTTCATATAGCCGGTGATCACAACAAAGTCCCCACTTGCGTCTCAGCTGCAGATTTTTTGAATAAAGCAAGCTTTTAGTTTTGGCAATTTTAAAATGAAACCTGTATAATAACGTGATTTTGATGAAACATCATGATTTTAAGGTTGGAGTTGGATTGCTTTTAGTCACAAATGAGTATTCAAGTACTGATGGAAATGTAGTGATTCTGTTTTTACAGGTTCTAGATAATAATAAACTGTAATTTTGGTGGTTTTGTAAAGACAACATATCCTTTAAACTCAGTGGCAGGTATTGGTGTTAAACAGCATTTTCTCATCTGATACTTAAAATAGGTTGAATGGGTATATTTTCAAAATGTGGACTTAATCCTTTAAAGACGCGTTGAAGCCAAATTGTTGTAGTAGCTGGTGTAACGTGCTAAAATTCAAAAACAACACATCTTTTGATCCTAAAATCTGGCTGCTGTGACATGAAGGAGGCAAGAGCAGTTGATCATTAGAGCAGAGGTTTCACAGCCCAGCTGTCAGAAAGCTGAGCTTACCTCTCTCCTTACTCAGCAGAGCAGAAAAAACACACACTCTTGTCTCTTCATTTCCTCGCTCTTTCTTTACCCTCCTCACCCCCTTCCTCCCCTCTCCTCTGTGATGAATGGAAGGTATGAATTCTCCGCGGCCTCCCCGGGTTTCTCTCTGAGGCCCTCAGCAGCTGAACAAACAACACGCTCTCAACTTAAAGGCGCAATCAGGAATTTATTGGAACCATGTACGTTTTGGGTATATTTGTGTATGGTCCTGAAGCGCTCGAGACGAAACACGGAAAATAGATTTTTGTAAAGCCGTCATAACTCAAAACCCGGATCTTTTTTCCTTTTTTTTTCACGAATGCTGCAACTATAAACAAACCTTTTACGAGCTCAGACTAAGCAGCCACACGCTCATTTATCAAAATGAATTTTAATGAATAAAAAACTGTCCACACCCAAATAAATCATTATGTAAACAAAGCCGGTAATAGGGAGACTTGAGTCGGTTCAGTCTTTCAAACATGTGGGCACAGACCCATAGAGGTGGTGGTCACTGCGGGGAGGGAAAGAGGGTGTTGTTGGTCAAGTCTGGAGGGGTGGTCCTGGTCAGGAGTCAGGCCCAGCTGTTGCGGCCTATTTATCCACGCCACAGCTCCAGAGGTTGTGGTAGCAGAGGGCTGGATGAGCTGGTGAGGCAGAGCATGAAACAGAGAGGTCTGGATGACAGGGGTGGGGGGAGGAAGAGGAGATGGATGACGATGATGAGAAGCAGATGGAGGGCGTGTTTTTTATTTTGCTTTTTTTTTCTAAAGAGACTATCTAGCCTGTGACGCAGGTTGAGCGCTCCAGGTGCATTGTGGGTAGCCTGTGTGAGTACATGCCCAGCTTCTTGTGGCTCCGCATTGATCATGGCAAACTACCTGCGGTGATGCAGCTGTCTGCAGCAGTGGAAGGAATCGTGGGCTTAGTAAAAGTACCGGAATCCTACTGTAGGAGAGCTACAGATGTGTTACCAGCAAATGTACTAAAAGTATCAAAAATAAAAGTGCTCTTTCTGCAGAAAAATCCTCCAGAGGTTGCGTCATTCAGTCTGAAGGCTCCGGGTTGAAATGTTTATGTGGGAAAAAAGGGCAAAAAGGTCAAATAAAGATCTCAAAGTGCTGCATAATTTCACCTTTTTGAAACTGAACTACTATTTAAATGAATCTATTTTAGAAATTTAGAGCGGTAACATCTATTTGGTAGAACTGGCAACAGCTCAGTCATCTGAAAAGGGGAAAAGAAACCATCAGTGGGCCCTTTTTTTGTAAAAATTGAAGTCACTGTCATTGAGAACCACTAGTTTAATCATAACCACTGCATTTGTAATGTCTGCAGATAAATATAGTAGAGCAACAACACTATGACTCTGCAGTCATGCTAGCAGCTCTGTGAGGCTGTACTTTCACAGTAGCCATGTTTTTATGCTTATTTTGAAGTGTGGTATCAGTACAAGTTACTGGTAAGGACAAAAGTGTAATGCAGAATTGTTTGTAACGCTAGCTTGAGGTGTTTTTTGACTTTCTCGAAAGTGTTTATGTGCATAATAAGAGATGGAAACCCCTGCTTCTGCTTTTTTGTTTTGTTGTCTTCATCTCCAGACTGCATATACCATGGCTAAGCCCATTGAAAACAAGTCTTTCTTTGTGTTTTCGTGGCCAGTAGTTTTGTTGTCAGCTGCTGCTATAATCCATTACAGCCATTCGGTTCAAATTCGCTTGACAAATATGTGTAAACACAGCTAATGGTGCTTCGAGCTAAAATGCTAACACTAGCCAAGCTAATCTGCTTAGGTATAATGTTTATCATGGTCTTTGGTTTAGTTTTGTGTGTTAACATGTGCAAATAAACACAAAACACGGTACAGATGTGGCCATTCGTGCTGAGGGGAACTGCCATGTCAAGCACACGGTGGCGCTTGAATAAAATCCAGAGAATCACCAACGTCACTGAATGTCAGGGAAAAATTACAGCGTAATTCATCCAGCAGGGACCAAGTGAAATTGCTTCACCAAAACACACTGTATTCCCCTCTAATGAAGTCCAGAGTAATGCAAAATGGAATTACTGAAGTGAAGTGCGAGTACAGTACCTGAGTAAGTACTTTCCCTCGCTGCCGGGCAGAGAGGTGAGGCTGTAGCTGCCTGGGAGATGATGTGAAATACACAGTAGAGCGCTGGAGGCTTGACAGCTCTTTAACGATCTGCAGGCTGTGTAATTCGACTGGTCTTTGCTTCTCCCCCCACCCCTCCTCCAACCCACCCATCCATCCATCCACCCACCTCTCGGCACGCTGCAGCAGCCAGAACATTCCTCACACATCTGGCCCCCGAGTCTTTCCCATACGCTCTCTCTCCCACCGCTCTGCGCCGCAATTACCCACAAGTCCTGTGTTCTCCTTTTCTCTTTTCTTTTTATGATCCTCAGCCCCCTCCTCGGCACAAATCATAAAAGCATGCAGCACACAAAACGTCATTTATAGTGGAGATTTTGAGGGAGAGAGGCTTTCTGGTGTCCGTAGAGATGTGCCATCCAGAAATATGCTTTTTCTCCAGCCGACCGCGCATTGCCAGGACTTATGAAAGCAAGACAAACATGATGAATCAGTTAAGCAGTTTGAACTGTAATTTCTTCTCTAGATAGCTGTTTGCCCCTCGAGACGTTCCGGCTGTTTTGAAGGCAGCCCAGTTTAGCGGGGTTCAATGAGTGGGAGTGGGAAGGAGTACAATTTCTGATGATATAGATGTCTTACGGGACCTTGTGTGCTTTTTCCAGCGCTGCAAATTAAGCACATTTACTCCAGTAGAGTTCTGACGCACTTACTTCTCTTGAATGCATCTATTTAATGCTGCTTTCTACTCTTCCTCCACCACATTTCAGAAGCAAATATAACACTTTTAACTCCACCGTAGTCATCTGACAACTACACTTGACTACTTTTGCATTATTAATTGAGAATTTACTTTGAAAATACACACCACTGAAGATCAAACCTTTAAACAGCTGCGCATTTGAGGGCTCCGATCACTTTTGAGATCTTCACCACAGAAAGATGATTCACAGATGGTTTTATTTTACCTGCTTGAGGCCAAAAGAGTTTACCACTGCAATATTTCACAGAAAAAACAAAGATAATTTGCAACAGCATGTGTGCTTTGAAGAAACGTAAAAGCACTGTTGCTAATCATAGGGCTGGCAAGTTCAGCTGATGAATAAAAAATGCATTTTGCTTGTTATGCACAGAAATATTCAATATGACAACAGTATTTTTTCATTGTAACTGCTGGGTTATTGACTGATCTTAGTGTGACACAGGGAAAACTTGGAAGAAGATAAAGCTAAAGAGTCACTTAAGCACACATAAATGTAATACTGCATTTACCTTAAAATGTTTCTTTGTCACCTCTGCAAAATTTGGACACAGTTACGTAAGTGTCAGTTCCTTCATTTAGATGCAGGAAGTGGTATCATAGGCTTTTTTTCATCTAATATGCTTCTATTTTGCTAGATGAAGCCGCCGCCAGGTCGCTTTGGTTCAAAACGGTAACCAAGGCGCATTCAGTATTAGTCATTTAGTATGTTGTGTTCATTTTTACTATCAGGTTCAAATAGCAACAGCACCACAGACTGAACCACATCAGCAGAAATCTAAACAAAAACCAGTATATACCCAGCTACAGCTTCTCCATCACAACCAGCAGCTGAAACCATTGGAAATCAGCCTTTTAAACATGAACCACGAACAAAAAATGCATCACATAAAGTGTTTCTCTATCAGACTGGTTAACAAAATACTAAATCAGTCTCAGTGGGTGACTTTTCAGTGTGTTTTGCTCGTAATACTTCTGTTTTCTGTGCTGTGTTGCTGCTTCTAACTCAGGAATATTTCCACTTCCACTGTTTCCACCCGTGTGTGTGAGAAAGCGGCGCAGAGGTCAGAGGTTGATGGCATGTAGGGTCGGCCGGTGCTGATGCGTCTGCGGCGAGCCACATGTCTGAGCATCCAGAGGAAGCGAGAGCGCATGCAAGGGGGCGCGCATACAGGAAGGCGCTTTGTTGTTGCTCCCTGCCAGGAAAGAACTATTGTTAAAAGTACCCGACCATGTTTTTTATCTGAAGGCACTGTTTACTCCTGCTTTGTCTGTAATCTCAGGCCCGTCGCTCCTGTACCTCCCACCGCTGGCACGCCGCCACACATTTGTCTTGCAGCCCTTGTGTTTTTGAGATAGTGGCTTACTTTCACACAGTGGGAACAATTGTTGCGACACTTGAGTGCCTGGTATCTGAATTGGATTAAAGGTTTGTTTGGACCTGGATAACACCCACTACAACTGATATGGTGGGAATACATATGAGTAAGACGGTACCTCACAATAATACCTGTGCATTTAAATGGGGGAAAAACGGGGGGAAGAAAGGCAGATAATAAAGGGAAAGAATGGAAAGTAAAAGTTCTTTCAAGCGTGAGTTCTTGGATCCTTTCAAGCAGCTTTTAGTGGCGCGACCTTGGCATTGAGTTCTGCTTATGTGTTGTTTTTGTTCTGATAAAAACCAATCGTCGCGTGAGGAGAGAAATCAGACACTTTTCAATGTCCTTTTCCAAGAAACACAACAACGCTTAAGCAACAAAAGTTCCCCAGCTAACTGGTGTTAAACAGATTTATGGCTGCTGACTGAACGACGGGTTCAACACCTACATGGTTCATTTGTTTTATTTGAGGAACATTTCATTGTTCCATGTGACACCTGTTAGTTTGATCTTTACTTCTTAACTCCAAAGGACTTTTAACAGTTTGGTGTTGGTGTGATCCAAGTGTCTGTCTTTGCTGTGATCTTTAAAACCTCAACATGACCCTCTAATAGTTAAAAACAATTGAGTTTTTGTCTAATTTACTGTTTTTAATCCAAAAAACATCCAAATACTGAAAGTAATATGAGTAATGTGGGACTACTTCACTCAAACACGATTTTGTTGTGCAAAATACTTCTTTTCAATGAACATTTCTTGCTAGCAGTGTCCCACCCTTACCTCCCGATATCCTCTCTTATGACATTCTTTCTCTTTACTATCAGACTGTACGCCCTGCTCTCGCCACTCAAATCCCCTCAGTCTGCCTTCAATAGAAATGGAAATTTGAGGCCCTCCCCTCCCGCAGCTCCCCGTCTCCTTACTCCACTCCCCCAGAATGAGCCAGGATGTTTTGAGAAGTGGGATATTGCTCCTAATGGATTCCAAACACCACAAAAGTTTATTAGGAAGCAGGGCATCGTAAAAGGAGGAGGTGGGGGTGGAGGGCGAGTGGGAAGAGGAGCGGGGGTGGGAGCGTGGGTAGTTTCTGTTTTGTTTTTGGCGAATATTTATTTCTTGTCTTATTAGCCCGCTTTGTGCAAATTACTGACACTGTATTTTTAGTCCGGCCAGGTGCTTTTGAGACTTCTCACATCAGCTTTTGCTTTTTTTAGTCGTTTCCAACAAAGTTTTACTGGTGTGACGGATGCAAATCAAATGACAACATCTGCCTGATGATGCATGAATGTAACCTTTGTCAGGCTCCACTAGTCACGAACAAACCGGACATAGGTGCTGTTTCATAGACCACATAGTGGCGCAATGTCTTGGATTAAAAATATTACAATGAAAAAGCAGAATTTCTACCTCCTACATATTTGTTAAAGTGCATTTCAGTCATGTAGCTTCACAGTTGTGATTCTTGGAATAAAGGGAAGTGTGCAACTGTTTGTGTTATTGAACTGAGAATCTGAAGAAACCAATCAACATTGGCTAATACTGAGTAAGTTCCCTTCATGCTACAAAAACTGAATTGTTGACGCTAAACTTATGCTGGTGTTCTGAGGTGTCTGGTACTGGGACTTTAGTTGTAGATCCTTGTGATCCTGTGAGTTGTGAGGTGGGACCTCCATTGATCAGGTTTGTATAAGTACGTTCCATGGATGCTGAATTAGATTTGGATGTGGGAAGTCTGAAAGACAAATCTATGCCTTTGTTTCTTGGTCATGTCCACCAAGCTGTTCCATTGCATTGTACCAAGATGATCAGTGTCATTAACTTTATCTATAAGTGTTTTTTATTATTGTTAAGGTCGACAAAGCTCTTTAGAAAACCAAAATCAGTAATAGAAGTCTTATAAATGTTATTTCTCTAAGCCAAGCCAAGAAATGTGCACAAATGGAAAAAGTATACGCCGGAACTTCTCGACTCAACTGCATAACAACCTACAACCAATAGCAAGAAATATGTAATCAGGCCAGAAGTGCAGCTGCTTGTTTCTTCCCTCTTTCGAAAAAAAAAAAATCTATTTCTTTTAATATTGCCACAATAGGTATTCCACATCAGTGGAAGTTCCTCCATTGTGTACATCATGTTGGATTGAACTGGCATGGGCATGACCGGGTGGAAATCGGTCTGAATGAGAGGAGGACACATTCTGCCAGAGCAAATGAAACAGGAGCTCTCAGATTCATCTGGTTCTCAGGCTAGAGAACAGCCACTAAAGCACCAAATGCATATTAATGCGCAGCTGAAAGTATTTCCCATCAAATGCATTATTTGTTGTTTGGTTGATGTTAGCTGAAAGTTACGGTGCCCATTTGCTCCAGAACATTACTTAGCCTTTGTAAAAAAAAACAAACAGAAAGATAAACTACATATAGGAAACTCTATAAACCATATATTTGCAACCTTTTGTTAAAGGTTTTTTATCTTCAGTAGGCAGAAATGAAACTGGAGCTCAGCGCTCAGACATGGTGACAGAGTTTGAAAACTATTGAGAGACAGACGAATGCATTGTTGGTCTTCGTCTTTTGATGGGATTTATGAAGTGTTTCTTTCTGACTCCGAATTCCAAGTGGTCTTCGTCACTTCTCGCACGTGGTCGCCATGACCGAAAGTAACTCTGAGTTTCATACTTGCTCATCAAAAATGGAGAAAATGTCGTGCAAAAGAAAAAACAGGGATATGATTTGACTTGCAGCAATTAGTTGATTCAACATGAAAATTGCATACTTGGCAGCTATTTTAATAACGCAATAATAGTTTTAGTGAAAGTTTAAAAGCCAACGGTTTGCTTGTTTCATGCTGAATGACATGACGAGACATTTCAAGACGTCCCTCCGGGCGCTGGAGAATTAAACATTGCGTTTTTCAGTCTTTTCTGACGTTTTATTGTCAAAATGATTAATTGGTGGATTAATCATAATCATGAATCACACCATAAATTAAAGTAATTGTTAGCTGCAGCTTTAGAGAAAGTAAAGAAATGGTTTGGGATGGGTGAGATACAAAGATTGATACCGCTCTCTTTAACTTTAGATGGTTCGTGCAAACATGAATCTTGTGGCGTATTTGTGTGTTTGTGTGCAGCTGACTGTGCTGCACATATGCTTCTGCATAGCCATTCGTGTAGACATCCAATGAAAGCGAACGGAAAATGTGGAATTAGATTGAATGCCTTTGCAGTGTGTTGGCTTGTGTGCTGAAGCAGTTTTCCTTGATGTGTGTGTGTGTATTCATGGCCTCCTCTTGGCTGGGTCCATCCTTGCGTCAGAGGCCCTAATCTGGTCCTCTCCGCACAAAGCCTCCCTTTGATGTGATTCTGCTGCTGCTGCTTCCTGCCATGTTCAAATAAAGCCTCACAATCAAATTGAGTCTGCCTTCGCCGAATGCATTAGTGTTTAATGGCGTTATTGATCAAGCTGGAATAACTCTACAAACCCCTCTCTGAATTGCTCCCTACCTCGAGGCTATACCCCCCACCTCGAACTCACCAGCGCTGCTTCAGAAGTGAAGCAGTGAGTTGAGGAGTCCAAATACCCTCCAATGACTTTCCCTCTCAATGGGTGATATGAAGCGCTTTAGAGAGAAGACGGGATTGCATTTGTGATTTCCTGCTTGATCCTTTAAGCTTTCGGTCCCTTTTCTTAGACAACAAAACCTAATTTCCCTCCTCAAATCCTTATTTGGCACAGCCAGCGTTGTAAAGTCACTTGTTGATTTGCAGAAAGGAGCAGTGTGACATACGCTTATCTGCTTTCTTGCCGAGAGTTAGATGTAGAGGTCTATGTGGTAAATCTAACAGGGGAAACTGCTAAACCTGCTGCTTCTCTTTACAAACCCCACAACTGATTTGAAATGTAGCATTTAATATGTGACTGAAGTATAGACTTTCAGCTTTAACTCAAGGGATTTACCAAAAATATAGCATTTACTGTTTCGGAATTACAGCCATTTTTACTTGCCCTCTCCATTTTCACAGGCTTAGAAGTAATTGGACAAGCTAACATGATTATAAATGTCAATGACTGTCTAGAACCCATTGACATCAGCAAATATTGAGTTTCCTCTCATGAGATGCTTGGCCAGGCCTTCAGCTGTTTGTGTTTTGAGTCTTTCTGCCTCCAGTTTTGTCCTCAGTAAGGAAAAAGCTGCTCAGCTGGGTTGAGATCAGGTAACTGACTCGGCCATTTAAAAATGTTGAATTTCTTAAGAAGCTCTTTGTGTTGTGTTTTGGGTCATTATCCATTTGCTCTGGGAAGCACCTGCAGCTTTCACTGAATCAGAGCAGAAAGCACAGCTCCATACACATCAGCTTATATCCTACTACTTCTGTCAGCAGTCACTTCATCAAGAAGCACCAGTAAGCCAGTTTAATTGGCAGCCATACATGCCCATGGCATAGCATTACCTCCTACATGTTTGACAGATTATGTGTTTTGGATTGAGATTTCTTTCCTGCTCCATACTCTTCGCTTCCCATCATGTTGCTACAACTTAATCTTCATTGCATTTTCCAAAGAGAGACTCTTGGGGAGTCGTGTTGACTTGGCTAGATGTTGGGAAGGGGTTTTTATTGACCAAGGAAAGAATGCTGTGATCACTTTGGTTGTCTTCTGCAGTTCTCAAGGCCTTTTAGTGTTGCAGTGTTTTTAAGACTGTACTTCTTTTTGCATCATATATCGATAGGTCCCATGATCAGCTACCAAATGCATATTCAACACATGGAACCAACCTCAAACCCTTTCCCTAATTTGTCATGAAATAACAAGTAAACAAGCCATATTAGGCCTTGAAACGTCTTGTTAGTGAACTGTCCAGCTACTTTGGAGCCTCTGACAATGGACGAACTATGTACAAATAAAATGGCTGCATGACTAAGCATTTAATGCAATTTTTTTTTAAATCCTGTTGAGTTCAAAGTCTTCACCTCAGTCGCATCTTGACTGCTATATTTAGAATCCAGGTGTCAATTACATTGAAGGCAATTCTGACTAAACATTCGGTAAATGTTAAAAAAGTTCGACCTAGCAGTCTCCATCAGGTTGGCTAGGTTCAAACTTGCCAATGTTCACAACCTATACCTCAAAAATACTGAATTACTCCAGGTGGACTAGTCATGTATCACTTTTTACATTCTAAAAGTTTAGCAATAAATGTATAACCAATGACAATTTGGTCAAAAGAGACCATATTGATCAACTTGTCTGGATTCTACAGCTTTATGTCATAGGAACAAGATATAACTTCTTAATTTCTGAGCTTTAGGAGGGCTTTGTTACCATCAGACAGAACCAGGATAGCTGTTTCCCCGTTTCCAGTCTTTATGCTAAGCTAACGAGCTGCTGGCTGTAGTTCCACGTCTACTATAAAGACATGAGTGATATCAATCTTCTCATCTACATCTCGGCAAGAAAATGAAAAACCACATTTCCCAAAACGTCAAACTATTCCTTGAAGTTATTTTTTCCCCCACAGATCATTTGCCATGCCTCTACAAGATCGTGCATTGAGAGAGCTAGCGTCTCTGTTCCTCATCAGTGGACTCCTGACAGACGTGTTCTCCAGCCCCAATAATCAACCCAAAAAAATGAGGGGAGATGTTTTCTCTCTGCCGCTCAGTGGGAACAGAAAAGCACAGTGGGAGGGGAAAGCAGTGGGAGTCAGCTGAAGACTGGAATTCTCTGAGACGTGCTCAGCCCCCACCTCCATGGTGCCTTCGCGGGCCAAGTTAGCCGTTAAATCCCTCTTTCTTCTTACTGATGACCCGTGAGTGATGTGGGGGTGGGGTCACGGGGTCGGCAGAGTGTGGCGGAGGAAGGGGAGCGGAGGGATGATGATGATGAAGGTGGTAGAAGAGGGGCAGTTGGACAAAGATGGGGTGAAGCAGGCGAGGAGGCGCACTTGTCTTTCCACTCATGTAATCCCTCCAATTTGGATTATTAAATCTAAATCTGTGTTCCGGATTCATCAGAGCCCACATTACTCACAAATTACTCCCAGGTGTGCAGAGGACATTGATTTACAGAGTGTTGCTTGGGGGGAGAAACTAACGTCACTCCAGTTTGCAGATTTTTTTTATTTTTTTTCTGGTGGGTATCGAAAGATTCTGGGTTGAGTTGAGGCTGTTAAACTGCTAAAAATCGTGCTATAAATAATTAATACCAAACAGGTTTCCTTCAGCCTGATGCCATGCCTGTTTTTTTGAGTAACTGAAAAGGTGACAGTATTTGAGGGCATTCTGATAGTGCTGGTGTTGCTGCTGTAGCATAGTTAGCTGTGGTTTGGCCTTTAGGTGAAAAGTTTACTTGTGAAACTGAGAAAAAAGTAAAGGTCAAAGCCACAGCCACAGCCAAGTGCAAACAAGTGGGACCAGTTTCAGCACTTTCTCTAAATGCTGTTGGAGTAGATATTTGCTCCTTGACCTTTGATGAACTTTCAGAAGCTAGACTAAATTCAAAACTTTTTTTTTACTCACTTGATTGCAGCAAAAAAAGAGTTCTTTACAGGGTTACAATGTAGAAATTACTTGACTGTTAGCAATATTAGCATTTAGACTTGTGTTTCTGGCCAACTGATTCTCTTTTAACTTTGTTTTCAGACTTGATCATCTCCCGAGGCAAATATCTGGCTCTGTAGCTCTAATTGCTCCCCCATGTTCACGAACCAGTTGTTAACGTCAGAGTCTTTAGTAAGTCGCAGACCCAGAGCAACATAAAGAACTGATGTGGTGTCAAGTTTCTGGTTCTGCTTTGCATGTAGATCCTGTATTATCTGTAACTTCAGCTTTGTTATAGTGAAGTTACAGGCCTAAAAGCTGAAACACAAGAAGCTAATAGAGGATAAAAGACTGTGTAGATCTCTGGAAGAAACTTTATGAGTATCGTTCACATTATGCATAGTCATTTGATCCATTTTTGAAATTCTTGGAGAGATTAAAAAGTTCTGGGACTGTTCCTGATGCGCTTGCACAGAGTATATCATGTGTCATTTATGATGCCTCCGTGAACCGCAGGCTGGTTCTTGATGGTGTTGAGCAAACACATTATTTCTCAGTCAGCAGCCTGGGGTGAGCCAACTTTCATGTCAAGGATCATCACTGTTGTTTAGAGGTGAGTCTAGGTTTACAATCGAGTCAAGAAACGGTGAAGAATCTGCAGTTTCCAAAAGTTAGCAAGTTGTATCAGTTTAGCAATGCAACTTTTTCAACTATAACATGGTTGGACATTGGGAAGTCATCTCCCAGAGTCAAACTATCAAGACAGAGTTCCACTGTAACATCCTGAATGTCTTAGGGAACACATTTGGTAAATGAACATGATGGCTCCTTCTGACTTCTTCCTGTTCCTCAAAATGAAATTCAAATTGATGGGTTGCAGTTCTCACATAGTTTACTGGATCCTATCACAATTAGTGCTCGATGTGTTTACATGACGTGATCAACAGCTAGCGTTACAAGTGTTGCAGGAGCGCTATATCACTATACAAAGTGATTACTTCGACGGAGATGGCAGTCAGATTGAAGTCAATACCGTTTTTGTAAAGGCACAGTCTTCAAACTTTTGAAATATTTTTAAAGTGATGAAGCATCAAATTGTCAAGCCATCACTTCTTTCCTATAGCTTACAGTTTACATTTTTGTGAGCATATTTTATGTATTTTTTCAATTTACTTTTAATTTCAGCAAATACAGTCCCAGCTATCACCAAATTGAGATCACTATTTGTTGGACTCGGTCTCGTCTTGTCTGGGTTGAGAAATCCTCATAGATGACATTTTGACATTCTCACTTCTTGAGAGAAACAATAACATTTGTGGTGCAGTGAAGGAGGAGAAAATTAAACTCGAAGCGCAGCCTTGTTTTGATCTGAATGTTGAATCCACCCTTTGACTTCCTGTCCCTGTCTGGGCTCGTACGATGCATGGGATTGGCACACCTCAGCCAATGGAATCAATGCCAAGGTGAATTGCGGCGCACCCAAAATGCCCTTGAGTATTTATTAAGACGAGCATCTATTATTAGAGCTTACATTGCATCTGAGCTAACTTCCAGGTATTCTCGTTGTTGACATGTCTTCTTTTAGCCAAAATGTCTTGTTTCCTTCATCGGGGTCACGCAGGGATAACTTAGACCGATCCATTATTCATTTCTATTTCGCTCAGCTTTTGCTAAATAAAATGCATGTGGCTCTTTTGTCGTTTTTGGAATGGGATAATTTGGGATATAACTGTGTGACGAAGAAGTAAACAAGTGCTTTGAGTCTTATGTTACAAAGCCCTCTGGTTTATCTGAGCATTGGCAATCCTTGTTTTGCTCTGCTGGTAAAACCTCTTGATTTCTTTTATCATTAGCGTTGTGATCAGTGTTGTGGTAAACAATGGCTCCAGCTGCTGAATCACCATAAGGCAGCTCAACAACTAAAGTGGTTTTATTGAAAGCACGAGAATTTGCCTGTAATTTTAAGTTGCTTTGAGTCTCCTTTATGTCTGTTGTGGTGGTTAACTGCTCTAGTGGAAACATACAAAGATATATAATTTAATCTAATTTGTGATGACACGCAAGTAAAAAAATACATCTGTTGATCACGTTTTACCGCTAATAACCACCGCATGCTATCAGCACCAACATAAAGCTGCACCCAGTTTCATTATGAGAGTTTTTCGCCTGAAGCGCTCCCTGGAGGGAAGTCCGAATGATGCCAACCAGCACATTAAAGTGTCAGCAGCGTGAGTGATGGCTGAAAACTGAATACACCATAAAGATAGGGAGAAAGGAATGAAAAGAAACCCAGAGGAAGAGGAGGACAAAGAGAAGTCTTGTACACAGCGGGATGCTTCATATTTTAGGGCCTTGTTGAACTGAGCACAGTATCTTGAGTGCTAGCGCAGCAGAACCGAGGTCAACACCTCTCCGCCGTGACCGAGGGAGTGTGAAATCTGGATGAGTGCACACCTATCTTCCAAATCCTGCTGTTGCCTAAACACTGAGGTGGTTGCGAAGCTGTTTCCATGTGCATATGCTGATGTTTCTCTGATTTTCAAAAGAGGACACGCGAGATTTAAAATGTAATGCTAAAAAAACCCAAAATATAATGGAAGAGGGACGTGCACTTGGATTTTCCAAACCCTCCTGTAACTCCTAGTAAGTTAGTTGGCCAGGAACCTGGAAATTTGCCTTTGGTTATGCTACACAGTATGTCTTTTATAGGCCAGTTAATTTAGGATTCAAAACAAAGCATAAAAGAGCACATGATTTTAAAAAACACAGATGCTGTTAAAAAGGGTTGTGGTTATATTTACTTAATTATACAGACATAAGGAGACCGTGTATCAGACTGTGGAAAAATAATAAAAACAATGTAGTATGGCATGACAAATAAGTTGTTACAGTTTCTGGTAATTCAAAACACCATGATCTGCCAACAGCGCTAAATTAAAAAGTTAATGCTCACATACCATGTAAATTACTCTCTACACCAGCCGTGTGCTAATTAACTGTTTACCTTTCAGCATCAAGGTGGAGGACAAAATCATTGGACCAGGTTCAGAATCAGGTCATAAACCGTTGCATTGTCACATGCAGTAAACATAGAAACTGGACTTGCTGGTTCTATTTCAGAGATCTTTCATGTCAACACATCCACTCCGCATCAGATGCAATGTAGCTACAGAGAAGCTGTCAGTCTGTATTTACAGCATGCTGCTCTAATTAATATTGCAAAAGGCGACACTCAGACTGATAAATCCTCTGCAGTTTCCCTCATCTCTATGGGACTTTTTTTTTTTTTTTAGCATTTTGGCTGTTTGTTTTGGTTTTACAGCTTGCAGCTTCAAGTATATAATCTAATTATCTTTAGTTTTTAGCTGTTCTCAGTGAATAAATATCCATAAAAAACAATGCATAATATTCTAAGAACTAAATGGCAACAGGCAAAGTTAGCAACTATTGGGTTAACTTTTATTGGAATAATTAGCAGCTGCAGAGTCAAATATTTCTATCAGGAGTTGGTGGAAAACATAAGCAGATCTAAAAGGAGAATCAGGTATTTTCCCAGGACTTCAGGTGAACTCCCGTGAGAACTCTGATGCATAAATATGCACAACTACAGACTGAATGTGAATCACACGGTTTGAATTTGAATTGCTAAACTTAACTGTAGAACCGAAGAAAAGAAAGACTCTCGAAGCTGAATTTGAATCCCGTCATTCAAAATGATCACATTTATACTGAAGCTGAATTCTGTTCCATATTCAGTTTTCTCCATTCAGATTCAGTGGTTGTGGGTCATCCATCTTTATCCGCTGTAGTGACCCTGGTGAAAAGTGCTGATTTACCATAAAGGAGTTATGTGTATCCGTACTTGATTGTGCTTTCTCGGTGACTCAGTTTTTTGTAAATTGAATTGTACTGACAATTAAAATAATTTAAATGATGTATTTCAAAATAGTCGAGCAAATTCAAGTCACATGACTGAGATTTAGTTTATGGTGGTACATATTTCTGCCCATACAGCTGTATTTTAGAGTCATGAAATAATCAGGATGACCACCGCAGTGTAAACTAACACTACTATATATACATATTAATTTGCTTTCTAAATTACTTTCTAAATGCTAGCCGTTCCAAACACCACATTTCTGGGCCAAAACAGATGGAAAATTTTGTTTCTGTAACTAATCTGCTCACCAGGACAAATAACAGGCCACAATGTTAGACTCCAACCTCCTTCTTATGATTTTCCAGAAGGAAGTTGTAATTGCTCATCTGTGTAAAGCTAATAACTTTACAATATTTTATCACTAATACAGTATGTTTGGTGACAAGAATAAATCTCATTGCTTAACTATGAAGGCCGTATTCTGTTAATGCTTTCTGATTCAGAAAGAAATGAATATGTGACTGAATAATGCTTGTTTTGATGATATAATTCTGTTAAGGCTACAGCGTACTATAAAACCTAATGCTTGCTTGTCATCAGTGTTTTCAGCAGAAACGGTGACGGCTAATTCACCTTGTTGATATGAAACCTGCATGGTTTATTTTATAACACTTATCTCGCAGTAAACAATGATGATGTGGTTTTGACTTGAATGTCATTCTTCTGATGGCTTTCTGCATTTATCTATTTATCTATGTTTGCCTTTCACACATTCTCTGCTGTCGCTTGTCATCTTCTGTGTGTGTTTTTTCCGACCACATCACACTAGCCGACCACAGCGCGTACTACCCCATGCATCACGGCGACTTTGGCCCCTTTTTAAAGTCTTCCAGAGGAAGTCCTTTGCAGGTTTGCCTCTCCAGTGGTGGGTATGGAAACCCACACTTTGGCCATGACCGTCGGACTCTTCGAGGTGTTCTCCGTTTGTGGTTTGACCTTTTCAGATTTACCTACACGTCTTCTTCACCTACAGACACTGAAAGACTAAACTTTAAAAGAGACGACTTGTGGGAGGCTCAGTGAACCGGAACAACAGTAGACAGATAAAGATAGTAACTGTTTTGTTTTTTTAAAAATCATGTGCCACATTATGTCTGTGTGAAGTTACAATCGTAGACGGCTGAAGAAGCGTTAAAATATTTTGCTGTCAAATTTACTTCGAGGCTGTAGATGTCTCATTGGCCACTGTAGGTGCATCTGTAGCCAAGAAATTCCTCTCAGAGCATTGTGACCCAGAAAAGTGGAGCAGATTTTTATCAGAAAACCACTAGCATGCAACTAAACTCTGTGGCACTGTAGAGCTGACAGGAAAACAAAACCACTGCATCAACAAAAACCTAAATAAAACACATGAAACCAATACTTTCCGGCAGTAATCAAAACAAATGCATGCGGCATCTATCTGCCAATAAACAAGCAAAAATGTAACCTCATAGAGAGTTATCTTTCCCTCAGAAAGCAACAAAACTCCCCCATGAAGCTGAAATCTGCCTTGTATTTCGATGAATATGTTGTTGTTGTTGTTATTACATCTACCCGTACAGATGTCTTGAGAGAGTGTTGATCAGGTTTGTCGAGTTACACCTGCATAATAAGTCATGTGTCATCTCACAACAAAGAAACCAATAGTTACATGTGGCACAAATAGATAACTTGACAGTTATATTCTAGTGTTTGGATGCCAGATATGAGTGCAGCGATTCCAACTGAACTCTATCTTAATCTGTAGGTGTTTCAAAAGTAGAAAATATTACGTAATTTTATAGCGTTTTAGCCACAAACATCGCAGGGTATGTATCTATATCTGCACAGAGCCTCTTGTTCACCTGCTAATGATGAAGTTTAGGCCATTCAGATCCAAGTGGACCCTTGCAGGATTGTGCATACCAAGAGTCCTGTATATCACTGGCTTTAGAGCCTACAGCCATACTAGCAATACTGGAGACACCCTTCCCTAAACTAATTACGTCCCAGGCTAGTTGTACTAGCTTCAGATTATGAACTGTAGTCACGTTTTGTTTTGGCAACAGTTTCTAGTGACCGTAAAAAATAATGACAGAGTTAGTGAGGTGACATAGTTGTAGACTCAAATGAACACAGGGAGGAGAATGAAGTTGATGGATGGGTCTGTAAAACATTGGAATTTAACATAAGAAGCTGCTGTGTTTTACCTTTTCCAACCAATAATCAGTTTTAACTCGCATCATTCCCTTGCTTTAACCTGGTGTTATATTGTTACCATGACAGTGGTGCTTCTGTATTTTAATCCAAATCCTGATCTTTCAGAAAACCTAATCAAGTAGGTTATGTGCCAAAGGCTGTGGCTAAACTGAATGTGTAGCCTATGTGGACTGCTTAGGGTTGCAAAACTAGAAGATGAGCTTTGGAACTATCGTTTTTAATTACCTCTATATACAAAGTGCAGCTGAGTTTGATTGGGACGTCATTAGTTTAGACTTTGATGAATTAAAATGTCAACAACTGTCAAACAAACACATTAAAATTAGTCGAGCATTATTATCCGCACTGAGTTTCACCGTAATCCATCCTCTTGTTTAGATAATTCAGTCTGGACCACAGTGGGGAACAAGATTAACCCTAGACCTGTGGAGACAAATAGTAGGATCAAACCAATGAAGTAGTGATTCACATGCAGGCATGACTAGATCATCAGATGTCTGTATCTTGCAAAAATGTTGACTTCCTTACCAGAACAAGAGAGAAAATACTCCTGAAATGTATTTCCTGTATTCAAATTGCAGTAAATACACTCATCCACAGCGTGGTGGTTGGCTGAAGAATGACATTTATGCATATTATGTGATGCGGCCTTGTGTGCAAAGCACTTCCAGCTGCAGGGATTCTGATCTAAGGCTGAATTTGACCTCTGACCTTTCTGAAGGCGACAAGCAAAAAAAAGGGAACTTATGAACAGTGAGGAAACATTGTACTTGATTCGATCATACATTGATTTATTTCTTGATTTCTCTTTGATACCAACTTAGTTGTCCCCCGTGGAAGATTTTTTGGGCTCACAACCACCCAAAACAGGCTCAGGGTCGAAGTACTCAGACTCTGGACGGATGTCAGAGGAGGTGAAGGTCGGGGGAGATGTGGATCAGGACAGGGTTACAGTCGGGCAGAGTAATGCGAGTGGATGACAATGGTCCTGCTGTGTGAGTGGAGGAGAAAGGTGTGGGTGGGATGGGAGGGTGGTTGGTGGTTGGTGGAGAGGTATGGGAGGATAATGAAGGTGGGGTGAAGGAGGAGGAGGCGGCGGCGAGGGGAGGTGGCAGGGTCAGGAGGAGCCTATGGAAATGCAGATTGCCTCTTTTTTAATTCTATTGCCAGGCTCGGCTTTGATGTAAAGTGAAAAAAAAGGATTTCATACTGGCTAACTTTCTCCAGGCCTCCCATCTCTCCTCCCCTCCATCCTCCCGCCTTTAGTCCCCCACTGCTTCGCTCTTCTCTCCGCCTCACTCGGTCCCTCTTCAACTGACAAAACAGACCCTCAGGCACACTGAGCTGTCTCCTCCAAATTTATCCAGCTCTCTCTCTCTTTTTTCTTACTCTTCACTGTTTTTGCACTCCTCCGCTCTTTTCTTCTCCATCACCTCTAACCCCAGCAGGATTGCAGATTTCGCTGGGAAGTTGCAAGCTGCCCATTTGGCAAAACAACTAAGACCTAAGACAATTAAAATGTGATCTGACGCATATATTAAAGGTTTTTCAGGGACTTGCCTCACCAGAAAAACATTGGTAATTTGATTTTAGAATAAATCTAGAGTAAAAAGTACACTTTTTAAAGGAAGCTAACATGCTATTGTCTTAGCACCACAAAACCTCTTAGTAGATGTTGTTTTGGTACGATTCATTTGTTTAAGGTGCAGTTCAGAAAATAGTTGTGTCATCTGAGGATGGTGGTAAAGACTACATTAAGCATGGCTGTCATAAATAGAGTAGAAGAAGCTAGAAACAAAAGTAGTTGTTTGCCAAGTGCTACAAAAGCTTGAAGAAGAAGAGCAAACCAAACTGAAGTGAAGTTTTCAGGGATTGTTTTTGAGCTGGTTAGTCGTGAGTATTCCATCATATCCACAAGTACTGGATGCATTTCATTCTGTCGCAAGTGTAAACAGCTGCTCAGTCATGTGAGCTAAACGTTCACTACACCAGAATGTGTTTAAAAAAGGTGTTTCCATCTCAAGTCAAAAACCAGCAAGTGAGCTTACAAATGCTGCAAAATTGAAGGGTTTTTTTCAATCTTGCCCTTCATATTAAAACTTCCATGTGTACTTGAAATATGTTAAGGACATGTGGCTGTTGGAACTTGACAATTCAGGAAGTCTAATGCCAGTTGCAGATGCCAAAACACTGAACATTAATTTGTAATGTTAAAGACTTACCTTTACACAGGGAGGAGGTTGGAGGGGATGGACGGGTCTAAAAAGACTTGTGACATTGGAGGTTTCCGTTTTTTCCCCTTTTCAAACCAGTAGTCATTTTTAACTCCAGGAATTCCCGTCCTTTAACCTTGTGTACCTTATTGTAACCATGACGACACCAATCCTGATCTCTCAACAAACCTAACCAAGTTGTTTTTCTATCTAAGGCAATGGCTACAGTGAATGTATAGCGTTTGCAAACCGTTTGTCAAACGACTCTGCAGTACACGTACAGCTTAGACTGTTGCAAAATATACTTCAAAATTCACCTAAAATGCATTATGGATACACGGCATGTTCACAGTGGAAATTACTTTATTTGTCACAATCATAGCAGGGTAAAAAGGAGTCAGGCAACAGATAGTCTACCAGAAATGTGCACATTCGGCCACAGCAGCCTCTTGCAAAATGATATTGCCTTGTGACAGATTTCTATATTAATATATGAGAAGTGTGGGTGTTTCCACATAGCGGTAAAGCTGGTCTGACCGTGACCTTTTGGTGAAAGTAGTGTCTGAGTTGGTCTCTATTCACATCCAGCTCACTAGATCAGTGTTTTTTTTAGCAATGGCCAGCCGTTCCTCTGCCTTAATCAGTTGTTTAAACCTAACTATACCTCCACAACTACAAAACATCTTTTTTTGTGATGTACAAACTGCTTGACTCACAGCAAATCACATGGTAATCATGCATCAGCAAGTTTTTGAAAAAGGCCAAGTTTCTTAAAAGAGTTCTCCCCTGGTTTAGTATTGTACTGACACACGCGTACAGCAGAATAACACATTTTTATTTTTTTATTCCACGCCTTCTTCTTTCTAGTCCAAACTTCTGTCTTGTTCATACATGACCTTCAGTTTAGCTTGACAGCTGTCAGTTCAGCTGACAGTTTGGGTGCAGTGTTATTCTGACACAGAGTCATGTGAGAAGTCGCCATTGGAAACCATTTGGAAAAGTACTTGACACACCTAAAACATGCCTGTAGCTGCCAGTAGTTCTTCATAGGAGCATAGCTGATTGATTCAGTCAACTATGGATCGGCCACGAAGCTTCAGACGTGGCAACATGGACTATTGTGAACCTTATGAGGCTCCAGCTGCTGCGCTAGTAGCAAAATGTAGCATCGACCCGCTAGCCCTAAGCAGAGATGAGGAGAAAACTACTTATTTTTCTAACTAATTAGAAAACTAATAGATTTGTTCCTTTTCAGACTTGCAATCTGCAGTCCAATCCAGTGCAAACTCAAATTACATAATTTGGGACAGTTTATCAAGATTTTTTCCACCTTTTTTCTTCTAGAAACATTCTTTCACGTGTAAAATCATGCATTAAGAACAACCGACAGAAACAGATGCATTGTCTAATATAAATACAGAAGCTACACGTTTGTTTGCTGCACAAACAGACACTTAAAACTACTCACGCGCCTCACTATACAAACATAAGCTCCTCGTGCTTCCTTATGTACTCCAGACCTGTAGATAGGGAGCTTAATCCCTGCTGAATATAAAACTTTGTATTGTTTTTGATGGACAATATACTGTAACACCCCTCACCCTCCTTTCTAACTCGAAACGTTTTCCCTCCTCGCCCATCTCACCCTGTAGCCCTTCCTTTCACTAAAGTCCCGCATTTCTGATTAGGGAAAAGAAAAGAACACACACACACAAAAACGGCGGCGTTAAGGTTTTGAGGTGGTCTGGAAAATACAAACTAGGCATATTGAAATACAGATAAAAGAAAAAAGGAGAGCGAATAGTGAGCTGTGCAGAAACGGTTGACTAATTAAATCTTCATACCGTCTTTCTGAGGAGAAGCTAATCTTGTGGTGGGTGGGAGCTGGCCTGTCCTGCTTTTAAAGGAGTTCTCAAAAAACTTTTCTTTTCTTGTTTCATGCATTCTATTTCAGCCCACCCCTGGTTTTCTTTACCCTCAGTGAAATATATTTTTTTCTCATTGCGTTTGATGGAAGACTGAGAGCGAGGCGGACAATGCAGAGCCTCATTACCGGAGCGAGCGCTGAGGAAAGATGTCGACAGAGAGAGAAAAGGGAAGGGAAAGAAGTAAATCACACAGCAAGGAGGAGGATTTAGAGCAGGGAGAATTGCGGGAGTTTTATCTTACATTTGAATGTATGAATACAGTGGGTGGCGGGTGTGAGGGAGTCGGGTGAGGGGTGGAATAACAATAAAAAGGGAGAGGAAGTGTGCTGTAAAAGAAGCAGTTAGTGGCCAGTCTCATTTAAGGAGGACACACTGAGACTGCACTTTTGTCTTCATCCCAAGTCGACAGAGGAGGAGAGGGAGGGAGGAGGGGAGTCGATGATCTGAGATCAGATGTTTCCTCCTGATAACAAGCAGCTGTGATGATCACTTCCAGACACACACTGTTTTTTTTCAGCAGCGAGGCCAGAGGTTGACGTCCACGTGCCCTGACCCTGGCCTCCAGATCCTCCAGATTTCTGCTTCTCTGATTCCCCCCTTGTGGTTCCACCTTTCCAGCAGGCCTGTCTGACTCAACAAGCCAAGTCAGGAGACTGCGAGGCCCAAATGCAATTTGTTAAATTGGATAATGGAGGTCGTCCACAATATGTTATGGCACAGTGGTTGTAAACAATGCTGTGTTATTTATAGGGCCAGAGCAGAAGCTGTTGTTTTTCAGACATTTAACAAAACATGATCTATCTATCTATCTATCTATCTATCTATCTATCTATCTATCTATCTATCTATCTATCTATCTATCTATCTATCTATCTATCTATCTATCTATCTATCTATCTATCTATCTATCTATCTCTAGCTTTGGTGGATGGGTTTAGTCAAAAATGCATCTGAAAGCACATTTTAGTATTGAATTAGAAAAAATCAATGGAAAAATATTTTTACTTTAGCAGATTTTCAACTTTTTTCATAATAGAGTTGGATGGAAACATGTTTTTCTAGTAAATTCTGACGTTTCAAACATTTAACTCCCATGACAGATCAGCTGTTTCTGCTTCTTTCATCGTCTTCACCTCAAGACAGCATGAAACATGCCCGAAACCAGCTGACGTGAAAAATTAATTGCAACTTGCCGAATTGAAAACAACTCCTGAAGACTTCTTTCTATTTTTCCTCCCAGACTTGGCCAAAGTTTTGTCTGTTTCTTTTCAATCTTTATGGTCTTTTTTGACTAGTGGTGAACAACTGGTTTTGTTTCTGGCTTCTTCTACACTGTTATTACAGCTAACGTTTGCTATTTCGCCACCTTACAACAACACTATGCAGCCGAGTTTGCGACATTTCGACAGTTTGCTTCAAATTTACTTGACAGTTATTGGGAAATACTGCTCCTGATCATTATGCTTGTTTTGGCTGTTTTCACTTAAAAAAGCTTAGACTAATCCACACAGCCTTTTCTGCACCAGATAGATAAAGTTAGCAATTAGCTGGTAAAAATAGTGAAGCATTTAGCAGCCAAACAGTCAATTTTTTGTCACAGGAGTCTTGCAGGAGTTTGTGCAGATACAGACTGTAATTTTTATGTTAAACCTGTATTCTTTAAGTGACCCAAAATCTACGGTTGAATGCTTATGCTGCTTTGTCCATGTTGGGTGTGTGGAGAGGTTAACTGTTTGCTAATACATTAGCCATATCAGCTGCATATAGTGCTAATATGTAAATGGGTGCTGGTTCTCTCAGTTTTCTTCCTCTTTAGACTGCACCAAGGGTTAGCTTGATGCTAACAGGTTTCAAATGTTAAAAAAAAAAACTGGCCTTTCAAATGCCTTCAATATGTTTGTAGGGCTTAAATAATACGTGCATTGTGTTTTCTGAAGTAAGTCTGAATGTCAGGATTGCATTTGTGTGTTTAGAAGAAAACTCCACAGGGCACCTTTAAGTACTTTCTGCTCAGAAAAATCACCTCATTTCACCCTGTATTAATGTGGAATGTAGTAAATATTCCGTATCGGTTTGGTTCCCGTCAGCGAAATTGTACACACTGCAGAGACTAGTGCACGAAAACAAACGAAAAGCACACATTCTTGGTACAACTGAGCTCATTAAAACACTCAAATCAGCACAACGAGAAGGGAAACAGACACAGGTAGAGTGTACGGGAATGCAAGGAGAGGGAAGAGTTAAGTCCATTTCCTGAGTATAAATTAAAAGCGTCTTGTAATCACATTGCAGGAATGCAGTCGGTGTACACTGTTAAACACTCCCTAAGCCCTGGCTCCACTTCACTCTCTCAGCACTGCACACAAAAGAGCCTTTGTTCTCTCAGCTCTTGAAAAGCAATGCTCAGTCACTCCCTCCTCCCTCTCCTTTTCCCCCCCGTTTCTGCTCTCTCGTGCTGTTTCTGTCATTCTCGCTCCTCTCTCGCTATCTGTTTCTTTCATTCACAGACTTGTTTTTGGCCTTCAGTTTTTCCCTCTCACTTTATCTCTATACCTTCACACAGTTGTTGACTTTTAGTTGAGTTATCTCAGCTCGTGGAGGTAAAGGAGATACAACATATGCGGGTTATTCCAGCACAAAACACAGTCCTAATAATCATCCCATCAGTGGGCTAGTCACGGGCTAAACAAATCCACAATGCCCTCACCAAAAACAGGATTTCTCAAAGAGCACTTCCCTCAAGGTTTGCTCGGCCCCCACCGACAGCTTTTTCTGGTTAACCACACATTTACGGTAAGAAACTGGAATGGGGTGTGGAGAAGGGCTGAGGTGGAGGTCCCGGGCTCTCTCTCTGTCTGGTAGTAGCCCTCAGACCCTGCTCAAAACATTCACATATATACACAGCACACACAGCCGACCAGATACAGCGCACACACCTGGTAGAATGGGAGCCCTTGGGTGTGGAAACTGTTATTTTGTTTAGCAGTCAGGTCATATGTGACAAGCTTATAAAATCTCCCTGCCGAGACACGTTTTCCTGGGAGAAACCCTCGCAGGCTCCTCCTCCCCTTAAACCTCGCGGCCTTCACCTGCTGATTGATTTTTCTATTATGTCAAAATAAAGGAAGCGCACACAGGCATGTTTCTGCACTGATACACCTTTGTAATAGGCCCCAGTTATCTTTTCTTTGAAACGAGCAACGCCCTCGCAAAACTAAAACAAAGATCGCCGACTATAACTGTCTTGGGGCTATAAACCGTAGCACACATGACTGAATCACTCAGACCGACTTTATCTGTGAGCAAATAAGAGAAGATGACAGCTGATGGCTTGGGTGGGAGGGGTTATTTATTTAATTTTATCTTTGAGGGTCATATTTTCACACACAAAGTAAGAATCTACTTTATCAGTGGAAAATATTTGAAATCATGGCAATATTGACTGTTTTGAAAGAGGTTAAAGGCTAAATAGTTGTGCTGCATTGTGAAATCTTGAGGCCAGTGGTGGGAGTTGTGTATATATGTATACACATGTTTGCATCCATAGAGGCCTGTATTTATGTGTCTATAATGATGCATATATTAATGCACATGTCTGTACATCTCTCCAAACCTTCATGTAAACACTTTCTGGGCATCACTACCTCAAGGAGAAACTTTTTCCTATTTTCCGTTATTTTATCTCTTCTTAATCTAATCGACTATTTGCTACACCTTTCCCTCAAACACTGATTGTCTAATCATAGCTTAGCAACCATAAATAATCGTTTACTGTTATGATGTTAAAGGTATCTACTGGGGATTTTAGTAACAGTTAAACATGGCACATGAAGTGTTTGTGTGGTTGTTTTTAATTTAGTTTGAAGTAAATAATGTGCATTTGGTCTAATATAACTTAAGCTGCGATTTTTAGCATGTCTTGCTAATTAGCTGATTACTTATAGCAGGAATCTAACCCATTGCTACTTGTCAGTCCAAGGGCATGTCACTACATCTACATCTTACCGTAACAATTATGTTCTGACATTTTGCCTCCAAAACCTCCAGTGCTTAAAACCACACAGTATTGACTGTAAGTGTAGTTCCTCTATTAGCCACTTGAGGCAGACTCCAAAAGGGAGTCAATCCCTGTAGACTTCCACATTAAAATGTCATAATTTGCAGCAGAAATTGACATGTTTATGGCCTGGCGCAAAATACAGTTTCAGTCTTTATAGCTAGTTTGAACATTCATGAAGACGGTTCATCTCGTTAAGGGTATCCCATTGAGCGACAGATGGATACCGACACAAAACAGTTGATGGCTGACCTCAGCTCCACTCCCATTCCACCTCTTTGACCATTTTTGGATTAGCTGGGAGATAAAGGAGCATACTGAACTTAAAAAATGCTCTTCAAAAACCTTGTAGGTGATGCCCCAGAGGGTTGGTCCATCTCTATATACAGTCTGTGCTTACAACCCTCGTCAAATGTGCTTTTCCAACAATGGGTTATGTTTGTCAAACACAGTGATCAATCTTGATCCTGATGCTAAATTTTAGCTTGTCATTAATGCTGTAGATTTTAGCATATCATGTATATAGTCATGAAGGATCTATTAAAGGCGGCTTGTTTTCAAATTAGGTCTGAATACAATTTTGAACTAGCATGCAAACAAGTTACAGCTGGTGAAGTCTGCTAGCAAAACCGTCATTTCAGCTGATAAAAACGATAGTCGGAAATTGTAAAGCCTGCTTTTGTTTACTGTGATCTTAAACAAAACGACTATTTCAGGTGGTGGATCTTTACCGGTTTTTACATCATGACCTAGAGTTTGCCCTTTTGTACTTTGAACTGTTAAACCGGGATGAATAGGAGGATTATGAACCCAGTAATAATGTAATTAATGCAGTCTTGTAATGACAGTTATCAGGTTTGGGCAGTAGCATCGCAACAAGTTGCAGCAGTACTAGTTTAACCATATTTGCCAATAGCGTTGTGGTAACAGTGGTGTTCAGCAAATCAAATAGCTTTTAGATAGTGAAATGGAGTAGCATTCACACAAAGTGCATTTTCAGAATCAGAATCAGCTCTATTGGACAAGTATGTGAACACGTACAAGGTGCACTAAACCTTGTATGTTGATGATGCCACTGCCATACTGGAACATATATGCACAGCTGACAGGAGCACTTGGAGTAGTTAATTTTCCAAGTAGTTTTCCCAACATTGACAGTTATGTATCCTACACAAACACTTCCTCTTAGTCATCTGCTCGTCTTTAAGTAGAGTTTCATTATCTTGTCTTGTTTGTAATCTCATGTGTCATCACTGAATGGGGTGCAGTTTTAAACATTATGTTCTTATTTTTGGGATCTTCATATTAAGGGAACAGTGACACAAACTTGGCAACAAATGCAGATACCTGAAACTTGATCCTATCTTGAAACGTTACAGATGTTTTTATAAGAGCAAAATAACAGACACTCCCTATTGCTCAGGATGTTCATTTATATTTCAAACACACTACATGTACTTCTACAAGTAACCGTATCAAACTTGATGCACAGCATCTACAATTCTTTTTTTGTTTGTTTGAGGTAATGCACCTGTGGTAACTAGGTTTATCGGTGCCACTATGCACTTGGTCGAAGGCAGCTGCAGAGTTAAATAACCTAGTTCTGTTTTTTTAGGCCATTCTATAAGCGGTATCTGCATTGTATGTTTTAGCTAATCCGATCCTGTGTGTATGAAAGCCAATAAAGTACTCATCGTGTTCTTTTTCATGAGCTGAGGCGTGTCTGGTCCCGCAGCCCTGCCGCATTGAGAGGACCTGAGGCATGAAGCGCAATCACGTCCATCAGCTCTTATCAGACTTGTGACAGGGTGTCTGAAGCAAGGCTGCCTTGCACAATCACCCCTTGACATATGAATACCAGCTGTGGTATGAAGGTTTACCTCCAACTGTATATTATTATTAAGTTGTTTATGAAGATTCATGCCAGTTGCCCTTCAAACTTCTATTTTTTGTTAATCTCACAATCAGTCTTTGCACCACACATATTAAAGGCCACAGTTAAGATGCTGTTTCCACTCATGGTTTACCACTTAATAATGTACCAATGTTGGACTTTCTGAACACAGAAATACTTGTCTAAGTTACTCTTTGCAGCAAGAGGAAGCCTAAAAAATGCTTCAGCCATGGTTAACTGAAAGGTTATGCTGCCCAAAGAGAAAGACTAAATCAACACTGGCATTAAAATGTGATTTTATGAGGCAATTTATCTTCACGTTCAAGTACAGGTTGCATATTTTAATAATCCAGTTCATAAAGGGAAAAACACTGTCAGTCGTCTGCCGGTCACCCACTGTTATTGGCATCCTAGCTGTTCATTTTTTATTTTTCTGTTTTATCTTAATCGTCCGATATGATTGAAAGCTCCACCGCAGCTCCTAATTGGGCTTTGTGGTGAGTTTGTTTTGTCAATTGGTGTTTCCAAGGTCAAGGATCAGCTTTCACTCAGCTTTTGAGCCCACATGAATGAAGGCTTTAAAGTGGTCAGAAACATGGAAACTCGAATATCCATAATTCCATGGCGACTGGGAAACCTCCAAGTGCCGAGGAAGGTTGTGTGGCATTCGAAAGCTCCAAAAATGCTACTAAATTATTATGCTTCACACCAGTGAGTCATCCTGGTGAAGTTCTCAGCAAGTGCTCGATAACTTTCCCGATAAGGTGTGTGCAGCTAGAAACACACCTTTGTATTCTTTGGCGCGCTAGTGACCGAATTATTCTCCAGAAACCCAGACGTAAATCATCTTCCTCTTGACAGCAGAGATTTACTGCATTCCTGTTTGAGCTGTGAAGACTGTAAGGTAGAGCGAAATCAGCCCACACTGATTTCGTCACCTTGGCACTTTTACCTTTCTGTCTCTCTCATTCTCTTTCTTTTTACAGTATATTTTACTACTTGTATTTTTTTTTTTTTTCATACTTTTCATACTTGTCTCTTATCTACTCTGTGTAAACACAGCCTGCAGTTCAGCCCAAAAGTCCCTGATTTTTTAATTTTTTTTTTAATCACTGTTGGTTGCAGATGAGTCACAACTGGCTTCACAGTTATGCAAGGAAGCAAAGAATTTCTTGTTTTGATTTTTTGTTAACCAAATTTCATGCAAACCGTTTCTTTTCTATTTATTTTTTTCAAAGAGATCATCCAAAATAAAATGATTTTGATGAAATGTTACAGCTTTAAGCTTAGATTTGGGTAATTGCCCCAGTGAACCTACACGTGAATAGTTCAGGAACTGCCAGAAAGTTGAAATTCTAATAATTCTTTTTGTTTTTACAGCTTCTGGCTTTTCTGGTGAATCTTATAACATACCTTTCAAATCTGCTGGTATGTTTTGGGCTTCAGAGGCTTAATTTAAATCCTATGTGAGCGAGGCTCTTTTACGTAAAAGTGACATCTGAAATGACCTCAGTTGTTGTTGGATTATTGATTGGCAAAATGACATTTATGCTTTCATGTTCCCAAGCTTTGCAATGAGGGGTGCACAGGGGGCTCTGTTTTTTGATTTTTATTTCAATCCTTTAACCTACAAAGCACTTTGCACTCAGGTTTGGAAGGCGTCTTTATTCTTCTTGTCATTACAAAGTAAAAGTGTGTATAATCTTAGGAAATCTGAACACCAGGGAGTTAGAAAGTGGTGAAAAAAAACGTTTACTGTGACTCCCTGACTGGTTAGTGTGTTTGCTGTTAGCCCACTGGCTACAGTATTTTACTAACTAAGTAATCCCTTTCATCAGCCTTCAGAGTCATAATTTTCACAAGATTTCATATTTTTCACTCAGAATATAGTCTTTTGGAGGTGGTTTGTAGCTGTGTTAATACATGTGTGTGTTGAAGAGGCTTTTATCATCTTATTTTTACATTTTTCTTTCATCTAAATGTATACCTGCATTCTTCCTCTATGTAAATGTTCTATTTCACAATGCGTTATATAAAGATTATTTCTCAGTATTACACACCAAAAAGAACACAGCAGATCCCCGCAGCGTGCAGCAACATGTCTGACCTTTCTGGCAAAGCTGTTTCACTCTCTGCAAACATACAATGACACACACACACACACAAAACACACACAGGAGAGCTCACAGGCAAGAAGTCGCTCCAAGTCTCACCATCCTGAGCCCAGATGCAGGCCTGTAGCAGCCTGTCTGAAACCAAACCACCTTTACAGGGCAGGAGAAATAGCTCAGGGTGTAAATGCACTGCAGGCAGGGCCGGGCCCATCCCAGCCTCAGCTCTGGTGTCTTTGATAGCAGCTACACAGATCAGAAGAGTGAAAGGAGACGCTGATATGAGGTGTTGTCATCGAGAACACCCCACAGGCAGGTTCAACCCACAGTCACTTCCTGTAATACCGTTTCAGAGCGGAGAGCTTTGGCGAATTTATATAGAAAAGGAGTTGGAAGGAGTCACGCAAAACATCAGCATCAGCAGTGTAGACGTCTGAAACACAAACCAAACTGGCTGATTGGAGCCTTGATTCACCGCCTGGCTGCAAATCCTGGACGCAGTTTTACTCTTTCTAACTTAAACACACATATAGACACACGCTCTTAAATCTTACATTTAGTGAGTCCACACCTTGTTCTCTCTTCAAGCCGTCTTGGAGCTGTTTGTGTCTTCATGTTTACGCCTCCCACTACATAAGAACCCGTGTCAAGTTGAATTGCATTTGTTTATCTTTTCTGGCGTCTTCTTCTGACTTCACTCTCCCTTGGTTTGCTTATGTTCTACCCAGAGGATTTGTTTTGAGGGAAGCTGTCAAGTGAGAAAGAGCCAGATGAGCAAAACATCTGCAGCCTCCACTGGCGCACAACTTTACGACAGCTGCATTAATTTGGTTATAATTTATAATTCTCCTGGGAAAAATGAGAAATTGTTTGCAGTCAGAGGAGGAATACAAAGAGTAAACCAAAGCAGTGTTTAAATGTGGTGTTCTCACTTGATATAGCTGTTATACTGTAGAGTTGAGATGCAAGTTACAGTAATACTACAGTTTACTCCTTTAGGCTGTAAAGCAAATAGAGAAAGTAGCAAAATAATCAGCTCAGTGTGCAAAAAGGTGGAATGTCCAAATTATGAATTGATAAAGGTAAAATGTGTCACAAAATAGTGGTGTACATTAAGAAGTTAAGCAAACCATTGTCTCCAAACATAAGGGAACATAATTGTTTGGCAGAGATCAGAGCAACAATAACAATGTTTTTTTATTTTTCCATTGGAAAGAAATCAAACAAATTCTCCCACTAAAATCATGACTCATGTTGTAACATCTGTTAAAATAATTGTAATAAGATTTTTCGACATAACTGCATGCGGCCTCTTTAATGAAGCATAACTCTATTTCTTTCAGACTGCTTTATTCAAGACTTTCTAGAGACCTCTCAAAGTGCAAATATTCACCAAAAAAGCCTAAAAATGTCATTTTGTTTAACAGAAGCAAATAGTTTCTGTTTTGTTTTTCTACTTTCTACACTCATAAGATCTGTCAAGGGATCCCTTTGGGGGTCCTGATAGCAAGGTTTGGAGTCACTGATCTATAATACAATGAATTGATTGGTGATACAGTAAAAACGTTACTTGCTGTATCAAATTTTAAGGTAAACTTACTTGATCTTCACTGTAAGGCAGGTTAGCTGACCATTGAATGCCACTGATTGTACAGCCATGGCCATAAGTTTGGACACAAGTACCATGACGCTTGTGAATCTTAGAAAATACCACAAAATTGTCACTTACAATACAGTACACAACTCCTGAGAACTATATTAAGTTTCATATTTAAAAAAAACATCAAAAGAGTTTGGTGTCATTTTGTTATTCTTACCAAATTCGGTTGTGAAAGTACTGCATTTTTTTGTTATTTTCTTCTAATATTATGTTTTGGGAACAAAGTTGTTCCAATTGTTGGAATTTATTGATAATATTATATCCCTTGTTGATTTGTTGACTAATTAAACTGGTACTGTCAAAAAATATTAGTTATGTTCTGTAATAGACATCAAAACAGACATAGTAAGTCATGCTGTATCCAAACTTATGGCCATGGCTGCATATAAAGATGGACTAAAGATGGTTTCCTGAAGAGCAGTTTTAAGCTGTAGTATATTTTTAAATAGGTTAATTATGTAAAATTGTACATTTGTACATTTGTCATCAGCTCTAGAGACCAGGCCAGTTTTTTGTACCACTCTGTAAGTGTGTTTATTTGTGCTGTAAAACTGGACATTTCAACATGGGTTTAGCCTCAAGTGGTCATTCGAGGAACTGCAGCTGTTGACACGTCTGCTTTGGCCTCATTTTTCTGTCCGAAGCGTTGGCTCTTATTTAATATCTGGCCATGCCCCTGCCTCAGTTTTCCTCCATTACTGCAGCGATGTCACACTGTCTCATGATGGCACACCAAATACGATTAGCCACGCCAAAGGTGACATATGGTATAGCTAATCGTAAATCATGGCTCAGCATTCAGTCACTGGTGTGATTCATTGCCACTGAATCCACTATCTTAATTCTGTGTATTCCGTGCCGGTTCATGGTGTCTGACTCTGCCTTACCGTTTTACCATTTAATCGCTGTCTTGGTTTTTGCTCTCTCAGCCTTAAACAGCCGTCCAGAGACTTGCTGAATGGGGCGCCTCGCTTTGGAAGGTTACGCCGAACGTGAAGGACACAGCATATGTTTTTATACGTACATGCATCTGTAAGCATACATTAAAATCTACATACGCGCATCAGTTTGCACATTCAAATGGGCACACATGCATAATAGTGGAACTCAAGATGTGTTCCAGGAAGCGAGGTTGAAGAGGGGTGGACATGAGCATAGAGCGTATAAAGGGTAGTACTCCTGTGTAGCCCTCTGGACATCATTGACTCTCAGCATGTCCACCGAACCCCTCAGGGGGACAGGTCAGAGGTCACGGGTCACAGAGGTTATGAGTGATCTTCTCCGTCTTCCCTCTGGAGGGACAGACACAGCATAACGCGTCTCTGTTTGTAACTATTTATCACCGTCTTTGCAAGAATCCTGCTGCTACACTTCTGTGGAAAAGGCTCGCTGGCAGCACGAGGCTTGTGGAGAATGTGCTGCTGCGAAATGTGTTTCTGTGTGTGTCCCTAATGACAGATAATAGCAGTTTTGAGTTTGGCAGTGTGTTTGTGAGTGATTATACCTTTGTGTGTTTGTTTGGGGGTGTGTGCGCGTGTGTGTGTGTGTGTGTGTGTGTGTGCGCGTGTGTGTGTGTGTGTGTGTGTGTGTGTGTGTGTGTGTGTGTGTGTGTGTGTGTGTGTGTGTGTGTGTGTGTGTGTGTGTGTGTGAGGGAGATGGAAAGAGGAGTTTGTAGTGTGATAAAGTGACTGTCTAATTGCAGAGAGCCTCGCTGTGTGGCATGTCAGATTGTTCTTCCCCTGTGGCCTGAGGTCTCCTGCAGCAGCGATGTGTGTGTGGTTGTGTGACTGCAACTTGTGTGCGTCTAACTGTGATGAATTTCAACTGCCTGCTTCAAGTCTTGGCAGGCTGCCGGAGCACCAGGGACCCAGTCAACCATATTTCAAGCTCACTCAAAAAAAACCACCATACATTTTTTTTTTTTTTTTACCTTTATGCAGTTCTCTCCGAGTGCTGGAGTCCATTGCAGCACTTGTAAGCGCTGAATGAGAGTGTTTGAGAGAGATGATGGAGAAAACTGCAGAGACTCCACACTCGCTGCGCCACAATGGCTCGCATTGTTCTGGTGCTATAATCAGAGCGGACATGGAACTTGGCCTGCAGACCAAGAGGTCTCTGCAGTTGGCCACAGCTGCTGGAACTCAGATTCACACCAAATCCTCGACTGGAGAGCGAACACGGGGGGGCGTAGGTGGTGGAAGGACACTGGCTTGAGATTTTATTCTAAGATCTGATGATTAGTTTCCCTAGTTTGACGTACAGCTTCTGGTCTAAAGCCTCGGGGCGGGGGAGTAGTTTTGTTATTGTTTGCTCAAGTTGTGAGATCAGCGGAGGTGAATCGAGGACCATTTTTCCAATAATTCCCTCCAGAAACTTGTTTAAGTCAGTCTGAATAATGCATAAGTCTCTCTAGAACTCATTTCCAGTAGAATCATTTCCATAAACACTGCTGATGTTTGGATGTACTGTCTGTTAGTTTTCTATTTATGGAGGCTACTTTGTCTGCAGCATCTCAGAGTGGCTCACTGAAAATACTGAAACTGTGAGTGAGTTTTTGATAGTTCAACATTTGAGGTAATTTGCATATTTATTGTTTTTCTCAGAGTAGATATGAGGACTGATACCATTGTCTTGTCTGTGTGTTCTGTGTGCAGCTAGAACTGCTGCTAACAAGAGTTAGCTTGTTTTAGCATTTAGACTGGCAGCAGATGGAGAATAGCCGGCTTTGCTCTGTCAAAAGTTCAAAAACATGACAAAAAGTGTCTCTAAAAGTCATTCATAAATATGTTGCATCTGAACTGTTAGTAAAAGTTTGGGATTTTAGAGAGAGCTGTGCGCTGTAAGGTTTATTCAATATTTCTGTGCAGCTTCTCTGTTGTTTGGATGCAAACCTGACTGTCATCAAGTTGTTTTTGGTAAATTAATACTTTAATCCTTAAACATGTCAGCTTATTTAAAATGTATGTCTTCCTCTTGCATAAATTGTCAAAAATTACAACATGTATTAGAACCAGAAACTGTAAAAACAGAGAAAATCATCATTTTTTGAACTTTTTTTGTGATCTTTAATAAAGAATCACTTCAATTTAAAATGTCTCATTTTAGAAAAAATACCAAAATTATGCCATTTGTACTAAGCAGATTCTGTCAAAAAGCTGAAAACATAATTATGTGCATGTTTGCGCAACAATGAAAGCACCAGTGAGTCAGCTGTGACCAACAGTTGTGACATAAACTGACGTATTCTTCGGCTGAACTGGGTTGAACTGTAGGCAGTGTTTACACAGAACAGAGAGAAGATGAGTGTGGGAACAAATTAAAAATGTAAGTAGTAAAAAATCTATAATATGTAGAGCCAGCATCTTTTCCAGTCTCGAGGGCACGTTTAGTCCAGGTTTTGAGATTTTTGTACCATAAACATTCAAAGAAAGTCAACTTCTGTGTTTTCTTTTTCTATGATTTACAACCGTGTACTACATTGAAGACATTTTTTAGTTTGTTCTGATTCTTGTCATAGTTGTGCTGTTTCCATAGAGGTGCAGAACTTTATATCGCTGTGAAAAATGATCCCACAATGAGTCTGAATGCGACATAGGTCATATTTTTACTACAACTGTATGCATGGTAACCGCACAATAGTAATGCAACTATATGAAGACTAAGTTGATGTTTATGCTGAGGCAATAAAATAAAGCCGCTGCAAACTGTCTGCGAAAAGTCTAAGGTGTCATGTGATTGTAGGGAAACACGGTCACATTTCCTTCTGTGCTCCTTCACCTTCATTTACTTCTCACTGCTAATGTCAACACTTTATAATTGTTTATTTGATAGTGCTGGAGGATCTGAAAGTTCTGGGTAATCAAATTGTGAAATGATCATATTTTTGTAGCTGCCCCTTTCACCACAACTGCTGCTGTTGTTGTTATTCACCGACTTCCTTTATCACTGCTATTTCCTGTTTCCCTGGGTTAGGCGAAAATTAGTTCGACATGCATGATGATGCTTCAGTTATTGATTCCTCTTTTTGGTTGAAAGTACGATTACCTGGTTTGAATACAAGTTTGCAGACTCTTTATCTGGTGTTGCACAAAGTTTGAAACCTAAACTTCACACACACTGTATATTTTGAGTAGGTATGACTTCACTTTAGGTGCATATGAAAGTTTGAGGAAGGTTGGACTGATGAAAGATTCAGCTTTCAGCAACGCCACAGAACGGTGTGAAAATAAAACTGTGTCACTCTAACAACACCTCAACACCTCTTCGCCCTCTGCTTTTCCACCATAATTCAGGAGCGGCCTCCATCATACAGCGTTTCTTTCTAAGTGAGTCTGAAGCACAAGTCCATTTACCACCAGAAACAGAACTGTGACTAATAAGCCAGCGGTGGAGCACACAGGGAGCGGGTGTTCAAAGTTTTATAAGATTAGACCACAAGTTCTCTGAGGAGAGTCGTCTAATAAGAGGCTTATGATGGGCCAGCGGTCTCCCAGGGGTCCAACCATGCTAATGATACAGCTTTCTGTCTCCCTTTGTCTCGCTGCTTCTCTCTTTTATGGAGACGCGGGTGCAGCCGTGCAGCGCTGCTCGGCTTTTAATGCGAGTTACTTTCTGGGGCTTGTTTGTGCGAGGTGTGAGATTTATTCATCTGGACTGCGGTTTGGTGTTCCTTGCAAGTTTGTTTAAACTCTTTTATGTTTTGTGTTACAATAAAGGTGTTTCAGAAATAAAAATCTCTTTCCCCCCCCACATCAGCCAGCTGTGAGGAGGAACTGTTGCGTTTAGGCCCCTGGCTGGTGAGTCAGTGTTTCCACAGAGCTGCTGCTGCTGGTCCTTCTGGATCGACTAGACCTGGCCACAGGCCGCTCTTATACACTAGCCAGGTCAAGCCAATGGACGAGGCATTGTACACTGTGCATATGTGTATACCGGGTTAAAAAAAAAGGACATTTTCAGAACTATTTGTGTCTTTTGGTGAGCGATACATGAGAAGATTCAAGAGTTTTCATGTGTCACATGCTGTTGAATCTTCAGTCTTGAATTTTCTGATGTAACTCTCACCAAAAAGATGGGAATAATTCCCAAAATGTCAATTTTTCTCAATAACTCCATCGTATCTATATGATGTACTGCAGCAGGTAACTTAGTGCATGAATACAGTTTTGAGTTACTTCTACTTCAGTGTTTTTATTTGCTGCTCTCCGTAAGCAGTCACTCCAACACAAAATACAGAGACAAATACAGTTGTTTTTACTGTATTTTAGAGACTTTGCAGATTAACAAATACATTATGGTGTAATATTATAGATGCAGACAAAACATTGTTGATCCTAGAGGGGAAATTCAAAATCTACCCAGCAGATACAAAGTAGTTAAATCGCCTTTCCCACCTTCAGCCTTAACGTGATTAACATATTAATGGATCAATAGTTAGTCTTGTAGTATATATTCACATATATTTGTTTTGCATTTATTCATATGTGGGCTGTACAGTGGTTCAGTGGTTAGCAGTGTCATCTTGCAGCTAGAAGATCCCCGGTTCAAATCCCGGCCTGGGTCTGGAATCTTTCTGCGTGGAGTTTGCATGTTCTCCCTGTGCATGTGTGGGTTTTCTCTGGGTACTCCGGCTGCCTGTAACAGTCCAGAAACAGGCTGAGGTTAATTGTCTGTAGGTGTTAATATGAGTGTGCTTCTTTGTCTGTATGTGTAGTCCTGTGATAGACTGGTGACCTGTCCAGGGTGTCTCCTGCCTTCACCCTAAGTCAGCTAGGATAGAGTCTAGCCCCCGCGACCCTAATAAGCATTAAGTGGTGCATAGATAATGGATGGACGGGTGATTCATATGCCATTCTGCATAGTGATAAATCATTTTACTTTTGGCTTTTTAACCCTTAGAACCCGACAGATGCGCTTTAAATAGCTTCTTCTCGGTTGAATCCACCTGGAAGTATTTATTGCTGTGAGGTGTAGCGCATATCAAATGAAACCACATCACTCAAACTTTCCAGCAATACTAGCTGCCTGTCTGTGCTACAAATATTTGCCCGATTTGTCACTTCTGCTAGTAGGACACTGTATGAGAATGCCTCAGTAAAGATGATAATGAAAGTGTGATGTCTATTTCAATTAGGCACTAAGCACATGTTTGTCCTATTTCTAATACCTGATATCTCCAGACAATCTTCTCCACACAATTATAAAAACATATCTTTACTTTGAGCATTTTACGGTGAAATACACAGAAAAACCTGCGAGTCCTATAATATGAAAGTTTTCCCTTTATTTTAATGCAAATATTTTTACAAATATGCAAATATAGTCATTATATATCATGATATGATGGTTTCAAAAGTAAAGGTAGTATAAATTGCCCTGATAACGGTTACATTTTTTTTGTAATGTTGTACTTTTACATAAGTGTAAATCTAAATGCATGATAGTATTTCTACTCTGTCTGTAGATGTATTATGGTAATTAAAAATAGCTTTAGAAGTGCTGGTAGGTAAATTTTGTTGCTTTTGGGCAGAGGTACGCTAACTGCTAAGCTAACCAACAGCAGGCTGTAGCATTTCCTGAAAAACTATCTTCTTAAGCTTTTTGTTGCATGTTTGCTGAAATACTGCAGAATGTGGGCTCCTTCACAAAGGAAATGCTTGGCCATTTTTCTTTTTGAACCGCTGGAAAACACAAGGGAGGGCCCTGTAATAACTCAGCGTACGAGATCTGTGTCATGGTATGCCTGATTCCACTGAGAAACGTCCAAGGAATAATCATCAGGATTACTAATGCGTGTTATATAAAGGAAGCACGAAGAGGGACTTTGTCAGTGGCAACCGCCGTCATGTCGCTTGAGTCGCAGATGTGATGGCCTTCGCTCTTCGCACTCTCAAGAGGGGGACGGTCTCGTGCGGCTTGTCGGCAGCGTGTTAAGCTGTAATAGTTGCACCATAACTTTTGAAAACTGATTTGATTCTGGGCTGTGTTTGTCTTGGCTCGGGTCTGCCTTTGTGGTTGTGGTCTCAGAGTGGAAAGCAGAGGGCAAGAGGGGAGGAGGAGGAGGAGGAGAGGTTGGAAAGACTGCAGAGAGAGAAGGAGAAGAGGGTGGTATTCAGAGCATTATGTAAGACTTCAAACAGGTCCAGTCTGGCGAGGAGTGTTGATGTGAGAGTTGTGGGCCCCTTGGGTCAGGTGGCCTCTCACATAGCCTCCCATATGGTCTGCATTTCCCCCCATTGCCGCCGCCCTTCGTCTAATTGGCAGGTAATGTATCGGCGCTCCGGCCTATCTTCTCTCCATCGCTGTTATTCCTCTCCTTTATTAATGAAAGGCTCAGTGGTGTGGTGGTAGATGGTTGCTGGAGGTGGTAGCGGCTCTGGTTTTGGCATCGCGCCACGGAGAGGCCCAACGCTGACACTTTATACACCGGCAGGTTTTACCAAGGTGTTCATTTCAGGAGCTTCTCCTCTGCTTCGGCTGCTTCTCTTTCTTTTCCCTTCGGCTGTGGAAGGTAAATCAAAGCTGTGGCTGACACTGGAGACCTCATTCAGTCTGACTGTTACAACCTACACCCATCAGACAGTTGTCCCATACATGCAGAAACACACACTGTATACTGCATACAGTACTGTATACAGAGTGTGTGTTCTCCTACATTCATCACTCCACCTCTCACCATGTGATCCTACAGTGCAGGTCTTTCTTTTCCCCCTCGTCCCACTCATAACCAACCAGGCGACTTATTTTACAGGCTTTCTGCTCAAGTCGCTGCTAAACATAACAATACGCCAGCAGACATATGCTTGTCATAAACTGGAAGGCTCGAAATGACATTACAGTCGTTTACACTTTGAATAGATTTCAGAAGGAATCATTGTACACCACATTTAATTATGCGTTGTACTAAATGTTCATAAGTCTCTAGTGATTTTCCACTGCTGTCGGACAGTGAAAGCCTAACTACGGCGGAACAACGCGGGCCAATCAACCTAAGTAGGCCTTTTAGTAGCAGTAAATGCCAAAACCCTGTTTGTTATGCCTCACAGGCCAAGTCTCCATGTATGGGCCTGCGACTCCACCGCATCCAGAATCTGTGTTAGTGAGCCGCTACAGGCATGACAGGAGCAACATGACTGAATTTGTCAGGCCTTTGCGAGGGGTGGGGGGCATAAACGTCCAGAGGATTTTCTCTAACATCCTGTGCCGTGGATCAAGCCAACATTACCGTCTGGTGCACATGGAAGAGCTCAATTACATAACTTAAGACTTTCATTAGCCTCTCTGCTCCATTGAGTTCTCTGGGAAAGGTCCAGATGTGACTTCATGAAGGGCCCTCTCTATGCCGAGCCTGTTCGCTCTGTTCCGCTATGCCCCCCCACTCCGCCACCCCTCCGCCTCCTTCTCCATCCTCGCAGCTGTAAGCACTCAGAGGAAAAGCAGCGAGAGAGAGAGAGGGGAGGCAGGCTGGGAGCTTTATTAAAAAAAAGAAAAAAAAAAATCAGACACCCCAAAGACCCCCCAATCTTCCTTCAAAATAGTTCCAGCCCCACCCAGAGCAGGCCTCGCTCCCCCCACAGGTCTTCTAAAGTAGGCCAATAAGTCTTTTAGCATGTGGTCTCGCTGTCAAGCCCGAGGTGGCTGACTAGACAGGCTGCTGCTCCAGGCGCAGGGGCAGGAAGTGGGAGCCGGCCAGGAGACACTTTCTGAGAGGCTGCCCAAGTAAACAACCCTCCCCCCCCTTCAGCACACATGCTCATACACATTTGTATGTCTTTATAAGCTCATGCACATTCGGATGTGTTTACGCAAACACACACACACACACTCTCTCTCTTGATGCGTCACCTCCAGAAAATGAACGCCACTGTCTCACAGTTAATATCATGATGGTTTATGGATGACCTTAATTTATGTCAGGCTTCTTTGGTTTCGCCGAGACCACGGTGCCCTTTCAAGACTGAAAATTGCCGTAAAGCCTTCTGATCAAATTAATGGCTGCAGTGTTTGATGCCAATGTGGAACAGCTTACCAAAAATCCAAAACAACTTCTACCTTAAAGGGCCCGTTTGTTCTACTCCGATATCCAAATCTCTGGATTGTGTGACTCCGAGTATGATGGTTTTCCAGCTGCTTGTGTGACTCGGTGTTTCTGGGAAGACAGCGGACACAGGTGGGGAATCGGTTAAGGGCCTGTGATTTATCGAGAGCTCCTTCGCCTCGCATTGTGCTTGCGGCCTTCCTCTGGGCCTCAGCCTGCTCTCACACATCATGTTCCCTCTTCCCTGTCTCTGATAACAATGATGCCTGATTCTCAGAGTGGAAACCCCAGTTGAGTTCCCCTCAGAGAACCAATTTGTTGTTTCCCGGCACAGAGCTATTGTGTAGGTGGTTTAGGTTTTTTTTTTTTCTTGCGGACCCAGGCGAAGATGTCAACGAGTCACAGTTGAAATCTGTAATCCTCGAGGATTGTGTGCTTGTTCTGAACTGTACGAGAAATTTCTTGCTTTAAAGTAACATTGAAAAGGCAGTTGGAGATGTTTTTTGGCTTCTGTAATGGAGCATGTGGATGTGATGGAAGAAGTATTCACATCCTTTGCTTAAATAAAAATACCAGTACAGTGATGGAAAAACACTCCTGCATAAACACAATCCTGCCTAAGTGAAATTATGTAAGCATTAGCAGCAAAGTGTGGTAAACGTATTACAATAAGAATACCGGTTTGGCCTCTCTGACTTCAGTAGATTATTCATACTGATGCATCAGTGTGTCAGCAGCATGTTACTGCTGTAGCTGCTGCTTTACATCCACTTTTATGTACGGATAATTTAAGTCTCTCATTGTATAATTAATGGGAGAGCAATGAAGAAAAAGTTAAGTTCTGATACACAAGTCTATTTTCAGTTTGTAGACTTTCTCTACACCTTTGATTTTTGGTGAAACATTGGATCTTTTGAGGATTTATTAAAAATTAAACAATTTTTAAAGGGGAAAATTCCCTGTTAACAACTCATAAACATCTGAAATATGACCCAGATTACATGCTGCTCTTTGTAAGACTTGTGCTAAAAATAAAAGACATTAGATAAGAAGAAGAGCAAGAAATGGTCGATCTAAAGGTCAGCCACACTAATTTAACCCTCAGACCCCTGAAAAAAAATGTTATTTTTTAAATCACCATTTATCTGTGCCAGAAACTGTAAAAACAGAAATATTTTTAAGTTTTTGAACTGATCTGAAAACTTAAGTACATCTAAGCTAAAAATAGTGATTTTTCATTTAATTCACTTTAGTCTATGTACGTGACTCGTGTAAAAAATTAACTAAAAATGATCTGTACAAACAACCAAACAAACAAACAGTTCTGGCGGGAGGGTTAGAAGAGATAACATTGTCTAGATATCCATGCAAACATACATACAAACTTTGGATATAACTTTGACCTACAATACTTGCTGTTTTTGTGCTCTCTCAGGTTACTTGTATAGTATTTCAGTCAAACATATTGGTTTTATCCCCAAATAAAGAGTGTGGACATCTGAAATACGACCTGGACTACATGCTGCTTTTTGCAAGACGTCAGAAAACCAGAAAAGTTTGGAAATCACTGCTTTAATCTTTAACAATGTGCTGTATTTGTAAAGGTTTCTGTGTAAAATCTTCATCTTAATCTTGGCACAATCATGTCAAAGTGGATTTGGCCTAAAAACACAGTGCAATATGGAGCTCCAGAGAACTCAGGTGCCAAAACACACACCTCAGACCCATTAAATCGCTCTGCTTGCTGCTGCAGCCCTTTAGCAAGCAGTATAGAAAGGGTTTCTGTGATTATGTAATGCCTGCCTCTCCAACTCACACTCAGCTGGATTATTTTATGTCTGTGAGTTCAGGATTAGTCAAAAGAGAGAGATTTATAGAGAGAAAAACACTGAGATGTTAATCTGTAACATGGTAGACATGGTTTAAGAGTAGTAAAGTGCAAGTATGACAACAATAAAGTCAACAAAATCACTCAGTAATGTCAGCTGTACAGCAGTATCCATCTAGACTTAGGTAATGCCTAAGATAACAGTCATATAGCAGTCATGCTAAGTAAGGCAATAGCAGGAAAAACCTACTGCGTGCATGTTTTTATTGATCGTAAATTCAGCCTTTCAATTGAAAGATTGTGATATATCGTCTTTTAAAAGTTACCTAACATTAGTCTCTGTAGTTGTTGAGTCAAGCAAAGTCACGGAGCAGTTTAAAGGCTCATTATTGTGGTTGAAGTCTGACTCAAATCTTAGTTTCACCACCCAAATCCCCACCTCTGAGCCCATTCAAAGGGACTAACAATCTCACTTCGACTCAGCTGTCTATCACCTTCGGACAAAGTTTATAGAAAGTCTCAGACAGAAACGTCGCACTGTGGGCACACTGTCGGAGTTGATGTAGTAATATCCTGACAGCGCCATTACTCAAGGCCTTCGTGTAAAGTTACCCTTTAATCCTTTTTTCCTCTCTACCTGTGCGAGCGCATGTCGCAGCAGGTTAGCAGGTGAGGCTCGAGGGTGAGCACAGGACAGGAGCGAGCTTGACGAGTTTTCAGGTCGGGGCCTTATCTCGATGGAAGAACCGCCTGCGGAAATCTGAGCGGCAGTCAGACGACTTCTAAACAATCTGTGTCGTGTTTTCACAGCGAAAATTCCTCAATCATGAGAAGCCCCACACACACGCCTCCTGAGAGAACCCACTGTTAACTGTGTTAGATGTTACATATGTGCTGCAGCCGGCGTGCACGTAGGCCTGGTGTGTGTGCGTACGTGTGTGTTCCTGTGTGCTGGTGAGTGGGTGTGAGATCTGTGGTTTCTCACAGTCAGTTCTTATCTTTGTCTCTCTGAGCTTCAGCCAGCAGATCATTGTGAAATACGCTCACACACTGAAAGAGACAGACAGAGATACAGAGTTCACTTTTAACTATTCCCTAACCTCCCAAGGCCAGATATCTAGGGCTTGTTTACAACTCAAACAGAAATATGATACAGCCATGGTTATATTAGCGGGAGGGTGACTTAAGTCCACTAACTGTGTCACTGTCTCTCTCCTCTTTCTTTGTCTGTCTGTGTTGCCCTTTATATTTTCAACTTTAGTGGCCTTCTACCTTATCTCGGCGCTATTTCGTAATTTTCATTTAGTCCACCAACATCATGTGAGCGTGTTAAGATCGCAGATACGCGGTGATCATCTGTGCAAAACTTGGCCTCGGTACAAGACTGAGCAAGGACTTCCTGTATAGCTATCACTGATGTCATCTTCTGTCTGCTTTTTTACCTCCAAGAGGCCCGAGTGAGTCAGAGCGGCCGGTTTGTCAACTTTGCGGGCCTATCATGGCCCAATGAATATCCGCAGGCAGTCTAGGTGTTTATTTGTATGTGCGTGACTTCATTTTAATCGGTATCGATCTGGTGCGAAGCTGCGTTTAAGAAGTGAGAACGAGATTGTTTTCCAGTGCCACCAGAGGAAACAGATGCTGCAAAACAAAACTGAGAATCACGCGCGAGGAAACGTGCTGTTTTTAGCTTCAGCAAGGCTCAGTGGCTTCCAGCTAACCACATTCACTATCGTGCAATACATTCTGAGAGATGCGTAAGTGAAGAGGGAGCAGGCTGCGTCGTCTCATCTCCGCATGACGTGCGCTGTAAAGCAGCTTGTGTTTCACTCGTGTTTGTGAAAGGCTTGGAAATACAAAGAAAAATCACACAGCTGTTTTTTATTTTGATATTCTCCACCATGTCTAGGGATAATCATGATATATTTACTCAGTCTACTATAAATAAAAGACATTAGATTAAAACAAGAGCAACAAATGGTCGATCTAAAGGTCAGCCAAACTAATTTAACCCTCAGACCCCTCAAAAAAGTTATATATATATTTTTTAAAAATCACCGTTTATCTGTGCCAGAAACTGTATAAACAGAACAATTTTCAAATTTTTGAAGTGATCTGAAAACTTAACTGCATCTAAGCTGGAAATAGTGATTTTTCATTGAATTCCCTTTAGTCTACGTGACTCGTGTAAAAAATTAACTAAAATGATCTGTTTGCACTAAGTAGAATCTGTAAAAACAAACAATTCTGGCGGGAGGGTTAGAAGAGATAACAATGTCTAAAAATCCGTGCAAACATACATACAAACTTTGGATTTAACTTTGACCTATGGTACTTGCTGTATTTGTGCTCTCTCAGCTTACATGTATAGTATTTCAGTCAAACTTATTGGTTTCATCTCCACATAAAGAGTGTGGACTCCAATAAGGTGTGATCTAGCAACACATTTTATCTAATATTTGCCCTTTTCCTTTGGAAATACTGTCTAGTTTATCTCTTCAGGTGTCTAAATATTATTCACAGATGGAACATCAATCTCCACGCTGCTGTAGTTTCAAAATCTTAACACATTTTGAATCTGGCTTGCATCACACACATAAAAAGAAACCACACAGATATTCTTCTCTCTAATTCTAGATATGCAAACATCACTGGATTGGAAAATAGTGGTGCATCACACACAGCAGGGCATTATTAGGATTATGGTGCTGGAGGGAGAAATCATGTGATCTCGTGGGGAAACGGATGTAAATAAAATGGAGGCAGGGGCCAAACAACCTGCTGTAATGCTAGTAATACTTTGCAATGACAACAAAAAACAACAGCAGAAGTTTGGATGAGAAAATGCTTGGAGAGATGCGGTCTTTAATATTAAACCTGTTTGATGTTATCTGTGGTTCCAGATGGGTCTTTGTGCAATTAATGTGCAGTTAAGGCTGGATCTGTAAACACCTAGCATTACTAAATAATCTGGGCTGAGCATCCATTCGGACAAAGATCCTGGGACAAGTTTTTTTGGGCGAAACAGGGATAAATTAGCCTCAAACTGCTGTAGTCTTAGCCAGGCTTAATAGACCTTGAGCTGTGACAATAGGCAGCAAGTAGAAACAGCTTTATATTCAGGGTTAATGACCAGAGAATCCTGGGAACCACTGGTTTAGATAATCAGGCTAAGCTGTAGACTTGTTTACAACATGCCTGATGACTTATGTTGCAATGATGTCGCCCTGTTCCCAGATCTCTAAAACTACTCCCATGAACACAGTGTTGTTTTAGCTCATCGAAACAATGACCAGAGACAAAAGTTGTAAAACCAGGGGAGCTATTCAGTGTGATCTAAATTGGCGCAGAAAGTCAAAATGCAGATCTGGTGTCGTCGTTTTGCTAATGGAGGCCGCTTTCTGTCCCATCGATGCTGTTGGAAGTCATGAGACAGGAAGAGTTAAGTGGTTCAGCACTCTGAGGGAGTGACTCACTCGGCCCAGTGGACCAGAAACCTAAAGCACAACAGTGTCAGGTTCGGGACGAGCTCTGCCATTGGCCAGTCCTCGTCCTCTGTTTCCACCGGGCCACCGTGTCTCGTTAGGAAAAAGTCATCACTTGTCCATTAGCGCGGCGCTCAGAGAGAGTTTAGTGGCTTTGTGTTTGTTTTTCTGTCACACTAAGGAGTGGAAGGGTGTGTTTCCACAACCTGTCAGACGGCCATCAGCGGTGAAGCCTCCTCAGCTCTCTGCTCCTCTGCCCTACACATATGTGTTTTCTCTTCCTTTTTTTCTTACAGGTCAAGGGTTGACACTTAGCCCCGGGGAAGAAAAGCACATGTGACACTGGATCCAGGCAGGGTGAATGGTCATTACTCGGTGAGCAGTGTGTCATGGCCGCAGTTGCCTGGATTAAATCAGCAGTGAGATCAGGGAGTGTTTGTGACTTTATAGTCTTTGCTGATCTGCAGTGAGTCTGACTGTGACACATACGACCATAGACCTACAAAGATAAAGCCTGTCGTTTGCTGAGGACAGCATAAATAAGTGCATGGAGTGTTACATATGCTGAGATTAGAGCAGCATAATTGCTAAAATGCTAACTAGAAAGCCTGACTGCTGAAGCATGATTATCAGATCTTGTATTGAAATATGCAAATGCCCAGAAACGTGACTTTGAAAATGCTGACGAGAAAGCTACTGTAAACGACTACGGTGTTCTTTCCTGTAAGGTTTCTTTTCATACACTTAACTATTGGGTGTTCCACTTTCTCTGTCACTCAATGTCAGTAATCTGTATTGTTTTGTATTCAGACGGTAAACTTCCCAAACAGCGAAGTACACAGGCCACAGGCTGATAATAGTCAGGAAGGGATTAGAGGTGGGATGAGGAGGCCCCTTGTTAACACAAATTATAAAACGCATCCCCATAATTAAGTTAAGAATTTCAATATTTAGGAAAACAAGACTTCAACTCCCCACAACCGCCCTTTTGAAGCCACGGACAAATCAAACACAGAGCAGAGTTAAAAGTGAGTGTAGACAGAGAGGATGAAGTCATATTTTCACTGCAAAAGGGACCTTTAGCAGCAGTTATGGGTTATGAGTCTGTCCTATGGCAGCGAGGTCAAAGGTTGGAGCTCTGTGAGAGACAAGTCTAGCTGATTGATGTTGCAACCTGCATAGTGATCATATGTTGTCATTTAGAGAACCTTAAATAAAGGTAAATGGCAAAAATATGACTTCATCCTTTACTGTCGTGGTTCATTTGTCAGTTTGCGTCGCCATGCTGGTTTGCTGCAAAACCAACAAATATGCCCTTAATACTATTTTTATGCTTTGGGTTTAATGTGGATAAACAAACAATGTGTGATGTGTTAATTGAAGCTTTAGCGGCACCGGTAAACATCTTGTCGCAGTACAGAAAGTTCTTTCATCCCGTTTCCAGCATTAATGCTAAACTAAGCTAGCTAGCTGTAGATTTAATCTTCACTTTGCAAGAAACCTTCTTCCCAAAAATGATCACCTCTTAGGATTAATCTACACAGACGGACCACCATGCACTTCTGCACCTCGTGGACTTAAAAATAACCCCACCACGGCTCAGTGTTTTCTGAAGATTCCGCCACTCACATGAAAAGTGCAGTTTCTACTTCAGTGGATGTTTCTAGTGCAGGTTTCTGAGCTCCACTAAGTGTGTCTGAAAGAGGCTGATTGTGCCTCTGTTCTCTGCGGACAAAGCCATCTCTGAATCGCCCCTGACCTAACCTCCTCCCGCAGCGTTGACCTCAGCCCTTGTTTGGTGATTAATTATCCTTCTCACAACACCTGTCATACATGCACACACACACACGCATGCAACACATGCATGCACAGAGGGCTGCAGCTACCCCGCTCTCAGCTGTGACTATAGATAAGGGACAGTCAGCACATCAGCACTATTTGCTAACCTCTTTTTCAAACAAGGAGACAAACCTTCCTGTGATAACACAATTACAAAGTGTACACGCAGCGGCGCGCTCTTGCTCAACCTGGCAGGGTTAAAGGTGGACGCAGATTGGGCACCGAGAGCACAACTGCACGCTCTCTTCATCCTGTGGTGCAGGAAGCAATGAATGATCTGTATCACTGCACCGTCTCCATGTTGGAAAGTTAAACCTGCTGTTTAAAATGCGATGAAGTAATGGAAGTTTTCGTTCTCTTTTTTTTTTTCAGCACATATCAAAGAACCGACGACCCCCTCCATCCGCCACCTTCGGAGGTTCAGAAACCCACTTCCTGGTACTCTCATCTCAAGGTGCCTCTATGCACACACCACACAAACAGGAAACAGCCCTCTTTCATGTGCCTCAGCCTGCACACACTTTAAGTTCTTCTGAAAGGTTGCAGCAAAAAAGGAAAGGTGTGCGCGCACTGTGCTCACCTGGTTTAACTTGAGAAAGCTCTCCTTTAAGTATGTTTTTCTTCTCCTCTGATCTTATTAAACCCCAAAATATAGAACAGTTTTGAAGTGGTAACTCTTCCCTTTTGCTTTTATGTTTTTATTTTCACCAAAGAGTCATTTGCACCAAAGAATTCGACACTATTTTACCTTATATATTCTAGGTAGTGATGCTTATTATGCTTGAGGTCACTCGCTGTTGGACTTCTTAAGAACAAACTGCTGTAAAATTCCAGTAACATAAATCCTAAGAGACTTATTTAAGTTTTTGGGAAGGGTAATGATACGTAAAAACTGTCAACTCCAATCACAAATATAGCACTTACCAATATGTTATGTTCCTCAAAATCAGGTTTGTAAGCAATTCTCATAAAAGCCATAAAGTACAAGGGCAATAAAAACAATATTCATTAAGTTTTTGAGCTATAAAAAACACAGGCTGTGATTTCCAGGACCCCAAACAAAACATCCATCTCTGCTGTGGTTAACCATGATCCTCTAAAGAAGTGCCCTGCATTAGCAATTACTTCAATAGCATTTAGAAGCTACATATCATTTTATTACCTTTCCTTTTTAGGGACTCCCTACGTGTGTGTAACCCACTTGTAAACATTATGGCTTCTGCTTGTTGATTCTGGCTTTAGTTTATAAGCAGTATGATGTGAACAGTCATTGGTTTTCAGTTTCTTGTCTGCATATTTGTTTTTTTTTAGCTTTATCTGCTGTTTAATAATGTATGAGATGAAATGAAAGTCCAACACTAGTCATAACCATCAAGAGAAGTGATCTTTTGAAGCCCACTGAGTTACTTGAGATGAAGTAAAATCAGATTCTCAGCGGGCTTGTTCAGAGATGAGTGTAGGCTGGGTGTTGAGGGAGGGAGCAAAAGAACAAGACAAGAATCTACACGGCCCAGGTTCTCTGGAATAAAGCAACAGGGAGGCCTCCATGGGTCAGCTGTGACGGGTCAGCACCCTCCATTGTATGGAGGGAAGGGAGTTCCTGCCCCAGCTCCCTTTTTTTGCAATCTGAGAGAATATAAACATGGACAGACGGAAGTGTCCAGAGGGCGAGGAAAAGCAGAAGCACTGCGGATGTCGAGCCGAGCATACGAAGGGGAAGCTACAGTATGTTGCTACTGAAATCAAATACCGCTCTGCTTGTATGAACGGTCAAATGGAGATCGTTATCTGCGTTTATTCTCTACAGAAAAATATATTAAAACCAACCGCATGGGGTAGTGTGGTTTATATATTTTGATAATCCAGATATTCGGTCCAACAATCCATGACTCAACTGTTTACCCCACCTTTACCACGGATATCCACGACCACGTATCGATGTGCTCTCATGTAACCTCGGGATCACCGATCAGGTCACAGCCTCAGCAAATCACTTTTGTTTTTTTCATTATTCTCAGAAACGTTATGGCTACAGCAGCCACTGATCGATATTTCTGCTGAAACCTGGATTTGTGTTGAGTCTTTGTGTAACCAAACCTGCTCCATCAGACTTTGATTATCCCCAGGTCAATACCCCCTGACTGCTGTCTGTGCAGCTCACCAATCAACTTCCACCACAGTGAAACTCCCTTTAGTTCTGCATTATGCACAGAGAAGCAGAGCCAGCATGTCTCTTCTGTTTGGTTTTGCCTTCAGATGGAGCATTTCTACACAGATTTTTCCCTCTTTATGTGAAGCAGGGCTTTTCTAAGTCTCACATTTTACTATTATGTCGTCATGGAGTCGGTCAGTTTGCTGTGAGCTGGAAACTCAGCCTGTATTTCTTAAACTTTTGGCCAAATGGCATCATTAAAAGTATGCTAAATGAGCTATTAGATGTTCATGTTTGCAGAGTGTGCACAGACAGTTATTAGCGGAATACTTTAATACTGATGAAATCCTGAAATGGTGGGGATTCTTAGGAAAGCTCTGGAGTTTTTCTGATTTTACATTAATAAGCTGCGCCTCACAGTCTGACCAAATGTCTTCCAAAACAATTAAATTCCCTACAAGCCTATATGATTTAGTTGCTAACATGGCCAGTTTCTATTGCCAGGTCTTATGAGGAGTTCAAAAAGAGGCTGTAATATGAAGCAATGCACCTTTTATTTGTATAACAGGCACTTGAGATCTTTATTGCAGGGTATAATAGATTTTTGCCAACTAGACAGATGTTTCCACAGCTGCTTCAGGTATAGGAACATTTCCCCCCAGCCCTCAAAGACACCCTCAATACACAGTTTAACTTTTCCAAAAATACGGGGTTTATTGACTTAACTGCAATCAATACTTACAAAAAGAGGAAAAAAAAAAACAGGTTTTCATATAAACTCACAGAAATTACTGTAGTGAAAAAACATGGCTGAAAAAATACATTCAACTGTTTTACTTTCTTTGTGTCAAAATTCTGTTCACCTGCTCCAAACACGTGAAGGCAACACAGAACAAGTGACTAAAAAAAAATAATTAAGTCCTCCATTATCAAATATAAAAGGCAGAGAGGCCTTAGCTACCTGGAATGTATTCAACGAGGCACTTCCGCTGGTCAAGAGGGGGCCAAGCAAGTGCATCAAGCATCCAATAGAATTAAAAGAAAATAAACTTTCCTCAACCCATTTGGTCACAGCTATTGCTTGTAATAAACAGACTGGGTATAAGAACATTACCGACAGAAGACATGTCAACAAAACCAGTCTTCTAACTTGGAGACTGCTAAACCAGTGATGTGAGAGTTTATTTTATTTCTTTTAGCACCCCTTTACGTCTACCATCGAACCCAAAAGTACTGTGAGAATACTTCTCTTCAAAGTGGGGACAAGATCTGAGACAAAAACAAAAACAGAAGAGTTGAATTAATGGAATAACAGTTAGCTACTGTTACTGTCAGATTATTGTAAAGTGTGCAGGGGGAGACATCAGGAATGAATACAAGCAAATCTAGTTTAGATGGAATTGCAGTCCAATAAGAGGGAGTAAGAAAAAAGTACAATAAATAATCAAAACGCAAAACATCTTTTTTTGCATTTTTTTTTTGCTTTAAATTAAGTTTCATTTTGACAAAGTGTAGTTGCAGAACAAAAGTCATTGAAGTACAATATATTAAACTGTGAAAAAAGGAAAACTGACAAAAACGTCTTCACAATCTTTAGATTAATATGGAAGATCATAATTTAACATAAAAGAAAATATATTCTATTGTTCATTATCCAGATAAATACAAAAACAAAATTAACAAAAAATGCATATGATCACCAATAAATATGTTCTGATAAGTTAAATAAGCAGTGACACGCAAACCTTCTGTCTGGAAAGTTTTTCAAATAATAATAACCGTAATAATAACATTAATAAAAAATAATTATCAAATAAAGAAAGCAAAAAAAAAAAAAAAAAGGGATGTAATGAGTACAGAGTGCTCCTTGGAGCAGGTTCTAAAGTTGGAGGGGGAGAGAAAGTAAAGTAAAATAGCTTGGAGATCCGATCTTGTCAAGTTGTAGGATATACAACTGCACCATGGGAATGCTGGAATTCCCCAGATCGGCGAGGATGAAGAGGGAGGTGTGTGTCGAAGGGAGGCGGGGGGCAGGACAAAGTCTTACAGGTTTAATGATCAGTTTGATATCAAGACTTCCTTCCCAAACAACAACAAAAAAAAAAAAAAAAAAAAAAAAGAGCCAGTGACCAGCAACAGGAGGAGAAGATTCAGGAGGAGGAGGGGGGGACATAACCAACTTCCAGTTCAAAGTCCTTCCTGCAGACTCACCCAGTTCACAATTACATAAGCCGGGGTTTGAGAAGAACCGTGACGGTAAAAGGGGGTGAGGGGGGGCAAATGAGAAAGAATCAAACAAACAGTAGTCCATTCACCCTAAACACATGCAGAAACCGCCCCAGGCACTTTTTTCTTATTTATTTTTTTTAAAAACTATTCATATATTTTCAGGGTCTGTTATTTTTTTTTTTTTCCTTTTCGTCTTAACTCAGTCTGTAAAAACGTCTGCGGTAGAGCTACAGTTACATTAGTGAGCACCCTCTAGCTAGCTCAGGGGAAGTGGTATCGTCAGGAAGGGAGGGGGGGAAGAAACGGAGGGAGGGCGGGGGGGGGCAGGGGGCTAGTGCAATGCACTCCCCTTTCCAAGGCCACTTGTGCTGCTACACATTCAAGAACAAATGAAGAAGAAAGAAAAAACAAGTGGCACCTGGGAAAACAGTCAATTCTTGTTCTCATGATTCTCATTGTTCAATTTCCTCTCCTTTTTGGCACTATGACACATGGCAGGGTACTTTTAAAACTTGCTGTGCAGATTAGCTGGGATGAAATGATAATTTGAGTCGAGTTCCCTTAATTGATTACATCCTTAGAATTCTAATGAGGAACTAACACGGTGTGGTGAGTGGAGGAGGACAGGGGAGCTGTAGAAGGGGCAGAGGTAGAGGGGAGTGCCATGTTCTCTTTGTGTCATCAAACTTAGTCACTGGTGGATGTCTAGTCATCAGAGATGGAGAGGCGGCTGAAGATGGGAAGGCGGCGGGTGGTGTCCAGCGTGGGGGACTCAGAGCCACTCAGGCTGCCACCAGAGCTGCTCTGGTAGCCCTCTTGGTCTGAAAGCGAGTCTGGAGGGCTGGATGGAGACTCGAACATCTGAGGGGACTCCAACATGGGTCTGAAATAGTAAGGCGTGCTTGTTGGAGAGGGAGGTGCAGGGGCGTTGGGCTCTGTGCCTACAGGACCAGCACTGAGACTGGGCACAAACAAGTTGGCCAGCTCCTGGCTGGAGTAGGTGAAGGGGTTACTGCTGGGCCAGTCTGGGACCTCATCAGGGAAGAACATGGGTGGAGGGGTGACGGAGGTGGGGCTGTCTCTCAGCCCGGCTGAGCTGGAGAAACCTGCAAAGCTGTAGCTGTGCTGCAGTCGAGGCCTCTCCATCTTGTTGGAAGAGTTTAGAGGGGAGCACTGCTGGGGGGGTCCACGACGCTCCTCAGCATTGTGGATGAAATGGCAGCGAGGCCCGTATGGGCAGAAACCAATGGTGTGGAAGGTGCGGCACAGCTCAGTTTTGTATTTGGGATGACGGCTCAGGCTGCGCAGTTCATGGATTCCATGAGCAAACTGGCACTTGTCACCGTATTTGCAGGAACCGTTCTCCTCAAAGGGCCTGCAAAGCTCCGTCTTGTAACGGCTGGAGTTCACTTGGCTGCTGCCACCGCTGGTGGGACTGGCAGGACCCAGGCACTTGTTGATGAGCCTCTCACCCGTCTCAGAGAAGGAGCGGTCTCGCAGGCGGTTCTCCTTGTTGTTGCTGGCATTGCCAACCCCTGAGATGAGTGAGGAGTGGTCCGCTGCCTTCAGGCTGTTTAGAAACTGGTTCTGGCTGAACTTTGTGCTGCTGACAGAGTGCCGCCGCTGGTATACACCTCCCACTGAGGGAGATCCCACCGCCTTCCTGTCCAGCAGGGCTCCGGCGGGGCTGGAGATGGGCACATTGGTGCCAGTGCAAGGGACAGACATGGGATGGGGGGCACCCAGGTTGTTGTTGTAGCTGAGCAGTTTGTTGTTCTGCAGGGGGAAAGAAACAGAAAAACACGGCGTTAGAACAAATCTGACAGGCAGCGACTGGTGGGAAAGAGAGGCAAAAAAATCCACACCTCCTCTTGCATGACTGTTCTTTTTGGCTCCGACTACATAAGCGGATACAGGCCTATAGAACAGCAGCTGGTTTGGCAAGTTGCCCTGCAGAGGAATGTGTGGCTGTTTAGTAAACGGAGCAGCAGCAGCACATGAGAGGCCTGTGGGCTGCTAGTGGCTACAAAGAGGCTGCATCATTTGAAAGATAATGAAAGTGGCAAAGCATCCAAAAGAAACCTGGTCTGCCTTTCAATACACACTAGTGGAGGTGGCCGGTTAGTCACTGATTTACATAAGTGCAAACCAAACAGGGAAAAAAGGCGCTTTAGGAAGAAATGGTCTGCAAACCGCAAGCAAAACGGGAATTATTACCCAACAAATATTAAGGTTAAACGCGGTTAATCGTTTATTAGGAGCACAGCTAAAGCCAGGCAAATCTGGTGAATGATTAGCGAGCATGTGGCTGCTGCTTTGTATTAAAAGTGGCGCAAAAAAAGCTGCTCTCATTAAAGCGAAGATCACATGAATTAACCGGAGCTAACTTTAACGAGATTTTAAAACTGCGCAGTAACCGTAAAAAGTTAGCTGATGTGGCACAAGGTTTCTAAACAAAGTTAGCGGCGGCGGGTGTTTTAACAACTCTCACACAGGAAACAAGAGGCGAAAACAAACTTTAAAACGTAGAGGAAAACAAGTAAACACGGAAAAAAACAAGCGGAGGCCCCGCGGACATGCAGCTTCATCATTCCTCCACAGCTTGCTAACTGCTAACAAGCTAACTGGAGCCGGAGAACAGTTTAAAAGTAGAGGGAAAAAGGGCATGGATTGAAAAGTTTTAAAGAAAGCTACCTTGTTCATTACTTCGAAGTCGAAGAAAGGCGACACCACGGCTGTGGTCATCTTTGCAGCGACCAAGTCAAAAGTAGTTTAAAAAAATCCAAAAGGAAAAAAAAAACAAGAAAAGTTGCGCAGGTCTGCTGAGTGTCTGATTCGCAGCTCCTGTGTATTTTGGACCCTGCAGACTCCCCCTCTGCCCTCCACCAGCCCCGACATTTGCTTTATAATCCTTTTGCAGGAGGAGCCTCAAGCACTGGGCGTTAACTTTCAGTAACTTTTTTTTTCTTCTCCTCCTTCCTCCCTCTAAAGTTGCATTAGTTTGTTTGAGCTCACTACACTGCAGGGACAAGCTCTGAACACTGCATTGAAGGCTTGGTTTCAAAAAAGAAGTTGTAAGAGGACAAATGCACAACTAAACAGTGCAGATATGTTTAAAATAAAGCAGATCTCAACTCCCAAGTGGCTTGAGAGTAACTTTATTTTTCTTTTTTTGCCACTGTGGAGTTGTTTACTGTGAGGCGCTGCATTATCCGCAGGCTTTTCTGCTACCATCCACTTCTCTGTAATTAATTTACTCCTAATTGCCGGACTGTAACGTCACTTGTGGGACTTTCCGGCGAATTCAAGGCTTTTAACTCTTTCCCAACCGCAGCTGTTTTACCCTGAAACCCTCCTGAAGCTCAGTGTGCCTGCATGTCAGTTCATCAGGTGGGCGATAACCTGATACAGGACTGAGTGATCTCAACCACAGCCGGTCACGGTGACGCTCGCAGCCACATGTATGAAAAGCTGCACGGAGAGTGAAACCTATACAAAGTCTATTGTGGTCCCATCTTCTTCGTCGTCTTCTTCCTTCCTCCCGCCTCTCTAAATCCATGACAGAGCAGCCATCGGCCATGTGCGAGGAGTTAATGCCAGGGTTGGGTTGCAATAGAAAGCAGAAGAAGAGGGGGGAGAGAAAAGAAAGGCAAGGGGGAGAGAGAGAGAGAGAGAGAGAGAGAGAAGAAAAGAAGCTGTTAACAAAAAAAAGAAGGTTGGAGTTGGAGGAGGGGATGATGGCATGAGGGGGAGATTTATGGGGGACGTTTATTACTACACAGCATTGCCCCAGGGAGGTGAGGGAAGAGGGGAGGGGATAGAGAGGCAAAAACATTCCCTTTCCCCTTCCTCTTCTTTGCCTATACAGGAGCCACACAGGGGGTTGGAGAGCTTTGTCTCAGCCGTGGAGGAGGCAAGGGGAGGTTGTTTTTGAAATGTTGGAATAGAAAAAATGTGTGTGGATGTTATCTTCCCCCATGTGCACTAGGAAGAGTAACTTCATGCAAACACTTCAAGTTGTCCTGGACCCCGTCAGCGAGCGGTGAGGGTGTGTGTTTTAACATAAAAAGAGTTTTACGAGCCGGGGCTGTGCAGAATAATCTCCCCCTGGAGTGTTTTCACAGACGACGGGGTGGAATGACAGACTTGCTGGAAATCATGTCTGCAGTTCAAAGGCCCTGTCACTGATTGATTAAGTGGATCAGATCGATTGCCTCCCTCTGAGGACTAAATACAGCAGGGAAGTAGGAGGGCAATCACAGCTTCTTCTTTTTTTTTTGTCCCCTCAGATTATATATTTAAAAAAAAAACTGTGGCTGGTGTGAAATGACCTAAAGAACTCATAATATGTCACACATTAAGCGGGATCACAGCCAGAGTTTAAGTAAGTACAGACAGCATTCTTGTAGCTGTGATGTTAGAGCTGGAAATTTCCCTCCTCCAGATTTGTACTTAAGGTCACCGCTGACTCTGATGGAGATGTCTCCTTCAGCCTCGAGAGACTTCTGCGGTTGTTTACTTTAATACTCTCAGATGTATTGCGCCGGCTCAATATTGTGCGATTCGGTTGTTCTTTCAGGTTGAGGAGGAGGCACCTGTTTCCTGCCAAGATGAAAATATATAGAAAAGAAAAAAAATCAGCCTCTGCTCTCTCAGGGGATAAAGTCAGATGTGTCTCAGCTTTAAAGATGCAGACAGTAAAACTCCATAACAACTCATGACATAACTTTATAACTTGGTAGGATGTTTTGAAATGCATTTGCTGACTTTTATACACTGCATTCTTCAGGATTCACTTAACTGGACTCACAGGCTTTAGCTTCTTCAGTAATGCCCACTTCTATAGAAAAATACATTTTTGAGGTCAAAATTTCTGAGTTTTTGTGAGAAAGCCTGCAAATACAGGATATCTACTGTTTGGTGAAAGGTGATATTTGACAGTAATACTGATTTTAGATGTTAGAAAATAGTAATGGCCATCTAAACTCTTGTTTTGTCTGATTATCATTTTTCCATCTAAATATTTTCAATTTGATATCACATATGACAAAATATGGAGAAAATGAGAAGCTAGAATAGAGAAATGTTTTTATTTTTGCATGCGAAATTGGCTTGAATCATTAATCAATTATTAAAAAAGCTTCTTCTGTTTTTCTGCAGAAACCCACAAAAGGAACAAACTCGATATCAGCTCCTCTGGCAGTATTTTCCTACCACTGCTGACAGAGTTGAGCTCCTTCTCAGGAGAGTTGATTTCTGAGGATTTGTGCTGCTCGAGGTCAAGGCTGTCCTCCTCTTTTTTTCTTCTTTTTTCCAGCCTGTGTCGGAGCTGCAGTCGGTCACTCCTCAGTCAGCCTCAGCTGCTCGGTTTGATTTCTGCCTCCCGCGCTGTCATCTCTGATGACCCCCTCCTCAGAAGGGAGGATGAGGATGGAGCTTGAGGTCACTGGTAAAGCTTAAGCGGGATGACAGGATGTCAGATTTTTTATCTGTCTGAACAGGAGATGAAAGAAATTGCGGGGAAACACAACAAATTGGATGTGCAAGAGCAACAGTTTGCTGTAGTTTCTCCTTACAACCAACGGAGGGCAGAGTTCTTCCTATTCTCTGTCCTCTAGTTGCAGTGTTTCCTTATTTACTCCCCTCCTTGTTTAGTATTAGTGTCTACATTATTTGCCCAAAGCATAACTTTAGATTAACAGAATGGTTACACCTCAAGTGAGAACTTCCAAGATTATACAAGCAGGTCAGCACAGTCAAACACTGCTCCTTCCCTGTGTGGCTTTGAGGTGAATTAGGACTCAGCACAAGCCTGCATATTGTGTAATCAGCCTTTCCAGTGACACACTAACTTACTGGCCTTATATGAAGCAAAGAGACTTATCAGCTACAAACACACAATTGCTCACACTGCTGGTGTGGAAATCTCAAGCTGTGCTGCACCACATCCCACTTAGGGTGACCACAAGCTCATTAAACGACGTCTTAAAGGAGGAATAAGTAGTATTTTTTACTGCCGCCTGGTACATAATGTGTATTCTGGGGGACTGATAGTGTTGTTGATGAATACCAGTTGCTGAGAGGGTTTCCACTTAGTGAGATTTCTGACTTATAAAGTTAATTTTCCAGCGCAAGTATCTGTTTTGGAAGAAATGGTTCCTCCCCACACATTTTCAATTCTTTAGCACTGAAGGCTGTTACTGTACAAGCAGCTGCAAGTGGAACATCTCCTCTTCAGTAGAAATTCCTTCTGAATCTTGAATGCTGCAGTGAAAATATGAATATTAGTGTCAATTATTGGAATGGAAACTTTGATCAATGCCAGTAGCGTTGCCGTTACGGACACAAAAACTTTGCTGCCAGGAAAAATAAATCTGAATCATATTTGACTAAATGTACTTTAAGTAGATTTTATCATTTAATCTGGATTTAAGTGGAAGTACTTTCTGCTACTTGTAGTGCAGCATCCACTTTCTTGGAATATATCATGCTGGCAGTGGTGAAAAGTACATTTAGTCAAGTGTCAGTGTTGTAGTTTAGTACAAATTTTAGGTACTTTCAGTATTTTTCCATTTGTATTTGCTACTGTTTTCTCCACAGCCCTTGTTCCGCTGCATAATATTAAAGATATACGAACTTATTAAACATAAGATGTTTATAACCTACACTTACTTTATGTTGAATAAGTTAGTATGTCTTTAAAATGATGCTGCAGAAGAAGAGCAGGGGAGCAAAAAGTTCAAAATACAAATGCAAGGACTGAAATGACCTCAAATTTGCACTCAAATACAAGACTTACACTTTAGTAAATGTACTTTTCACCACCGCCGGCATGATATATTGCAGGAATGCAGTCTGGTGTTTTCACTCCTATTAATAAAACCATAGATTACTTAAGACTGCTTCCTATTTTTTTACCAGCATGTGAGCACATCTTTCGAAACACTGATAGGACAGCTAATCAGCCTGCTGATTGTTGAGCAATCAGCGACCAAGGAGAGCCGAGTTGGAGCCAGAAAGGGTTTGATTTCTCGAATATGTTGTCATGTGTCAGCCCGTGTTCGCCGTGACACCGCGTGGGCTTCTCGTCTCTGTATACATTCCCTTCCCCACATCCCAATCTGTGCGATCCGCTCCTCGTCTGTATGAGCTTTGACAGCCAGGACACTATGATTGCTTCTTTTCATGTCTCGTGGTATGTTTGCCAAATTCATATGGGAGGGCTGTGGTCATCAAAACTAGCCTCAGAGGAAGAGAGTTTGGGGAGAGAGAGATTGAGGGAAGGAGGAAAATAAGAACTAGCAGCGATTAATTGTCCATAAGAGTAGCCACAGCATTGTTAGTGGTGAACCGCCAGCTGCTCTTGCTGATGTCGTTCCCATGGATCGGTCCAACATGCCCATCCACTCCACTTCCACTGCCCTTCGTGTCACACTGGGTGGGATGCGGCATCAATGTGAGCCTTGGCTCGTTTGGATCGCTCCGACACGTCACAGCATTGCAATCATGACCGGAGTTCAAAACAAACACCATCTTGGAAATGAGAGTCTGCGGCTGCCTCGATTCCAATTTGCAAGCGGAGTAGAAGAAGAAGAATGACGCTCTTGGTTAAACGCGAGGTCGCAAAAATAGCTACAAAACAAGCGAGTGAGGGGTCAGCTTTTAAAGAGGATTTACTGTCCAATTCTCGGCTGACCTGAAAATCTCTAGAGCAGGGGTGTATTTAGGACGGAGGGCAGCTTCCTGACCCACGTTTCCTGAGGACAGTTTGGTTTTCCATTCACCCGTCAGGGGTCGCACCAGATGAAGCCGAGGTCAAAGCTATCAAGCTGTAGAAATGAGATGAAAACTGCAGCTATACGGTACACAATGCTGTACGATCATGCAGCAGAGAAGCCAGATGATACGCAGACACACTTAGAGACCCAGAGAGGAATCTGGTCCTTGTTGTGTCCAGTTCCCCCCCAGGCTCAGGATGCCTCCGCTGGGGACCGCACAGACCTGACCCTGGTCCAGGTGTCATGACCATGCGGCGGACGCTGAAACAAGATATTCCTCAGCTCCTCGCTCAACACGGAGCAAAAAAAAAAATCAATGGGCTTTGTATAGCTGTTGGAACAGTGGAAAGCATTCTCTCACCAAAAAATCCTGCCCTTGTCCCATCTGTCTCGATTCTGTGGCGCTCCCAGACCTCACAACCGGCTCTGTGTGGTCACTCCTGGACTAGAATTACACAGTCCATGTGTCCGGCGCTGGACAATACACAAAGCTAACCGCCTGTGCGACCCTGCCCACTTTTCTCACACTTTATACCCGTAGATTTATTGACCTGGATGTGTTTTCTCTGCACTTATTGATATTTGTCCAGATGCTGCTGACGAGGACACGCTCTGTTCACCTATCGCTAAATGGGCGTTTGGAATTTAGCTTTTGGTTCCATGTGACTGGATGGCGGCGTGGTTTTCATTAAATGAGCTGTGAGAACGGGATCACTTGATTGTGAGGCGTCCTCAGACGACCCGGGGCATATGCCGATGTCACATTCCTTGTCGTTGTAGGCGTTCAGGGATTTATTGTGAAAAACTGTGCTTTTGTTGTTACTGCGACTCTAATTTGAACCTGTCTGGGGCCTGTAGAATGCAACAAATTATAGCTATATGCAGAATGCTCTGCTGGACGTGACTATTGGGTTTCAAGGGTTGAGATTTGTTTTTTCTGTTATTATGTTCCATGTTGGTAGTAAACGTCTTGTTAATGCTTGAGAGCTCAACACCAGGAAACAGATGCAAATGGAAAAACGAAATAAAAGCCAATTTGACAACATATGCTCAGCATACTGAAATGCTGCTAAGAATTAAAACGCAGCATAATAAACACAATAAATAATGGATTCCCGAAAGAGAAAAGCACCAGTTAATCTTCCAAATATATCAAATACAGAAGGCTAACAACCCATGAATGAACTAACCGTTTCAATTTCAGCTTTCTCATGCCACAAATGGATAAATGGCACGTTGCCATCAGCCTGTTTATGGGTTGTGTTTTCCGTATTTGTAGCCTGTTTCTGTATTTGGTTGTGATGTCTATGTTTACTTGTGTTTTCTATATTTGCAGCTGTTTTTTGTGTGTACTTTTATATGTTTATGCATGCAGTCATTTCTTAAATATAACTCTTAGCGTTAACAGCACAGGTTCATTCTGTGCAGTAGTGTTCCTTCTACCTGCTTTGTACGACACCATACACGTTTATTGTCACTGGTACTGGATGTCTGTCATACCTTTACTATATCTTGGACTTTTGGACTATCTGTTTGTTTAATTGTGTATGTTTGCTTTTGTTCCCACATTGGAAACCACATCCGTTGAGGAGTTAATCACTCAGTCATTATCTGTGTTTCCATATATTTTCTCAGTGAAATTGATGCAAACATTTGAAATGTTGCCAAGAAAAGACGAGTTATTTCTATTAGCTGCTTCGGAGTGAATTAACTAGATGGAGCAGTTTTGTCAGACGGTGGTGATATAGTCTGCATGGCTATTGTAAACAGAGCAGAAGAAGCTGGAAACAAAATCAGAATTTTTCTAAACTTTGAAGAAAGAACTAACTGAACTTTGGCCACTGAAGAGTGAAAAATGGAGAAACGCCTTCAGGAATTATTTTTTAGTCAGACAAGTTGTGATTATTCTGTCATGTCAGCTGGTATTTGACATATTTCATGCTGTCCGGAAGTTAAGACAATGAAAGTTAGATGTTCTCTAAGTCAGAATTTATTCAAAAATCCTGTTTCATTTAATTCACTTGCTGGCGTAGAAACTGTTCCACAAAGGAGGATGCTTTTTCAAATTTCTCCAGTTCCACTGACTGTTTTCAGAGCAGTACTTCAAAATGCACATAAAAATGTTATGGAAACAGGTGAAGAAGCTTTTTGCGTATGCTCGTGTTTTAATTATTCACATGTGTTTTCGTTAGTGCTGCATTATCTCCAGGTCCCAGGGTCTCCATAGCTTTGTGAGAAGATCAGAGTGTATCTCAACAAACCGTAGGTGGGAGCAGTGGTGCTGGTAAACAGCTTGCTATCTGGAGATCCACAGGTGTTTGAGGCTCAACAGATTATTCATCTGTTAAACTGCACCTTTGACTGTCCTCCTGAGATACAAAGTTCTTGTAACGTCTGCTCTTTTCTTCTCCGTGACCTGCCATGACTCCCAGAGTCACATGAGCTTGTGAAGTATATCCGCTCTTGCTTTAATGGAAAACGATGAGGAAATGAGCACAACTCAAGCTATGTGGATAAAGATCAAGGAGCCTATGGCAGAGAGATTTCCTCAGAGGAGCATAGACTCAAACAGCATTTTATGTTCTCAGAGGGGCCAGAACACATCACCATCTTACCTCTTTGATTGCAATTTAGCAAAAAAAAAAGGAAAAAAATGTTCCCAATCACTCAAAGAAAACAACTCTGATGGATTTTGTGTGATTGCCCGCAGTCCAAACGCCGCACAGCCTCAAAATAGAGTTTGATGTCCAAGATGAGTTTAAGCTGCTTCTTTTTCTCCTGTTTTTTCGCAAAGAAAACAACCCTCTGGGTCTTTGAGGCTTGTCCAGTCCAACTGCCCCCAACTGTTCCCCTCTCCGCCTCTCTTTCTCCTCTCCCTCTTTCAGACTGTCTTCTTCCCTGGCAGTGAAAGAAAGTGCAGCTGTGTGGAGTCCTTTGGGCTGAATGAGAAGAATCAGCCCATTTGGTTGACTTTCCTGGCCTAAGCTATAATTTTCTGCTGCCAGGGCCTAACATGCAGTCCAGAGCAGTTCCTGGGCTCCAGCCACTTTCATCCAACAGGACAAAGGGGATTGTCCTGCCGCCATACACCACACAGGGGTCCAGCTTTCTGTGTGCCAAAGTGTGCTATCATCAACAGGTCCAGGTCTGCGGGAAGTTAATGTTAAGCTCTACTATCTTGTCTGGACGGTTTTCCCATTTCTGGGCCCTAAAAATGGTCACATCCACTTTTCTTCAAGAATAATGAAAAACAAATGCCATATTGTTCATGCTACTGCCGGATTATACATCTCATTTCAAAGTACAGACGCTAATTTCTCGATGAATTTCTCAAACAAAAGAAACATAATTGGGAACAAGTGGAATTACTTCACCCCACTAGCTTAGACTTTCTCTTGATTTATGAACTCTGAGCTCCGTAGCCTGAATATGCGGCTGAATTACTTGTCAAGACAGATGTTTATTGTAGTTTGACCAGTAACATGTGTGTCAGCAAGTTTGCCTGTTTTTGATTCGGCGCTTTAACGAGCGCAAACTGGTATGAATTATGCACCGAGTTCGGTTTTAGCTTTTGTGAGCGGTTTAATGTCGTTAGCATCCCCTCTGAAACACACACAGCTCTGCTTGTGTGTGTTTCCAGTAAGCACTATTAGTGTCGCATCAGACCCAAATGGCAGCCCACGTGACTCTGTCAACCCAGGGGGAGTACGCACATTATTGCTGTGTTGTGTGACAGCTGAATGTGGAAATACTTTTTGCGCTTGTTAAATACTTTCTGGTTTGCCTCTTTTTTTCTTACCTCGTACTCTTATAGGTCCTACAAAGTCTAGTAAAATGGAATGGCTTTCCCAGAAATGAAAGTTTATTGTCCCCCTCAGCCCACCCGTCTCGTAAATAATGGCACATTTACCAAAAATCCCAAGCCGTCAGCCCCCACCTTCATACCATTACCAGCGCTACTATACGCCGAAACCGCCGCCAAAGAACACCCAAACAATCCCCCTTTCTCCTCATTGAAACTTTCCAACTGTCTATTAACAGCGCCTACTCCACTGAAGCCCTCTTACTCAAATGTTCGGAGAGAAAACAGTCCAAGCTCTCCACTCTACATGTACCTACTTCACTATTAAACTCCAATCTTTATTTTTAACTTTACTTATTATAATAGAGAGCCGTAAGTACTTTACCAGGCAGACACATGCATCAGAGCGCTGCCTTTTTTTTTGTTTGATTAAAGACCATGTCACACCAGCTACAGTCGGTTTGATCCAAGGTTAATAAAACTCTGGAGTCACAAAATAAGCTTTTGATGCTAATTATGCTGTCTATTTTTTTTTTGCAAGATTTTTTATTTATGCTCTGCTGTCATTGCTGGCTCATGTCCACACGTACTCAACATGAGGAAACGGTCAATTTCTACGTAAAACACAAATTCAGATCTTCTGACAACAGCAACACGCAGACGGTGTGTTCCAGTAAAATCAAGGATAATATGAAGAGGAGGCTGAAATGATTTCCACATGAGCAGCGTCCCTACAGGGGGGAAACCTGTTAATATCTTTAATATGGTGACCTCAGTCATTTTCCTTATTTCAATAAAAACCACAGTCTTGGCCCGCACAGCTGATTCCAGGCATCTTGGGAGTTCACCTTGACTTGCTTTAATCATCCGCACTGGCTGAAGTTATAAACAATCCGGCTTTAGTGTAGTCTGTTAGGCCTGCTGTGTGAATGGAAAGACAGCGTGGAGCAGAGTTAGCAGGTTAGGCGCAGAGATAAGTGTGCAGCTGTGGAGAGAGTGTAGGTGGGACCTTGGTGGAGTACAGTACTGGAGCTTCCACTGTGGGTAACTTTCTCACTGCATGACTCACTCGAGAGATTGCAACACACTGAAAGTACCACAGAAAAGGATCACCATATCCACATTAACATTTCGCACCTACAAACTCTCATATTGCACAGTGACATCAACATTGACGTATAATTTGCGCCTCTGATGCTTTCATTACCAAAATGTGACATTAAACTAATAACGCACATGAAGATGAAGCTCAGAAGCTTGACTCTTTATGGCTATGACTTCTGCCTGATTTTGACTGAGCGCTTTAATCAATTTGTTGTTTTCATCTGACAGCCTCCAAACACAGGATGTGACTTTGACACTGCTATGAATCACCGTCACAGTGTTGACATGTGAGTTTAAAGCTGTCCACAGCTATCATCAGAGTTCTCTGACTAAATAAGAGTTGAATACTTTGACACGATTTGCGGATGAAGAGTTGTGAAACAATAATGTTGAAATCCTTTCCTTGGGTCAGAGGCAGAGAAAGAGAGAGTGGGTATTTGCAGAGCTCAGTATGCAGCCGCGATTTATTTCCACTGAGGTAATATCAAGGTCGGCGCCCTGAAAATGTCTTTGCTTCAACAAGATGTCTTGAGCCGGATAAGAGGGCCTAAAGATCCCAGTTCAGCAGCATGATGGATGAAAGTGTTCCATCTTGTTTATGCAACCTGACACAAGGCATCTGCTGGCCTCTGGAGCACTCTGATCATGCTGTAACAACCCTCTCCACTCCCTCTTAAACAGTGAAACAGAGATTATCAAGGTATTTCAGATGCAGGCAATATGGTGGATGGTGTAGGAAAATTACTGCTAGCTCAAGGACATTTAATTCACTTGCTGTTTTTCAAAACTTTGTCTGCACTTAATGGATTTTTGGCTAAGCTTTGAACAATACCTAGCTCAAATCTAATAACCTACTTTGCTCGCTTTAATCTAATCTGGCTAAAATTAGCAGTGGATTGAGTTGTTTAAAGGCAGAGTTAGACAATAAAACAGAGGCAGTAAAGTTTTTTTAAAATGCATTTGCTGATAGATTTGGTTTAGGATGAACTTCCAGCACAAGGGTTTGTAATTCATTGGTCTTTCGGTCAGCATTTTTGGGGGATTTTAAGTTTGCTTTATTTATTTCTGATTGTAATTATTAAATAGTTTACAGCTGTGGTATGCCATTTCTTTTGTTGTCACTGGGCAGATGTTCTATAGTTGCTTTTCAGCATTAATTCAGGTGTTTTGAGCGAAAACTAGACTTCTGCACCACCTTCAGACTTTAGAAAATCTAACCCGTGATGGCCAATCACAGGGCTTTTCACCCAGATCAGGTGACCGCATAAAGAGCTATAAAGTCGACACTGGCCAACACTGGGTGTAGTGGTGCAATGCAACAAACAGGTGACTTTCATTGAGGAGAGTGTGGCTTGAACCCCATTTAAAGCCAGAAATCGATGCTAATTTTTAGCTCGAGTAGTTTTGCAATGAAGAGTTGCAGGGGAAGAGCCATGTTTTTTAAATTCTAGCATTTTTTTTTTGTTTAGTTGGGATTTTATTGTTTGGCTTGCCTCCTTCAGATTTCTGCCTACTGCAGCTTTAAAGACAGAGTTTAAGCTAATATCTAATTTTGCTGCATTAAAACAAAACTTTCAGCAAAAGACTTACCTGAATGTATTTTTGTCGTCTTAATTGTCACATGTCACCCATTGGTTTGTAAACCATCGATTTGAAGCCTCGTGTCTCCGTCTTGATTGTTATCTTGGTCTTTAGAAGCCAGAGGTAACAAGCAAAGCCTGGATCTGACTGAGAACACCACACACTCCGATATGTTAGCGGCTTGTTAATCATACGTTTGCCCAGACCTAAAACATACCCTGTTCTATCATCCATTTTACTCCAAATGGTGCCACATTCCGCAAAGTAAACATCATTTTGTTTTTAAAAAATCTTGAAACAAGCTATTAAGACCATAAACCCTTTAGAAAAATGTAAACTGAAGTAGCAATCAAGTGAGAAGTAAGGCCGTATTCTCATTTTTTCTACACAATCTGACCTTTTTGTTGCAACCAGATGCGTCACCCTGCTGGCCGTTGGTAAGAATGCAGGTTTAAGTCATTTTTGCATTGGCTTTGCTCTTCAGACCAAGTTGATAAGTCCATCTTTGATATATAGCCTTTGTTTCACATGCAGGAGATACAGTGGAGGTTGTACGAAAAATACTGCTAACTCTTCATTCATCTATTTTTTGGGAACTGAACCTATATTTTTGGCTTGTAGCTTGAAGTTGTTTCTTGAGGCAAATAGAAATTGTTTGACTAAAATTAGGAATGGCATTGTTGTACTGTCTGTAGCCAGCTCATATCTGATCTTGTGCTTACAGTGGGATAAAGCTTTCAACAAAGAACTGACCTGAATTTATTACCTGTCCTCATAACACACGTCTAAGCAAACAAACGCTCCACTTAGCACTGTGACATTTGCAGTGATGAAGTGGCTTGCGCAACCACCAATCAATCTGTCATGTAATCACATCCCCATCTCCTGCTGGCAACGGTATCGGGGATCTTCATAGTAAACAGAAGACCGTGCAGATGTGGTAAAATGTTTCATTGCATGTTGTAGCGAACTCTATTATTCAGCTGCAGCATTTAGGTTTATAGTCTGATTGTGAAACTCTATCTACTAATACCCTGTTCATTTTTCATATTGAAGAAAGCAAACTCCTGGCCAACTATTTTAAGTTTCATGGCGTCGAGATTCTGTTATGAATTCTGGGCAAGTCTCCTATTTTCCAGGATATCAAGCAGGAGCGAGTGGACGCAACCAAGGTGGAAAGTTTGGCAGACTCGCACAGGTGTGGACAGATGTGCTAAAACAGCAGCTTTTATTGTCTGAATTGCTTCAGCGGAGCCAAATCGTGTAACAAAACCCAACCGGCATTCACTCCGGACGCTCGTGCCAACAGCGGAGCGATTTTGCTCTTTTACTGATTAGACAAATAAATAAGAACGTATGTAAAAAAATCTGACAAAACAATGTGCTTTCAGACATGCTGCAGTCATTATATAGTCATGTAATGTACCATAAACGTCATAGCATGAGGCAGTGATGGAGTGTGTTTGCTCTTGTGCGGGCTCGTAGTGTTTTTTAAACCGTGCTCCATATGTGAAGAAGCTGTGGACTGCGCTGCCTCAATATCTCTTCCATCTGTCTTTGTCGTACGACTAACTTAAACATAATCTCCCATTCATTTTTTTTTCTTTTTCTATTCTTGAACCGTGCTGCTCGCCTTTCTAAAACATCCATTACACGGGACGCAACCCCCCCCATCACAAAAACAGCTGCTTGCAAAACTTCGCCTCCTTCTTTTTCGCTAGCATGCAGCATTTAACATGCAAAACAACGAGAAAAGAGACAAAGACAGCTGAAGAAAGACAGGAGGGATGCAGAGGGAGGGTGAGGCGAAGAAAGGCCTAGCACCAGTAAGGAGAAAGTGCGGAGTCATGCTGTAGGAATGCTGGAGGGGGGGGAATTGCTGGCGTGACTGCCCCATTTTTCACAGCCATAATCAGAGCCAGCTGTCAGTGAGAGAGCCCAGAAGATGAAGGGGGGAGTCGGGAGGATGGAGGACGGGAGGGGGGGAGTGGGAGGGAAGGAGTGGGAGTACTTGGGTTTTGGAAGAAGTTAGAAGCAGAGAGAGGAGAAGTTGGTATTGAGCTTTCATGGAGCTAATTTATTTCCTCTCCATGCATCACCGCGGCTGAATAGTTGTGTAAAAGAAAAGCCTCTGTAAAGGATCATGCGTTTAAAAAAAAAAAAAAAAGTGTGTTTGTGTAATGATGTCTTCTCGCATGCATGATAAGAGTTAAAAGGAGGGAGCTGTTTAGTGGCCTTGACTTGGCCTGGCTGCAGTCTGAGCCAGGTTAAAGAAGGATGGAAGGAGGCCAGGGTGGAGCTTCCTGTCTTCCTGCTGCTGCTGGGACCTCTGCAATGAAGAATGACAAAGCAGAAGCTCTTCAGTACTGTAGACTGTGTCCCTAAGAAATGTGCACAATCCCTTCTATATATATATAAAGGGCAGAAAAAGTCTGATTTCTATTTGGCAGCTTGTATGCAGCCGTGCTAACGCTGCTGCTACCAGGCATGCCAGTGTTGCTACAGCCCCTCGTCTCTCAATGTAAACTCTTGGCGTGTTTATGTTTAGTCTGCTGTCGTACGCTACATCTTCCTCCCACTATACCGTATGCGAGGTTCTGCTATGCTTAGTGCGTCCATTATCTTCTAACGTCAACACCAGTTGTAGGTCAAATTCATGAACTCGCCGCACCCAAAAGAAGATAAAACACTCCAAATCTCGAAGACGACGACAACAGTTTCAGTCATAAAACACCGGCGGCTTGAAAACAACAATAAATCCAAGGTGAATTATTACACAGACGTTTCTTGAAGTAGGTTAAGGTATTAAGCTTCATATACTGCGGTGAGGTATTTTTATGACCTATCTCTTAGCGCGCACTCCCTCGTACGGCGCACAATGACATGCCACATACTTTATATGACCCTCGGTGTGGTTTGATGGAAAAAGGCTCTAGTGGGAACGACTTGGCTTGTTGATTTTTGGGTGATTCATGGCTGTTAAAGAGGTGACCTCCTCGAAGTTGGAGTGCCGACTTTTCACGTCAAAGCCAACATGCCTCTGACACAGAGAGCACCCTCGAGACTTCCAAGAAATAGTGTCACTGGCTAATGAACTTTGCAGCCACCACACTGATCTCTTTCTTTCCTAAGTGGGTTAGAATAATTACCTCGGTGGTTGCATAAGGCGCTACGCTTGGACTGTAGCCTCCAGTTTTACCCGGAGAGCTGGTTCTCCTCACCTGGTTTTGTTTTTAAAAATATATCACGTACTGAAGCACAATAGAGGACGCACCCTAAAGCCTCAAACTTCAGAGCAATGCATCTTGGTGTTTGACAAGCTATTTTAGCTCTAACAGAACTCCCCTTTCTGCCCACTTCCTGTGCTCACGTCTTGTTGAAATGCGAGGTTGTGCAATAACAATAGGTGCAGAAATCAGCAGAGCAATTAAATGCCCTTGAAAGATTTAAAATAAGCGCAAACCTAAAGATGCTTGTGAAATGATGAGGTCTAAAAAGCCTGTGGTAATGAGGTACTTACTGTCATTTCAAGTATTCAAGTAAAGGTAGTTTCTGTCCCCTGTACCCCCCTGCCAATCCCGGTCTCACAGAAACTACATACCTATACAGCAAAAACTGCATTGTCAGTGTTTTGAAAGAAGTGTTTTTTCTTCCAGTAAGGCCACAGTTTGAAATAGCAGCCACAAAATGTGCATGAAGACGCTGAAGGGGTGTCTCATTTGTGTGCTGTGTGGGACCATTTTTCTTAAGTTTTGCTTTCTTTCACTGTTTGGTTAGGTTTAGGCACCAAAACTGTGTGGTTAGGTTTCGGAAAATATCGTGGTTTGAGTTCAAATGCCATGTTTGAAGCTTTTTCTCCGTTTTCTGGGTTACCACGGTGACGATTCCCATCCCATCTATTATATAATTGGTTGGGTGAAAAGGAGCGACAGTTGGAAAGCATTGCAATCAGTTGTAAAGATGTGTGGGCTAGAAACACATATGTGACACGTTCAGAAGAAACAGAATTTGGGAGAATAATACATTCCCCTCAAAGCATATTTCAGAATGCCGTGTAGTTATATAAGAATGTAAGTTTTGTGAGACACAGCTCCCCCTGCAGGTGAGAATTTCCCCAACATCACTAGCTATAGAATGTTGACACAACAAGAAACAGAAAGTTTCGGGAAACAATGAAGCTTCAATGTTCCAAATATGTCAGGCTGAATTTAGAATCCTAGTGGACTTCCACTTGTTCATAGAAACTCTTTAGTTTTTTGTGTGTTTGACTGAAAATGTGGCGCAAAAATATAAACAGCTTATCAAAGGAAAACTTTTTAAAAAGTTTGAACGTGAGTTTTTCTCTTAGTTGAAGCTGGTACGATCAGACAGTGAAGATTGACATGATTTTACCAACTTTGATGCTAATTACAGGGGAAAGCTGTTAAATTAGCACAAATTAAATGACACATGTGGAGGCTATTAGTAACCAGAGTAAATGCTTGTATTTCCAAGTTAGTAATTACAGTTAGAGTTTAGACTGATCATTTCCTAATCCTTAATAATGGTTTGAAGACTGAGGGTGTCATATGCTGTATAGATCAAACCCTCTGACTTTTCAAATTCAACTTAAAGTCAGTGCTTTATTATGTAGCACAGCTGTGTCACCATCATTCACAGCTTGTTTTGAACCTGCAGTTTCTGCATTTCCTTTCCAGCCACAACTCTCATCAACAACATTTGACATTTTGGTGTCACTAAATTTGATCACTTTTCCTGTGTGAGTGCACTTTTTAAAATTTGAAACCTTCTTAGAGGTAGAAGTGGAAAATGGATGGACTGGCAGGGACAGTAAAGTGAGACGCCAGCTCCGTTTTTAAGGCCTGCAACTTTCCAGTTATTAAAATAAAAAACTCCAACTGAACAAATTAAGCACTTACTTGTCAGTGTTTAAGAAATCATGTCGTTCAAATGGAACTTTTCTGCGTGCGAGCCCACCACACATTCACCTCAGCTCACTCTCAGTCGGCCTATTTCTGTGCCCAGGACTTGTTTATCAGACTGAGCAAGTGGCCTGTAGCCTCTCTGAATTGGAGCCAATTGCGAAGTGGAGCGAGTTCAAACTCTGGACTTTTGACTTTGATAGTGCATCAACTCTGTCTTCATGCGGCCCCTCTGGTCCAACATCTAGAACTGGAATGACAGGATGACCCCCGTCTCGCTTGATTTAGAAAAAATGCTCACTCTGAGTCATTACTGTGTCGCCCACAGAACAAAAGGTGAGACCATGTCTGGGTTTTTAAAAACTCCCTCCGATTGGTGAAGGCTCATGCTGAATTAAAGGTCATATTGTTGAGTAGTGATGTAACGCAGACTGACAAAATGGACCCTTTTCATGGAGTTTCAGTCTCTTTTCTGAGTTTCTCATTTGTTTCCTTTCACTGCTGCACATTTTCTCTTTTTCTTTCAGTCTTGTATGTCTTGTGACATACCAAGAAAAAAACCGCCAGCATGCAGCTTCTTGCCATAACTTTCTGATCTCTGGTTCCTTCCTCATCGTACAGAGATTAAGTGCGAACCGAGAGTGTCACGTCTTATCAACTGATTGAACTCGAAGATGATTTCCCCCCCGCATGCACACCGCGCAGCGTCTTGGGTACTTTCCAGGGCACTTTCTCCTTTTTGGCAGTTGGTTACCATGTTTACCGAGCTGCTAAACCCTGGCGACACCACAGGCAGTGACTCACGCCGTGAACCCGGCAGTCGCCAGTTCAGGGTTCAGTTTACAAACAGCGTTGCTCAATGTGTCCTCTTTGGCCATGGTCACACTTGTTGCTGTGATGTGCTTTCTCAGGTCACGTTTTATTCATGGTTATCTCTTCCGGCTATATGCTGTTGAATTTCTGTTCTGGCAAAAACCACTCAATAAAAGTCATGCTGTTGAGTTTCATTCCAAAATGATCCTGTGTTACTGTCAAAATGAATAATAAAGACTCACATTGTCAAGCTAATATGCAGGTTATGAGTCACCCAGTGCTGTCTCCCGTGATAACTCTCCAGTTGTTTAGGAATATTGACAGATCTGATAAAATTCAAGTGAATAATTCTTTCCAAAACTCCCTGGTCCCATAGTTGAAGTAAATAGAGGTTACTGTAGGATATTTTTTATCTGCAATCATCAAGTTATGACTACAAGACTGTAGGTTACAAATGATCGCCTGGTTTGCATTCTCACACAGTTAAAACCATTTGTTTTAGTATGAAAGCCAAAATTTTACACCAAGTACAAGAATAGTCAGCAAAGCATTGGGAAAGTACATTAAATTAAGGTTCGTGATAAGGAATGACTGATGAAAATGGGGATCAGATATCAGTTTTATATTTGAACGAGCTCACGTCAGCCAAGTGTCAGTTTTTTTTCTGTGAACAGAACACATGCAGCGCTCACTCTCAGCCTCGTGCCACTGCTGCACAGGAACTTATGTCACTTCCTTCTTATCTTATTGATGTAGGAAAGAGGAAGCCCCCTTACTTTCCCCAGACCTACTTGTCGCAGGACCACAGAAAATGTGGTAATGTTATTTCAGAGCTGTAATAATACAAGTTTTTTTTACTTAGCAACCACTGAACAGACGTTAGAATCAAACTTAATTTCCTGACCCATAACTGTCACATCTAACACGTGTGTGTCAGGCTGCGTTTTGGGTGTTGCAGCACCTGTGCAGACTGTATCGAACAGGATGTTGGGGGTTGATCTGTGTGTCTCCTTTTGCAGGCATCCGTCCCACTCATGAGGCTTTTCTACGCCTTGTACTGTATGAATAAAAGTTGCGCTGCCGACTGTATGGAACATGCAGAGGAGGCGAGGAGTGCTCCACTCTTTGATGCATCCCTGTGCATCTGAAGTCATGAGGCGTCTCACCGCTTAGCTGTTTAACCCATTCATGCCCACACAAGAATAAGTCGGCGGCAGTAAAGAACAACAACAGCAGCCTCCTCTGTTCGGAAAATCCCCCACTGTTGTTTAAGGAAGCACTTTTAATGCTTTATTACCATTTCCATGATGTCCTTGTATCTTCAGTTGAACTTCGTTATTTAGGTTGGAGAGTTTCTTGTTCTGCAACATGTCAGAGCTATGGCAGCTCTGAGTGTCCCTTGTGTTTACCATAAGACCGGGAAGACTCAGCACTGGGAACCAAACTTTATTCTATCTAAGACCAGAGTTTAGATCAGCTGCAATCCACATTTCCATGGGGAGCTTCAGCTATGATGTTCTGGCCCGCAGCTTTACTGTTTTGATTCACACTCGCTGCTTTCGTCAGCGTTGTTGTCTAAAGAAGCACCAGACAGCAGACAGACAATGTTAGCGACAAGCTGGAAAACATGCTAGTCGGCTTCCAGCAGCTGAAGAGCCAGATATTTTTCTTGGAAGCTGGCATGGATCAAACTAGAGCAAAAGGAGGGTGAAAACTGGGCAAACGTGATTCGAAATGAATGCTGTGGAGGAGTAAACAGGCGACTGTTTGCTAACAAAGTCACCATATCAGCTTAAAGCAACATGATAAGTCAGAATCCATCAAAAATCATCAGTACAAGTACATTTTGTTGCCCATTTTAGATGTCAGAAAAAATATTTCTAACATTAATTTTGACATGCAGGTATTTCCAATCCAAATAAATTAAAAATAGAACTACTTTTTGCAGACCCCGAGGCTATGTCTATTTTTTATATGAAGTTCAGATACTAGCTACTTGTAAAATCTAATCAGAGAAATATTGGTTTAACATCAGTTATATGTAGTCTAATAAAAACACTCTATCTTCAACCAAATTTTCGCCTGTTAGGACAAAAAATATAAAGTTGATTTGTTTAGCACATTTTTACAACAATTGAATTGCTTGACATGAAACCGAAAAAGAATCGACACAAAGAGTAAAGAGAACACAAAGCAACATAAAATGGCATTTTAAAACAGTTAAAAGAGTTGTATAGGCAATAACTAAATTAGACAAAATGAAAATTAAAAGTTGCATTGCAGTTTAAGATATTTAGAAGCCTCAGATTTGGTTAAAGCAAAAGCAGAAATGCAAACAGTAAAGTCTTCGGTCTTGATTTAAAAGATCTGAGAGTTAAAGCAGGAGTTTGTTACATATTAAGCTGCTTAAAAACTAAAAAAACCTGCCTCTTCGTGCTTTGTTTAAACATTGCAGACCTGTCCTGATGACCTGAGAGGTCGGGATGGTTCATCACGTAGCAGCAGCAGCAGCAGCAGGTCAGACATGTATTTTGGCCCTGAACCATTGATTATTTCTACTATTTTTCTTAGACATTCTTTATGTTGTCAAAAAGGTCATGAGCATGGCTGAATTCCAACTCTTTCTTTTCCACTACATCTGTCAGTTAGCCTCATGTTTGTCTAAGGAGGTGATTACATGAAAGCTGGGGCAGGGCCAGGCCAAGTAGGTTTAAATAGCGTTGCATTACTTCCTCTGGGAACCTGTTAATGGCACAAACAGTCCCCCAAAACAACCACTGGATAGGAAAACAAGCAGCACCGCTTAAGGTCACTTGACCTCAGTGTTGAGCTGGAAACTATTTGGAGAATTGGGGAAAGTGAATGTGCTTCTTATCAAATCTTAAGTCAGAGGATTCTTTATTCTGTTGTGGTATTTATTTATACTCACGTTAGCAGGAATGTACAGTCAGCCGACGTCGAGGGGAGTGGAGGGGGTTGTGTAACATGGCCAGAAAAAGTCTTACTAAAATGCAAATGCTATGAAAATAATGTCCCCAAATTATAGCACGAAGCCGAGATAATTTCCTGTAGTGGTGCTTAAACTCTGCTATTTCTGCTTGGCCCTGTTTATTTTGAGGGGGGCAGTGCAAGGAGGACGGGAACAGTGGACACATAATCCTCCCAGAAAAGTGATTTATTTATGAATTCCAGCGCCGAACCTCCCCTCCTGAGAGCCGGCCAGCCTGCCAGAAGTCATTGGCTGATGTTTACAGGACTGGATTGGCTAATTCCCATGGTGCAGTGTGCCTGCAGTGCTATCTTATTTATACAAGGCCTGATATGGGAGAACAGAGGGGTTTATTTTGGGATATTCCCCATAGATGGATCCGATTTCTCCAACTGGAGCAGTTTCCTCCATACGTGCTGCACTTCAGGTTCTAGCGGTGGGCCGCACGCCTCTGGACACAGCTCATGACTCGCTCGAATTTAAAAGAGCTGGATTGGCTCAGTGAAGGAAACAAAGTCACGATATGCAGAGTTAAACTCAAGACAATAGAGTGAGTTCAGGGACTACACAGGAAGCTGAATATTAGTCTCATAAAAGGTTCATTGTTTCTCTTGTCTCTCTTGTCAGTTCCTGCATTTGTCATTATGGTTCAACTGAAGTAACCTCAAGTCCATCAAAAAAGAAAACCCCAACATGATATCGCATTTTCAAAAGGCTTATAGTTATTTCTCAGCCTTCTTTATTGGTATTTGATCTCGTGTGAGTGGGTTTATGGTGTGACTGGTGATAAAAAACAAAACAAGTGTAAGGTCTTTTTTTGTCAGAATGCATGACTGTGAGCAAAACACGGAGCTCATTTTTGCATGTTGCACAAGCTTAGATACCTTTGAGTGTTAAAAGATTTTTCACATGCATTCAAGAAGTGCGAGATGAATAACTTTTGGAAGAGGACGGCACTGAATTAGAAGCTCTCACAGTCTGTACATGTTATAATTATAAAGCACAAACACACGGAGACGTACGTCATAACAGAGCATATTTGTGATTTTAAAGCAACATCTGTCTTTTATAAAACCTTACATCATTGTCCGCGCATCTACTAGTGATGCTGAAAAGAAAACACCTTGCACCTTCCGGTTTGTTTCTCTTTTCTGACTTCATCTTGCTCTCCTTTCTTTCCCAGCCCCCCGCTGTTATCCTCTCACATCCGTCAGTGATTTAATGGTTATATAAAGGAATGAGGGTATTACGTGAAGCGGTGGAGGGCCCCTGACAGAGCTGACACCCTGGCCCAGATGTTCTCCTCACCACTGAGGTGTGTTCTTTGTCTTTATCCCCCGCTAAGCTTCAAATCTCTCAAGGGTGCCGGTGGTGCAGGCCTCCATGACCAAGTTAGGCAAAACGAAAGTCCAGGAGGAAACTCCCTCGGTGCCTTCGTCTGCCGCTCGGAGGCGGGCAGCAGATGATGATTACTGTACCTCTGATCCCGGGGATATCCTTGATACTTAGGATGTGACAGTAACTCCTCTTCCCTGTCCATCTGATATCCTTTCACCCTTTGTCTTCTTAAGTCTTTTGCCAAGAACAGATCTAAGTGAAAAGCAGCACGGTTCCTCTGAGCTCCTTAAATAGTCGCCTGTTGTGATAACTTCAGAGCTTCGTGGAAGTCTAGTGTAACTAACCAAGTGCGCTGCTCTGAATAGACGCTGATGATGAAGCAGTTTGAATTTCTTTACTCAGTAACCGGAAAACGTGACAAGCTTCCTTATTACTTTCCATGTCATTGCTGTTGGGTGTTTTTCTACTTGTAGTGAGTCGTTTCAGGTGCACGTACGCCCTGCTCACGTGCACCTACATTGTAGTATGACACGAAGAGATGATTTGTGTCTTTGTATATGTGCAAGCCAAAAATAGTCAGATGGAGCATCACTTTGTTTTCCCCTCAAAAAAACAAAACAAAAAAAACCCATCTGTAATGAACAACAGATTTTCTAATCAGCTCTACGAGAGGAAGCCAGTTGGAATTAAAATATGACTAGACTCCCACCAAGCTGTGACCACCATCCCAGGGGCATGACTGAAGGAAACCCAAACACTGTGATCATATTCTTGTAATCATTTGCTAGCTGTGTGTGCTCCGCTGTGGGATTAGCGTGTCTTGAGAAGTCAGGAATTAAATGTCTTCCTGAAAAAGAACAAGCATGGATGGAAACAACAGACATTTCATTGTGTTGCATGTTGGCTTCGGGAACAGATGCAGTTCCAATTTTGCAGATAACAAAAAGGGGGAATTAGTTTCTTAAAGCGATGTAATCTTTGACTGTCAACCAACTTTCGAGACAGGAATCAGAGCAAACCTAAGCAGTGCTTATGTGTAATGCATCACATGCTGCTGCATATAATGAAATTAAAAGCAGTTAGTGGCTTTAACTTGACCGACACGTTGCTAATTTTCTTTGATTGTGATTTAAATAACTAGTTCAACATTCAGAGTTGTCTTGAAGAGTGATGCAAGCATTAAATCTTTATGATTTTTGTTCATTTAGAATGTACAAGTTGGAGTTAGGTGTGGTCTGTTCACTGTATTACAGCCCTGTCTGCCAAAAAATACATCCCTATACAAGTAAACTGCATTCTCAAATATGTGTTGAGGGAACATAACATTATTTTTATTTGTGATGTATCAGAAATATGCTTCTTGTTCCTTTCCAGCCAATTAATCATATATTAGCCAAGTTGGAACTCATCACCCTGGTAACCCTCATATTGAAGAGAAACTTGTCAAATATGCTGCAAAAGGAGCACATTTCAGTCCAAATTGTGACATTTACTTAAGCATAACCACATACTGCTGGTGCTTAAACCCGACCAAACAGCAAACGAAAACCGAAATCAAGCACAGAATCAAAACTAAACTTAAGTCGGAGAATGATGGTCCCACAGAGAACACAAACCCCAGTTTCTTGGCCATATTTCTGTTTCTGCCTTATCCCTCCTTCCTCCTTTGAGGCTCTTTTAAAACCGGAAACCTGGGAGACATCACAGTCTTACATTTCACTGGGAGAATACTAAATTCATTTAGTTTTCCTTTCAAAACGTGAATGAGAATGCAGTTTCATTGCTGTCGAATGTATCTATAAGAAGTGGCACACTGTTTTAACCAGTTGTGCACCGAGTCATACATTCTTGTGAGCACCAAGTGGAACTACAGTGTTGATTTCTAGTTTAACAGTAGGTGAAGTTGCTGAACATCTGAGGCCTCTTTTTCTTTTTTTTTTTTGTCTGCAAGTCCGCTCAAAAATGACACCATGGTGTCATTACTTAAGCTTCATGCAATTTTTTTCTTCTTTGTGACTGTGACCATCACCTGTCCTCATGGCAAATTAACCTATCATGTTTATTTCAAGCTGTTTCCTACATTATGCCATTGAGGGCTGTGCACACCCAAGTGAAACATAAAACGAACACAGGACAGACAGAAAGGTGAGGCATAGACAGTGTTCTGAGAGAAAAGGTGCATTCTATTTATTTGTGCTCTTTAATTCACACCTTGAAACCAGTTACAAATCTGAGACCCTTCACAGACACCAGATACGACAGAATCCCAACTGGATCAATCATGAAGACGTCAGGAGGCCACAAGAAGGATAGATAAAGCAGAGTGAGATCCACAGACACTAACCCAGCAACCTCCACTGACTCAGCGACCGGAGGAACAAACTCTATTGAGTTTTGGTAAGTGCCGGTGTGGTGGGTCTGGCATGCATGAAAACCTCCACCAAAAGGAGGGAACTGTCTCCTCCGAGTCATACATTCTTGTGAGCACCAAGTGGAACTACAGTGTTGATTTCTAGTTTAACAGTAGGTGAAGTTGCTGAACATCCGAGGCCTCTTTCTGAATTCTTTTCAACCAGTTAAAATCCACTTAGAACTATAATGTGCCACAAGTTGTGGGTTTACGTAGTCCCTACTTCTCTGTCCTCACAGCAGCTCGAACACACCAGCTCACCTACAGCTCTGTTTGAATACCATAAAACTATGCTACGCTACACAAGGGAAAGCGATAATATCAATAATCATTCAGCCATGCAAGTTTGAGCCTGAAATTGTTTCTGCCGAGGAAAGATAATACAGAAATCCCCACACTGCAACGGGATTGGTTCTTTAGATTAGTGACATATGAAACCCAGGAAGTATGAATCAGTGTTTTCGAGTTTGTTGTTCAGCTGCAGTATCCAGATGGAAATGCCCAGCTATGGCTTTGACTGCTTATTTTGTTAATTATATGTCTTCTAGAATATAAAAACACCACAATTATGGACACGTTAACGAGGTAAAAAGCTTGATATTGGCTTTAGTGGGTCTTAAATTGTTTCGATAATAAAAGCAGAAACAGAAAGATTTTACTGCCGAGTTTGTTTTCAAGGACTTGGTGTTTTAGCGCATAACCGTAAACAGTAACATATAGATTATAAAAGTGTTGCCAGTCAGTAGGCAGCAAATGTTAAAGACATAAGAAGCAGTGTTACAAGTCAAACTAGCAGCAATAAAGCACTGGGAGGGGAAATGTGGTCTACACGAAGATGCAGTTTCAATTCATATTTCATATAAAATGTCAAAGATGTGCAATGTGCTTGAGCAGGTACTTATGTGTTACACTTTTGATCACTCCAAATGGAGAACATGCCCTCTGGCTTTCCAATATAAATGCTATAGGGCCATGGTGTTTATTCGTCTCTGCAGCAGCTGGTTAGCATTAGCAAGGTTGTGGGTACAATCCCTGCTCACATCTTGGGGGATGAACATTTTCGCTTTTGCAAATCCTCGTGAAATGTGGTCTAAATGTGAAAGCCCACAAATAGTCTGTGAAAAAAAAACAAAAAAAAAACTTTCACTTCTGAACCCGCCATTTTCACCGGTGACCCTTTGTAAAAACATTTTCTCCGTGTTAAAATGCTCGCTGGGATGCTCCACATTAAAACACAGTTCAGAATGAAGTTTCAAAGCTTCAGTAGTTTAACTTGATGAGAATCTCAAGACGTGCGGCTGCTGCTGGAGGCTTTAACAGACTATTATCTCAGGGTAGGGTTGCAATGTCCTTCTTCTGTTTTCAACCAATGGAAATGGAAACCAGCTGGTCCACATGGCTCGGCTGCAGGTAAAGCGATAAAAATAGACTTTCCACATGTGCGCACAGAGGAGGGAAGATCAAGGAGAAAATGAAATACTTCATGGTTGATTTTAGAATTCGGTATATCACAAAGTTTCATCATGGCTGACTTATTCGTGTCTGTGCTTTTAACACCTGGTGTAAAATAGGAGCGTTTGAGGAAGGAACAAGTCGGTTTAAATGAAGTCTTATCTTTTTCATTTTGTTTTTATGTCTCTCCTGCTCTCTCCGTTTTAGGCCTGCTTGGTTCTAGACGAGAAAAGTGGTGATTCACTGGCTTGGTTTGTTCACTGGTGTTGTTCAAGCGGATGGCAAAAGCAACGGAGTGATGTCATGGGAGAAGATGTTGTGCAGTTTTCTTTTGTTTATGTAGTAATCACAGAGTTGACTGGATAAAGCTGCGCGCTGTTCGCTGTGTTATGTCCTGCTGTGGTGTTTGGTTTGAAGTGGTACAGATGGAGGATGTTTGTGTCATGTTTTGTGTAAAACCTCGATGTCTTCATACTCTGGCTGGTGGTTCGTCTCTTTCTTTCTGTCTCTTTGCCTTGCGTTACATCATGTTTCCGCACCACTTCTGCAAAGTTTGAGGCAAGGGTCGAGTAGTGATGCAAAACTGAAAAATGTCAAAGATAAACTCAAAACACAAGAGCACGCCCACGCACCCATCAAGAATTGAGTGTTGAGAAGTTTCAAAAACAACTTGCCTGTTAGGTTTTTTTTTTTTTTCAGAAATGGCAAAAAAAAAGCAGACAATTCGCCAAAATGTCAAGCGGGAGATGAATCAGATGTGCATCCTACATGTCTGCAGAGTTTGTGTTTGTGTACTAATTGAAAATGTCATGAACACTTGAGCAGATTTTTAATTTTTTTTGCTTTCTTTTCACTGGATGTGATATAAACTTTACATTTTCATGAATGAACGACACATCCCGTCTCTAGGATCCTGTTTTTTTCATTTCTTTAGGCCTCTTTCGGGAAACGCAGCTGATGACTCATGATGTTAAAACACGGCTGTTTTTTTTTCTTTCTTTCTCTTTCTGTCACACATACTCCCAGCATGAAAATACCGTATGTGACACATGCTTGTACTTCTCCTCCTCGGTTTCTGGTCTCACTTTGGCTGCAAGAAAAGTTGGGATTCATCAAGACAAGGCAGAGGCCCCGTGATCTCCTTCGTCAAGCCCCTCTCCTCTCTTGCTCACTAACCCCAAACTCCTGTCAATGGTTTCCAGCTGGCCGTGGCGTGGCGGCTCTCCTGGGAGAGGAGGAGCTCTTGGCTGGCTCCAGGCTCTGGCTCGCACAACATCCAAAAAGCTTCGCTCAACCCTCCACCTCCCCACATTCCCCCCTTCTCCCCTGGCCCAAACCCCACCCCAGCCCCCTCTCTTTATTTGTTTAATTTGTGGAAAAAACCCATAAACATTTGTGTATGATTTGTGGAAAGCAGCTGACATGGCGTGTGTGATTTGTAGTCGTAAGTTTGCGCGGCGATTACATCCAGTGCCTTTAATGACAAGGTGAGTTTATGAGATTAAAAAATAAATAAAAAAAGGCTGTGCTGTTCGTGTTGTTAGCTTGGAGCGGCCTGGTCTTCATGAGGCTGCGGGAGGGTTAAGTCGGAGCGGGTCGGGGGCTCTTAAGAAGATTCATTTTCTGCCTTTCATGTTATCTTGATGAGTGCAGCACTTTGGTCTGGTGGCGAGGAACTTCTAAATATAGCTGAGAGGGTTCAATAGCAGGGCACTGCTTGCGTCACTCTGGGTAAATATTTCTCCTTTTGGCAACATTTGCGTGCTCTAAACCTTATTTTTTCCTGAACATTCAGCAGAAAAATCGAAGCACGTTGGCTTCGGTCATGCCTGCAGGTGGGCTGGATTTAGGAATTGGTTATTTAAAGTTCAGAGGAGATAAAAACCGGATGGCGATACAAAAAAAAGCAGGGTAGAGGACAAACCATCACATAAAAGTGAGCATACATGAACACAAAGACACACAGCTTCAGTACACCGGTCCTGTGTGTCTGCTGGTTTTTGTAGGATGCAGTGTTTACCTACCAGGAGTGACGGTGATGACAGTGTGTTGTCATCAGGGTCAGAGGTCACATGGGGAGTCAGTCTGCAGGCTGCTGATGGAAGGACCTGGTGCTTTGTCACTCCTCATGTCTAGTCAGAAGACTGAGAGTGTTTGGCTTGGCTTTAGGAGTTTGTGTGTGTGTGTGTGTGTGTGTGTGTGTGTGTGTGTGTGTGTGTGTGTGTGTGTGTGTGTGTGTGTGTGTGTGTGTGTGTGTGTGTCTTTGTCTACATGCATGTGAGTGCATATGAGTCTCCACAGTGGTGTTTCTGTGCAACAAGTCGATACACTGCTGGGAAATGTGTGTGTGTGTGTGTGTATGTGTGTGTGTGTGTGTGTGTGTGTGTGTGTGTGCAGAATGACTGTACGCCGTGACTTTGAGCACACTCACAGACCTGCAACATCAACAAGTGTGCCTCCATGTTAAGTTCTGAAACTAGTTTCTTTAGATTAGTTGAGTTGTTAATCACATGCTATTTTTAAAGTACCTGAATGAGTAATTCTCAGAAATCTGGTATATTTCAAACAACACAATGAAAGCACAACTCTGAATGTCATTTGTGTCAATCATTTTTCTATGCAAACCAGATCTTGGCAGAGAATAATAAACAATAGAAAGAATGACTGTATCCTTCACTTACACTTCACTTGCTCATCTATTTCCATAATTCTTTTTCTTCGATTGAACCTTAACACACTTACTTACTTTGCTGAGAGCACAAGTGCTCCAGATTCACCCAAGCACAAACACTAGAGCTTTGCATCAACACTGCGGTGTGACGCTGTTAAACTGCTGCTTAGTCAGTTGTCCGGAGGCCCCGTTTCGTCCGTAGTGAACCCGAGGAAAACCACAAGGCAAACACTATAAGGTCTACTAGGGTGACTTAGTCAGAGCTCTTGTGTTTTACAAGAACCTGCGGTGAGGAACAACACAGTGCTGTTATCTGTTCTAAAATGTCATCTGCCTCCAAGTAAAAGGAGCAGCTTCACAGGGATCTTTTGGTGAAGTTTGGTTTGTGGCGCTACTAAAATAAACAGCTAAAACCTCAAATTTAGCTTTTGTGAAAATATATTTTCTGGCAAATGTAAGAATGTCCAAGTCAGGAGGATTTCATTGGCGATAATTTTAACCCACATCCAGCCTGACTAATTTGACTGAACTATTTCTCAGTAACATTTCGTATTCATATTTATGCCTTTAAGTAATATTGGCAACAAAAGGGTTTGACGTCCAAAAGCAAAAACATGCATCTGTGAGTTTTTAGTCAAATTTGATTAACTGAAGCTAATGTTCCTAAATCCTGATTGGCTGTATTTCCACTTCAAACCAAACAGCAGAGCACGACATCGTACACAATAAAACACAGAAATCCCTCATGTAGAAACCCATTCTTTGTTTAGAAAGTTAACTGAGATGTGCCTTTTTACACTTAACAGTGGCAACAAGTAGCAATGTCACTACATTTCTTTCCTAAAATAACATTGTTTCAGACATTATCATTAGGAGACCTCTCAGAGACAAGGGGAAGGCCCACATGCTGGAAATAAATGTTTTCAGTTGCGGTACGATGTGTTTTTGTTTCACTTTTACAATGACATGCTTAATTATAGCAGTCAAAATGTCTTGACTTGTTAATGTCAGCTACATCTTTCTAAAGTTAGCTATCGTTAGCTAACTTTAGCCACTATCTAGTGCATGTTGTAACACACATGAAAGACTCTTATGATCAACTTTAGCAGCGCCGAAGACTGCTCTCTCTCTCTCTCAGAGAGAGAGATTGATTGTAACAGATACTTCAAAAGAAAAAGTGGAAAACTCCTCACATGCAGCAGTGAGTCTGGGAAATGAATCAGAAGGCACATGGATGGATGTAATCAAAAGAAGGAGCATCGCTGCAGCCTCATTACAGCTCTTTTGGGTTTCTAGTTGGTCTCAGTAGCCTAGTGATGCCAAAATCTTTCAAAAGATCTTCAGACTCAGCATCTGACAAAGCTAGATCTATCAACGTTCCTTCTTGGTCAGCAGAACATTCCCAGACTTGAGGAAATCATTTGAACTGTTACTATAAGTGATCATTAACTAAACATTTCAATAGTTAAGAAGATTGTTTGCTTTCTTCTTGCAGTGTTTCATCAGAATATTGATACTAGTCTTAATGCTTGTAGAGTAAATATGTAAGTGGAGCTAGGAGCTGATTAGCTTAGCTTAGCATAACGACGAGAAACAGGTAGAAACCCCTAGCCAGGCTCTGTACAAAGATAACAAAATGTGACGAAAACTGAAGTGTAAGAATGACAGTTTTCAGTTTTATGTGGGATTTATGTGCTAGTTCTTGGCCCACATTTCAGGCAGAAAACTCCACAAACTTACTGGTTCCAGTCTCAGTTTCAGTTTAGCTTTTTTTTAGTAGACAACATTAGGGTTTTTGTGTACACATTTTGTGATTGCCCTCTCACTGTTAGTTTAAAAGATTGTTTTCTTTCTTGCAGAGAGATTCATTGGAACATTAATACCACTCAAACACAAGTGGAGCTGGGTGCTGATTAGCTTAACTTAGCATAAAGGCTGGAAACAGGTGGAAACTGCTAGCCAGGCTCCGTACAAAGATGACAAAATCTAACAAAAACAGAAGTTTACAATTTTGTACAGGGGTTCATGTGGTACTTCTAGACCAGAATCAGATTTCAGACAGAACACTTCAAGAACTTACTGGTCCTAGTCAGAGTTTAAGTTGTCGCTTTGTTTTAGCTTTTTAATAGCTGAAATCTGTTTTCACATTAGTGTGTGCACTTTGTACTTCTTCTTGTACTGTTTATAAGACTGTTTGCTTTCTTGCAGAGAGATTCATGATAATGTTGATACCACTCTAACAAAAGTGGAGGTAGGCACTGATTAGCTTAGCTTAGTATAAAGGCTGGAAACAGGGGGGAGCTCCTAGCCAGGCTCTGTACAAAGGTAACAAAATCTGGCAATAACTGAGGTGTAAAAGCAACAGTTTGCAGTTTAATGGGGGTTTATGTGCTGCTTGTTGGCCAGGATTAGATTTCAAGCAGAAGACTTCAATAACTTGACTAGTTTCAGTCAAAGTTTAGGTTGCAGCCTGCAGCCAAAATGTTTTTTTTCTTTAGTGTATGTGAACGTAACCTATGAGTAGACAAGAAAAATGAGCTCTAATTGACACCATCCTTTTTAAAGCACAGCTGAGATCCATCTTTTGTGCACAGATTGTCTCAGTTTGACAGGGAGTTCTGCCTCGGACATCAGACAGGTGTCTCAGGCCGGCTAACCCTGAGCCCTGGGCCTGGCTCTGGTGCCATAACGCTGGAGGTCAGAGGTTAATGGAGCAGAGTGGCGGCAGCCAGTCATCCCCCAGGATCCTGGGTGGATTTGGTAAACAGTGAAGCTGTCACTGCAGATTAATATTGAGAGGAGGTAGAACAGGGCTGAGCACACAGGGGGCTAATAGCTCCCAACTCAGCCATGAAAGTGCTTGTCTTCCCCATTCTCCTCTCTCCCTCATCCCCACAGCTAAGCCCCACAGGCTTAGAGAGGGAGGGCAAGAAAGGGGGGAGATGGGCAGAAAGAGAAAGGTAGGAAGAGGAGTTCACTCAGAAAAAGAGGAACTAAGAAGGAGGCAATAACCACAAGTGCACTTGAAACACTGAAAAGTAAATACAAAAAAGTAGTGTCCTAAAAGGTGTGAGACGTTTAAAAGTTACTGAGAAGTGATTTGTTCTTATGGTGTGAATGTAGAGCTCTGCCCGGCGATCATTAACTGGTAAGAGCACAACACCAACTGACAACTACTCCTCTCTGGGGGATGTTTGGGGACTTTTTTATATTAAGCGAATATAAGCCTTGACACTATGGTTTATCTGTTTTAGCATCCAAGATAGAAGGGGGCGGCCCCGTATGCAGCTTGTGTGAAGCCGGATATTGTAGCTATGACACGTTATTGCTTTGCTCTAGATTGTGGTTACACTTTCACCACAACTCATGCGACTGAGAGAAAAATTAAAAGACGTGAACCCCAGTAAGGGTCTCATCTTAGACAAGCATATCAAATTACATAACGTACTAGTAAAGCTGGTTTTTGAGGAAATTGTGCTTTTCATCATGTGATTTTTGGCATTTTGGTCTTTTAAAATGATAATATTCCTTTATCTATTGTTATTATTGGGTGAAATAAACTGATAGCACTCATATTACTGTTAATTATATAAACAAATCGACTGCTGGTTATATTTTTTCCTGCTTCACAGTTGTTTTCTGCTTGTTTATTCTCACTAAAGAAGCATTGGAAATTGTTCCCTGGCAAATCTTTTTCCCCTCAAAAAATTTATTTATACAACAGATTCACTTTATTTTGTATCTAGGCGATGTGACAGTCATATGAATGGCTGGGCGTACATTGTCAACACACCCCCACATTCTAGTCTTTAAATATTTACACTTCAGAAAAAGTTGGCTGAAGTTAGGGTGAAGATGATGATTTTGAATAAATATTAAAAATCTTGCTGTGTTGTTCTTAATGTCAGCACAGGCTTTTTAAATATTTAACCAAGACCATGATCTTTCTCCGACCTCAGAACTCCAGTAATCAATGATTTGATTGCGACAATGGATCAGATTAAGTGCTTGACAAATAGATGTCACAGAATGCTGCAAATATTTTAGCATTTGTCAGCTTTTTGTCGTGGACCTTGCGACTTTTGGCTATCGTTGACCTTTTTTTTTCCAGCTGCAGTAAGCAACTTTTGCAGCAGAATAACAGCAAACATCAGGCTAAGAAAGAAGAACTTTTGGTGCTGGTGGTGATTAAATAAATAAGACACAGAGATAAACAACCGAAATTTGGGTTTACATTGGTAAGATGGTCAGAATTAAGTTTTTGACAACAGTTTTGAACCCTCCTGTCGTCCTGCGGGTCAAATTGGCCTGCTTTAAAGTTTGAAAATGTGGAGAAAGAATATATTTTCACAGTGAAAATGCAAGAAAAAAAATGTTTCATATTACAACTTTTACTGATATATATGGAATCACTTTTTTGGAAGATTTTGCAAATTTTTGTAAGTTTGGGGAATTTTTTGCTGAATTGTTGGATTTTTTCAGACAAGAGAGCAATTTTTTTGGTGCCCGTAAATGAAGACAACAGGAGGGTTAAAACCTCTGTTTGTTCTGCTGCCACCAAGTGACCAAAAGAAAACTGATTATTGCAGGTCTAAGCTTTTGTTTATTTGGATATTTTTCATATTTAAGTTTCCATTAGTGGACAATGATAATAAAGAATCTAACAGTAGTGTGTCCATTTTGCCTTGATGTCACGAGGATCCGATACACTAGTCAAATCCATGAAAAGGTCCTTACTATGCTGATTTTTGTTCTTATTATTAGACTGGCTTTACATTTCCTACAGCATGTTTTTGCTACTAGCAGTGGGAGTCTTTTATAGCGGCCCTCAGGGAACACTATCTTATACAAATACTTGTTTAAAGAATAAGAAAGCTGTTAAAATTGATTCCTGGTTCATCATGTGGTCAGTGAAGGGAGTTCTTGCTCTTACTGTGTGTGTAGCTATAACTGTGTATCTGAAATACCTGTACTTTACTGTATACAGTCCTACTTAGTCCTCCTCTGAGTAATGTTGTCAGTTGGCTTCCAGGAGTTGAGGAGGGGTGTTGGGCAGTGATGGGGGGTTTCTGTCTGAGCGTTCTCTGTGCTGTACGCCATTGTGCAGTCCTCACAATGGGACCGAGGCTTTGATCTTGGACGGTGCACCTCTCCTCTCATGCTCTTCATCCTCCTCCTCCTCATTTCTCTTCTGTTTCTTTCACTTTTTCTTTATTTTTTCTTCTACCAGCCTTGACCCTCCTCGTACAGCCGAGAGGGCCAGAGAGAGGAGAGAAAGGAAATGAAACACTGATTGAAATGAATGAAAATGTAATGAAGTGAAGAGAGGGCTCGAGGACAGAATACAAAGCGAGGAGGGTGGGGTGGGAAGGGGTGGGGGGGACAAAAATCAGTTGTTATTCTCTCTTGTCCTTGCTTATTAAAAGGCCCGGGGGATGCACTGAGACGGACCCTTTGACAGATTGTTTGTGGTATATTGTTCGGCCCCCTCATCTCCGTTCTGACACAGAGCAGGTGCTGCCACAGCGAGGCTTGAACGGGGGATATGGAGGGTCAGTGATGGGAGGGTTTGCTTGGCTGTGAGAGCTGAGGAATGGGATCCTGGGAGGGGGGCATACATTGCCGTAAGACCTCGATATGTGCCCCGATCGAGACTGTCAGGTCAATATTTTCTATACATGGTGACTGCTCTGCTGTCCCCGCTGCACCAATTCAACCATGCTCCTCTACTGGCCCCATCACGTCCTCTGGGCTTAGGCCCCCCTCGTTTTCACTTCTTCCCAATAGCCCAATGCTCCAGTGAGCGTCTATAGATCCCTGGATCTGCACAGCGTTGCATTGTCTCCCCTCGCTGGCCCTCCGCCAAAATCCGCGGCAGCTTTGGAAAAGTTTTACTTCACCAGAGCCTAATCTTTTCTTTGCTCCGCTTCTTTCCTTGCTCCCCTGCCTCCTCCATTCTTTCTTTTCTTCTCCCTGCTCGGCTATTTTCTTTATGCTAGAGAGGCTGCGACTATTTACCGATGCGCTGGCATTGAGAGTCATTGTGTTCGGAACTGGATGGAGTGCAAAAGACAGAGTGGACGGGTGTTGCCGAGGCTGATGAATAAACAGGGATATACATATTGTGCAGTACAGATCTGAGACAGGGCCATTACTTTATAGTCAGGTTGACTTATCCAAACTGCTAAGAAAATGTACCATATTGGTCTAAATGAAGGTCAGCTTTGATTATAAAAAAAAGCCATCTGTTTCTAAAAATAGAAAACACTGTTACACTAATACTGTTGGGAAAGTTTATTTGCAATACTGTGTAGCTTGTCAGTCACAGTAGCCATGTTCCCTGATAATTGTCAAGCGAATATGAAGCAAACTTTTAAATTGTAGCAAAAACCAATAAACTGTTTTGGCGCGAACAAACTACAAACTCCTCAGAAAGTTGTGCTCCACAAGACTGTGATAAATAGAGTAGAAGAATTCATACACAAAACCAGTTGTTTGCCAACCACATGAAGTAGAAATAAACAATCCATGTGAGAAAAATGGAGGGAAGCCTTCAGAAATAATTTACAGTCAGAAAAGTTTCAATTTTTCTTTCATGTCGGTTCATATTGGGCATGTTTCATGCTGTCTGAAGGGAAACACAAGAAAAGAAGTCATTGTCTTTCATGCGAGTTAAGTGTTCGCCACATCCATCACTCAATTAAAAAAACCCAAGAAGATCTTGTTAAGACTTTTTCAGGCAGGATGTGATGTGCACTGTTCGGGTGGAGTCATAGAGCAAAGACCGACATTACTTCATCATTTTCAAGCAAGAAGCTACCAGTTTGATGGAAGTGCTTCAACAACAGAGATGCTTCGACTCTATTGACCAGACGGCTGTACGTCCTAGCATGCTGTGCCCAAAGTGCAACTTTTGGTGGCATAAGTCAACAAATCACATGGTTGTCATAGCGCTGCAACTTCTCCCCAAAAACGTCTCCATATATTTGAGGTAATGAAGTATTGTGCTCTTTACAGTTTTCCTTTAGACTGACATTAGCTGATATAGTGCATGGTATTGATATGCTAGGAATTAAAAGTTCGCACAGGAGTGTTCATGATGCGTGTGCACAGCAGTTGTCATGATCACCGATGTGCAACATGTGCAAGCTTTCACGAGGTGACAACGTGATATTAGTCAGGATACAGTGTGACACCATGCTGTAAACTGGACCTGTGTTACTCACGTTTTTGTGACCACTGTTTGTGATTCTTCATTGGCCACAAACTGGAACAGAGAAGGAAAAAGATACATTTTGTGTCAGTCAGCAACCCTGGATGAACCAACATTCTTGTCGAGTATCAACGGTGGTGATGAGAGGTGGGTCACCATCAAGAAAAGAAACAGCAGTTTTCACAGTTCAGGACCACACACTTCCTTAAAGTAGGCATCAGATCAGGAGCACCAGAAAACCACAAGTGAGCATGCTTGTGATTTTCTGCAGCATTCATGCAGTGGTGCACCTCCAGGAGGACATCTGAGGAAGAACATTTGGTACAAATGACCTGAATTGTGGTGTGATGGAATGTTGGCGCTTCAGTGTGCACCCAGTTGAAGTTTGATAAAAATGCCCTGTTTTTTGTGCCCCGACAACACAATCGTTGTGCTCTACATGCTAGATTTGGTTCCCTGTGACTTCTTGTGGGTCCCCCAAACACAATTCAGAGCCCTTGTTTTGGCACAGTTTAGAAGAATAGAATAGAATAGAATAGAATAGAATAGAATAGAATAGAATAGAATTTTCATTCCCGAAGGGAAATTCAGACTTCAGAAAATCAGACAAAGACTCAGCGTCCATTACAGATGGTAGTTGACATGTTTACATAATGAGATTTTGAGGGGTTGTTACAGAAGTTCTGGGAGTGCTGTATCACTGCACAACGCAACCACTTTGATGGAGATGGCAACCAAATTTAAATTAGGAGCAGTTTTTAATATTTGTAGGCACAGTCCCTGAACTTTCTGATGACGCGTTATGCTGGAATAACCACACCTGAACCTCCCCTGGCTGCATCACACTGCCTCCTCAGCCTCTCTGTGAAAACGTGTCAGTCTTAGTGCAGTGAATCATACAAATACTGGTGACTGACTGTGTTCCCAAGATAAAATGACAGTATCAGTTATTTCAGCAACTGACAATCCCAGAAGTTGTTTGGCAAACCAAGAACTCCACTAATGGAGTCCACTAACACTGTTAAAATCCCATGCATTGTATTAAAGTAAAGACAGATATCTTAGAGAAAGATTTAAGTGAATTAAAACCACACCTATCGGCATGCCTAGATGCCACAAAAGATTTGATTTTTCTATGTTTTTGGCAAGCTTTCCCTTTAAAAATGCATTTTCCTTACTTATTGTGACTCATTCACTATGTTAGTCATTCATTAACTCACTCTAAATCTTTCTCTTTCTCTCTGGGACATGATAAGACCTGTGTTTCCTGAGGACAGCTCAGATAGGTAGCTTCTTGGGCCTATCCCTGCACTACTCCACCCTGATGTTGACCCCCCAGCTGGCTCACAGTGTCACCTAACCCAGCAGCACCCGGGGGCGGGGAGTATCCCATCCCGACAGCACTCCACATCCCAGACGTAAACATGGGTGACAAATGGACCACAATATCAAGTATCAGGTGTCGGCACAGAAGATTTATAAGGTAACAAGACAATGGGAGGCAGATACACAAACAAACCTATCTACCATCCGCACTGAGATCTTCTCCACTGCAGCAAAACCTGCTTTGGTTTCAGCAGCCATGGAGAAAATGATTTCCGTTTTAATCCTCTCAGTTTTCTCATCCATGCGGCACAGATTAGGTGCTCTCTCTCACAACTGAATCAGAGATCCGTGGCTCACCACTAGAACACATTCTGGTGCACTGATTGAAGACAGAGAAGTCATGCACAAGAGGAATTGTTGTTGTGAAATGAAGGAAGTCCCCACTCGTGGAAAGGGAAATTAGAGGTCATATAGAGCGCAGCCGGAACTGGCTGGAGCAGGCAGCAGGCAGTTGTCTGCAGCAGCTCGTTGGCATACAGTAGTTCTGACAGGAAAACTTACATCTCTTTGCCTTAAACAGACTCTGAGATGAGTTGCTTAAAGATCTCAGAATATCTTTTTTTGTTGGTGTGTTTGAGAGGTGAAGAAACTAACAGTCAAGAAATGAAAAGCAGTTCCTTTACCATAGCAGCTCATAGTCTGGAAAGTGTGTACAGAGCAGGACGAAAATAAGGCTGTTATCTACTTAAATCTGGATCACGCCTTTGACACTGTAGCTCTGTTTTTGAGGCCTCACTGACACTGATTAATTAAATGAGATATACTGATGTTAATACAGGGATTTAACTCTCACAGTCAAACAACAGCTGATTTTTTTTGGTGACCATAGATGGATTCTGTCATCCATCTCTGAGGCACAGAGGTGATGACAGGCGACTGAGAAGACGAGTGCGGCGTTGGGGAGGAAGGGGACGCTGGCGCCGCGTGCCTTGAAATCCACACGGATGTTCAAACCTGGTGTTTCTGACATGTGAAAACCCTGCGCTCAGTGCCCAGGGCAAACACCCTCCTCCTGCCTAAGCTCACAATCGAGCACCTTCTCCTCCTACGCAGCACGCCCACGGGCGCCCTGAGAGGACCTGAAACTAGAGACGCAGTCAGCAGGAGTGAACCTCCATCCCGTCATCCCCACTCCCTGTCCTTTGTCTGCTCACAATGTGGAGTGGTACAGAGAGCTCTGACACCGAACAGATTCCTGCCCGTAGCTCCTCAGGGAATATCTCTGGCTTTTGTAGTGTTTATACGTGTGTGTTTCACTGGGTAGTTGGTGCCTCGTAGTGTTTGCTTTTACCTGAATCTTTTCGTTTAACCTAGATTGATAATGACGCATTTAACTTTTATATAAAGTGAAGACGTAAATGATTAGTTCACCCACTTAGTTGTCTTAGTTTTAGTTGCAGCGCTTTCATTAGTAGATGTTAATACTACGTCAGTTAGCATTGAGTGTTGAAAAAGTTGTTTGGGGTGAATAATCAATAGAGAACTTATCTTTCAGCTCATTGTTTAGGATCACGGGTTTAAGCACCAAATAGAAGACAGCAAAACTCACTGGCAAACATAGTGAATCCTTTAGCAGCTAAAGAGCTTATTTTTTGTAAAAAATAAGTGAAAAGGCAAAATGATACTAAAGGAAAAGTGGGTACTGGACATGGAAACAAAGTTCCAAAATGGTGTTGCTTCTGTCCACTAGATGTTTGCTAGGCAACTGTAAGTGAACATGTTTGTTTAGTCATCTTTACAAGGTGATAATATGTCAGTGTTGGGGCTGCACCTTGTTTTTGCTGCTTGTGTGTGGGCAAAAAACACCCAGATGCAATTATTCCAGGTTTAAAACGCATAAAAATGTGAGAACTGTTTCACAAGTCCAATTGCTTTTGGAATTTACTTAATGTACCTAAATTAGGGCTGCCATCAACAACTATTTTTCTATTAGTTTGTTTAATTTTCCGTCCAAAAGAAAAAATGCCTTGTCATTTAACCCTTTAAGCTGCAGTCAATTCCAGCCATTTTCAGTACAAAAAATCGCTAATATTCTATTTGTAAATAAAAATATGACGAGAAATACAGGGAATATTGGACGCGCATCGCGAGGTGCATTTCCTTGAAAATGACCTATTCGTGGATTATATACCGACTTCAAGACATGTTTTGGACAAAATATGTTACTGGCTTGTTTCGTCTGGATGTCTAAGGTTGGATTATGGCCGTTTTTTGTGGAATATTTTCATCTGTGTGTAATAATGAACCCGCAAATGTGAGTCGCGCTGTGTACGTTGAACAACATCATAACAATAGATATAAAACAGGCTGATTATTTATGTCAGTCATGTGCCACCAAAAAAAAGGTTCTTTAAACCCTTTTAATAAAGTGAAAAAGATCTGTCTGTATATTAAACAAAGTGCAACGTGGACCAATGGATATTTTAGATGCGTGACGCAACCCCACTTCTCTTTATTGTGTACCTTTTGTCTGACCGGTTGTAGTTTACAATCCTGTACAAGTATTGCTGAATTTACAGGACAATTGTTGTCTTTAACTTTGTCGGACAATGTTGTGTGTTTTGTATCAGGATTTTAGCAGCACAGCAGTTTGAAAATGGCCTCTCGTTAACAGGAAGTCTTAAGTAACTGATTTCATGCTTTTTCACTCGTCTGACAACAAAAACATAAAGATGTGTTGCTGAGAACAGCTTTATTTCGAATTTGACTGGCGTATAAAGCAGTATATGTGAGCGCAGAGAGTAGGAGAGAAGCAAAAACTGACTGAAGCCAAAAAAGACTGATGCAGAAATTCTGATGTGATATTAAAGAATAACATGCAATCACAACAAATTTAAGCACTTCAGAGGCATTTTAAAAAAAATGCATCAGCTATAATGATGCCAACACCTTTACTCCATCAGCATTGTTGATTATGGTGACTAATCACAGCAGCCTTACTAGAAAATAGTGTAAATTTGCTACAACGAGACAAAGAAAGGAAGAATACCACGTTGGCAACTTTTTGAACCTTACTAAACCTTCCAAAATGACTCAACGATTGTGTACATGATCCAGAACTTTTGTTCCATGCTTTGAGCGCCACAAACAAAACTTGTATTGCACAGTGACAGATCTCTCAGCAGATGAATATGTCAAAAGATCCAAACTTTGGCAAACAAATCAAAACTGTCTTGAGGGCCACAAATAGTCACTGAGAAATTTTTGTTTTTGCAGTTTGCACAAACCAGGCCCTTTAAGGTCGGAATGAGGAAAGTTATTTTAAATTACAGAGTATAAATCATATAATCCAATAATTACTTGGCTGACTAAATATGTTTATCTTGGGTTATTTATTACCAAGAGTCATCAGTCTTATCTTCGCACTTCAGTAATAACCGCAGAGCAACATTTTTCCTCTGCCGTCTAAACATGGCTTCTCCCCAAATTCTTCAAGTCCCCTCAGTGGGCGGGGTTTTCCCAGAGGTTGGCCTACGCCAGGCCCTGATTGGCTGACGGAGACAGTTGAGATGAGTGACAGTCTGTCAGAGGGGATCCATCGGGGGACAATGTGCCCACTGAGGGGCTCAGAGGTCAGCTTGCTAACAACGGCTCCACTGGTGAAGTTTGTTTTCTCGGGAGGAGCCACCCTTTCATGTGTGCCACTCATTATCAGAGCTTGTGCCCCCTGCTGCCCCAAACAAGGCTGTCTGTGTGCACGAATGTGTGTGTGTGTGTGTATTTTACCAGCAAACCTCTTTATATCTTGCGTTGACCCTGTTTTGCCAGAACTGGAGCGCGTACAATTGGGAATCCGACTCAGGTTGAGCAGAGCTGATGGAGGCTCGTCTGTGTTTAGTTTGGCATCAGAGAAGGGCAGGATGGAGGGTTTTATCTGGACAACCTCTATCACTTTCTGTAGTTTTACTCTTGCTTTCCCAGGCCTGTAATAACCATAGCCAGCATCTTTTCAGCTTTTTCCAGCTGTCTGAGCTCCAAGCTTTTACATAATCGGTTTTGCAAAAGCACGTACATTTTGAAAAACGCAGAGCAGATATGGAGAAGTTCCTGGAATGTGGCTAGCATTGGGGTGGGTGTCATCAGGGTCAGATTTTTAGGACTTGCCAGAGAGCAGTAAAAATCAGGAGAAACAGTGGATGTCCTGTGGAGGAACAGACAAGTGTAGATCAATTGCTTAGAGATAGAGGAGTGTTATTTTGAGCAGAAGCCAAACAGACACAGGCCTTTTGTATTACAGATTAGAGACGGAGTGAGCCTGTGTGAGTTTGTGCAGTTTGTGCAGAGATGCTGTGTGAATGTCTATGTGCAAACGCTGCATGTGTGAGTGAAGATATGTGCATACATTTCTCTGCATGTGCATGTGTACGTCCCTTCTGCTGCTTGCACTGATCAGAAGTGGCCTTTTCTCCAGAGAAGAAAGCAGCTCACTGTCCTCATGATGTCCTGGGTCTAACGTCTGGCCTGGTCTGGCCTGAAACTGGGCTTGCATGGCTGGAGCTCTGTGTCTCTGCGTGCTGAAGTCGGGCCTTGTTCCCAGCTGTTTGTTCAGCTGGCCCACCAGCGGGGACACCAGGGACTCAAAACCCCCCTCTCAGGCCCGATCGGACACCTCCACCGCTGCACCCACCCAGGTCACCAACCTCCTGACCCCCTCACCCGGGGGGTTATTTGCTCCGAGGCCATCGTTTAAGAAGGCTGTTTTGTTCAGCCCTCATTTGGTCCACAGTCTCCGCTTAGGCTCTTGTCATCAGTGCCATTGATCTGCTCCAAATGAGCTGATTAGCAGGCCTGCAGTTTGTCCTGTTGAGTGGGCCGGCCTGAGCTGGGCTGAGCATGGAGGGACGAGGAGGGGGTTATAGGGATGAAGGATAGGGGTTAGAGTGCACACAGTGCAAACAGTTGGGCATTCACTCTCAAATATGCAACATGAAATTAGTGGTTGTTTGAAGAGGATTGGATCAAGTCCGTTTGGTTGTGTTTATTATGTCAGTTCCAGCCCCTGTGGCTTTGGTGATGCTGCAGCTCTCAGATCAGTGTTGTCTCTGACTGCACTCTCTTTGATTTCCACTAATGGACATCATAGACTCCTTTCCCTTTGTCCTTTTGGTTTGTCAAGCTGATTATTTGACATTTTTCCTTTTGCAGTCATAAAGGTTACATGAGGGTTTTGTCTTCCTGCATACCAACAATAGGTGCAGATTCAGTTTGCTTTTCTACTTAAATCATCCCAGAACTAAAAAAAACATGCATTAGCTGTTTTTTGTATAAAATTCAGGAATAAGGTAATTGGCAGTTATAGTTCATTTTGTCACTTTGATGCACAACTGCACCAATGGATGAATAAAGGTTCCTTTTGAGAACAACTGAAGCATTAATGGTTCCGCTCATAAAAACGCTCACTTAATCAAAGCAAGCATTTGTCATCTCTGACATTAGTGAGCTTAATGTGTGGGCGTTAAACTAATGTTATCCTGCTTCTCTCTGTTTCAGCTGCAAATATGTCATTATGTGTAAAAAAAGAAAAAACTTTCCTTAATCCAGGAATGACCTGGTGAACTCACTGTGTTTTCCCCTTAGTTCAGTTTCTTTGCAGAAACTAATCCATCATTAACAGCTGTATGAGAATGTTAACTCTTCTCACTGATTCAATGTGCAAAAAGTGGAAGTAGAAAGTACAAACAGTGTTTAACGGGATCTGATCGGCCCAAATCTCAGGAGAGCAAAATACTTCACTGCTAATGCGTCTCAGCTGTTGATTTCACTCTTCTGCATCCCAGTATGCAAAGTGCGTCTGGCTACAGGAGTCATTTTGCTTATATTTGCAGAGGTGAGGTTGGATCTTATTCCCACCATGTGTCCAGGCCACTTCCTCTGAAGGGTCTCGTTGTGTTTGTTTTGACCTGTGTGTGATTCCTGTGTCCAGTTTTGACAAATTTATGGTACCACTGGGGAAAATAAACCAAAATTGAACAGCACATTCAGCAAGAAAGAGGACAGAGCTGCAGAATCTTCAGGAATCTTGGTCACCTAAACATTCATATTCCTACTAATCCTGCATCTTTTATACCTGCAGCTCGGTATATTAGTCCGGGTGCATGCATATGTGTACACGACCGTAGATGCATTCCTATTTGTTAGCATTCCCCTCTATTTATCAGCCAACGGGGGCCTTATAATTACAGTCTTAGTGTAATCTAATACTCCCACCACTCCCTGTATAAACCCAGAGTCCTCCCTCTTCTTGACCAGAGATTAAGGACGAGGCCCTGCTGAATGAGCTGCACATTACTTTGAGGCATCCTTAACACTTGTCAAGGGAGACATCAATAATATCAGAGGATTGGAGTTTGTCTAAGACCCCGAGATAAGGAGACGGGCCGGTTAATGACAGACAAAGAGGGGTTACCTACTACTCACACAATTTGTCACGGAAGCATAAACAGGGGAGCAGTGATTTGAAGTAATGAAGAGTATTATATATCAGTGTTATGTGGACATATGGGGCGCATGCGTGGTTAGGGGCTCTCGTCGTATATCTGAAAGAGCCAAGAAGCTACAATGAGGCCTTTGTTTTCCTGCTTGTTTACGGCAAGTTGATATTTTCCACAATTTGAGTCGGTTTATGGTGTGAAAACATTTCTTCCGGTGGCAAACTGCAAAATGCATCGGAACTATGCCATGTAATTACCCGGCGAAAATAAAGCTGTCTTCTCTGGACAAAGTTCCCGTTTTTTCAAGCTGCACGTCGACTCCAGTGCTATGCTGTGTCACAGGTCAAAGTTTATGGGGTTAGAGCGGACACTGTGTCCTCACATCCATCTTCGTTCATTAGCGGTCTGGAAGTACTCAGTGGCCAGACCTCCTCCTCCTCTTCTCTCTTTTTAAAACTATCTGTCCATTTCTGATAAACAGCTGCATCAGAAGAGAGGTTTTAGCAATGTCAACACAGAGCTGCCTGACAGGATCCACCAGTGAGACGCTGACTGCAGTAAACAACACCCACTCGCTCAAAAATGTTATCTCTGTGAAGACAAAAGGGTTGAAATCGTCAAATGAGTCCCAGATTTTCATTTGCAACTTGTTAATGTTGGACTTTAAGGACATTTAGACGATATTTGTTAGCTTACCGGAACGATTTAACTTTGTTTAAGCATGAAAGAAATGCTGTCCAAGAGCTCATAAACAGACAGTGAACACATTTTAACCCTTTGTGATTATCACAAGTAGTAAGAAGTAGATCTTCTCCTTTTTCTCATATCAGCCTGAAGTGAAGACACAAGACATCTAAAAGGTATGGAAGCCTTTTAAAACTGCCCCTGATCTTGGTCTGCATTACCTTGCAATTCTAAAGCGTGTTTCATTACAACACCAAATTCTGTCAGTGCTTTTTGAACTGAATTGACAGCTCGATATTTTGTGCTTCAGTTTCTGTTTCAGCTCGAGCAGTGTTGTCATTTCGTGTTAAGAGAAGATAATATGGGTAATATTTTGCTAAAAGATGTCATATGCATTTGCTCAGCTGCCTTATCACGGTTATTATTACAGTAAAATAGGGGGAGCTGAGGTGATGTTGTTATAAAGCCACTAAGTGTGAATAAGGAGGAGGTTGGGGAGGATAGATGAGCCAACACAACATTGGACTTCACCTCAAGAGATCCGTTTAGAACTGATAGTCCACATTACTTTGGACCATGACCATTCCATAACATTAATTTTGTCTTTGTTATTGTAAAAATGACAATGACGGTCCTCTATTTCTACCCAAACTATGATCTTTCACTTATCTATCCAAGTTGCTTTTGTGCTTAAACACAACCACAAGAGATTATAAAATTACTCCTATATAATTATTCAGAGCATAAAAGCACTACATGTGTTTAGGCACCTAGATATCTCACCTGCTAGAGCATATATCCCATGTACCAGGGCTGTAGTCCCAATCACAGCAGAATATTTTGAACTCTATTTCATTCTTCAGCGAGCGTTATAGGTGATTGTCAGTTTAAATATGTGTAGCTAATGCTAGCCTTAAGGGCCAGAATGTTTAGCGCTGTTTTGCAACAGGCGGCCGCTTCCATGATAATCGTGCCTATCCTGATTTTATTCATACATGTCAGACTGTATATTTTTTGGGGGGTTGCCCTGATGGGTCTGCGAGTAGTTTAGTAGGAGAGAAACTGGATGTGTTAGCACCTCACGTTATCAAATAATCTAGCCTGAACTTCAGTTCAAAAAAGGATTTCTTCCTCAGTTGTTGGGAGCTGTGAAATGTGGGGAAATGGAGCAGAAAGTCCTGTAGTGTGAGCCCAGCTTTAGCCTTTCACATCTACACAGGGACGCCATGTTTCTACAGTGGCCCAGAGTGGACAAAACCAAACACTGGCTCTAGAGAAGTCCTTTTAATTGACAGCCACCACAGGTTTTCCTACATGTTTGGAAAGGAAGCACTGAGGGAGGGATATTCAGTTAGTTGCAATCTACAGCTTGATGGTGTGTGTCACTTCAGTGCTTTCCATTCTTTGTTTTTGTGAAACGTCCTGCAACACATTCTGATGGCATTGCATTGCATTTTGTGAGACGGGGCATTGCATTTCTCGCTCCTTATTTGAACAAAGTTGCGACCGTACTTTCTACAAACACGGAGTTTCCAATGTGATCTGACACCTCAAAAAACATTCAAAACACTTTCAGATTACCCGTTGCTAATCTAAAATGAGAACGTATTCGGCAACTTCATAGCTTGTCTCATAGGTCAGATGTTCTCAGAAACATATTTTGCCAAACTGTTAAAGTAATAAAAGAGAAGGTTTCCATGTGAGTCAACGTGTTGATCCGGTTTGAAATCCAAGAGCATCGGCCAATCAGATGTAGCCAGTGTTTGCCTGGCCTGTGTTTATTCTTGTTAAAGAACAGTTGTCAGTTATCTGTCAGCACACTGCCAAATTGTACGCCCTTTACATGTTCAATGTTGGAAAACGGAGCATTATCCCTTTCTTTGTGGACACTTACCATTACTGCTAGATGCCACTGAATCCTGCACACTGGAACTTTAATACTATAAATGCAAAGAATACAATATTATACAGATCAGCAGAAGTATTTTACATTCTTTGTTAAGGATCAAGTTCTATTTTATAGCTAAGGAGTAATCCATAATTGTTTTTTTTTACTACAGAGGTGTCACAAACAACTGTAGCAGCTGCTCCACTGTCTCTTTGGACATCCAATCCTGACTGATACATGTGGAAGTGTGCAACAGCTGCTGTGGAAATAAGATCAAATACAGATCCTGTTTTCTGAAATATCAAAGCAGTCCTCTTCACCCACTCAATGCAAACTTTTATTATCATGTCCTTTCGGTGCAACTTGCTGAAACATGATCATTCTTGTCATGTGGCTCCCACTATAGAGAACCTACTGGTTTCCGATCTGCAGTTCAGAAAGGCGTTCCACAGCGATGTGTTATACTCGAAACCAGATTGAATGAGACACTTGACCAAACCCGAGCAGACACAACACATGTGAGGGGACTGTCCCTCTTCCTCCCCAAAGTTGTTATCAGAACAATGACATCACTGTAGTTTTGTCTGTCTGTGACATTCGCAAATCTGTGATGAGGTTTGGTCACAGAAGAGAGAGCAGAGCGGCGACGAAGGGGGAAATTAGACAGAAAGAGAAAGATGGAGATGGAAAGAAAGATGCACTGACAGAGACAGCCACAGTTTGTGAGAGAGAGAGAGAAGGAGGAAGAGAGAGAAAAGCCTCGAGCAGCGGCTTGGCTGAACTCGCCGTGAACCTCGGCAGATTTATTTTCTCCGGAGCCTGTTGCTCGCTCAAAGGGGGCCAGATTTACATGCCTCTCCCTGGGCTGCTGTGAAGCCCTGCTAGGGGAGCTGAGGATGGGATAAGCAGGCTGAGGGGACGGGATGGAGGCTTTGCGAAGGTTACAGAGGTGACATGAGGTGGGAGCCCCGTAATTTGCTGTTTAACAGTCTCACCCATGAGATTCTTGTGTGTTTTCACATTCCTGCTTACCAGCTTGCCATCCTAATTAGAAACACTCCCTCCATTAACTGGGGTGTTTCATTTTAAACCCTGTCACTCGTATTGACAAGGCTGGTGTGGGCCGATGGATCCCTGCTCTCTCTGTTCACTCCCTGCATCCTCTGCAGTGACATATGTTTGTGTTTTGCTAGATAAAGGTCATTTTTTTGACATGGTCTAGCTCATCTAAGCAGTAAAAGAATGTTCTGTACACAAAAGCGCTGACGTGCGTAGACGTGCACAAATACAGGTGCTTCTGGGCCGATGTCTCTACTGACCCAGCGTTATCTTACAGTAAAAAACGAAGGAAATCCAGAGTGTTAAGGAATTTTGGCATTTTCTTGTCTAAAAGCCCCATTTTCTTCGACATTTGGCCAAGCAGAGACAACGTGACACCATGCTGAGGTGCCCTTTTTAAAATACAGGTTTAATAAGAGATGTTTTCCATGCATCCAAAATTGTATTTACTAGCTCTGTAATGCTAGCTTTTATTAGCTCATATGCTGGCGGAGCAGCTTTCATTTGAATGAACAGCTGCCATCTTAAAGTCTGGTATCCAGTTCTCATAATGCATTAATGGGTTTACCACCCACGACATTTGGTCAGTCTTTTTTTTTTACAACCAGAGAATCTAAATGAGGGCAGTGGGAAGGATTCTGGGTAAAGCTGAGGGAACAACAACTGACTGAGATGTGCTTTGATTGCTGCTGTTCTTGTGTGTGAGAGTAGGTGTGGATTTCAGTGAAGTGCAAGAGACATCTCGCCCTCAACGCATGCATTTGTTGAGTAAAAACATGAAAGAAGTGTAGCTATAATGTTGCAAATAGACAAAACAGAGCCTCAGACAGCTCTGGGGTGTTTTTATCCTTGCAGATTTGAATTATGAGCTCTTACAACCACAGAATTTATCGTGGAAAACATATTCCTATCCATATATATTCTGTTATATTTGGAAATGTTCACCTGGTGCTAGAATATGGTGTTTTCCTTCACATAAATAAAGACAATTCCAGCATAAATTGAAGCAGAAAACTCACCAGAATGCAGGAAATGTCGACCCCCTGCTTGATGTATCCAACTCCTGCAATTTTCACATGAAACCCACGCCAATGTGTGAGGCCAATAAACCACTTGAGAATTTTGAAAATGCTGTGAAAACACACATTAGAGGAAGTGAAATTAATGTTTGAAACCCTATAATTTCTTGAGAAAATGAATCATTTTGTTTTGCAAGGGAGACATGGTACAGCCAGAAGCAACAAGGGCCATTAGAGGAACTACAGCCGTAGCTATTATGATGCTGGTGTCAACTGTTAATTCCAAACAGGAGTAGATGCACAATGTGGGAAGATGAGAAGGTTTTTAGGCATAAATGCACCATCGACGAGTCTTTACAGCAACACTCATGTAATGCATTAAATTGTTTCCCTTTAGGGCAAACAAAGGAGTTAACATATAATGCCTTGGAACAGTAACAGCTGTCCAGTTTGTATCCAAAATCTGACTTCACCCTAATTTAAAAAGGATTTCCGCTTTTCCTCTAGTTGTATTTCATGTACTGTAATTGTAGAGGATAAAATCGTATGCGAGCTCACCCTGGAGCCCGCTGAGGAAGGGGGGAATTAACTAGCTGTCCTGCACCTCTGACTCAACTCTCTGTGAACCGCCTGTGGAACCAGGGGTCAGCGACTCCGGGTTTCATATCATTTTTCCCTCCCACCACTCCGCTGTTTTCGCTCGGGGTGAGTTTTAGGAGGGCCGGGGAGGCAGGGGAAGGATCTGCAGCCCTGTGATCCCAGGACTGGCTCCGTCTGACAGGCAAACGCTCCACACGCCTGCAGGATCGGTCCAGCTGTGACCCGGCGAGTGAGGAGGTGTGAGGGTGAAAGGCCAGACAAGACATCGGTGTAAAGTATTAGACCACAGCCCTGTTAACTCCATCTGATCTCATCTTATTTTTTTAAGTAAAGTGTTGTAGGAAGCTTAAAAGTATGAAGTTACTGCTACAAAACACAAGATGTTTTTGCGCAACTTCTGTTTTCAAATATATCAGGTAGTTCCTTCTGCGGAGGGACTTTTGATTGCATTCATGGTGCAAGCTTGCTAAATGCACAGTTTTACTTCTCCAAAGTACACAAACACTCAGCTTATCGCAACACTTTAGCTTGCTGAATCAGCTGAATAAATGATGATTTATACAGCTGGGATTTTCAGCGTCTGACATGAATTTGAAAACAGGGAAGCTGGGGAGGAAATTAGTCAATGATAAGATGCAACTTCTTTCTGAAAACCTCCATGTTTCCATATCCACGACACATCGAGCTGTAAACACAGAATTAGTTTCATTATCACCCATTAGGCCAAAGAAAATTATTATCTAAACTGTGTTTCTCCAGCCCGGACTGTGAGGAATATATTTTACTCCCTAGCATGTTAGCAGCTAGTTGCTAACGTTATCAGTCGGCTAAAGTTTAGTGGCTGGTTGCTGCATCTGGAAACCATAGTGATGAGATTAGCGGGACCAAACCAAAACATGCAACCAGCAGGCTGAAAACAGAAAAAAAAAAGATATGCTGTGTTGAAGTTAGAGGAAGTACACAGTAATTTTCAGGGATTTAGAGGATTTATTGTCACATGTTGCAATAACAAGCTATCAGTGCAGTGGGATTCTTAGTTTTCTGTCTCTTTCTTGTGTTGTGATTCAATTATTTACAGAATACACTCATTCAGATGCATTCAGAACTCACATCTGCACATATATACCAAGGTAGCAAATATGAATATACAATAATAGTGCAAAAAAGGTGCTGCACTGGGAGAAAAACTGTATATTTCTGGTGCAAAAAAATTAAGATCCACTCATATAAACTGAAGTAAATAATACTGAATGTGCAAAGTAGGTTGAAAAAAATGGCATGTGCAGAAAGAAAGGTCACTTAGGTCACCATGTGCTAAAATATACTCGTAATGCATGATTTCATTATGTTCTTTAGTCAGTTTCTGTGGACTTTTAGCATAAACTTTTACATTATATATGTGAACTATTGTTGATATGAAAATACTGAGTAGTGCAGCTCTAAGTTTTAGTCTGTTTTATGCATGTAGGAGCTAAATAAAAAAAGAAAGGGGGGGAATTGATGCTAAGGGTGTAGAGCATGAAATGTACATGTAATAGTAACACATTAGTCACCTACACATTATTACTCACTCTTGAAGCCACTGAAACCACCTGCATGCTACACTTACATTACAGGACACAAGACCCTCAAATGCACATTTCAAGACAGTGCAGCGCCCTTTTTCTTTTTTGTTCAGGCTGATGCTCTTATCATAACTACACGCACAACCTCACACACTCCAACACACTCCAGGCTAGAGTAGGAGGAGCAGATCAAACAAATGTGGTTAAAAAAGAACACCCAGGGACACCCACCTCCACATAAACAGGGGATCTCCTTACCAAAAACAAAGAGGCCTGAGCAGCCAGCCCACATCCAGCGGAACAGGGAGGGGTGACAGGGGCTTCAGAGAGAGAGAAAAAAGAAAGAAAGAAAGAAAGAAAGCGGGTGGGGGTAGAGGAGGGATCAAAAAACAAGTTACATGGGCAGAAAGGTAGAGCAAAATCATTCATTACTGTAATTACAACCTGAGCCCACTTACTCTTTCATTCAGCAGCAGGAGAGGTGAGAAGAAAAGAGGGAGAGGAGAGATTAAACCGGCCCACAGAGGTGTTAACCACACACTGGGAGATAACTTTACTTTCTTCAGTTGATGAGCACTCATAACACACACTCGCATAGACACGTAAAGGGACAAGAACACACGCTACACACTCTGCAGGGGTTCCTTCATCAGTCAGGGCGATGCGGTCAGTAAATGAAGCGAGCTATGAAAGGCCTGAGTGTCTTCATCACACCATTTATTTTCCCTCCCCGCTTTGAGTCATGCTGTCTTTCTCCACCTCATTTTACTCATTAAACCTCTGAGGCAAAATAGTGTTTGACTCACAGATAAACATTTCTCACCGTGCTGTTTTTGTCCGTCGGTTTGTTTAAAGGGATAATTCAACATTCTAGTGCTGTCTTACTCGTCTGTGAAATCTACATTTATCAGTGTTTTGTAATAACAATGAATTGAATGCCTATAAACCCAACATTTAGGCATTATTCAGCTCATTTGGTTTGGTTTTATGGTCCACAACAGTACCTATCCAGCACCTAATGGCAGGCAGACAAAGCTAGTGATTTCCAGGTTAACATAGTTGAGCATTTAGCAGCTGAAGAGCCATATATTTACCCCAGGAACTGGTGGAGACCAAAAGCAGAGCTAAAAATCTGGTTAATATTGGACTTGAATGCATCAGGTGGTCACAAACAAAACTGCAAATAGTGGCATGTCATCGTTTGCAGCTTTGTTTCTGGATCTTTTTTTTTTTTTTTGACTCCTGTCATATTTTTCTCACTATTTTGTACTGCAATACAGAGTTCTGCACCTCTATGGAACCAGTACAACCATGGCTAGAACTAGAGAGAACTCAAAAATGTCTCATCTGAAACATTACAAAGGTATAGCGCCATAAATCGGAAAAAAAGAAGGAAAAGTATGTTAATTTTTTTTTTTGAAAAAGCTTGAAATCGACATGCAACATTTTTCCAAAGACCCATAGTTGTTATCAAACAAAAAAAAACAACTTGGTAACTTTATATACTGTCTATATTTCAATACATACATCTTACTTTCTTACATTTCTGATTTGTTTCCATGTTTACTACTCTGTTCTGAGAAAACACAGCCTGCAGTTCAACCGAGCGCTGTTAAACTGTTGGTGAATTTTCCTCACGTGACGGCTGATCATGGCTAAATCAATCACAGCTTCACGGTTATGACTCGGAATGCAGAATTTCCTCTTGTTTTTTTGTTTTTAACAGAAAAATGGATCACGGAAAATAACTATTTGTGATACTGATCATATTAATGTTTGCGATTTTGATGATATGTCACAATAGCAAGCTTGAATGCGGTTAACCACCCAGGTAAGTAGTGCAAAAGCAAAGTTGAAATTCCCTATGTGTTTACAGTTTCTGACACTGATAGAAGGTGTAATTTTGGAGATTTTGAAACATTCCTCTAAAACCTGCCGGCCGCTTTTGGAGTTAAGAAGGTTAATTAGGAAGCTACGCTCAGAACTGGTTAGATTAGCTTAGCACAAAAATAGCAAGCTTGTTCTATCAAAGACCGACAAAATGTGCCTACCAGCACCTCTAAAGTTTATTATTGTCATCATCTTGTTTGTTTAATCTAGAAAGTGGTCATTTTACTCATCAAACATAGAATATTACATCACGATGACCTTCTTTACCGCTGAATTGAAAATGACGCGACATAAGTGACTGCTTTTTAGCCTCTGAACTGTTCCTGCTTCTGTTTGTGGAATAAGCTGACTCACTTTGTGACGGCTCCCAGTCTCTTGTTCTTTTACTGGCTCCCCTCAATGTGTTTACCTTGCTCTCATCGGTGTGTCCCGCAGGACTCCTTAAACACTGCCCAGTGTGTTCCTCTGGGGGAAAGAGAGGAAGGGAAACGGTGGCCTGATGAGACTTCAGGACAACAACAACAACGACAAAGCCAGGAAAGTTCACCTGCCGGGCCCCACTCTGCTGTGGTTTCAGCTGAAGCTATTTCCAGTCATTCAGGAGACCGACAGGTGTTTGAGTCGTGCCAGGAAACAAGCCTCAGGCATCTTGCAGCATTCATTGAGAAATATGATCCTGTAAATGCATAGGAAAGTACACAAGGCGTGTGATGCTGAGTATATACGTGTATATGCTTGTGAGGATGTTTGTAGGTGTGTATGAGGCCTTTTTTGTGCTGTATGTGTGGTATGTGGTCCTTATATCTGTTCCTGGAAAGGCTAGAGACAGCAACATCACATTATAGTGTAAAATTTCCATTTATTGTTTGATATAGTCACAAAGGAGACAGCTTGGTTGCTTTTTCTGTCCATTACATGTGTTTTGTTTGAGGTCATGAGTGTCAGACTCAAGCAGAGATCTGAAAACGTCATTTAAACAGAGCGAATCTCAGCTCTCAACCTGCACAGATGCAGAACACAAGTGACACCTAGTGGACGGGAACAATACAGCACTGTGGCTGAGAAGTGCAAACCGCAGCAGAAAGGCTCTTTAAGGCCTTGTTTGCTGTTTCTGTGAGTGCTAACACATGACCTGAGCAATAAGTCTCACCTCTTGGAACATCACCTCCTTACATGATTGTTTTATTACACTATGTGTCTCGGCTGACCCTTGTTACCCTTTCAGATTCTGTCCGCTAACTCCAGCTTTACTTGTTTTTTTATACAATTTAATTGAGTTTTTACATGTGGAACGACACAGCAACAGAATGCGAAACTAAATATTTTATTCAGTCAAATATTTACTGCATATTTTAATTCAGGACATCTGCTGGGTCCATGAAGTTAAACTTACAACTTTTAAATCACTTTTTTAAAGCATTTAGCACACAGTTTATTACCTTATTCAAAATGCTACTGGTCAAGATATGACAGCAGGATGGAAAACCAGCCGTATATACCATTAATTACAAATGCTCGAATGAGTTAGCTTATGGTGGTTGGATCTGAGTAATCGTGAGAAAAAATATGGATTAACTAATCATTAATTCATTTTTTTTTAAAACTGAATCATTATGTGGTTATCAAGCAGTAGTGACAGCATTTATACAAGGCTGAAACAGATTTCTGCAGCACAATCTACTGTCAAAACTCAAGTTTTTCAGTCTATACCGTCTACCAACAGCCCACATTAGGATACAGAACATTTTATAACCAATATTTCTGTTGTAGCAATAATTGTAGTCATCAAAACCATAAAATATGGGATTTCAATGCACCCTAAACCAAAAGTAGAAACATTAACGCAGCACAAATTACCCTGCAAAATGCTCCAACATCTCATACAGGAAAATGTATTCTGTTAACTTTATAAAACCAGTATTCACGTAATGACCCAGCGAGCACAAATAAGAGCAAATGAAGCGTTCTGATTTGTCCTCACTGCCTCCGTATTACACAATGATGAGTATACATTTGAAGAACAAACATACTCTTCTGCCAACAACAGCCCGATGTTGACAATGATGCCATTGACAACCGTGTTTTGTCATGAGATGAGTCATGACTTATCAGATCCTGTTGTTTTCTTTGGACATACGCTTGAATCCGATGCTGCAAACGTTGATCTGCTTTCATAATGTTACAAAACGAACTCCTGAGTGAAGCGTTATGCCCTCTGTGGCCTCCTCAGTCACCAGATTTCCACGACTTTCCTTTCCTTCTCAGTATTACATCATGCATATTTCAAAGCTTGTGAAGACACGCGGTGGAGCTGCGTTTTATTAGGCATTCGTATTTATTTATAGAAGTTTCTGTTACTTTCTCCTCCCTTTTTTTCCCCCTTCCTTTTTTGTTTTCAGAAAGAGTTTACGTAATGGTCAGAACATCTGCGTCCGTCTGTGTGTTTGTCTTCCACTGACCTGAAGCAACTCCTCTGCCTTCATAGATGTCGAGCCTCCACGCCTTTCTGAACAGAACCCAGCTCTCAATGGCTGATTGTATTTACTCCTGCGAAGTTACGCCTCTGATCTTTCTCTCTTTCCACCCACAAAGCTGCTGCTGCTGCTACGGCCCATTTGGTTATATACATAGACACATGTGTGCACGGCCTGTATATAAAAATGTAACAACAAAAAGGCCCGAATGTGTGCTCTGTGTAAATATGGATACACACAGTCGCTCATACACACAAGCATCCGAGCAGGCATGCAGAACCGTACAGCATCTCTTTTCTGCTGACGCTACATCTGCCGCCCAGATGTACTGCTGAGGTGCTGCTGAGCGCAGGATGTTTTGCATTCCCTCTGTGGAACATGTGAGGCGTTCCTGTGGGCCGTCCGTCTGGCTGCATTAGTCTGTGTGTCATGGGGATCTGTTTGCCTCGGCCCCTCGTTGGCTGGCTCCAGGGGTTTGGGCACGTCCGTTAGCATGCTAATTCGGGGCAGATGTGGGATGCTGAATCAGGTGGTGAGAGGAAACTCCGGCCCTAGCAGGAGGGAGACACTGGCTGCCCTGTGTGGCGGCCCGGCCCTGCATAACTAAATCTTCCCAGCCAAACCTTCCCTGTTCCTGCGTTCGTCACATCTGGTGCACAGATCGGTGTTCTAGCACGTAGCGGTGCGTTTATCTCTCCTATGAATGACATGAGTGTGGGTTTTTTTAGCAGTGCTGACCTCTCCGTTAACCAAACCACTAAATCTGACGTTTTCGACAACTCTCATCTGTATTTAAGTGCAAAACAAAAGAGTGTACCCCAAGGCCCAAACTGACATTCTGCTTTAAGGTTTGTGCCAAGTGAGTGCAAGCTTGATGTTGAAAGTTTACTTGAAATGATAGTTGCTGTTTAGATGATCTAAAGTAGGTTTTAATTTTAAAAACTTAAATTTTCCTTTCTATTGGTGACATTGCACATTGAAAATCATACAGTTGGCGATTTCCTTTTTCAAAAATCGCCCAAATCACAACATTTTCCACCAAGAAATTTAACCGTGAAACAAGAAAGAATCATATATTTTTTTTCAGTTTTCAGACAGTACTTTTTCTGTCAGGAAAACTGACCAGATCTTAACCTAGTTAAAGCTAAAACCTACACGACGAGTCAAAAGTTTGGACACAATTTCTCACTCAGTGGTTTTTATTTAATTATTTTATACATTGTAGATTAATACTGAAGACATAAAAACTATAAAAGAATACATATGGGGGGCTGCACAGTGGGGTAGTGGTTAGCACTTTCACCTTGCAGCAAGAAGATCCCCGGTTCAAATCCTGGCCTGGGCCTGGGATCTTTCTGCATGGAGTTTGCATGTTCTCCCTGTGCATGTGTGGGTTTTCTCTGGGTACTCTGGCTTCCTCCCACAGTCCAAAAACATGCTGAGGTTAATTCATCACTCTAAATGTATGTGTGATTGTGTGTCTGTATATGTAGCCCTGTGACAGACTGGTGACCTATCCAGGGTGTCCCCTGCCTTCGCCCGGGGTGTTAGAACACTTCTGTGCAGTATTTCTAGTACTTTTAAGGTCCCAAACTCCACTCGTGAGTAGGTATCTCTTAATTTTTATCATTTTTAGCAAGCCCCCACGGCCTGCAGAGTGTAGGGAAACACCTGAGGATGTTTGTGGGGCACTAGCTACATGCAGAGGCCTTGTTTACCAACTCACAGCTCTCTGGTATGTCTAGCAGCTGAGAAATAACCACTTAAAGATGAAAAAAAAAACGCTGGCGAGGCTTTTTATAGCCCAAATTCAGAAAATTTCAGTCCCTCACAACTCAGAAACTATTTGAGCTACAGGCCTACAATTTTGCATAGAAAGTATTTTTGTGACTATCTAATGACATGCAAATTTAGGACTAATTTGAAGATGGTGCAGCAACACCCCCAAGGAATATCTGGTCATTTCACCTGGAATGACCCATAAGTAAATAGTGTTCAGTGAGGTGTGTCGAAACTTTTGACTGGTAGTGTATATTTTATAGAAATGACTTTTTTTCTGTGTTTCATTTACCAATTTCCCCAAAAACTAACCTTTTACCTAAATTCCTATAAAGAACAAAAGCTTCTGCACTCCTGCCTGCAACCGAGAAACAATGACTAACTCTGCTGCAACCAACAACCATATGACAAGAATTCTGGGACTTTTCAGCTGAACTGCAGGCAGTGTTTACGCTGAGCAGATAGGAGAGAAATATAGAAACAACTTAGGGAGACAGAACAAAATAAAACATGTTAATTGAAGCATGGCTCACAAAGAGTAGAGAGTAGTACAAGTTGTCCGCAGATAGTTTGTCTGTAAGGAGTCACCTCACTATGCTAAATGCTATAAAATGATACATTTTGTGAACTGACTGTTTAAATGAACTGAGTTGAATTGAAATTGAATGTGGTGTGGAAAGCACTTTGTTTTTACAGGTTGTTAAAATGTAAATAATAAAATATCTAGAGCATGTGGAGAAACCATTTTTGTCCAGTAGTGGTAACACCTGTGGGCACATGGAAAATATTGTACTTTAATGATTTCCGACATATACACCCCCTGTCAAAAGTTTTAGGACACTGTCTCATTCAAATAAAGTAGAACCTGTCCTACAACTTTTGACAGGGGGGGTGTATTTCATCATATGGATGTGATCAGGGCAGAACTCTGATCATACATGTAAAGTTTCAGGCAGATTGGAGCATGTTCAGGGCATTTACACAGCATTTGAAATTTCATGGCGAAGGATCCAAATTCCAGAGGCCGCCACGGACACGCCCTTTGACTTTGGAAAAAGATTTTAATAACTTTCGCTCATTAAGGCCTCCTGTATGTACTGGCCGAATTTGAGGTGAATTGGAGTTTCCCCCTAGAAGGAGTTCGCTTTAGAAAAAAAAAGAAAAACGGGCAAAATCTGACATTCAACGCAAAATAGCTCACTTGCTGTTGGGTTTGTCACTGACTTTTTTGTTCAGCCTGATGTGCTGCATATGTGTACCAAATTTGGTAGATACACCCCCTGCCAAAAGTTGTAGGACAGGTTCTACTTTATTTGAATGAGAAAGTGTCCTAAAACTTTTGACAGGGGTGTAAGTGCATCCTACTGCACGGAAGACACTTTTGAGTTCTCTGTGCTTCTGGTCATAGTTGTGAGGTTTCCGTAGAGGTTTTATCCTGCAGGGAAAATGAGTGACAGGAAGCAAAGAATGCCCAGAAACTGCTTTGTGTTCAGAGGGTTAATTACTAGCAAGCTTGCGACATTACTGAGCATTAGCAGAGCAAGAAACAAGAAGTTAGCCGAACTTCTTTGGAGGAAATTACCCGTAATATTTTTACCGAAAATACTCCTGGCGCATACTTCAAGCACAACCGCAGTTTTCCTGTGAAATCAAGGATTGTTATCAGGGTTTTGGGCATGCACCATTTCAGATAAAGCTATTTTAGGTAATGAGGCTACAGTGTTGTCTAGAAACTTCCTGTCTGATCAGCTGACCTTTTGTGTTGTGTGTTTCCCCATCGGACTCCAGTGAGTGTACCAATGCTTTGCTCCCAGGTCTTAGGCTCGATTGATCTCATTTAGTGATTAAAATACTCAATAACGACACAGGAGCACTGGTGGAATCATAAAAGACCAGCCATAAAGAAAAACATTTTTTAAATCAGGCAAAATTTACTGGAAAGTTCTGTTTTTTAAGTAATAGTCATTGTAAAGTGATACTAGATAGAAAAAAAAGCCAAAAACAACACTGGAAATGGAATAATAAAACAAATATATTACGCAGAATTAGTATTTACAGCAAAAACAATCATGTTTTAGGTCTAGAAGTCAATAATTCATCGACATGCCTGAAAAGTAGATGACGACTAAACATGAGATTGTATCATCAAATCCCTGTGAACATGGAGCACACACGACAGCCCCGCCTCGTCCTGTTCTTTGCATTAGTCTCGGTTGGTGTGGAAAATGTGCGGTTAATGCGGCACGAAAACTGTACAGGCACACTTCAGATGGCTTAAATCCCAGAGAGGAAGTCAGAGGAACATGAAGGGGGATGTGTGTTAGCATGGCAGATACAACAGCACGTGTGACGACGAAGAAGTGTCAGATACGAGACTACATGTGTTTCAGAGTTTTTATGGTTCAAGGGGTGCATTATGTCGGCCATCCAGGGGAGAAAAGTGACACTTATCACAGCTTTTTGAGCTTTAAGTTGCAGTAAATATTACAACCGGACATAATTTGGCACAACGCTTGTATTGCTGTGCATGACACTGACAGTGACAGCACCAGCAAACTTGTTCTCCTTCCTTGTTCTTCCAGTAACTTGTCACTCGGGGAACTCCACAGATTTTGCACATTAGACTCTAGTCATGGGGAATCTGATGGGGAAAGCAGTTGCACTTGCTCTTGAGCTTTGTCATGTTAGGGAAAACAACCAAGGGGACCTTAAAGGGAAAGCTTTCGATGCAGACTGGGGGTTTGGACACTGAACAGTATCAAAAGGTACAATCAAATGTAGGATCTTGTATTTTTTTAAATTTGCCATTTACAATGAGACATAAAGTAAATAGCAGCTGAAAGAAAATAAATTCAACACATCTGAAGTTTTTGATGATATGGTGCATTGTTTTTACTCATTAATTGCATTTTAAAGTGCTAATTGTTCAACTCGGTACTGTTTGTGAGTCACTTTTTACACTATTAAGATGTTTCCCTCTATGATTCACTCCTTGATGTCTCCTTCTCTTGTCCCCATGACTATGCACAAAAAGGCCTTCTCCCGGTTTGACTTCTTTTCTCCTCGTCACCATGTCTCGAGGCGAGCCTTGCCGTTGGCTGGCGTCTCCACAGCTGGCCGAGAACGGATTCCAGCCAGACCCCAGCAATTGTTGCCGTCATACCACCTGCTATCGGGTCACGGTCTCGGACTGAGGTGGCTCTGGTTGTGTGCTGTGTGTCGATGCACACTGGGGTGCGTGTCTGCGTGTAGGGCAGCAGAGGATGCTTTAACACACACACATAACTGACACAGCATGGGGCTCCATTGTGTCCTAATCAGTACACCAGGAACTGAATAACCAGTGTGTCCTCCATCCTTCGCTCCAGTTGACTGAGTTCGCCGAGATAGGGGGACAGCGAGTGACGGAGAGCTGGAATTCCCCTTTGATCAGAGCGTCCGTTGGTCAATGGGATGTGGCGTTGCTGGGGGTGCAGAGCGAGTGGAGGCCGCTGAGGCTGAGAGCAGGGAGAGAGTGCTCAATTGTCTTGTCCCTTTCTTTTTTCGGGATGCTCACCCCCACCAAGAAGCCGATACCGAGGTCTCGACCTTTGAGCCCCCCTTCCACTCCCTTCCGGAGCTCGCACTTGAAGGACGCTTTTTGTTGAACAACCCCTTTTCAGATCCACTCTAATTGTGCTACACAGCGATGTGGCGAACGAGGCGTTGGCTGGGGGAGGGGGTTGAAAGTGGTTAAAAGTAGATTAAAGACGGAAAACTGATGAGACCGGACAAATTGACTGTGTCAGTGTGTTCCAGCGATGGCGGCATCTGTTGCTGGGAGTTTGGTGATAGTTTTGTAAGAAGAAAACCGCAAGCGTTTTCTGAGAACCGGAGGAGGGGTGCAGCAGAAGGAGAGCTGTTTGTTTCAAGTCTGGAGTTATTTACTCTATTGTTATATCCATCAAAGACTCTGGAGCAGAACATTTGGTCATTAACAGCGCTGCCGTGTTTGACAGCTGGATGATATATTTTCTCTCTTGGAAGTGCCGCCCTGAGCGATAAATCATCAAAAAACGTTTATATAAGATGCACAAGAAGTCCTAAGCGATGTCACATAGCCACGTTATCAATCGACAAATTTCAAAAAGAAAGAAATCCATTTGTGGCACTTTTTCAAACATGTGAGGTTCCTCTAGTGCTTTGCTGACAAGACTGACATTGATTAGTCAGACAGATTAAGATGATTAGTGGTTTTCTGGGTGCAGGACAAAAATAACATCAAACTCAGCAGCATAGCACCACTGAATGTGCAGCTATGTGTGGCTGGAGGCGAAAACAATTCTGCTTTTAAGTTTGTAACTGATTTAACTCAAATTGCTCGGGAAGATGACAAACGGTCCGGGGAACAGGATCATCTAAAGCATCTGAAACTGTTTTAAGAGTTAAAGGTTCCAAAAAAAATGATATTATCGCACTTTAGATCAGAAGAAGGAAGACTTTGTGTGATGTTGTTATAAAACATCACGCTCAATGTAGGGAGGAGGTCGGGAAGGCTGGATGGGTCAACAACACGTCTGACTTTAACATGAGAGAACGCTTTAATTACTGGTAGGTTTTTGTTTGTTGTTGTCTAACTTCAACCAGATGTTTATTATTGTCTTCATATGTGTATAAACTTGAAATACAATTTTAAGAAATGAAAAATGGTCCATATGACATTTATTACCATATGGCAGATTATATATACAGTTTACATATAAAACACAGAATTTTCACTTTTTCATACGATATGACACATTGAAAGATTTTTTTATTGGTTTTGCTTTGCTCTTAATTCATCCTTCATATACTTGTCTGCACGTATGTGTGCCAGATGAGGAATTTAGCTTTAAGCTAACTCTGGTTCATTCCATCAAACATCAATGACTGAATGTACACCCCCTGTCAAAAGTTTTAAGACGGGTTCTAATTTATTTGAATGACAAAGCATCTCAAAACTTTTGACAGGGGGTGTAACTAAGTACATTCAGTCAAGTACTCTACAACATGGGCAATATCGTGCTTTTTACTCCACTACATGTACTTTACAAATTAGGATTTTTAACCACACAAAACTTATAACAGGCTTATTAAATATGATGTTTTGTCATTAGTTTAACTATCAAACAGTTAATATAAGTATAAGTATAAGTTGTTTTTGTTAAGACATTTCATCGTGAGGTTTGGACTTTAGTTTTTTACAGTGTAGTTTTAGTGCTGACACAGTTAAATAAAAAAAACTAAACAAAAATGAACAAAAAACATATTTTCGAGGCAACTGTTCCTTCCTCTTAAACAGAATTAGTGTTTCACCACAGAGCGAACAAAAATATTCCTAAGCAGAAAACAGGAACCACTGTTTGACTTTATGAAATTCTCTTCCAGATTTCTGTCAGCTTGTGTCGGTCCGAGGCTTTTCTGCTTTTAAATCCCGTGGCTGCAGCTCTGGCGGTCTCTTGTGGTGAAAATGAAAAAAGAAAGGCAATACAATATTTTTCCAGCAGAGGGCAGCATGTAGCTAAAAATTAGCAGTATGACTGAAAATTCTGCTGCTCAGATAAGACAGCAAAGTCAAGTTTATACCCCAATTTCATAGTTCCTTCTTTGCTTTTCCCCCGTTTCCCCTCCTTTTTCTTTTAATTTATTAAGTCCCTTTGGTTTTCTCTCCACCTGCTTTATGCCTTCTCTTTTATTTCATCCATTGCTCTGTCACTGTCAGCTTTGCTAAAGCTGCACACAGACATACACCACCACACAGGCAGCAAAACCATACTATAATCTGCTTCTCGACTTGTGCAGTTGAGCTGTTTTTCTTCTCGTCTCTATACTGCTGTCTGCTCTGCCTGAGTCTGTTAAAACCATCACTCTGCCCCCTCTAACCCTGTTTTTCTCTTCTTTCCTCAGCTTGTCTCCTCACCCTTCTCCTTCCTTATCCACCTTTTTGTTGCTTTAATCAGCCATTCTTTTCTCTCCTCTCTCATTCCTCATCCTCCACCCTTTTTTTGGTCCATTCTTCACCTCCAAATCTATCTTTTCCTTCCCCTCTGTGACCGAATGCTGTCAGAGTCATTGACTACGTGGAGATGACATCAGCTCCCCACTCACTGAGATGAAAGCATCTGACATCTGATCTGTTCGGGGCAAAAGAAAAAAAAAAAGCTCAGAGGGAGAAGAAAAATGCGCGCTTGTCTTGTTTTGGCTCTTTTCTCCAGGTCTAATTCACGTTTCTCAAATTTCTGCGTCTCTTTTCGCCACAGACGAAGATGCAACTCTGTCAGGATGGTTTCTGAGTCAGCTGTTCTTGACTTCACATCACAACTTCATTATTTTTTATTAATTTATACAGTTACTGTTTTTTTATTTGTTAGGCGCTGCTTCATGTGTCACACTTTTATAGAGTTATTAAATGGCGTGTGGTAAGAGTTAAAGTCCAATCTTATTTCTGTCATGAGAACATTGAATTCTGATCTGATTTTAAAGACATCTGGACCCTTTTAGAGATCTGTGAAGGAAACCTTTTCCAAATTACACACTGTAATTTGGCACTTTGAGGTCAAACTGAAATATCTTAACCACTTCTTGATGGACAACCATAGAGTTTGGCGAAGACATTCATGCTCTCCATAGGATTAACTGCAAAAATTTGTAAAACTAATCACACTTTGTGCAAATGTTAGCCAGTGGTAGAAAGTAGCTAACTATATTTAGTCAAGTGTTGTATTTAAGTACAATTTTTAGGCACTTTACATACTTATGTTTCAATTTTATGCCACTTTATACCTTCGCTTCACTACTCTGCAAATGCCAATCTTGTACTTTCTATTCCACTACATGTATTTAGAAGCTTAGTTCCTTTTAAAAGATTAAATCTGCAGTTTCCTAATATATTTACCTTATGACATCTTACAATATACATCGTGTAATTGGGGTCTCATTTCAGGTCAGCTCCAACAAAAAGGGATTTTTCCCTCTAAAACTCCTCACATGGTTTCACTTCAGTGCACTTTCTGTAATCAAATGATCCAAAAATGTCACCAAAAACATCAAAGACGAGAGGAAAAAGTTCGAAAACTGAAAACAGATTTGTGTATCAAAGCTTTGTTTGTTCTTCGTTCCTCTTCCATTAATCGTCTGACGTCCTCACATATTCATCTGATGTCTCTGTTTGTAAAACTTTACATGAAATAGTTCAAACCTGCAGCAGCTGCAACAGTGACATTGCTGGTATGATCTAATAATATATCAGTCAGAGTTACTGAACCACTACTTCCACTGTAATGCTTTAGCCACATTTTGCTGCTAATACTTATGTGATTGATGCTGGAGTTTTACTTGTAATTGAGTATTTTTACATAACTTTTATTAAAATAAAGGATCTGAATACTTCTTGTACCCCAGCTAACAGATAAACTAAGTTCACCTAAGAAACTTCATATCTGCGTCAGCGTGTGAGCAAGGAAATTAAGTATAAATACCCCTGTTTCTATGAAAAACTTAACAGAACTGATGACATGGACGTACATTTTTAGCTTATTTTGAAGTCATGACATTTTCTTTTGAATCAATTTCGACTGTGTAGTTGTTTTCTGATCTAAAATTGCTTCTCAATCAGAACATTTTTGAGAAAAATCTCCTTAACATTTACAGACGACCAACAATAGCGTACATGAGATAGTGTTTGCTTTAATGCTTGTCTATGTGATGTGATGTGATGTGATGTGATAATACAGGATTCTCAGTTTAACCCTCGTGTCGTCCTGCCGGTCAAATCGATCCGTTTTAAAGTTTGAAAATGTGGAGAAAAAAATATATTTTCACAGTGAAACTTCTGATGTCCACATTTTCAACATTTTTGGGAATTTTTTTAACATTTTTTGGTGAAAAAAGAATGTCAAAAAAAATATTTCTTTAAGGACGTTCACAAAAAAATCAACCAAAATCCAGCGATATTCGCTGGATTTTGGTTGATTTTTTGTGAACGTCCTTAAAGAAAACATTAGAAGTTTTACTGATATCACTTTAGATATTTTTAGGATTTTTTTTTGGAAGATTTTTCTAATTTTTTGAAAATATTTACTAGAATTTTCTTGTCAAATTTGGGGGATTTTTAAAAAAATAAATCTTTTAAGGGAAACTTTTAAGGAAGTGTCGGAATTTTCTGAAGGCTTGGCAAATTTTCAGAAATTTGGGCCATTTTTTTTGCTGAATTTTGGATTTTTTTCAGGCAAGGAAACAATATTTTTGGTGCCCATAAATGAAGACAATAGGAGGGTTAATATGTGTGTAGCATCTCTGTGTGCGGTGGCTTTAGGTTTACGAGGCTCTCCGTGTCCAGTTCCTCGTCCCTTAAAATTCCATATTTACCATTCACTGGGTCCCTTCAACAACAAAAGCCCCTTTGGTATGTGTTTACGCAAAGCTGCAGAAGCTGGTTGGCAGATAACAAACACCTCTTAGCGCTGACTGACTGGAGGATTTATGGCTTCATAAATGTCTGGTTTGGGGATATGGTTAGCAGTTTCCCTTCAGGAGGTCACGTTGGGCTGTTGTCTGCTCTGTCAACGCGTTCAGCAGCCTCTGATGATGACCAGCCGGCAGCATCTGGGAATGTGTGGCAACGATTACAGCTGCTAAATGTTGTTTCTAATGGTTCTCCGCTAAATAAGTTTGCATATGTGATGTTTTCTCGTCGGATCAAATCGTCGCCATCTAACGTGTGTGGTATGTTTGGCTTTGTGTTGGTGTTAACCCCATTATGGTGCATTCACACTCTTCTGTCTGTTCTTCTGGGGGCAAAAAGGCATCAAGCTTCCCACAGGTGGAATATACAGCAGCAAGGGACCAGGTTGAGGCTGTATGAAGATCTGTGTGGGCTTCACACCTTCCCTTTGAGCTGCTGTCTCATTCTGCTCTGCTCACGTCCAACACCAACAGCAAATTTATTCACACATTCGTAGAAACGCCCCAGAGTGGCAGCAAGAGGAGGTAGAGTGAGGAAAAACAAGAGAAAAGTTTCCTTTGCCAAACTCACATGATGATACCGTGTTGCTTAAGTGTAATTTAGAGACACTTGATGTTGAGTGAGTTGCTAGCTGCCCTGTTTCCCGTCTTTATACTAAGCTAAGCTAACTAGCTGCATTTGTTAGTAATGTTATACTGAGCACCGATATACTACCGTTTAAAGGTTTAGGCTCACCCTGGTAATTTCAGTGTTTTCCATGAAAAGTCACGCTTTTATTTATGTGCTAACATAATATCACAAGAGTTTTCTATTTATCAGTTAGCCTTTTAACACCATTAGTTAGCACAATGTAGCATTAGAACACTCCTACAAACAGCTGGAAGCAACAAACTAAACTTCAGTTCCAGTTTCTCCAAAACTGGAACATGTTTGCTGTTGGTGTATTTTTGTTAATCTGACCTGTTAAAGTTGAACTTAAAAAACACCTGGAATCAACACATTCAAAAGTTTTTCCAGATGCTCATAGGTGTTACCAATTCTGGATTTTTTTTTAGATTTTAAGATTTTATTTTATTTATTAATCCGTGTAAAAATCTCTAAATTTTTGTGACTGTTGATCACAGCCGAGTCAATTATGGATTCTTGGTTGTGCCAAGATTGTTTTTACAAAATGTGAAGCTGATTTATTTTGTCTGATATTTGAATTAGACATTTTTTAATGCAATGCAATAATGTAATATAAGAAATAAAGGGATTTATGGGAATTTTTAGTTTATTTAGTTTAGTTTACAGACATATGACAGGATTAGTTCACCAACCTTCACAGTAAAGTTTTATTTTTATGGACATTTCAGTTTGTAATAGAAGTGAATAGAAGTGAAATTATATCAAAGTGAATGAGAAAGGTGTTTTATGAGTTTGGCAGCAAACTGTGATATTTTTCGACTAATACTGGTGCTGAAAAGTGAAAAAGATCATTTCCAAATCACTTCACACAACACCAACAACTATGTGCCATACTTTGTGTGCATAGCCATTAAAATGACGACATGCAGGTCAGACTTTTGCCATTTTGAAATTCATACAGAAATGTTACCAAGTCCAACATAGTAAGATTGTGGCTGCAATGTTTATAAAAAAGTGAGGACATGTTCAGATGCTGTCAGATTACCAGAAAGCTGTGCAGTAAAGAGGCTTAATTGTCCATCAGAAAGAAACTAGAGAAACTCATCCTTGAAATTACTTTAGTTTAGCAGAACTTTGCTCTTTCCTCTCCCATTAATCATCTAACAATCCCTCTGTTTCATCTTGTGATTCCTTACAGAAGAAGTCAACAGACTGAACTGCCTTTCTGCAGATAAAGTTAATAAACTGCCTTCAACTGCAGCCAAAACGGTAAACAGTTCATTTAGCATTTACACATTGATGCAACAGTATCAGTTTAGCATTTGCTGATGGTACTATTATACGTAAATGAAGCTTTAAGGGACCTAATGACCTTTTCTTGTCATCTACACTCTGAATTCTTGTTTCTATGAAGCGTTGGCACCCAAACCTCACATCCTCTCAGTCTGTGTCAAACAAAGCGCTTATCAAAGCTGGATCTTATCATCTCTTCATGCAAAACACTCTGTATCCACTGACACTCGGCCTGAAGCAGGACCGCAGCCAAACCCTCCCCAGAGGAGCAAAGCTTTCAGGCTTGGAGAGTCACAGTTTACAATGCTGGGTTTTCTCCATTTTATGCTCTCATACTCTCCATTGTCCTCGAGCTTTCACAGCTCCCCATCCGTAGGGTTTCAAAAGATCATGTGACATTGCCTCATCCTCTGCTTGCAAAACGCCCTGCTTTTTTCAGCCTCCGCCCTGCTTTACTGTGTTTTTTTTCTTCTTCTTAATTTTCTCAACACATATTCACGCTATCTGGCAGTACGCTCTAATTCCATCTCTCACTCCATCGTTCTTTGTCTCACTCGATTCCCCGTTTCCCCCGAGTAAACAGAGAGCGCATTGTGCCCGGACAGATCTTGTCTGTCCTCGGTGTTGACTGTTTTGTCTGTCGGAATCACCATGATGGACTGAGATCCCCTTCGATGCCTGTGATGTGTGCAAGCGGACGTTTCTGCTCAATCTCTCTTGGTCTGTGTTGACAGTCTGAGAAAAACAACGGTGTTTGGTTTGGTGTATGTGAAGACCAGCTCTACTTTAATTCAGTGAAAAGTTGGAAAGGAGGCTCAAATGTGTGTTTGTTCTTTTGCAAAGGTCAAATAATCCTGGTTCGATTTGAGATTGGGAACACTTTTATGTCTAAATAAATCTGTATGTTAGCTTGGTTTGGCATAATAACTGGAAAAAGGAGGAGATTTAGAAGTGCTAGTAGGTGAATTGTTCTTTTATTTGACTTAACAAAGCTTGTCAGTTTTCGTCTTTATGCTAAGCTACCTGGCTAGAAGCTATAGCATCATATCTAGCATTTATTGGCCTGTAAGTGGATTACATTTTCTCATCTAACTCCTTGCCAGAATAAAAATGCTTACATTTCCTAAAATATCAAACATGCTGCAAAGAACAGCTGCACAGCGTCTTTCGAGGAGAAGCCCGGTGCTAAATGAGACCACCCCATAGCTGCTAGGTTAAAAGTCTCCCTCCTTCATCTAGATATCTCTGAGGAAAGCCACTGAACTCTTCCTCTTTGGTGCACACATTCTTAAATTCCCAATTGCATAATCCAATAAGAGGATGGAGCTCTGAAAGTATCAGATATGACAGCGGGGGCTTGTCAGAGTGAAATCTCTCTTGACTGTAGTTGTGAATTTGCGACCGCAGGATGTGAACGTGGCTAGTTTCACGGCTTTAGTCCGGGTGGAAAACTATATTCAACAATTGTGGTCTGGTGGTTTGTGGATTTGGCAACGATTTGCACTCCGACCAACTGTAAACACTCTGGCTGGATCACCTATGGTAAATCGCTGCAAAAGCATGACCACGAGATCCTGCGTTGTAATTTAGATCTTTACAAGGCTTCGTCCTGCATGCAGACAGACGTTAAACACACACGCTCATTGTACGGAGAACGTATGCTCGCTTGAGTTCCTTACGCACTCGCATATGTGGGTCACGCACATGCACGCAGTCCCACGTGCAGCCTGCTGAAATGAGTGTTATTGTGAAGTGGCTAAACAGTCATCACTCCCTGGACCTGTGATTTAAGGATCACTGTCTGACCACTCTCACACTGTCTGCCTCCAAAGCCGCTGTCACTATGCACACTGCACTACATCTCACTCACCAGACGTATTTTCCAGCAGCTCCTCAGCGCTGATGATGTTGACGGTACGCGCAGCTCCAGCCCAAACCTCTCTTTTAATGTCTATCGCACATGTCCAAGTATTAGGTCACAGTGTGCGCACCAAAGTTGGACTTTGCGTTTGCTAGAAAGCCAGAAACACGACTCCAAATGAATACTAATTTCGCTCCATGACTGCTGCATGTGTACACAAGCGCTTTATAACGGGCAAGAGGTTTTCCGTATCAGCTTGTAGACTAATAGTATGTCAAAATAGTTTCCACAACTTGTTTTTGCTCCCTTTAAGTGGCCAAAACATCAAGTTATAGTGCTTCTAAACAGACACTAAATGTAGCTGTAACTCATATTGTTGACAATCAGAAACCAAAAGTATGTGTTTTCAATTTTTCTCTCAAAACGCAGAGAGGAACATATTAAAAATGTCAAAATATTGCAAAATATTAGGCTGTTTTTGGAAATTTTGGGGATACGTACTAACAAAATATGATAGGGTGCAAATAAATCAAGATGCAGCTGAAGCGTTTGACTTTAACGCCCACCGAGGCTCTTAATTCCAGTAAAGAGATGAAAAACTGTGGCAGAGGTAACATCAGATCTGTGTGGAGTGAGGAGAAGAGATACAAAAATGCTATTTATGCTACGTCAGGGATCTTATATATTTGTTATGTATGCTATATATAACAAACGCTATGATATTGTCACATTTTTTAATAGCTTTTTTGTTTGTTTCTTGATATTCGAGAGTAGTTTTAATTTAGTTTTGGCACCAGTGGCTCTCACTTGATTCCTAATATTGGCAGTAGGGCACTGAAACAAGCATAATGTCGCATTTTCTTTTCCATATTTTCTGGAGTTTTATTCTAAATTTGCCCTAACGTTGAACAGAAACGTATGGTCGCTTCCAAGTTTTAGAAGTAGGAGGGTAAATTCATAATTGTGCCTTTATTATGTGTTAAAAAGTACACTGAATGGGTCAGTGTGCTACATCAGAAGTGCTTGCTGAATGGTCAAACTGCTTAGATTTGGACAAAGGCGGCGATATCGAGCCATTTCTGAAACACATTCACACCCATTTGGTGTCATGATCAGCCAGAGTTTGAACTTTGTTGTCCTTTTTCACATACTGAACAAATATTTCACGTACATAATCAAGTTTAACTGTAGGAATGTCTTCTACAAGAGACTGTTTGAAGACACATACTACTATTTCCATATGTTTAATGTATTGCATCTCACTTTTGTCTGTCCAATGTGGCCTTTCAGGACAAATCAAAACATGAAAACGATAAAAACTTCGTCAAAGCAAGCCCTTGTCTTGGATGGTTTTCTACTCGTGGGTACAATTATTCTAGTTATAATATCAGTGCTGTATCTATCCAGTCACTGTCCAAACTGATCTGGAACAGTTTTTACGATGACTTTTAGAGAGTGGCCTTTCATAAAAAGTGGAAGGGTCTTCTGCTGTTTCCTTTCACAGCTGTGGCCAAAAAGGGAGATGACCCCTACCTGCAACACTATCCTTTGTCAACTTGAAGCCACACTGCTGCTCATCAGGCAGACCACACACGGAGCGACAGGAAGTGCACCACAACCCAAAGAGAAGGCAAAAGAAAGAGGAGAAAGAGGCAAAGGGGAGAGGAGTTAACGGTCTTGTTATCACAGAGGGGGAAAAAATGAAATGGTGAGTAGTTTTTTCCGCCATAAAAACTCATAATGTATGTTTGCCGCCTCCCCTCAGTGTCAAACGTGTTATCCTTTGCATCCCTCATGCACGGCGCTGTCCTCTCTCTCACAATGTTGCTGTTAAAGTGAGTTTGGTTTATTTTCTTTTTATATGGAGTTTCCATCATGCTCCACTCCCTCTGTGGTTCCAGCACGGCTGGCCAAATGGCAATAAAATGCTCAAAGGACATCAGAGAGGGAAAAGGAGACCTATTTGTTAGCCTAACAAAATCCCCAGTAGTTAAAAAGCCAGTCAACATATGAGAAAAAAAGGAGCTCAAGTGCTGGAGTGAAGGCCAAGACAAGTGGCTAAACAACAGTCGAAGAGAAGTTTCTGACTGCTGAGTGTCTGTGTGGAGGACGGCCGGTGCTCAGTCAGCCATCTGAAGTCACTGATTCAATTCATGTTGTTCTTTTCATCTACAAGGGCAATTAAAACTCAATTATACTCCCTAAAATATGCAAAACAAAAAACAAAAAAAGTGCATGCATTCAAAAAGAAGAACTCAAACTGAAGTAGCTCTGGTTTTATAAAAAGAAATTGAAGCAGAGTCATCATAAAAAAAACAACTGCTTTCTACTTGTGTTTGCTCAAATTATGGCTTTAAGCTACAGGAGTGGAATGACTGAGTGTACAGTGAGTTTTTCCTGCAGTCTGATCCATTTGGATGTGAATGAAAACTGAAAGCAGATTTTTTCTGTGTTTTATTGTGGTTTATGGAACCTTGAAAACTAAACCGTCCTGACACATCTGTGTCAGCGAACCCTCTGTCCTCTCAGTGATGAAGACTTCTTCTGAAACTGGTGAAACTGACCATCGGCTTATTCCAAAGATAGGGTCTGATTTTACAAATATACTTACAAATATGCTTTCTTGTTTCAAATCATTAAATATATACTGTAAAATGAAAGACGAAGAAATGATAATGATCAATTTGAGAACAAAGCTGTCGATAGTGAACTGTATTTTTATTAATGTACACGTGCTAACATGAAAATGGCTAATACTATTGGAATAGTCCATCTCGCATCATGTAGACCTGCAACATATCATGCATGGCTATTTTCATTTTATTTTTTTATTTTTTTATTTATACTGTAAACAGCTTGCACTGTAAAAATCTAAGTTTTTTAAGCTATTTTTTTAAAACAATTTACTGCGATTTGACAGTTTTTCCATGTTTTGTGAAATTACAAGACAGATAATTACTAAAAATAATATCACAGAAAAAAGGTATTCATATACATGTTCACTGTAGAAGAAAAACAGACCAACACTGTACATACTGTCAAAATCCAAATTCAGTGTTTTCACAAACAGTATGACTATGCTCAGAGCAGCTAGAAAACATTTGACTGGAAAAATTTGCATTATTTTACTGAACTTAAATCAACCTAAACAGCTGTTATTTTACAAATTTTGTCCAAATTTTAGAAAGAAAATATATGTATAAGAAGTACTGGAAAGGGTAAAAAAAAATCTAGTAAAATCACCGAAAAAAATAAATTTACTTATTACACTGTAAAAAATGAGCAGTGAGCACTCTTTTAAAAGCAATTTCTCCCTGTAGTTTTTTAAAAAACAAATTACTTTTAGTTTACAGACTTTCCCTGTTTTGTGAAATTACTGATAATATCGAGTAAAATTCCACGTAAAAGAGTAATAACTTACATGTTAAGTTTAAAATAAAAACAGGCCCAAACTGTAGACAGCTGTACATAATTATTTTTTTCTTTTTACAGTGTGACACTACACCTTTTTTCTGTTGAATTGTGTATAGCCTTTTAACAGTGTAGTGTGCACACAGGTAGTTTAAATGTTGTGTGATTAATATGTTTTCTTCTTGGTTGGTGTGCCAGCAGATCATGCTGGACTGACTCAGAATCATCTACAGAGCCCGTAATGAAGGAACAGTGCAACACAGAGAGAAACAAGCTGCATCAGACGCTGGCCACACTGAAAACATTTACTGCATCAGTTATTTGTTGGGTTTGGTCTCTTCATGAGCTTTTTTCACCAGAAAAATATCAAATATCCCCAGATGTAGTCGATTCTGTAGAACAGTTCCAGTCATGAAGCCGCCATCGCTGCCTTTCTTCTCTGTAATGAGTAGAAGACTTTCTATTAGTGCTCTTCCTCCCAGCTCAGATGCTCGTATACGATGGGTCGCTTGGATCTCCCAGCTCTGCTCAGTCACCCGGTCACTGTCTGGGTCATCACATAGTTCTGGAGGTTAAATAGCTGTAAGAACACACATTAATCTGTGAACACTTGATGAAACTGGCCTCAAGCTCCCCTCTCTGCTGTCCTGCCTCCCCCTGCTGCACTGGCAGCTGTGCCCGAGAAGAGGCATGTAAACCATGTCGGCCTGACACCAGTTGTTTTGACTGAGAGCACTGAGGCACTGACTTATTGTGCAACACATCCAGAGCCTTTAGCCCGTCCAGCTATGACGCCCTGCTGTAAACTCACCCACCCAGTCCCAAACCGATCTCCTCCAGGACGGAGTTTGGAAACATTTTCCCCAGAAAAGTGCAGTTAATCATATCAGAAGTGGAGTCTGTTTCTCCAAATTTCACAGTGTTCTTGAGAAATCCACACCCAATAAAGTCACTTTAATACTTCTTAGAATTTTGAACAGGCATCTGGAGTCGAATCAATACTGATGGACTAACACATCTCCACTTAAATCCACTTGGCATCATGTTGTCAGAACTAAATGTCACCTCACATAAGTCTGAGCAGCTGCAATGAAAGAGTTTTAAATACAGTTTGAACCAGATGTCGCTGAAATAAGAACATAAGCTTTGATTCATGCCTGTGTCATGACTCCAGGGATGTCAGTGCTTGTCTACTGGTCCACCCAAAGAGCTATTTGATGGAAATGGATAAACAGATATTCACAGCACACCATTCATAGTGCATTAACATTAGTGATCCTTTGGCTTTATTACAAAGAAGCCAGCAAGTAAATTTTTCTAATTGCATTGTTTAATGCATTTATGACACAGTTAATGAGCTAAAATGTGCAAAAAATGAAATTCCCACCAACCTTAGCTTAGCTTACATTTACTGTTGCTTAAAGAGAGTTAGCATGCTAACACCAAACTAACCCTAACCCAAACTAAGATGGTGAACATGCATACTTTGCTAACATTAGCATGTTAGCAACGTCATTGTGAGCAGGTTGATGTGCTGAACAACAGGTTTTGAACTTGTTTACATGTCCATATGGAGTTTCATTATATGTTAGAAGATATCATGAGTGAAATAAACATTTAGCACCATGACTGAGCATTTCTGTCTTAAAACTGCCGTGTAATGATGACAGTCTCTAAAACACAGATTCAAACTTCTGGGGTCCATCCATCCATTCTCTATACACTGCTTTATCCTCACTAGGGTCGCGGGGGGGGTGCTAGAGCCTATCCCAGCTGACTCGGGCGAAGGCAGGGGACACCCTGGACAGGTCGCCAGTCTGTTGCAAGAATTTAAAGACGAACAATCACACTCACACCTACGGGCAATTTAGAGTAATCAATTAACCTCAGCATATTTTTGGACTGTGGGAGGAAGCCGGAGTACCCAGAGAAAACCCACACATGCAGAACATGCAAACTTCATGCAGAAAGATCCCAGGCCCAGGCCGGGATTTGAACCGGGATCTTCTTGCTGCAAGGCGAAAGTGCTAACCACTATACCACTGTGCAGCCTACTTCTGGGGTGTCATACGTAAAAAAAATAAAGAAAGAAAGAAATAAAGAAATCAATTCTGTCAGCTTGCAGGGAGAAGCTTTGTAAGTCATTATTCTTCTTTACAATCACTGTCAGTACAACTTGCCATTGTGCAGCGTGGAGTAGCTTTGCAGTGTTTGAGCCTAGCTGTAGGTGAGCTGGTGTGCTCGAGCTGCAACAAAGGGTGAGAGTACAGTTACATCTATGGCATTACATAAACCAGTTATTTTCATGGAGAAAAACATATAAATATGCAATTTTGATACACACTGAGCTGAGTTTTTGGGGCTTAAATCAATGACTGGAAAGGATCCTTGTTCTACAGATACAAGAATCTGTGTGATATAAATAAAACCTGTGAAATATCAGTATTTCTTTTAATAGTATTTCTACTTATAGAAGAATCTGAGCAATATCATTATTTTTCAATGTGTAGATATGTGCAAAATTGTTACTTTCTACATCCAGAGGTATCGTGACCTCTGGATTTCTTCATATGGAAGAATCTGTAGTCTATCAACAGCAATAATGTAAATTTCTTGTTTGCATTTTTGCACTCATTTTTTTATCTTATCTTATCTAATCTTATCTTTTCTTATCTTATCAACTCAAAGCGTCACTATGTCTTAAGTGCAGCCTCACAGACCTGCTTTACCATCCATACATGATGGAAAACAGAATGCTGTACCTAACATCTCATTGTCCATGTATATAAGAGCAGAATATAGCAGGGCATTAGCAATACGTGACATTGAAGATGCTATTTGTGCACATAGCAACACACTGATGCCCCATGGAGCAGGTCGAGCAGAGTATTTGTGTTACTAAGGCTCTTTTATATGAACATGTGATCCTACTTCCATGTCACGCAGCGTCTCACATCGGCGTCCACTCTTTGCACTGACCAGCAGCTGAGAAGTTCTTGTGGTTATTTGTGTGCATTCTCTGTCTCTGCCTGATTATGTCTTCATGCATGCCCTCAGTCGGTGGCGGACGCAGCAGGGTGTGTCACACCACTGCATGCTTCTGACATTAACACGCAAACTTTAAAAAAAAATAAAATGCCACGGTTCCATTTCAGGCCATATTATAATTACATTTTTGTTTTTATTATACTGGGAGACTCTTGAACTGCTGCTGCATGGGTTAGTATCAGATGCTGTGTGAATAATGAGAGTGTATCTGCGAGTAGCATGCAAGGATTGGAATATTCAGACCGACATTATAAAAAGTTCCAGATGGAGATGTGCGAAGACTATTGAGAGGAAACCGATCTTCCCACCAGGGAAGCCTGTCTGATTAGGCCCCATTTGTTTCCAAACTACACTGCTGATTAAGGCAGCCTGACTCTGAACTATTTCTGACATTTGAGGGAATCCTTGTGAGGTTTGAGAAACGAAGGCTGACGCTCTGAGGGGGAATGCAACTCACTTGTATTTTGTTGGTGTGGTCTCAGACCTTCCCAAATTATCCCCTCACAATTCTTTTACCACCCAGATAATGGTTCATTACAGTTGCAAAGCTCCACAAGGTGGTTTAACAACTTTTGATTCCAGTAAAGCTCGGCATGCTAGCCTTCCCAATAAACAAACATACTGTAATTAGGCTACTTTAAACCTGAAAGTTGGACTTTTTAGCGCTCACATGGTGGTCTTTAAATTCTTGATTTTCAATCAAAAGGTAATATACAGACTATTTTTAATTACTTAAAGTACCACTTTAGCAGAATGTGCTTTGCTTAGTTGTTACTTTACTTGGATGTTTGAGTCTTACTGTGCAGAATAATGTGTGTTTTAAAGGCCGCTTTCACCCTCCTCTACTGGTAAAGGAAAATTTCCCTCTTTAAATGTAAGTGGAAGATCTGCACATACGAGCAAGACTTTTTAACATTACACATAGATCCGAAACAGGAGCCTTGTGATATACTGATATTGACAATTATCATGATATTGTCTCTCTCTGGTTGTTGTTTAAACCCCTAAAACTCTTTTTTTGTATATCAACATTATATATGTAGAGGAAAGTCCCTTGGCAGTCATTGATTTAACCCCTAAAATCTCATCTCAGTGTGTCAAAGTTGCATATTTACAAGTTTGTTTTAATCAAAACAATCCCTTATTGCAATAAAATAGCTGTATACTGTTGCCTCCTCTAGAAAATGCAGATATATGAAGTCTGGCTCGAGCACACCAGCTCATCTACTCTACACTGCACAATGATAAGTTGTAATATTTGAGTTTTTCAGCCATACATGTTGGAGCCAGAAACTGATTCTGAAGAACAATAATGTTAAAGAAAGCCTAACCCTGCAAGTTTACAGGATTGGTTTCTTAGGTTTGAACCTCTGGATGTCTTAGTCTGTGTTATGAGTCATCAGTACCCTGCTACAGAAACTATATGAACATGTTAAGCTAAAAAAAAAGCCTTGCTTTTCACCATAGATGGTCTTTAAAAAACTTTACACAATACTCATACTCCATCTCCATACACTTGTATTTTGAGTATGTCAGTGTGACACTCTTTCAAACACTGTGGTCTGGAATAAAAATCTTGCTAACTATTTGGTGGATTGGGATGCACTTATATACAGACATTCACTATTCTCTAATAATGTGTCCTAATAACTTTGGTGATGCCCTGACATTTTCTGTAGCTGCATCCAGAGACTGGCATCTGCAATCCTAAAGCTCCCATATGGTGAAACCCTATTTTTTACTGTGTTTTGTGGTTGTTCTAAACTTAGAGGTGTAAAATAAAAGCTGTTAAGTTATGCAGACATTTGCTTCTGCTATTCCTCAAGGACCACCACGACTAGGAAGAAAGAATTCAGCCCAGATGCTGTGTAACACCTAACTAACCAACGGACGTCCAGCTTCAACTGCGACTGCTTTCTGAATCGTATACTTTTTCTTTTTTCGTACTACAGCTGCCCTCTGGAAGTCCGTACTGTTTCTTGCATGATATGTGCAATATTGTTGTTTCTACATTCATAGGAGATAGGTCAATCTGGATATCCACACATAGAAGAATTAGTACTTATGTACATTTTTGGATAATTTTTTATTTCTGAATGGCTGAAAAAGCAGGCTAGTTTGGATACTGCAAACTTCAACAAGATGTAGTAGGACATCCTGGCATTTTTGGCAAACTACATTTAACATACTATATATATTGGAACATGCTAAGTCGTTTTCTGGCGTATTATATAATATGGAAGTATGGATATTGGAATGCAGCCCCAGGTGATGCTTTCTTCCTGAAGGAGGCGGGAGCTAGCCTAGCCCTGCTAGACCCATGTTCTGAAGGTACAAGGGTCTAGGCACGCTGGACAGGGAGGGAGGCGGGCTAAAAGGTTGTCTATCAAATCACTCTGCAGCAGTTGGGTAGGTATACAACCAATCAGCGCAACGAATAGGCTCCTAGAGCGTCGGAAATCAGAGGATGCGGTAGTTCGGTGAAGCCTTATTTATACAGTCAATGGGTGAAGCTCAAGTATATTACAGACATGTTAACAGAAGGATTATTCAGAGTCGGTGCTAATGGAGCTCAACGACTGTTGTTGTTTTTGTTGTCGACCCTGGCAGAGAATTAAATTCGTTGCCGTGGGTTGTCTAGCACGGCTAGGCTAGTTGTTTCCGGTTGTTTCTGTCAGAATCGTCGCGCCTCTGTCGTCACTTAGTTACTGACTCTACACTTCATGGTGATTCATCCGGCCAGTTTTAGGAGAATCCAGCCTCGAGCCTTATGGAGGGTAACTAGACCCACCCTGGCAGAGAATTAAATTCGTTGCCGTGGGTTGTCTAGCGTGGCTAGGCTAGGCGGGAACAGCAACAGTTCTTTAGATTTTAGAGCAAAACAGCCCATTTAGAACACAGTCATGGTGAAATAAACCGTTTTAGCAGTATTTTGAGCGGAAAAACTGAAACAAACGCTATGGGGGCATGTGAGGCTATGATTAATTTGCTGAGAAGAGGAACAATATGGGACCTTTAAAGCATGTCAGGAGGGGGCTTTAATCTCTCAGGTGTATAAAATAAACACTGGGTCTATTATTGCATAAAGTTAAAGGTGCAACAGGCTTTTTCCTTCAGCTCAAAGAAGCCTTCACCAGACTGTGTTTACATCTTGCAGGGAGAACCCAAGGCATCCCTTAATGCAATATCCTGAGCAGCTCCTGCGCACAAGGAGGGGAGGTGGGGGGAGGCCTGACTCCTGGAGAAATTTGATCCCGCATTCGGCCCTTTAAAGGAAAATGGGATGAGTCTGTTGAATGGAGCCGTGAGTGAGATTCAGTGAAGTCTGCGCTCAAAAGGGAAGCGAAGGACAGCAGCAGCAGCAGCAACAGCAGCAGGGGACGGGCCAAAACACAGGGACATGAAAACACACGAAAAGAAATGAATGAGCGAGGAGAAGCGAAAGTCGAAGCGGCGAAGGAGAAGTTATGATCGCGACGAATTACCGGGGAAGGTGAACGGAGAAACACCGACTGGGGAGGAGGAGGAGGGGGAAGACACAACAAAGTCACAAGGTAAAGTAGCTGTGAAGGGCTCCGGAGTGGAACCAAACTGTAGCGATTGATCTCTGATTTCTGTCTTGTTTTGCGCAGCTTCTCGTCGGTTTTAACTGGACGCACCGCAGGATAAATATATCTGAGGAGGCTGTTTGGGGACAAAAAACGCCGGTGCAGCTGTGTATTTTGAGAGATGCCTGGCTGAACTTCCTTTTTTTTTTTTTTTTTTTTTTTTGCTGAGTGTTTATGTTTGCTGCTATTCTGCTAAAGCGGTGCACACACCTGTTGCTTGTGGCCTTTTTTTGGTCCAAAATCTTGGCCATTGCGCGCACTTGGAGCAGCTCTAAAAATATATATTAAAGCAAAATGAAATATGCATGTGAATCAAGATGAAAAAACACAAGTTGCATTGCATTTGCGTGACTTTAAAGCAACATTTTGTGTGCGTAATTGACGGGGTTTTTTTACGCATGTGGAGAAATCCCCAATATGACTTCCTCAGCAGCACATTCTCAGGCTAATATATGGACACATTCTGCAGCAAACTCTATACTTAAAAGGTGTCTCTTGCTATAACTCTGCACTTCTCCTAATGCCCTGCAGTGCAACCAGAAAGCTGAAAACGGTGCACACAGGACAGGAGAGCTGCAGAGGTAGATGTTTACACCTCAGTGCAGAGGAATGTCAGGGCCTGTGTTTAAAGCTGAGACTGATAATGAGTGTGGTCAGTTTGCAGAGGCCTGTCATTAACCTGCTGCAGCTTTGCTCACTGGCAGAAAGGTTAGAGGAGGAGAGGATGTGAAGGAGGAGGGTGGGAAAGGTGCTGCAGGAGGAGAGGGAAGAAGTGTAGGCTGATGGAAAATGAGCGAAAGAAGAGGAAGACAGATAAGAAGATAAATGGAGGGGAGAATAAAGATGAGATATATTCCTGATTTTAAAAGTGCTCAGAAGACTTCCATTGGCCTCTGCAGTGTTTTAAATGTCTAATTTGAGTAACTGCTCGCTTGAAATCGCCCCTTGAGTCTGAATTATTGCAGGATAGCTTACAAAAGCCGAGACGAACGCTGTTATTTATAATGTTTAAAACGTTTTGCAACCCATGGCTTAAACCTCTCCATGAGTGGGGTCAGAGGTTAAGAAATGTGAAGCTGCACTGGAGATTTCCCTCCTTTATTTGCGGGTGTATGTCCCAGCTGTAGCCGTAAAATGGGACCAAAATAGTGAGGCCCTGATTTAAACAAAAGTGTGAGGCCTACTTGACCGGATGGGAGTCGGCAGAGGTCCCCCTTTGTTAAGCATTTGGGCCCGCGGAGGAGGAGATAAGGCCATATTTAACACCCCCACTCTTGACTCCTCGTGCACTCGGATAATTTGTCACCTTTTTAGAGATCTGCCACGCTGACACGATTCGGCAGCGGCTGACCCAGATTTACGCGCAGGCTCCTGTGCTGTCTGATGGGAGTCTTTTTCATTCAACGGGGAGGAGATGCCAAAACGTAGGGGAAGCCAAGTTGGACCTCAGCAGAGAGACAACAACAGTGGGGATTTGAAAATGTCTGGTGGGGATGATATCACTGAACCACCTAATCACTTACATCACCACAGCTGCATGCTCAGCAGTGTGTCAGAGTGTGTGCGTGCACGTGTCTGTTTCCAATCTCTGTGCATCTCCATCTGTGTCTGTCTGAGCTCTGGTAAGCAAGCGCCGAAGAGTTACGACTGCTGGCCGAGTGTGTGCTTGAATTTCGCAGTGATTCAGGAGGTTCTAGTCAAAGGAGGGACTGACTGGAGACGTCCACTTGTAGTCCTCTCTGCATCCTCGATAACGCACCCTTCGGTCTAGGGTGCATTCAGTAACCCTAAAAGCAACATCACACGCTGTGCTATCCAAGCTGTTTTATTACAATCTGTGATAGCTTTCAGGCTTTGAATAAAAGCCCTCCTTGCTGGGTATAAACTCTCACTCAGCTTGAGGAGCACTGCTGTATAACTGTCAGTGGAAAGCCGTCGTCTGCAGTGGCAGCCGTAGAAACGATCCTGCTGGGCTCGTTGCGGTGGCGTTTCCATTCAGTCGTCTTTCCCACTGTTTGCTCTGGCCGGGGCCTGTGTGCGAGGCCTTGCAGCTAGATGGAAGTAGAGAAGCTCCCAGGGACTTAGTGCTCGTCTGCAGCCAGGAGAGGACTCACCATTCTGGGCTGTGATTCTCCCAGACACCTCCCCGCCCGTCCACTCTGGGTGGCCCAAGTGTTACCAAACATGGATCTACCGTGCAGATCCCGGAAAGCCTGTTTTTGTTCTCTTTGCTTTTTTCTTTCCTTCCCCTCTCACCACCTGAATGTTTCCAGCTCTGGCACACACTAGAGGAGATGCTGCAGGAGAGAATGGTATTCATCAGATCACATATAATGGTGGAAAGCTGCATTTATGTTACCCGTTCTACAGCGGAGGGTCATTCTCATGCTAAAGGAAAATGGCTGCAGTTTAATGTGCTGTATTACTCCCACACACACTGTTAAAATGATGTCATTCGATTTTATCCATATTCACCCAGAGGCAGTGAGCAGAGAGGAGCTGTGACCCTCTCTAACCTTTGGTTTACTTCCTCCCCGTGTCTGCTCGGTAGAAAGTTTAACTTTACACTTGCTGATTAATAAATTGGCTTCCTGGCACCAGTCCCCATGAACCCTAACAACCCCCCAGTGTCCAACAAGCAGGGAGGGCTAAAGGAAAGAGAATTAGCATGGCAGTGCTGAGTGTGTTTAACCAGCAAATGGTGTGTCTCCACCCGGCTGCTGCAGCTCCTGCAGGAGGGCCTGGCCTCGTCTGTCCTGACCGGCTGCAGCGTGACCCAGACGGGCTTTTTTTTCAAGCTGGCTGATCCCACCACTTCCCCACACTGGCGTCCCGGTTTACTTGACCTTCATACCCCCGAGTTTGCCCCAGAGAGAGAGAGGGAGATGTTGGTGGATGGACCTTGGCTGTCCAGCCTGGGTACAGCGGTTGGCTGGCGAAACCTCCACATGCATGACTTCTGTAATTTGTTTGCTAGGCCTGTATTTATGAGCATGCTAATTGCAGGGAGCGCCATGGTGCAGTTATAGTTGCTGGACTTTGAACGTCTGCTGTTCTGCTGACGGTGTCTGGCTGCTCTCTGAGTCTGTCGGTCTTTCTGTCTGAACACGAAGCGCTTCTAACTTCCTCGAGCTTCGTTTGGTTTCGATTTGCAAGCGTTCTCTAAAAACTGCTCACATCTCCACATCATCCCCGGGCTTCCATGAGCTGCTAAGTCAGTCTGTCATGTTGTTAGGCTACTTTTATCTCAAGATAATTACACTTTTATTGAGTTCACACAGTTGGGCTTTAACCTTTGTGAATGAGGAGAAAAGTAGCCACTAGTTGGTCCTCCTCAGGTAAAAATAACTCCAGCGCCCCAGTTTCCCACATTCAGCCCTCGGCCCATTCATTGTCACACATTCTTTCCTCCTTTCTTTTGCTGAGGCGAGCTGACAGCCCCCCCTCTGTAGCTGTGATGGGACTGTCATGCAGAAAGACACTATTGTGCCGTGCAAGATCCCGTTTCGCTCCTTCCTTGTAATTAAGAAGGGATTGCATGGGGAAGGTATGGGGGTAGGGAGAGCAGGGGATTGGGTTAGTAGGTAATTTGGCTAAAAAGCAGAGCGCTGACCTGCTTTGTGGCTGCCAGGCCTGGGAGCCGGCACGCATGAACCAGCTCCCCCACCGACACTCAGCCTCCCTGCTGGGGTTTTGTTCAGTGTGTGTGGGCATGTGGAGAGACGAATAGGAAAGAAAGACCGAGGTGATCTCTTCAAAACGTGTGTTTGTTTCTGTTTACAGAACACATTTCTCCTTTTGTTTTGCACCACAGAAAGTGAGAGGAAACGCTCATTAAACTCGTGTCATTGTGCACTCATCATTAGTGTTTGCGTTACTCACATCTCTTCAGTGAATCATAGGAAGTGCGGTCAGAAAGGAGCCTTTTTAGAGGTTAAATCGCTTTTCATTCGTTTTTGGCTGTAAATGAAAACAGAGCCGCTCGAGGAAATGCCATCACAGAATTGATTTGTTCCTCCTGTTCAGGATAAAATGTGTCATTTGCTGAAGTTTTCAAGTTGATGCAAAACATTCTTAACAGCTGCCTCAAACCATACGGACAAGAAGTTGTAAAAAGATTTGTGCTTTTCTGTCTTTCAGTCCAGTTCGAGTCCCGAGTCCTCGCCATGGCTGACGTGTTGGAGAGCAGCGGGGCCGGAGCCGTCGGGTCGGCCAGCGTGGATTGGCAGAAACGCTGCGTCGCTCTGGAGATGCAGCTGCTGAGGTTCAGGCTTCAAGCGGGCAAAATCCGAGAGCTGCTGGCAGAAAAGGTAAGAGAGAAAAGCATCATGTGTCAGACTTTACTTAAATTGTGATTTTGGACGTTTGTCAGTCATCATTCTGATTTTGCATCATTTCTTACAGCTGTAGAGTCGCACATTAATGGCTTGGGACATTGTTTACATCCCATTAACCCATTTTTTTTCATTCCATGGTGTGAAAAGCAATATATAGTGCATGAATTCACACTCAGGATCCACATACTTAAGTAAAATGAGAGCGGATAAACGAGACAGCAGCCTTGGCTTTTATTTTAACAAGTTCAAACTCGGTCTAGTTAAGATTTTACTAAGTAGAGACTCACACATGAGGTTGCACCACACCAACTAGTTATTATGCACAGTGAAAGATGTGTTCCACTGTGTTCTAAACTTCGTACTACCAAAATCTGAAACGCACATGGAGGATCCTGGGGGATTCCTGAACATACCCGAACCAGATGGGAAATGTTTGATGGGCACCGTTTTTGAGCTTCTTAAGAATCTAAAGCCAGGCACTATGAAGAAACACCAGAGATTTGTTTAACCCTCTGAACTCCACAACCTGCTAGCAGGTTTGAAGGGCATGTTAAAAAAAAAAAGGGGGGGGGGGGGGGGGATTGGCAACTCTTCTGCAACTTGATGGCAACACCTTTGACCAATTGCACTTGAAGCACTTTTTGCACTTGCTACAGGTTTTTCCTTATGTCTGAATTCTTGCTTGTGTTGTACGTCGCTTTGGACAAAAGCATCTGCTAAATGAAATTGTAGAATTGTAGAATGTTATCTTTTTAAAAAAATCGACAAAATTGCAGCTTTTATTATAGATTGAAACTGAAAAAACTTGAAGAATCATCAGATTTTCAGTTTTTTCCGGTGGTCCATGAATTACTCATCTATGCTGTGTCATTTCATTGGAAAAATATAAAAATCTGCACTTACAGTCACGATATTTCTTCAGAAGCATTGAATTCTATGAACCAGATTCTGTCGAAAGCAAAAAAAATTGCAGCTGTTTAGCCAAGAGTGATTCAGCGGGCGGCATGGCTCAGGGGTGGCATGGATCAGTGGGTACAGTGGCCGTCTCGCAACCGGAGGGTTGCGGTTCGATCCCCTGCCCCGTCGTGCTCATGTCGAGGTGTCCCTGAGCAAGACTCCTAATTGCTCCTGGTGGGTCGTGGTTAGTGCCTTGCATGGCAGCTCCCGCCATCAGTGTGTGAATGGGTGAATGTGATGTATCATGTAAAGCGCTTTGGATAAAAGCGCTATATAAATACAACCATTTAGCTGCAGTCAATTATGATAAAAAAAATCGGGAACATTTTGGCTGAACTGCAGGCAGTGCTTACACGGAGCAGATAGAAGATTAGTATGGAAACAAATTAGAAATGTAAGTAGCAAAATATCTATATTGTGTGAAGCCACTTTTATTTCTAGTGTGAGTGACACTTGTGGACACTTTAAATGGCAAGTCTTCAAAGAAATTCAACTTTCATTTGAACTTTTCATGATATATAGGAGTAGAACTTTGTTTATGTGGACAAATTATATTTTTGAGTTTTCTCCACGTCTAGCCTTGGTTTCACTGTTTCCATAGAGGGGCAGTATGTTTATGTTTCAGAGAAAAATGAGCCCACAGTGAGTAAAAAATGTGAAACTGCTCAGGGTTCAGAGGGTTAAGATCTTGTCCTTTGCTGAGAGTTTGTCTGCAGCTGAGAGTCAGAATAAACACTGACCGGTATTTTGCCATAGTCTAACCATAACTGTTACACATAAAATACCAACAAGCAGTTTGCAACAGAGAACTTGGCAGTTTTGTCATAAAACTAAATAATGGGTTCTAAGCTTCAGGGCCATTTTAGTAAGAATGAGGGTTCAACTAAAGGAGTCAAATGGATTTTGAGTGTGATTCTGCCTGTTTTGTTTGGCTAAAGCTACTGGATGCATCACATGTTTGAAAGGATGCTTTGATACGGCAGCGATGTGACACAAATAGCTGATCTGGATCTGTGGCTCTTTGAACAATAATACAACTGTGGCAGATTAAACTTGTCACGCCACTTTCATCTTCTAAAATAAGACATGCCGTTAGATATTCTGAACAGACACTGTGCAGATCCCACTGCCTCGCTGTCGTCCTCTCTTGATCCGGCACCGTTTTCAAGTGTTTTTGTGCACGTGGAAACAATTAAAGCATGTGGATCAGCTAGAAGTACAGGTGTGGATGACTCTATGTTTATGTGTGCGAGTAGAGACAGATGAGATTACCCAGCTTATTTGGTAAACACTCGGCCCGCTCATCGTGTGTCATCAGAGGTTGGCTACGGTTTCAGCCAAAAGGAATATTTAACATTTAACTCATCACTTCTGGTGCTTCCCTTCAAGCTGGGGGAAAGAACCGCCAGCCGCCGGCCAAATGCTTGTAAAACTGTGGCTCTTGTAAAGCCCGACTACCAGACACTTTGGAACGTAATCAGCTGTCATCAGGAGATTCAGTCGGGCTCTGAAGATTTGTTGCTAGAAGAGTGGAAGTGTTTGGAGTGGAGGAACAAGTGAGTCTAGTAGCAGGGATCTGTTTTGCTTTCTTGACTTTTCTCCTGTTTTCGGTTGATTTACAAGAGGTTGTGTTTTAGGTCCAAATAGCTGAGGGCTGCTTTTGCTCGTCACAGTGATTCGCTTTCTGTGTCGTGTGTGAGTCCTGTGCGGCGGAGTTGTTCATTCAGTCGGTCAGCAGGATGTTTACAGTCAAAACACAACCCCACGGCTGATAAGAGCAGGACGACTCCCTGCTGTGTCCTCTGTCAGGTTCTGTCAGACCTCCAGCTCCTCTTTCAACTCCCATGCAGCACAAACACACACAGTAATGTTGAGAAAGTGAGAGAAAGTCATTAATAAAGGATCTGCCCTCTACAGTAATCTCAGAGGAGGATATGCACAAACCAAACTGGCAACATCCATCAGCTTATTACTGATTACTGTTGCCACCAAACTAGCAATCATGCTGCCAAAATCTTGTGTGTCTCATTCTTAGTGGTATAGACCTCCACTCTTGTTCAGCGACTGTTAAAAACTCGTCAAATCAACGATCCAGAACTTTACAGTGGCTTCTTTATTATCACAAACATGTAGCTACATTCCAGATCCCTGATTTCTTCAGAAAATCAAATAAATAAATCTGTTTTTTCCTCAGCACAGGTTTAGGAAACAAGTGATAAATAAGACCTGTGCAGGCAAGATTAAGAATAAAGAAACCTACCAAACTTCTTGTGAAATAGTTCCAAAAAAAATAGCGACTAAATGCCTACAAAAATTGCCAAAAAGCAGCTGAGAGTGTAAAGGAACCAAACAAAGTCATTCTGTGAACAGTTGCTGGCTAACTGCCCTCGCTGTGCAGTAGCTGCTGCCAGTGAAAGTGAAAATAATATATGGAGAAAGTCATTATAGATTAATTAGTAGGTGATGTTGGACTGACTGAATAAAGGAAAATAAAGGGGCAATTCAGTCAGAAGCCCTTTTCAGAAATGTTACACTTCATCGATCTGTTACAGTGATGGCATTTTGTTATTCAGACATTTGTCACTGTTATATACATGAACTTTACCACATTTACAAGACTGGTTAGTACATTCAGTATCAAAATACGGCTAATGAACAAAGGACTAAACCTAACAGCAGATTTATTTCTCCATCGGCACTGTGTACTTTTCTACTCGTCTGACATGTGAGCTGACTTAAAGAGCTCCTATTATGCTCATGTAAAAGTTTGTAATTCTATTTTGGGGGTCTAGTGGAAGGTGTTTATATACTTTAATGTACAGAAAACACGTTTCACATTGCTGCTGCGTCTCTTCTCATCGTCTGTCTGAAACACTCCATTTTAGCTTCTGGTTCTTTAAGCTGGCTCATCTACAGTAAGGAAACATTGATTAGGTACCATAATCCCACATCTTTGTGTAGAGAAGCAAAGAGACACAGCTCTAGAATAAGCGTCTCTAATTAGAAAACAGCGGTGAAACTGTGAGGTAGATGTACATTTTTTGTTTTAGGGTGTGAAAGAGTAGCTTCCAGGCAGGAGTTACGCCAATGTGTTCCTTGATGATGTAAATAAGTAACGGACGAAAAGCTTGGATTGCAAACAAGGCGTTTCGGGGAAAATACCTGTGAGAAAGAATAACTTCCTTTGGCTTAAACTTTAGAAGTTTGCAGACCTTTACATGTACAAATAAGCTATCAAACGCTACAGGAAAGGAGAAACCCTACAAAGCATAATGTGGGCTCTTTAAATTTTTTGACAGACAGTGGTGGTTTCTCTTATTGAAGCCTTAACTCCATCACATTTGTCAGGATGTTATTTTAGGCTGCTGTCAGTCTGATGAGCCTGGAAAAGTTGTTTTTTTAATTTTCTGTTCAGTCTGACAGCAGAATATGGCCTGATTATTGTTCTTATGGATGTGTTTGTGTCTGTATGTATTGAACGTGGCATCATTAACCACAGAAGTAACTACCAAAACCATGTAGCTCGTAAAATGCCTATCCAATAATGCAACTTCGTGCAGTTCCGATTTGTGCCATGCTGAAAGTAATACATAATGTTAGACCTTCTAAGACTGCTGTTGTGACTTTCAGGGAAAAAAAAAAAGACCGGTGTGCTCATTCAGACATGAAGCTGGCTCGTTCAGATGCTGTCAGACTAACAGAAAGGAGTGCATGTCTGAAGTAAGTGTAATAATCAAGCTAATGAACAACATAGTTAAGTTGGAAAGCTAAACCAAATATCAAATCTGCAGCTGGAAATAGAGCCCAATAAATCTGCTCTTGTTTTCATTTTTGTGGACCTTACTTACTTACTCTTACTTTCTGAAAGATTTACATCTTCATTAGGACAAAATGTTCTGAAGACTGACAGGGATTGGAAGTCAGGCGCACTGATTATTAACGCATTGTTGATTTTTGATTTCATGGTATTTTTTGAAAGCAACATGAATATAGAATCGTGCCAGTGTTTTCCCTTAGCTGCTAATAAAGCCATTAGCTACAACTTGTTTTGCCTCATTAAAAGTCGGTGCATGTATTCAGGCACATGCACAAACACATAGAGTTTGCACGGTCAGTGTCTCATTTGGTAAATTTTCATTTTAGCCACGATGCCAAGAAAGCAAGGGGAGTTTAACTTTTTAAAAATGACCTTATTACTCTCCTTTTCTTTCTGCGTCTTGTGAAAACACAGACACATTTATTGTTAAATGTTCTTTTTGGCCGTGTTGCCAAAAACGTTGTGAGAAGGCCGATTAATCTCTTGCTTTTTCTTTCACTCCTCTCATTAACTCACGCATACTGTACAAGTCTGATGTACACAAACGCATACAGAGGGTTTAAGTGGAGGCCCGTGCTGAGTTTCTTTAAGGGGGAGGCTGCTGAGTGACTACTATTCCGTCATGTTATTGCTGTTAGGAAAGACTGCTTCGCGCTCTTCATCTCCACTCTTGCCAAGTTAGGAGTGTTTTACGCATTGACCCACTTTGGTATGGAAAAACATGAAGAGAAAAAAGAGAAGTTGACGTGGTTGCCTGTGACATGGCATTTATCTCCAGAGGCTGGCTGTAAGGGAGAGAGAGAAGAGAGGGAGAAGAGATGCCCCATTTGCCTTGTGAGGAGTGTCACAGGATGATTACTCCATTTAAGAATTCACTGTGTAATCTGTGTGGTCAGTAGTTGGCCTGCAAAATCTGAAACCTCCCCATGCACAAACAACCTAGGAAGAGATGTGAAACGTGACTGGGGACAATATTTGGAGCAAAGGTAACAAACGATAGAAAACAGTAATTTGTAGATTAAAAATGAGCCGTTCCTGTTTAGTCCTTCTTTATAAGACTTCACATTCTCTGACATCACAAATGTAAGTTTGGGGATCACCAAGGTTAACAAACATGGATGAGTTTACTCAATATAAGTGTAATCCATCGAGATAATTCACTCAAATTCAAAACCAAAGACCACGTCCTGTCTATCAGGACGGTCTTGAGGTCTCAATGACTCCTATAACTCTTCATTTCTGAAGGTGGAACGTTTACATGTATTTACTAGCCGGTGCCAGCATATAGGACTACCTCATCCAGAGGAATTTTTAAATTGGATGGTATTCCCACTTCAAGGTTTCCTGTCATTACTTGGCTAATCAGATGCTGCACAAATTAGATTAATCTCTTCCATAAGCCTCACGTGGTTCGATGAGAAAAGCAGTGTTATTTGACTCAGACTAGTGATGTCAGTCAGCAAGGAGGACTGCAGAAAGGTCACTAGGTTCACCTTGGTGTGTGTAAACATTTATTTTCATGAGGAGGCTTGTTTGGATCAGCTTCTTCCTCTAGTTCAGCTGCAGAAGTGTGTTTTTCATGTCATGGCGGCATCACTTTTTTGTGTTTACTTGAACGACGGAAGCGTTAGTCGTCTTGTGAGGTTTTGCCATTAGTCTCACTTATGTGAATATCATCCCCTTCTCCGTATCCAGGTATATTTAGTGGTTTGAAATGGCTTTAGTTCATAATCACCGAGGTACAGTCATTAGGACAGTGTTGGTTACTTGGAGAGGCAGATGGAATGCCAATTTTAGAGGACTTTTCATTAAAAAAAAAACAATCTGCTGATAGTTGACACAGTTTTCAGACCCTAATCACATAAAGAGTGTAAACAAAACAGTGGGAAAGTGCAAAACAACACATCTGATCTCGATAATCACACCACCAGGCTAGAATACAGAGTGTGGGATCAGATCTCTGTCAGCTTGTTTCTGGCAGTAAGAGCAAACATATTTAACTGTGACAGATCAGCTAGCTGTCTGGGAAGCAGATGATCTGCTGTGTCTCATCTTATCTCCACCTCTCTGGGTACTATCAGCTCCCCTGGAATTCACACTAACACAGAGAGGGACAGAACTTTGCCTCCCTACAGCTTAACCTGCAAAACTATATGTAGAGTGAAAGCAACAAGTTATTATTTCAGTTTCAGTTGAAATGTCTTCCACTATCAAGCACACATTAAAGGATGAATCTAGTAATAATGTTGCCAGCCATGGACTGTATGTATATTGCATGGCGATACAATACCTGTGCATCGCACCTTAAAAATACTCTGATTTATCATCTATTTTATTATAAATAGGGCCATAATTTATGTAACAAACATCATGCTGTATTCAAAAACTCTTAAAACTAGCAATTGAGAGCATAAACACATTGGGAAAGTGTTTAAAAAGGTACCAAATTAAAGGAGAAGTAGGATAATATTCTCAGACTTTTTACACTATTTGATTTTTTTTTTTGAACAGAGGAGTCGCCCCCTGCTGGCTGTTAGAAAGAATATAAATGTAAGGGATTACTGCGCTTCACTTTTTACTATGTCCACCCTTTATAAGCAATTTTATTGCCAGCAAATCTCATTAAAATTATGTGACCAAAGCCAAGGAGGAGAATATGCACCAGTAAAGGTGACTGAATTCTCCATGAATCACAGTTGTATGAAAGTTTGGAAAGCTAGCTGCTGTAAAATAATCACTGCAGAGACGGGTGTTTGTGGCTCAGTGTTGCTCTTCACACAATCAGCCCACCTCTTCTTCATCTTAACATGCTTAGAAGTTTTAAATAAGGAGACCGAAGCTGTTTTGTAAATTCTGGCATCCAGAGAAGATGCATTTCCATAGCTAGCTTGCAAACTGTTTGCTGTAGTAAGTATAGCAACTCAGATCGAAGAGGAGAAGCACTAATGCTAATTCACTCTAGTTTTAAACACATTATAGTGCTGGAGAGAGGGGTCACTCTAAGTATCACTCCAGTGCATCTTAGTTTTTGGCTTTTCTGAAAAATCCTGAACACAAACATGAGATAAAACTGTTTAATGCTCTAACTCCACAACTTAGTACTACATATTTCAGTGTTTTTACATATTTGAAGCAATGTGATCAGAAACAAATGTCCAATTTTCTTTACATGGACTGCTTTCTGTGTTCAGCATAATGTCTGAGACTCTCAAGTCCTAGTCAGGGCATTTCTTTAAAGCAAAACAGAAGTTAACTAACGTCTGAACAGCTGGTTGCTGGGCTTTTAGCAAAAGTTCCTTAAACAGGAGGAGGTGCATTGGTTGGGGACTATTTTCAGTCACGGATTTCGTACGTGTCAACTATTTATGGTAACTTGGCATTTATATGGGAACTGCTTCCAAATAAACTACAGTGCACGTTTTCATTATACAAAGCAACACAGCATCAGCAAGATTCATTTGTGGGCAACAGTGCAAGTCTATTCCACCGTGGAATAACTGACAATAATCAGTATTTAACAAAGACTGTACGTGTTAGCTCAATTCATTGCTTATTTCATTGGATTTGTTGAAAAAACATTAAAATATAGTGCATCACTGTTTATCCTACAAGATAACCGCTCAAACTCCCGGTATGCAACCGGGAAACCCGACCCCCATCTCATCCATTTTAAGCATTCTGAGCAGCAGAAGCTGGAGTGTTGCACCGTGGCCGACAGATGCTGGATAGCCGACATATTTGTCTCACGCCTGCTCAGCAACTCAGACTTTAACAGTCGGACTTTGCAGTAGCTACGCAGAGACGGAGAGAGACATGGAGATTAAATGACAGCCAACACTGTATGCATCCATCATCTGACAGCTTAAAGGTTATGGAAGTCCCTTCAGCTCAGGCATTTGGTTGAGTAATCAAATCGGTCTGAGCTCTCACAGCTGATTTCTACCATCATAATATGAAACAAGAAAAGCACTTAGAGAGCACAGTACTCCGCCAAGGCTGTTTTAGGATTTCCGACGGATGAAATCTTTAAAAAATTTGCATTGGATTTGTAGTAGGATCACAGTCATGTGATCATCAGCAGGCAGGTGATGTAGTGTTCACTTGTTGTCATGGTTACAGAGATGCCGTGTCGCTATCTCGCAGTGATACAATCTTTAACAAATCTGTGGATCCAGACTAAAGCTGCATCACTGCCAAAATCTAATCACATGGCCCTTGTGTCATTTCTTACCTTCCCTGAAAATTTCATCTAAATCTGTTATTCTGTTTTTGAATAATGTTGCACACAGACAGACAGACAGACAAACCAATGCTGATTGCTCTGCGTTCCTTGGCGGAGTAATAATCTACAACTTTATGGAAAAGCATTAATAGTGTCAATAATGTGCATTTTACAACAATGCAAAACCTGCAGATCCAATTAGTTTAAATAATCTTGGTCATGTACATTCTGTATTTAGTGTAAATGAATTGTCTAGTGCTTTGTAACAAGATCATTGGACATAAAGCAACATGTCACTGGTCTTATCTTGCTAAGCAACTTGGTCTTTATTTGAGCAGTTCATAACTAAATACAAGGAATACGTCTATCTATACACTTTTTTTTGCATTAGCTGAGCTGAACTACATCACCTAAAGTTTCTGGTTTTGATCGCATTTAGGAATTTTTACTGCTATAATGACAGTCAAACAGCCTTATTTAGCCTTATTCGAAACATCAAGTAACTGGCAACCAAATTTTCATGCTTGAAGCGTAATTATATGTACAAAATTCAGCCCTAAACTTGACAGGGAATTTTTGCAGGGAAGCAACAATTAATCAGTTCAAACATGACTGGTGGTGTTGATGAGAGAGTACTTGGTTCATCTGATAAGACTGTGTGGGTACAAATAGGCCATGACGTGCTCAAACGTTTAAGCATGTTGCACTCTACTCTTTTTGCACAGCTGCCAGATAGTGTTGTAAAGTAAGTCAGTTCCCAGTTCTGAAAAAGTAAAACAATCAAGATCCAGATATTACCGCAGCGTCTCAGTCAGTGTGACTTGTTGTGTCTTTGGCAGAGTTACTTTATTTTGCTTTAATCAAGTTCATTTACAGTCAGAGTCCTTGCCTCCTTGTATATACATCCTCTCTATCCAGGCTTCATAACTCCAGATCCAACTCCACTTTTTGACCTCTGACCTGTCCTCTAAACAGGATGTGGCAGCTGCTCAGGGTTCCTAATGACTTCCTCTGATTTGACCCTCTTCCATCTGTGACCTCTGCGGTACTTTACATCCACCTGAAGTGCTTGCTTTACACATCCCTTTTCTTGTTTCGCGAATGGAGGACAAAATACTGTTTGCTCGGCGCCACCTTTGACTCACGATGAAGTCTTTTGACCTTGAGGTGAGGAGTCATCCAACCGCTAACCGTCGGTGTCCTCCCACGCCTCCCCCTTGCAGATGCACTCCGGCTTCGGTGAGTGTTAATCTGGCTGCTGGGAAGCATTCAGATGCCGTGAGTGGTGGATTCTGGGAATCAGGGGGCCTTTTTGTGGAGGTGATGAGAAGGCAGAAGGAGACAAAGGGAAGGGAAGCAAAAACGCCGAGAGGAATTCAAAAGCATCCCTCAAGCAGAGTGAATCCATTAGTATGTTTGTTCTCCTTTCAGCTGGGTCACTGAACTCAGAAGAAAAGGGCGTCCTGTGTTGAGGTTGTGTGTGTGCAAGCATTTGGGAGTACTTTGTGCAGACACTCTCATGTGTGTGTGTGTGTGGGTTGCAGAGAGTGAGGTAGATGTGTGCAGGATGGACAGGGTTTGCCTTTGAAAGCATGAGCATGCATGCTTGCACAAAAGGTGACGCCATGCTTGTGCATATACACACTAGCATTCTTCTGTTTGAGCAGCAGTAGCAGCATGAAAGATGTCCAGCCTCCTCTGAGGGCCTCTCTGCTGCTTCTGCAGCTCATCTGTGCCCTTCTGCTTAAGGTGCAGCTCCTTGTCAAACTCTAAATGATGTGGTTTTACAGAGTATTATTCTTCATTATGCGTCACTTATTCTCCTGAGACTCCCTCCTATTTGCTGATTTCCTTTTGTTGATTCAAAAAAGTAGTCCTAATACAGTTTGCCTGGTAAATTTTCCAGATACATTAATCTTATGAATGTCTTGCCATTGGCAGCAGTGATTATGAAGGATTAAGTGTGTCTGCATGCATCTGTAGGTGTGTGTTTGTGTAGGCATACGTCTGGCCTGGTGATCTATCTGTCAGCTTCCAGGAGGTGTGTTGACAGAAGCTGTCGTTGTGAGCTGTGGATGTTTTCTTCTTCTTTGAATTAAATTTAGTTATTCTGGAGAGGTAGGGAGTTCACCTCTAACTCAACGAGGGCTTAGGATTTTCTCGTGACCACGCCTGACCTTCAACCTACTGACTAGGCGTCCTATACAGAGATGGCTGACCCATGTTGGAAACCATTTTAATGTCTTCCGTCCCCATTCCAGATGCAAGAGCTGGAGCAGAGGGTGACGGAGGCTGACCAGCGGGCTGAGAGTGCTGAGAAACAGGTAGACGTGATTTTTCATTTCATCCTGTTAACAACAGGTTATAAAATGTTAAGGATAATTCTGCTCTTATTATGACACTGTTGTCTTTATAGCTCAAGTGCAATAGCATAAAGAAATGCTGGTTCTTCTCTCTCTAACTTTAAAAATACAGTGACATAATACAGCTCTGTTACTCATATAATCATGTGTGTTTGGTGTATCATGCAATATTAGTACACGTGTAAGGTGTACATGGACTACATCTTTGTCCTTGTTCTGATTTTCTAAGGTCTTGCCTTTTTTCTTACTTCATTTGCATCAAGCTACAACAGCTTGATGCAAGTGTGAATTTCCCTAGTGAGTGATCAATAAAGTTTATCTTATCTTAGCTCATCTTAGCTTAGCTTAGCTTAGCTTGTCTTATCTTAGTTTAGCTTAGTATGTTTAGCTTAGCTTAATTAATCTAAACCTGTCTAATCTTAGTTAATTTTAGTCTGTGTATTCTTAGTTTATGTTAGCCTGTCTAATCGTAATTAATCTTAGCCTATGTAATCTTAATTTATTTTTAGTTTAATGTTATTTTGTTTTATCTAATCTTAGCTTAGTTTAGTTTAGCTTAGTCTAGCTTAGCGTAAAGATCCACTCCTGTGAAAATCTAGTTTTTTAACATGTCCATTTAGTGTTTTTATGGGCTACAAGATGCATCATGAGTGCATTTAACATTTCTGCTCTGAACTGCAGTGTTTCGATGACAAAAACACAGATTAAAACTTAACTAACCCAAGGAATCAATCTTTTGTTCTTCTCTGACAGAATCTGTTTCCGATTTAAGCATGTATCATATATATTACAGCTTGAAATGGTGTGGCAAAGAGTAGTTTTACAGTGTCTGAGAAGCGTCAGAGGTGAGCTGGTGTGCTTGAGCTGCAACATGTAGTTGATGTGTGAAGGTGAGGATGGCTAGGACTTACACGAAGAGTTATATAAGCCACTTTATGGAATAAAGGGATTGTTTTCATGGAAAAACCTTCTAAATCTGTCATTTTTGATACACAAAGATATGTTTTTTAGGTTTTAATCAACAACCACAGAGGAACTTTAAGCACTCATAATATTGTACTCACTAACATCAATTACAGAGAACAAAGAACACCAGCAGTCAGATGATCTTTTCTGTCTACAAATAACAAGTTAGCTTACATTTGTTTAGTGGAGAAAATGAAGGCAGATGATAAGATTACTACCCAGACTGCCATTTACAAACTCCCTACACTGTTACACAACTACAATCTGATTTTCTCATTTCACATTGACTTACTGCACTAATTATTAACAGAGAGAGACCGTCTTTGCACAGTTTTGCCAAACAGTTCTGGATTCCCTACGCTTCATGTATGCTCACTGTTGTTTCTGCCTCTTAAAAGTGGCTGGTTTTGTTTACAGTGATGCTGTATTAAACTTTGCTGTAGTATCAATGTCAAAAATCTCAAAACCTACCAAGATAACTCCTTTTTAACATCCTCAAAGGCCATGTCAGTATTTTTCTTCAACAGTTCAGTGCCTTTGCGTTCTATTTTGTTCCTATTTATATACAACACCATGACAAATCATTACTTAAGGACAACTTATCAGCTTTAACCACATCTCACTGTGCTTCTCTGATTTGCATTTTAGAAAAACTGCATCTACCAAGGAAGATGGTTAAAGAGGGCCTTGACTTTTAGTTTTTTGTCAAGCTACTTTGGTCCAGGAAGAATCCTCAACACAGAATGGTGTATGAGGAAATCCCAAATATGGGATCTATAAAATTCCACACACACATTCAGATGGATTTCTTCTTCTTCTTTTTTTTACTGGTCTAAACCGCTAAGAGCCATGCTTTGATGGGATGTAACAAAAGGACTGTGTGGTTTGAGGATTACAAACTTCATACCCATCACACACACTCTGTGTCTCTTGCTGTCGGGTTTAATCACCAATTTGCTGTCATTACTGGCTGTTCCAGGTGTTTTCTGTAGGTGGTAATTTAATGGTGCCTTTTCTTTAAAAACAAGGAATACCTAAGGGCTTAGAAAGCTTTTTCTCATCAGCAGAAAGTATCGTCAGTGTTTTGTCTGGTGCCCGGCGGAACTAAACGAAGCGTGGTTGCGAACTCACTCCTCTAATCGTGCATTTCAGATCCATGTCATGGAAGAAAAGCTGAAGTCTGCAAACATCCAGACCAGCGAGTCGGAGAGCTCGTTGTACAGAAAGTACCAGGACCTGACCAATCAGGTTCAGGAAAAAGATGCTGTAATAAAGAGATTAGAGACGCAGCTGGAAAAACAGGTGCGGACGGAGCCACCGGATTAAGAAATGTCCATTTATGTTCATAAAGTGTACGTTGAAGAATTCCACAAAACCTGTTTTCTCTCGCTACAGATCTTAGTCAGAGCCCAGGAGGCAAAAATTATTGAGGAGAAGGCTGCCAAGATTAAAGACTGGGTCACCTTTAAGCTCAGAGAGGTAAGCTTAGACATGTATAGATACAACCCTCATGTTGGCGAGAGATAGTATCTGTGGGAACAAGAGATGTTTATGATGAAAAACCTGTTATTTACAGCTGTTTGTATACTGCAATTTTTTCTGCAAACCACTGGGGAGTATAAAATTACGTTTATGTAAATGACAACTAAAATTAGGCCATTAAAACCTTTCCTTTATAATATTAGCTCTCACATCAGGCCAAAATAAAGTATTCCAAAGCCGCATTATTTAATAGTTTTCACAATAGCTAATGTATGCAGATGCTACCGAGTACCTTGACTTGTGTTTTATGTTATATATATGGTTGCAGATGGAGCAGGAGAACCAGCAGCTGAAAATGGCCAACTTGAAGCAGACAGAACAGATAATGTTGCTGCAAGACAAACTACAGTGTGAGTACTGAGCTGTATGTGTTCAGAAAACAACATTAGAAGCTAATTTTAGCAAATATATAAGGGTGATCCCATCCTGAATCATCCGATGTCCTCTTCTCAACCATCTCTGATTTGCTTTTTATCATAAAATATGGATATTTAAAATGATATCTGTGGTGTATATATGATATACTTACTGAGATTTTTTTTAAAATATTGCCCATTTACCATTTAAAGCACTTTTTGCACATTATCGTTTTTATTTAATATTTGCTTTAAGATGGGACTTTTTTTTTTTTTTAAGTATTTTTGTATAAAAAGGCTTGGTATCCCACACATTGACTTTGTTATGCGTCAAAACCGTCTGCGCTGGGCAGGGCATGTTCATAGAAGTACATTCTGGATAGATAAATGTCAGCTGCTTCAAGTAGAGGGGAGCAAACCTAGAGGAAGGCCTAGTAAGTCATGGGAAGGGACCATCAAGGAGGATTTGCGTGCCTGGAATCTCTCTATGGACATGGCAGATAACAGGGATGATTGGAGAAAGAGACTGCGAGATGCCAGAAGACCGTCCAACACCCTGGAAGGGGTCCAACGGACGTAAAATGCATGACGATGATGATGATGATGATGATTTTTACTCACCCATATTTGATCTGCTTGTCCGATACCACAGATTCTGAATCAATGACATGATGAGGACTAACACTTAAAATTTCAGCCTCATCTGTATTAGTTCCTGGGATGCTACAGTTCAGAGACTCAAATTTCAATGCACAAAAAGTGCTGAAAGAAGATCAGTGAGCATTTTCCAAAAACATATTTTTCTTGCAAATCATTGGATATGTTAAGCTAAAATTTCACGAATACCTTCATAAATTCCGCTCAAGGTTTCTTCCTGTTCAAAGGGAGCTTTTCCACTGTTGCCTTAGGGCTTGCTCCGGGGGTTCAGGCCATGTGGGTTCTGCAAAGCATCTTGAGACAATCTGAATTGTAATTGGTGCTATATAAATAAATTTTCATGTAATTTAATTAAAGTAAATGTCCATATTTTATAGTATAAAAATTTCAGGTAAATTAGAAATGATTCGGCAGAAGTTGTTCTAAAAATTTCATAATTCGAGATAAGTGGATGCTGCTCTGTGGAAGAAAACTAATAAGAAGAGAAACTGTTTGCCCTAGCTTTTAGGATTTTACGTTACATACCTCATTTACATTATTTCTTGCTTCCATACAGAAAACACTGGCATTTAACAGGTCATGTACACAAGCGTAGAGTTTGTTTATTATAGTTTCCAGAGCTGCAGTTCAAAAAAGGCTGAGTTTCCGGTGTTGTCTTTCTTTTCAAGCCCTCCTTGAGAAGCCTGCATCCCCTGGATCTCCTGCCACTTCCCCTGTAATGGACACCCACCTGGTGCCCAGCAGTCCGCTGTTTCCTCCCAGCTGCCCCGACACGCCACCTGCCCAAGATGACAGCTGGAGACAGGCAGGTCCGCGTGGGGCCTCTAATATCAAGACCCCAACAACAGGTGTGCTGCCCCTAATTCCTGTTATCTCGACTGTGCAGCAGGATGCAGTTCTAGCTGAGCTGATCACATGACCGAACATGACCAGTAACAATAGAGGAAACCTGTGGCTGATTTACAGCCTTAGAACAGTCTAATAGGGATTTCTAAAATGCCATTCTACTCATTTGTGATTAGTGTTTGGCATTATTATTTGCCACTTTTCCTAAATTCTACCGCATTTGTTTTGTAATATTTAATAATGCTTTAATTTGTAGTCGTTTTAAGTTTGTTTTGTAAAGGAATGCTCAAAAAAATCTACCTCTTTAAAACATCAAATGTTTACCACTGAATCTTCTAAACCCTTGTTGGTCTCTGTGCCTTTTTTTTTATTCTGTCCCACTTTTACTGTGAGACAATGAAGTAGAATTTTTTATTGTACAAAATTGACCATTTTTCCAAATGCTCACAGGTACTTGTATTCTGAAAAAAAAAAAACATCTGGAGGCTCTACATACTACTGATATTGTATCACTTACATTCTTAATTTGTTTCCATACTGTACCAACACATCCAGCAGTTCAACCGAAAAGTCCTAGAAGTTTTACCATGTGACTGTTGGTCACAGCCCAGTCAGTACTGACTTCACTGTTGCATGGAACAGCATATAATTCTTTTATTTTTTTAAATGTTATTAAATTGTTAGATTTTATTTTTTACAGAACATGATTAATGCAGGTTATTTTGATGAATTTTGAACATGAGACATAGAATGCAGTGATCTTAATTAAATATTTAGAATTTTAGTTTTAGATTTGAGTAATTTTCTAGATTGAACAGCATGTCACAAATGAGTAGTTCAAGGACTGTCAGAAATTTAAAACTCCATAAAATTTTTCAGTTTTTTTTAGTTTCTAGTTATGATAACTGGTCTAATTTTGGCATTTTTTTTAAACATAGCATGGCTTACAAACTCGAGCTTAAGTTAAAGGGCTTATGAACTTTTTTTGTCACGATTTAGTTCAACACACTTTCAAACCACTTAATCAAATGTTCCACATTTTTCCCACAACAGCATTAATACAGTGCTTCTGTGTTGTACCATCACATGCTCATTCTGTAGCATGATTTGCTTTGGTTTCCTCCGCTATGTGTCGTCTTGCTCGAATGTAACCAGACCACATACTATCTCCTCAGATGTGAAAAGGACTCCTGAACAGGTCAGTAAAGGGATTTGCTTCGGAGACCTGGCAGCCCACGATGTTTTCTCTCAGGGACGTTGCCGGGAGGCTCCAAACCTTGGTGGACCAGACCTCTCAGTGGGCTCCGAGGTCCAGGCAGGATGCTCTGACAGAGACAACTCCTCCGACGAGCTCAACAGCAAGTTCCGCTCTCAGTGCCTTCATTCGTCTTCGTCCTCTTCGTCCTCATCCTCGGCTTATGAGATGGCCCACGGACCGAGCTCCCCAGAGTCGCCCATGAGAATAACGCCCAAAAGCCCGCTCCTGTCTCGCTCCCCCTCCACCAACAACCCCTTCCCCAACCCTCCCCAGCCTCAGTCGGGCACCAGCATGACGCTACCAAAGGTCCGGACTCCGCTGACCCCCAGAGATAGCATCCAGCTGGTGAAGAAGCACTACAGCCAGCCGCAGCCCAGCCTGGACCGACTCCACCACCTCAACGTTAGCATCGACATCATGACGCCTTCCTCCACCTCCTCCACGCTGAAGAGCACCGGCACCGCCACCTCGCCCTTCTCTCAGGTTGTAGAGGAGACCGATATCGATGATGGGCTCCCAGACAGCATGGACGGAGTGGTGGAGGGTCCAGATTCAGAGGAGCTAACCCACGATGGGGTATCCTTTGTGGGACTTGCAGAAGAGCTGGAGCGGTTGGATCCAGAAGTTCTCAAGCCGCCGACTCCGCCTTTACATCGCTTCCCTTCATGGGTATGAAGGCAGTGTTGTTTTTTTAGTGAGCAGTAGCTGTAGTTTGTACAAAATCCCAAAGTGATTTAGAGTGGGTAAGATGTTGGATTATTTCTGCACCTGGTTTTATCCAAGAATAGTCTGACAAATATCCCACTGTAAAATTACAGGTTATTGTAAGAAGACTTATTTGTACAGATTAAACTAACACGATTTTTAAAGGTTTTTAGCTTTAGCTTTATATCTAGAAAACAATTAAATAATAATAGTTTAAAGACTATTCCTTTAGAGGTTTATTAACCTTCTGAACCCCCAAGCAGTTTCTGGGGATGCTTTGGCCCTGTCTTTTTTTATTTTTTTTTAGTCACTGTTAGCTAATTTCTCACTGCTATATAAAATCCTGCATCTTTATGGAAACAACACAAACATGACTAGAAGTAGAGAAAATACTGAAATGTCTTTTGTATCATATGGCGCAGTTATAACGCCATAAATTTTGATTAAATATCGTATATATTTTAAGCTAGTTTTGTTTTCCAATGCAAACAAGCATCATAATTATCTCAAAGACCATCAGAAAGTTGAAACTACATAGATTTTTTTTTGTTTTTTACAGTTTCTAGTTCTTATAAATTGTTTAATTTTGACATTTTAGAAAAAGATCATTTACATTCCAAACAGCTTGGTGGATTTTGGGGTTTGGAGGGTTAAGAAGCAAAAATTCTGACTGCCAAAATTTTTAAAACTCTCTTTAAAGTGTTTAAGTAAAATAAGTGCAACATTTCTGATTGTGTTCTCTGCAGGAGAGTCGGATCTACGCTGTGGCTAAATCAGGAATGAGAGTCTCAGAGGCCTGTCCTGGAGCCAGAGGCCCCGGACGAGGTGAGTCCCCGACAGCCAAAAAGGCATTGAAATTTATGCTCCAGCAAAGAATTATAGTCTTATTGTCTGTCGCGAGGAAGCCAGCCAAAATCTTTCTTACTTTATTTGTATTGTATTGCTGTGTGCGTGTCGTGAGCCTGGGTGGTTGCGGTTTGGGAAATGAGGCAGCGCCGTGAAGAGACTTGTCATTCAGCTGATAGTTAAGCTGCTGTGGGGGGCGAGTCTGCTCTGTCGGGATCTGTCACTGCTGTTTTTGATGTCACTTCCTCTGGCCTGAGGCTCCACACACCTGTGCAGGTGTGGACTCTTCGTCAGGCCGCCCCTCCCGTCTTTTTAAAGAGCTGCTACAGATAATGGGATGGGGGGAGGAGAAGAGGAGCACAGGGAGAGGCTGCTTTTTAATCAGCTGCGATGAAAGGATTTCGTGTGGCTGTAATTACTGCTACGTCTTCTGTCTCAGCGTCCATTGTAGTCAGGATGCAGACAGAGAGCTTTGACAGCATCTTGACTGTTGAATTTTCTGAGCTCCGTGAACATGCAGTCGAATGCAAAATCACTGTTGTGGACTAACTTGCAGCTTGCTCACCTTATGCAGCTTCCTGCCATGTTTCTGTTTTGAAAAACTGTGTTTTCTATTACGGTTTGGCTCAGGGTTGTTTTAGATATTTTTTATCAGTGGATTTATTTTGTCTTTTCCTGTTCTGTATTAAGAAAGAGTGGCTAAGGGTGTTGCTTTAGTACCAGCCTTATCACTGAAACAGCTTTTCCCCTTTGCTAATAAACAGACTCCGATAGGGTTTTTTTTGTATACAGCAATCCATTACTCTGTATGACTGTTTTTTTATTTTAAAACAGCCATTTTCTTATGCTACTAATGAATAGAGGGGGCTTAAACAGAGCACAACAGTCTTTTTTGATCTATTTTGCATCATGTTGGAACTTGAACTGAAAAAATTTTAAGGGGAGATATGGAATTAAAAAAAAGAGAACTGATAGAAATCACTGTGAAACCTCCCCGTTTGAAAAAGAAGGCAATGATTTTCTGAAAATGTATGTGTAAAAATATAAATTAGGTATTATATAGCCAAAAAAATCCCCTAATTTACATTTAGTGCAAATTCCAATACAGAAACATTGGAGAAAGTCAGCTTTAAAGCTCTGGTTTCATTTTTTATTTCTTTTCTACCTCCATAAATCCAAAAATAATTCATTTTTGAAATAATATATCTCACATACAGGTGATAAACAATATATGAGCAAATCTCTGTAAAAACCTTCAGAATATAGACAGGAATAAAACTGGAAAGTTAAGTGTTTGTAAGCGCGACTGAAGTGGAGATTTCTGCCTCAAAGTTCGAGAAAAAAATCATATCAAGAAAACAGCCTCTAGAGATATGTATTTTAAGACAAAGTGTAATAAAATGAACAGCGAAATGTATTTTACTTTTATTTTGTGCTTTCTTATTATGTATTCACATATTACGGTCAAACTTGGCTCATAATCTGTTACTGTAATGTTAGCTAACTTTGATTATATTCCTATAGAACAAACACTGCAAGTCCTGTGCGCTTAGTTTATGATTTTCTGCGGTCACTCTGCTATTACAGCGTGTTTTTAACATACGTCATCTTTCCATAATTGCCACTTGTGGCCGCTGTGGCTGCTGTTTAACAAAAGTTACCTGGTCTGACTTTAAGCCATAAATGCAGTGTTTTGTATCAGGGTTTGTGTTTGTTTGTAACACAGCTTTAAAAAGCATGTGCTCGTTGCAGGGTCCAACTTACCCCAGTATCCAGCGGCCGGTCCGTTCACCCAGCTGGTCTACAAGAATGTCAACGTACCGGTTTATACCACACTGAAAGGGGTGAGTGAAGCTGTGTGGTGGCTTTATCTGTGCTTTACTTTTCCAGCTTTTCAGTGAAGATCAACTATGCGCCATGCGGCAAGTACTGTCGGTATGAGCTCAGTTTTCATCTTTATTCACTGTGTATGTCATAGAAAGCCACTCAGATCAGCAGTGTGCCTCTGCCGGATGATGACTCCGGCTCAGAGGACGACAGCAGCTCTCTGGCCAGTTTACGAACCTCCATCCTGAGTCCGGACAGGAAGAGCAGCGTCCCTGGAAGCCCACGGGCCGTCAAGAGAGGTGAGGACGGAAGATCAAAGTGTAAACAGATGAGCCAGACCGATACCGGAATGACTGGTCCAATGTCCTTTTTTGGATGTCAGTATATCACCTGATGCTCTTCATGGATATATTACATTCATAAGCGAACATGATGGGTTTTCTTGTTTATTAGCTATACAGGAATGCTTTTATAAACTAGTGTGGATTTTTGTTTATCTTGAAGCATCCGCTTTCTTCTTGCTCTTCAAACTGCTTCTTATCACACCTTTTCTTGCATTAAAGTGCTTCTGTGTCCTGTCCTGTTCTGTTTTTCCCTCTTCTGTGCTTTAGGTGTGTCCATGTCCTCCATCAGTTCAGAGAGCGATTACGCCATCCCTCCTGACGCCTACTCCCTGGACAGCGACTACTCTGAACCAGAACACAAAGTCCAGCGGACTTCCTCCTACTCCTGCGAGAGCACTGGGCCTGTACGTAGAATATCGATTTCCACAGTGCAACCCTCACTCACTGTGTTGTTCTAAAATAAAGATCACCACTGTAGAAAGCAGACTGGTTTGAATCAGTGTAAAACTACAGATGAAGACATGCCTGTGTCTGTAGGAGATGCTGGAGAAGTCTGGATACCTGCTGAAGATGGGCAGTCAGGTGAAAGCCTGGAAGCGTCGCTGGTTCATCCTGAGGAATGGAGAGATCCTCTACTACAAATCTCCTGTGAGTGTGTCTCGATTCCTGTCTGCTTCCTTCTAAGGGTTTGCAGTCTGCACGGAAAACATTGCAGGAATATTTCTACATTTTCTGTGCTCCTGTTGCAATATGGCTGCAAAAAAATGCACATGTACGACCTATGTGGCTTCTCAGACTAAACAAGAATGTACAGGAATTTGTTGAAGGTCTCTTTTGGTTGGAATTCTTTTCAAATATTGCACAGAAATGTGACTTTTTGTGTGTGTTCAGAGTGATGTGATCAGGAAGCCTCAGGGTCAGATTGAGCTGAACTCATCCTGCTGTATAGTACGTGGAGAAGGAGCGCAGACATTTCAGGTGAGTGCATCTCTACCACTTTCTACCACTGTGTGTTGAAAGTAGAGGAAACATGGTGAAGATCCACTGCTTGAAGACTGTGGCATTGAAGGAAAAAATGTAAGAAGACAGCTCTTCACTCACACATTCAGCACGCTTGATATAGCACCGCATCACAGCAGAGCTTTACTGCTGCATACCAGAGAAGCAGCTTAAGATGACATCAGGTGTAGCATTGAACTGGAATGTTTTCCTGGCTCTTCGGAAGCTGATTCTGATCTCCTCTGACATGACGATGCTATCTCAGCAGGCCTGGCTTAGCATTTTCCCCATATTCCTCCCCTTTTCGTCTAATCAGTTGATAACGGAGAAAAAGACCTTCTATCTCACCGCTGATTCACCCAACATCCTGGAGGAGTGGATCAGGGTTCTGCAGAACATCCTCAAAGTCCAGGCCAGCAGCCCGGTTACCGTGGAGACGGCTGCGAAGCCCACAGTGAGAGGTTGGCTTACAAAGGTGAGGGGTCATCGTTTGAACACCCAAAACTAGCCGGCAGGTTTAAAAGAATATTTTCTTTAAAAATTACAAATGTACCAAAATTCTACTCCGCTTCAAACTGTATAAACAGAAAAAAATAAAAACTTTCCAATGATCCTTGAGCTACTTGTTTGTGAAGCACCATTTGATTGGAAAACAAAATCTGAGCTTAAAATTTTTGATATTTCATCAAAATCTATTTGTTCTACACATTTCATTGTTAAAAAAATGACCAAAAATACACTAGACAACTAGACACTATTAAAAACGAAACAAAAAGTTGGCGCTCCTTTGCACAACTGAGAAGCCATTAATGACTCAACAGCAACCAATAATCGTGTGTTTATTGTGTATTAAAAAATAATGAACAAGCTCATATAATTTCCCCATAAAAAATCAAATAAAACTGTCAAAAAAATTTTTAAAAATGCATCTTTGAAAACTGAGAAATATATGCCAATGTTCAGTTCTGAGAAGCTAGAACCTGCAGATTTATACTTGAAAACTGCGTAAATGATTAATTGATTATAAATGTTTTTGTCACCAATGTGACGTTAATGTTTCTGCTCAAGTTTCTATACACATGCACTATCGTTCTAAAGTTTGGAGTCACCCACGTGATTTCATGTTTTCCATGAAAATCCACGCTTTTATTCATGTGCTAACATAACTGCACAAGGGTTTTCTAATCATCAATGAGCCTTTCAGCACCATTAGCTAACAGAATGTAGCATTAGAACACAGGAGTGATGGTTGCTGGAAATGTTCCTCTGTACCCCTATGGAGATATTCCATTAAAAATCAGCCGTTTCCAGCTAGAATAGTCATTCACCACATTAACAATGTTTAGACAGTATTTCTGATTCATTTAATGTTATCTTCATGGAAAAAACTGCCTTTTTTTTCAAAAATAAGGACATTTCTCAGTGACCCCAAACCTTTGGACGGTAGTGTATGTCCATAGAGAAATCCTACTACTTGCTTGTCTTTATTGACTTACTGGTTTTAACTCCTTACTTCCCTCCACTATTTATACTGTCTAGATGTGAGAGGTGTAGATGAGGCAGATTTTTTCCCTGAAGACGATTCTAGAAGTATCTTGATATCTTCTTTAGGCAGATTTATTGGTTCAGGTGTGTTCATCACTGAGGTGGACGGAGCTCTTCTCTGGCAGATTCTTGAAAGCCTCTTTCAGGTTTGGACACAAGACCAGAGCTGCTGGAATGTTAAAGGCCTCCTTCCCCCTTCCTTTCCAGTCTCCTCTTCCCTCTCCTCTGCTGAGGCCTGTCTGTCAGTAGACTCCAGACACTTTAACATGTGATCTCTGCGTGTGATGAGTCTCTGGCAGATGACTGACAGCCTCAAGCTGAGATGATGGAGCTCACGTCCTTTCACCAGCATCCCCCCGAATCCCTTCCTGCCAGTCGGCTTTGATGTTCTTGTTACAACATGACCGCGGTTCAGACAGACTGGGGGGGGCTCGGCCTCTCAGAGTGCAGTTAACCTCTGTGACCCCTGCTGAGAGATGCACAGCTGTCTTTGTCTGGAAGGCATCCTCCAGTGACATCATCCAGATTTCTGAAATCCTCTGAAAGAACTCAAAAAGTGTAATTCTCACATCTAGCTGCAGCTCTGGTTAAAACGAAGCTGAATGCAGCAGGAGGACCAGAGTGTGGATGGACTGTTTTCATTTGACAGGAATTAGTTTTTGCTTTGCTATCAACACAAAAACTTGATCTCAAGTGGTTTGCATGCCAAACTGCACACTCGTGATGTCTGCTGTTCAGACGTGGAAATTTCTTCATGATTTGTTAAGCTATTTTAAAAAAAAAAAAACTCTTGATATTGAATGTCTTTTTTTCTGCTGCCAGAGAGTCTTTTCTGATGTGGTCTGTGGTGTCGTCTGTCTGTTTCAGGTCAAACATGGACACTCTAAGCTGGTGTGGTGTTCACTGGTTGGAAAAGTCTTCTACTACTATCGCAACCAGGAGGACAAGGTTCATTAAAGAACTCTTTCTCTAGTCTAACTCGAACCCTGACGTTTCCTTACCTGCACTGAATTTAGACTTTTGTTAGACGTTAGTAACCCTCCGAACCCCAAAAACCCACCGGCAGGTTTAAAAGCCAAAATTACACCATTTATCTGAGCTAGAAACAGAAAGAAAATCACTGGATTTTCTGCTTTCTAAAAGTCATGCATAGAGGACATTTCTGAGTTCTCTTTACTTCTAGTCATGGTTGAACTGTTTCCATGGAGGTGCAGGACTTTATATTGCAGTGAAAAATGAGCCCACAGTGGATAAAAATCTGACAGGAGCAAAAAAAAAAAAAATGCAAGAAATTACTTGGGGTTCAGAGGATTGAGACTCATCTCAGCAAGATTTTGCAAAAACATGCTCTTTAGCAACGGTCTTAATCTGTACAGTTAAGACACTTTTAAAAGATAAAAATCTGAACAACTGAAAAGAAAGATGTAAACTAGTTATCTAGAAATATGGTGTTTTTAACAATCGGTTACACAATTAAAAGGAGATGCAGTTACGTCTATTTAATGTGCTTTCTTTAATCAAATATACTTGATTCTTAATCTGTATATTGTTGTGTGTCTTGGTCATGTATTTACTGAGTTTCTTTCTGTTCCAGCTGCCTCTGGGTCAGCTGCAGATGAGGGAGGCTTCAGTCCAGGAGGTGGATCGTTCCTGTGATTCAGACGAAGACTACGAGACAGGAAGTCGAGGTTTCCTCTCCTCCCACTGCACCTTAGTGGTCCAACCCAGAGACCAGAGCCCCACATACCTGCTCATTGGCACCAAGCAGGAGAAGGTAGTGGAATGTCTTAATAAATATGTAGTCCATCCAAGCAACTGGATTCAAACTTGCATCATGTTTTATTTCACATAGGATACGTGGTTGTATCACCTGACTGTGGCAGCCGGTAGCTGTGCCATCTTTAAAGTCGGCACAGAGTACGAGCAGCTCGTCGGTAAACTCCTTGATGCAGAGGGAGACTCTGGTAAGAACTTGTACATGTTGCAGCTTTATTGAACCAGTAAGCCAGTGTATTAGGTTTCTTAATAAATAAATATGATCATTTTTGTTTATTAGAAGACATTAGAGATGACTTTGACTTTGAATTTAGTGTGCAGTTCCCTCAAACTGTCTAAAATGGAGAAAGTTGATTACTTCTAAAGGCGCAAGATGCTGAGAATAAGTACAGGTTTTCTACAATTTAACAGTAAATAACTGTTAATGTAAAGACAAAGCAACTGCTATGCAAAGATACAGGGGAGAAAATGAAGTCACATTTTCTCTGTAGCTGAGTTTCCATAATGTATTATTACTGGCCTTTTGAAGAAAAAGTGTCACTGCGAAATTTGAATAAATGTCCTCAAAATTTCAGAAAAACAAGGTTTCCTGCTCACTTGAAGAAGTTTTAGTCTTTTTTGAAAAAGAGTTAATGCGTTTAATGTGAGTTAGAAACACCTCAACGTTGACCTCACACAGCTGATGAGCAGTTTCCACCTCTTTCATTGTCTTCGTGTCTGGACAGGGTTAAATATGGACGAGACCAGCTGACATGAAAAAAATGACGACTTAACTCTGTCAATTGAGAACAATTCCTAAAGACTTCTCTCCATTTTTCTCTTGTATACGGCTAAAGTTTTGTTTCTTCTTCATTATTTTTTCAGTTGGTGTCAAACTACTTGTTTTGTCTCCAACTTCTACTGTTCATGGAAGTCATGCATAGCCGAGCGTACACCTCCAACTTTTACGCAGCTTTGTTAATGAAATGAGAACAAGCTTCAATTGCCTTTTTTTTTTTTTCGAATTTGTGCAACAATTCAAAAGTTTACATTAAATTTTGATGACATGTAAATGGAAACATGGCTGTTGTAATCCCAGTTTCTCTGTTCTATGTTTTGATAACTGGTCTGGCTGTGTGTGCATGTGAGTCCCTCCCTTTGAAACAGTTTGCCTGCCCTGCTTTTATAAAGCCCGAAAAGACCAACTTTCCTCCCTGCATTATTAAAGTGAAAGCGCAGTCCAACATTTTGCTAGCTGCTATGTAAAGCAAGGACTTTTTAAAAGCGTGTTAATGTGTTTTTACTCCACCAAGGAACACGGTGGAGTTATGTGACGATCGGCGTAATTTGAATCCTTCCGTCTGTGCACAACATTACTCAAAAACAGAATATCCTACTACAAATCCACCACTGCAGACTTATTGGGACTTATCCGTTGGAAATGATACAAGGAACAATTGATTAAATTGTAGGGATGTTTCTGAGTCCCATCAATTCCCGTAGCCTGCTACATATTTAGGTCACGTGACTCGTTATCCGTACATAACGTACACACGCCTGTGCTCAGTGTAACGTCATTTTGTTTGTGGGTACATCTATATTAAATGGACACATTCTATGTTGCTGTGATTCGTGAACATCAATAACTGATAAACAAATGCTGCATTTCTCCAAAAATATGCTGCATTTCTGACAATGCCATATGGGGGAATGAACAGCCTTGGCAGTGTACTGCGCTCTCTGAATGCTTTTCTAGTTTATTTATGCTATTTACCTAATTTGGTGTCATGGACAGTGAGACAGACACACATGGACAGATAAGTGAAGTGAAGATAACATTTTAAAGGTCATTAAATTCAATGTTTTCACATTGCTGGTGTGGATTAATGGTTGTGGCTGGGATATTATCTGTTGGCCTGTGTTGTCTTTCTGGTTGTAAATGAAAGTGAAGGGAGACGTGGTCACCGTGCCCCGTTTGTTTTGGTCTGAGATGCTGCCGCTCTGTCTCTGACGTCCAGCGGTTTTGAATGCAGCCCCTTTAAGGAAACTGGAAGTAGCTAGTTGTATTACAGAGTCCGTTCATTAAATACGTACTACTTTTGAGGTTAAATCAATGCAAAACGCATTAGTGTACTTTTATATTGTCACGTAACACCAAGCATAGTTGCAGTGTGTTTTCTCAAGGAGCAAAATGTTTCCTGCAGTGGCGTTGGTTCTTTCATCACATGCATTTCATTTTGAAGAGGTAATCCACACTTATTTCTATATGCAAAAATAGAAGAAAATGACAGATCCCAGAGTTAGTGCTTTGTATTCTATATTGAGAACACTGAAGAAAAACATATGTTATACTTATACAAACACAGTAAAAACATCGACTGAAGGGCAAAACTTGCTGCGTCTCTCTATAAGGGAATATAAATTTCCACAGTAGCAGCTACGTGTTATTTTGATCCTCATCGTCTGACAGCCTTAATCCACTCTGCAGACACTGTTTACGACTGGAGCACAGTGTGTGAATTTTTGTCAGCTGTTAGGTCATTACAGCTTTGAAACTCAATCTTTGCTCGTCTGTGTGTGTGTGTGTGTTTGCGTGGGTTAATATATACTGTGTGTGTGTGTGTCCTTCTCGTTTTCTGTTCCCAGACTCTGTGTTGTGGAAAAGCGAGGCCTTGAGCTTCTGTAAGGAGGGTCTGCGCTCGCCTCTCACCACTCTGCCCTCTGAAGCCCTGCAGACGGAGGCTCTCAAGCTTTTCAAGGTCAGCCTCTCCACCTCTCACCGTCCGTTCCTTTTGTTCCAACCCACTTGCTTTTGATTCTCCTCTTCTCCTTTTATCTGTTTTCCTCTTTCACTGTGAGGGTCTGTTCAAGGCATCATCCATCCTCCAGCTCCAGTTTGTCCCCTCTTTTACCCTCCTCCTCTTACTCCTGGATGCGCTCCCTCTCTTCTTTTTTTTCCCCCCTCCTGCCTCTACACCAGATCAAAGGCTTAAGGCCGAGGGGCCCGGCTCATCAAAAGTGTAGAAGAGAGATAATGGCCTTGATTATCTGCTCTGATTGAGGCTAACCGTTCCTGTGGTTTACAGCCAGTGTGAAAGCAGCCCCTCTTTGAGGAGCACACATGGGAGGTCAGGGGCTTCAGAAAGTGGCAGCAATGGATATGGAAGCTGCAGAATAGGCGGGGAAGAAATGGGATCAGAGCAGATGTAGGAAGATGGCAGATCCTTTTCCTCTCTTTTCAACCCCGGAGCCCTAAGTGTGCCCACCCAGAAGCCCCCTCCCTGCCCCGGTTCATGCTTCACAGGCCCCACCAGCTACAGTAGGGCTGCGGGATTGAAGGCTGAATGGATCGGCTCTTTCTTTGACCAGCCAGCCTTAAAAACTGTCCCGAACACGCACAATGAAACAGTGAATGGAGGTGACGTGCCTTTCAAGTCCATGCTCTGCCTCGTGTCTTTGAAGTATTAATGAATCTGACAAGACTGATAAACTGTTAAATGGGCTCTTTGTCTTCAGCGGTGAATGAGAGCAGAAATAATGAACTTCCCTCACAATGGAGCTCTCACTGACTTGGTGCCATTTGGATATTTTTGTTGCTCTCACCCTCCGGTTCTGTATTTCTCTAACAGTTTTAAGTTGTATTGAATCTGTGCTGCTTCCAGAGTACATTTAGATTCCTGCTGTGTGTGTTTGCCTCCACCTGCTGGCAGCTGAATGTCTTCCATGTCTTTGCTTCTCTGCAGTCCTGTCAGCTCTTCATCAATGTCCTGGTCGAGTCTCCGTCTGTCGATTACCACACCTCGCTGGCCCAGAATGCTTTGCAAGTGTGCCTCACCCACCCGGAGCTGCAGAATGAAATGTACTGTCAGCTCATCAAGCAGACCAACCGGCGGACGCCACACAACTACTCTCTTACGCAGGTAGAATAGAACAGATTGTCTTCATTTGTCATTGTGCATGTACAACGAAATTTTAGTGCAAAACAGTTAAATGCATCAAGTCAGAGGTATGTAGGTAAAATAAAACGAATAAATTGAAGGAAAAAAGCTGGGCTGTCACAGTAAAGACCTGACAGAAGTGTTTAAAGAGCTGTGGCAACAAAAATGTACAATATTGTAATTTTATTTGTACTTTAATAAATGGAAACAAAATGCATGATAGAAAAAAATGTATGACTATAAAAAAGAGAATTCTGTTCTTGCCATTGGTTAACTCCCTGAACCCCAAACAGTTTCTGGACATTTTATAAATAAAACAAAGTGAATTTTACTGCTTACATTTTGAATTTGTTTCCGTACTCATCTCCTGTCTGAATTTTTGTCACATGACTGTTTCGGCCATTGAGTTTTTTATAAGGTCTGGTTCATGGAGAAGATATATTTTTGGTACATTTTTAAAATAGACGTGTAGAATAATGCATTTTTTTTAATGAAATCTCATGATTTTAAGCTTTGAATTATTTGAGTTTTCCAACATGTCTGCATCATATCACAGATAAGTAGTTCAAGGGCTGCTGGAAAGTTGATAGTCTGATTCTTTCTGTTTTCACGCTTTCTGGCTCTGATAAATGGTGTAATTTTGGCGATATTTAAATATAAAGACAACGTACCTTTCAAACATGCAGGGCTACTTTATTAAAATTGAAGATTTTCTACCCTTTCTTGTCTCTTTTCATAGTGTTGGCAGCTGTTGTCTCTGTGTGTGGCTCTGTTCCTTCCTCAACAGCATTTCCTCTGGTACCTGAGGCAGTACCTGCAACACAATGCGGACCCAAGGTGCGCTAACTTAAGCCTGACTCTTTAAGATATAGCAGAAAAACTCCAAAATACCAGTGCTGAGGAGGCTTTCTAGTGTATCTCTAGATCTATTTTTCTCCCTACGCAGGAGCGAAGTTGGGAAGTATGCGGTTTACTGTCAGAGATCTCTGGAGCGAACTCTGCAGAACGGAGAGCGGGAGGCTAAACCTTCACGTATGGAGATAGTTTCCATCCTGCTGAGGAACCCGTACCACCACTCTCTGCCTTTCAGCATCCCAGTTCACTTCATGAACAACACCTACCAGGTAACACAGAGCTACTAAAGTCCAGTTTTGACATAAAATGCAAGCAAAAGCTGCATCTACCTGATAATTTCATCTTGTTAATGTCCTATCGGCACAGATTTCTTTTCTGGTATATATTCAACCTGGCATATTTTCCATTAATGTCACTATTGTTTGTGGCTTTTATGCAAATCAATTTCAGTGTTTGTTTTCAAGTCTGACTAAAATTAAACACAGAAATTAGCTGCCTTTAACAAACCCTTTTCTAACCGTATTAGTGTGTACTTTCTGAGCTGAGTGGTCGATCCTGCCAGTCTTTCCTTCCAGCTGATTTTGGAAAAGCCAACCTCCTGGCTGCACATTCATTAGCTGTAGTCGCACAGCTGGGATTCCTCTCATCGTTGGACACGTGGAAATTTTCCAAGTCTTTCCCGCTCTTTGCAGAGAAAGTTTTCCTCCTCATTCGGCAGCAGAAGCACGAGTTGCAGCAACAGATTTTTGATATCTTTTTGCCTTTCTGCTTCCATTCGATCAATGAAACTCACACATGCAAACAAACCAGCATGTGATTCAGTCAGACGGCAAACACCTTGAATGTAGTTAGCAAAAGGTCCATTCAGCTAATAGCTGTGTTTGCTTTCAATCAGAATCAAATAAAAGTTAGAATAATTCATGTAAAAATATCTGCCATCCTTGTTTTGTGTGTTTCCCTGAATCTCTACAGCGGAGGGGCAAAGTTAGCATGACTCTTAGCGCCACAATTAGTGGAAAAATACACAAGAAATACCTTTTAAGTTGCATGTATTTCAACCCAGTTCCACACATTCCTGCATGCACTTGCTATAAAGAAAGAAAGCAGCATCAGTTGATAATCCAGGGTTATTTTCAGTCTTCGCTTCCTCATATAGCTGCCATCTATAGATCTAAGCTGCTGTTTTTTAGCTGCTAAAAGGATTTGATAACACATCTCCACCACCCAGTCATAGTGGCTAGGCTTCTCCTGGTTTGCTTCTTTTGAATAGAAATGAGACATTTCTTGCGTTTTCTCCTGTAGGTGGTGGGTTTCGATGGCTCCACCACAGTTGAAGAGTTCCTCAACACGCTGAACCAGAGGATTGCCATGAGGAAGCCACAGCTGACTGGCTTTGCCCTTTTCACTGATGATCCGTCTGGCAAAGACTTGGAGCACTGCCTGCAGCCGTCTGCCAAGGTAGGACTGAGGGTCACTGAGCAAAATAAACTCCACTGCACACCGCCGAAGCTGCCGACTTACTGTGGTACATCAGCTGAATTATTAAACTCATGTTACCTAATAATTTAGAAGATCAGCTGTGAGTAGTTTGGAACTATTTCTGACAAATGTAGACCCTTCAAACACTTTGGAACATTTGATTTACAGATTAAGTCATAATGGAGCACATCATAGCACTCCTCTGTAATTTAATTCCATTCAATCATGTTTAAAGTTTCCACTTCAGTTTCATTATGGTCGCTGAAATTGTTCCATCATGTTTACCCCACAAAAGAAACGTCTCTTACTCCTTGTGGCAGTTTTTGGTACAGATCAGTGTCTTTAATGTAGATACTGCCACCTGCTGACCAAAACAAAAACAAGGAATAAGTCTAAGTGGAGGTAAAGCAAGGGAAGTTCATTTGTATAGCGGATCTCAATAACAAGGTAGTTCAGAGTGCTTTACATAGAACTTACAAAGCTTTAGGCAAAGTGTAAAGGAACACAAAGCAATATAAATATGACATTTGAATACAATTAAAACAGTTCAGTAAAAGTTACTTTGCAGTTTAACATTTTCAGAAGCCTTGAATTTGGTTTAATCTACTTGGTTTAAAAGTTTTCGGCCTCAATTTAAAAGAATGTGCAACTTTCTGTGAGTTTGTTCCAGATATGTGGTGCTTAAAAGCTAAAAGCTGCTCATTTAGGGTGACTTTCATCCCTTTTGCCAGATCTGTGATGTCATTTCCAAGTGGGAGCAAGCGCTAAAGGAGCTACATCCTGGAAAAAATGAGGGCACACGGATTGTCCGACTGACATACAAGAGCAGGTACGATTTCATATTTGGGCTTTGCAAGACTCCAACAGGGTCAGCAGCATCTTTTACATGCTGTCAGTAACATTTGTCCCCAGAAGAGGCTTCTACAACTTATGAGAAATAAAGTGCATTATGGATAAGTCCAGAAAAATTGATTATAAGGCAGTGTTTTCTCCTCGTGTGCATGTGCAGGCTGTGTTTCAGATCTCAGGTGAAAGGAGAAACAGAGCGAGAGCGCCTCCTGCTGGCGTACCAGGTGAATGATGAAGTTCAGCAAGGCCACTTCCCTGTGAACAAAGAGCTGGCTCTGGAGGTGGCTGCACTCATGGCACAGGTCTGGAACAGCTATGCCAATTATTATTCAGATTTATTGTGCTTTAAAGCCATCTTTCTCTTTCTAATCCTCTGCTTTCTTTCCTTTTCTTCCCTCCAGGTTGAACATGGTGACTTGGAGCGACCAGGAGCTTCTTCTCCCACCGGCTCTCCTCAGCCTAAATCTCAGCTGATTCTCCTGCAGGCATTAGAACGCTTCTATCCCAAACGCTACAAACAGGACTGCAGCTCAGAGCAGCTCAGGTAAACTGCTAAACACCAGTGTTGTTCAAATAAATACGGCTCTCCTATGTACAGATTTGTGTCGTGTTTTGCTGTATCGTGTGGCGAAAGAAACAAAGACTAACAGACAAAAACAGAGAAATGTCATCACATCTGTTGTTCCCACATTTATGTTCTTGTTTGTTGTTTGTTTATCTTCTGCTTACCCTCAGCCAAACTGGTCAGAGCATGTGGCTGCTCTCACTGAGCCGGTTCTGCTTTAGGGAGTTGTACAACGTCATAGTTGCAAATATAAATTACAAAAGAATAAAAATTAACTAAATAGAATATTCTAAAAATATATAAAATTTAACAAGTGCATGAATAAATGAAACACAAAATAATGCATGTAAAATAAAATGAAAAACAGAGTTTGCCCATTAAAGATCCACAGAATTCTTGTATTTATTTGGTTTCCATGTATGTTTTTTTTTTTAGGGTCACAACTTAAGTTCAAAATGAGTCATGTTCATTTCGGTAATTATTAATACTGTAGGGTCTAGAAATCTTTAAATTAGTCAGGTAAAGTTGGATTTTTCTTTATTTAAAAAAGAGCTATAAAAGATTTTTAATACTTAATATGCAAATCACTTTGGTAAAATCACATCATAAGTTACACTGTATTGGTCATAATTATCCTATGTATAAACTTGCTTATTTAACTCATAGTGCTGATCATATATTGTTGTGAACTGACTTAAAATCACACTTTGTCATCACACAAGACCAGATTAGACACAGATGCTGTAGGGTGTATTGATTCAGAATTTTAAATAATGCAGCTAGAAATGATATTTGAACAAACCCCTGCTGTTTCTCTCCTTTCAGAGATCTTTCTGAGCGTCTGGCCACTAAGTGGTCGATGCTACGTGGGTGCAGTGCATCCGAGTGTGTGAGAATATATCTGACTGTGGCTCGGAAATGGCCCCTGTTTGGAGCCAAACTCTACGGTGCAAAGGTAAGAAAAAAGAGAAAATTCTCAGTCATTTAATGTTGTTGTTTCCTGTCCTGTTACTGACTTACCTGCTGCAGGACGTTCGGGCTGCATCTATTATTATTATTATTCTGCTGCAGGCTTGTTTATATTTCCTTTCATCAATCACCATTTTCCTGCAAAATGATGTTGGTTGGGACCTTATTTTGTTGGGACATGCTTGAAAAATTAGACTTTCCTTCGAACCCGTGAGCAAACCGGTGGTGCAAGAACATCCTTGTTAAACGTCAAATGCTCTCAACCCCTTGTTTGTAGCTCTTTACTTCCATTCAGTGAAAGAACCAAGCAGCCTGCCTCATTGCATGATCCAAGCCTTCACGCTAACTTGCTATTTTCTGCATGTACGAGCTGGGTGTTGTTTCTCATCGTGAAGAGAATTTTTAAAATATTTTTCCCCTGGATGTGAACCCTATTAATAAAAGTCTGCAAGTGTCATCACATCAAATGAGGGAAAATCTGGATAGCCTCATTAGCATGTATGGCTAACCGTTTGTAGTGTTTGCTTAATGGTAAAGAAACTGAAAACTGAAAGCACCCTGGGGCTCACAGGTGTATTTGTTAGGCTTGAAGACCAAGCGAGGAACCCTGTAATGTTTCTTGGGATGGCTACATGAATAAAATAAGCTTTCTTTGTCGCCCCGGTCCACAGCCGGTCCCTCCTTCTCCTGTTGAGCAGAGCCAGGTGTGGCTGGCAGTCAATGAGGACGGATTGTGTGTGCTGGACTACACAATGGTAAGTTTCAGTCTGTGCAGAGGAAACACCTCCATTACACAAAAAATAAAACAAAGTCTGATTCATTTAAAACATTGCAGAATTCAGAAAATGTGTTCTTTTGCCATTTTAAGCTCAAAAACTGGGACTGCTTTTAACAACTGCAGTGTTCAGCTGCTTTGGCCACAGCTGCACAGTTTTCCTGACCCGCTGGTCTGGAATGATTTTTATTCTGTGGTGTTTCAAACACCAGAAATCCAAAGGAAAATAAAAGCGGCCAGCCTCTGATTTGACATACTTGACCCTGACAGACTGCACTTCCAACATGTAAACTATGTTAAAGTGAGCTCTGTAATTTTCAGCAGCCCCACGTTGATCCGTTTCAGTCTTGGTCTGGCGTGCTGCGCTTTCTGAAAGTCAGAGGGAAAAACAAAGCGAAAGTCGGACCAAGTTTCTGGAAATTATGTCACACTTCTTCACACTCAATTTAACCCTCAAAAAAGCTGAAACCAACAACCGAATTCCGTGCTCTATAATGGGATCGGCAATAAAACATGTGCATGCTCCCTGTTTGTATCCGTTTCGCTGCACGTTTCACACTGGCAACGCTTTGGTTTCTCAGCACACGCTGGTCACGTACTCCTACCAGTCTGTGATTACCTTCGGTGGCTGTCGTGACGATTTCATGGTGGTCACGAGTCAGCAGAGGGAGCCGGGAGTCGGGAAGAAGAGCGTGGAGAAGCTGGTCTTTGCGATGGCGAAACCAAAGGTACGAATCCTGTGTGCATCGGCACAAATATTCAGTCTGAGTTTTAATTTAATTAGATGATTCTGAAGCAACTTGTAGCAAAGAGGGAACCTATGCAGTCTGTATTTGGTGCATGAAAAGATTATGGAGCAGCTTAACTATTGTGAAAATATTAAAAATGTGTGATTTGGTTTAAAAATAGATCATTTTGAGTCTGCGGTATGAAAGGAGCTCTAAATGTTGTAACCTAAGAGTGCGTGAGTATTATATTAGTAAAAAAAAGTGTTTGACAGAAAAATGTTCCATCTCTGAGCTCAAACTGTGCTGTCAGTTTACCCAGAATTCACTGCTCTGATTTCATTCTGTACACCACTAATCGCTACAAATACCTGTGTTTTCCCGTGTAATCAGATTATTAAATTGTCAAGAAGGAGCCTTTTGAATCATTTTTCCAACATCTAAGAATCTAATATCTGGATATTTGTCTAACATGTGTGTTTATTGTACATATTTAATCTTTAAACTTCTCTGAAATTGTATTGGTATGTGTTGTTGTCATGGTTTCTTATTTATTTTTGTCTGGCTGTTATGCTGCAAGCAAATTACAAATGCACGCTAACAGGACAGAAATGAAATGAAGTAAAGACAGCTAAAAGTGATAAATGTACAATTCAAATAGGAAAATGGACACACAGTAAATTAAGCTCGAGGTTATTGATAAATGATTGAAATATTTCCGGTTCTGCTAATAGTAGTACAGATGTAAAGCTCACTGTCACAAAATTCAAACAGATGTTTACAGTTATATAAAAAACTATACTGACTGTCCTTGTACCCTTTTTGAGTTTTATTTTTTATTTGAACATGAATGTATTTTATCAATCTTGTTATCACTTAGCTGTTAAATTTACTACCATATCTTACGGTGTGGGCATTAATGATGAGGCAAAAGAATATTATTCATTGCATTTTTCATTTGTCATATTCAAGCAGTTGAAAAAGGCTGGATTCTGCTGTTTTATTACTTAAATTTTGGGAAGCATAATAATTCACTTTCTGTCACAACTGCATGAAAAATATGTTGGGAAACCAGCTTTAGTGAGGCGATGTTGGGATCTGTGTGGTGTCGCCTACAGAAAGTGCAGGTGGGACTGAGCATTGAAGGTGTTGAAGTTGTATAAACTGAAACTGATCCGCTGATTTATCCGTTTTTACACGAGATAATGAAGAAAGCAGCCCGTTTCTCTTGTTCCGTCTGCAGAATCTCGCTGGAGCTTTAACACAGCGTTGTGTTACTGCTGCAGGTGAAGCTAATCTGGCTAACGTTGTTCTCGATTGCACGGCTGCTCGGGTGTTTTGCATTTTCTCTGCCTCCTCGGCTCCCCAGAATCAAATGAAACACATTCAGATCATTGTGTTAAATCCATTAATCTGGCCCGTTTTCAGATCCTGGAGCTGACTCTGCTCATGGCCAGCTACATTAACCACTGGAACCCCAGCCTCCCTCCGGCCTCCCAGCAGCCCCTGGGCCACTGGGACGTCGACAGCAGACACTTTCCCTCCATGAACTACACCACCAAGGGCCCGACGCTACTGTGAAGCACGACAGAGACTGTTTAACTACAGGGAGACACTTCACATCCACCCGGAGTGCACTGGGTTGCATTTCCTGGTTTTTCTCCCACAAACAGGTACTCCGAGATCATTTTTTCGACTTTTTTAATATGAAGATTTAGATTTAGAAACATCGGGGTCAGCCTTCTTAGAATATTTAATTTAATAGAAGTGTTTTAACTCTGCTCTTCTTAGGTCACTCAATTTGTTGTTGAAATCGAGCGTCAGAATTACGTTCGAAATGTTGTAATGATCTGGGAAATGGCCACTACTTGTCACACATAAATGGCAATAAACCAGAGTTTAAATTCATTAAAGAGGTACTGGCTAAGTAGAAAGGAGCCGGTGCTACATGTGAGAGGACACATTCGTAGATTTTAGTGTCTTAATTTGATATAATCCCAATATTAATCTAATTTAGGGCCGGGACTAACAGTTATTTTCATCATAAATTAACCTAAATGGAAATATTAGCAAACGTCTGTCACAGTTTTCCAGATTATTCCAATTTATTCAAACAAAATAAAAGCCCAAATATGTTGAATTTAGCTTCATATAAAAAATTTGAATGAGTAAACATTCATATTTAATTTGCTGGAATTTGTGATTTTTGTGATACTTTTGCTTAAAATGAGCATCAGAATAGTCTGTGATTAATTTTCTGTTGATTTATTACGTATGTGTTTCTGCTCTTGTAAAAAAAAAAAAACAACAGAAAAACTGGGAGAAAAAGGAACAAATTTAAGGATCCGTTCTTTAGTTTTGTTGTTGTTGTTCATAGTTCGACTCATTTAGTATTAGCAGGTCAAAAGAAGAGATTTAAGTGTGCAAACAGTTTGACCCAGACATGCTAATTAGGTAAAATTACACAATAAGAAAACGGGTTCTAAAATAAAAATATACTGTGTGAATAAGCCCTCTGTGAAAATGTTCATTTTCTGGTCGTCCTCTAATTACACTTTATTTTGAAAACCACAAGAAGTACGCTATATATTACTAATCCCACCACTCAGTGTTTTAATAATCAGCAGACTAACAAAAAAGGATTTTGTTTTTTAAAAAGAGCTACCAAAATATTTTAATGACTTGAACTGTTTTGGATAAACCACTGTCTTCTGCTTGTGTTTATATTAGTTATTTATTTTCTCTTTTTAACGTTTTTGGGGCTTTTCGCTAGAAAAACGAAATGCTGTTGTTGTTATTTCCACAGTGGTCACGTTTGTGTGCGAGAACCTCCGGTTTCCTTTGTGTAGCTGAGTAATTTAAGAGCAGAGTATGTTTGGTTACTGTATTAGAATGCGTTACAGATGTTTAGTAGATTGTGTCTTTATGCCGCTTGTATGTGTGTGGTAATAAAATAAATGCTACAATCCTCCTTTTGTGTATAGCAGCCTATTTAATACTAAGTACATTTATCAAGTAACGTGCTTATGTGAAGGACTTTTATACATTTAGGAGTGAAACGAAGTAATTTTACTCCACTACAATTATCTGACAGCTACAATTTCTTTTTTTGCAAACAATACTTTTAGAATCTAATTTGTCCAATTAAGTTAAGTCATTGTCATATATTTTGCACTTTATCCAACATATGTGGACAGGATTTCCTTTTTAATAAAGAAATAAGATTAAAAATGCACCTGACTGATTTTAATAAAAAGAATTATGGTCCTACAGTAGAATTTATGATGTAAATTTACAGGAAAAATGTCAGTATTATAGTTAATACGCAACAATATTTATTATATATAATTAACTTAATTATTACATTTAGGGACATAAAGCACACTGTCGTTTATAAATATACTTAATTTCACCTCAAATGGTTAAAATCAATATTTATGCATCAGTAGGGCTGGGTGATATTTCAAATATGATTTTTAACAGTAACAAACAGGTGACAAATTAAAGGAAAAACCTGAACTCTTTACTCCTACAGTGAGCAAACAGCACTATGTAATGCAACACACCAAAGGAGGGAATATCTTTTGGAAAAAATGTGTTCAGTCCCTCCAGTAGAGTTCCAGAGATTTAGAGAATCAATGCCAAGGTACACTGAAGCTATTCTGGAGGCCCACACCCAACGAAGACACATTATGTTGCTTTTTCCTTGAATTTGTCACCCATCTGATTTGCAGTATTGTGACTGCAAATCAATGCAAAATCACATATTAATTCTTCTTATATGTTATGAGCTGTGTTGATAACAAAATATTCTTCCAGATCCAAACATTTCTTGGATATAAAAATTGCCATACTGCTTTATGAGCTCCGTTATTTGCAATAGTTAAGTACATTTTTTGATACTTTTGTACTTTCTCTTCAAGCTGAGCACTTTTTCCACAACAGATATCTTGCATTTGTATTTAATTATGTTATGTTCCTTTGTTTTTTGTAAGCACGTGTCTAAGTCATTACAAAAAATGTTGCTGCATTTTTATAGTATGTTTTTAAACTCTGTTCTTGAACGCATCATTCATTTTCTTGGCCCACTTTCTTCTGCTGGAACAAACCCTCCTTACAAAACACTGCTGCCCGCAAGCGCTTTATAATATATTCAGGAAGCTCCAAGCAATAGCAACAAAAAAATCATATTTCAGTCACTTTTAGAAAAAAAAAACGTTGTGTTTTACACACTATGTCACTGAAACACTTCTTCTCTCATTCATTCTGTCCATAAACCACACAGCTGCCCTCTGTGCTGCTTGTACACAGCCTTCCCAGTATACATGTTTTACTGGAGTTTGGGTTGCAGGGGTGGAAGCTGCTCTGCTTTTTCTTATCCGAGGGGGTCAGAGTGGTAATGGCGTTTTCCTGCCAAATATACGCTGTAAATCCCACATCTTTACAGCTTGTCTGAAGCTCTTCTTGTTCCATAGCTGCTCTCATCCAGAGTGAAATACTCGTTACAGGCCTCGCTGCTGAATTTCTGCATGCCTTCGTTTCTCATCAAAAAAGAAAATAACTTCACTAATTTTTCCGCGGCGCAACACGACTCGGGCCACATGCTTTATAAGAGCTTAAATCATCCTGAATTTAAAGTAAGAGATTCCAGTGTTGTGGTATGGATTAACATTTTGCTAGCCAACAGTAACCCCTTCCAGCATTTTACTGTGTCATTATGTAGGTTGTATGAATTATGAAAGAGCCGAGAATAGAATAGTGTGTGTAGGGTTTATTATAAATCATAAAAGGTCCTGTGTTCATTCTCCCTCGAGCAAAAACATCAAAAGCATCTTTCATTTGTGAGATTTATCACATTTCATATGTATCTGGCTGTAATACCGTATTACAGAGCTGCAGCTAATGGATTTCATTACAGTTTAACCTCAGAATTAGTCTGTCTTTTAACTGACAAACCAAACCAAACCAAAAAAAAAAAGCTTGTTGCTGTTCGAGGTCTTGCAAATGTTCGACTGTCATCCAGACAGCAAAAAGCAAATGTACTCAGTTTGTTATAATAGAAAAGACTGAAAAGTAGTGATTTTGGGGGAAAACGTTTAAATTGCCACAATGCCAATGTAGTCTGTCAAGTAAAGTAAGTCTTGTATTAAAAATGCAAGAGTACAACAGCATCCAAAGTGAAAATATCAATTTCGCAAAGCGTCTTCTAGGATGTATTGCATTATTGGATGTAATCTACATTCTATTTTTGTATTTGGGTGATGCGGAGTCATTTTGAACTATTCTGGGTACTGTTAGGTAGTTTTTAGTCGATAAAAAAATATGTATTCGAGGATATTTTGTACATTTCACCAGTTGAAAGTACAGACTTAGGAACTCATTTTAGCTCTTTTTAGTGACCTCTAGTGGTAAAATAGCAAAATGAAATTTGTAATACTTAATGAAAAATAATTACACAAGCATAAAAAATGTAGAATCAACATTCAACAAGTACATTACAGAATGACAAAGTAAATTAATTATGAATAAGATTAAGAAAAAGAAGAGTTTCATTATATAAAACATCATTTAACAGAAGGTTTAACTTTTTTAAGGTTACAATTGTCTACCCTAAGAGAGTCTTGACATTTTTCTCATTCATGAGGGTCCCAGTGGGTGAAAGCAGTTTTTCCTGACTCTGTCTGTGAATGGAATCTCCAAGGAAATTCCATGTTGTGAACGGGCAAGTTGTGGATATTTCTGTTTTAAATCTGACAGATAACATCATTTACAATGTTTTTTTAAAAAGTTAAAAAAGGGAAAAGTGCTGTTCACAAGGAATGGTAACCAGTAGCGGATCTTCCGTGGGAGCATGGGGGGCAGTGCTCCCACCCCGTGGTCTGATTGACCACTCTTTGCCCCCCCCCCAAAAAAAAAAAGAATTCATTGAAAATTTACATTACCGATACTCCGATTGCCAACAGATAGTTTGTGGTAATCCCGTCAAAAAATAAAATTGAAAAAAAAATTAAGATTATAAATCGACTTGCAACCAAAGCACTCTGTGTATAACACCATAGTCTAGGATGTAGTTCAGAAAATGTCACAGTATAGTATACTTTTCAAGAATGACATAATATGGCCTGTAGTTCATAGTATAGCATGTCGGCAAAACAAAACCCTATAGATTATTATGTGGTTCAAAAAGCGCAAAATGATAGGATGTTTTCTAAAATTATCATGTATGATATGTGGTTCAGAAAATGTCATAGTGCAGTATATTGTCAAAATAGTATGTCATTCAAGAAAACATCAGAGTATAATATGTGGTCTAAAAAATGCCATAGAATAATAGTTCATTGCATAAGTAAAACTATAGTAATTTTAAAAACTGTTCAAATTCTTATATGTTGCTAAAAAGATGTCATAGCAATAGGTCAGTGAAAAAAGCCTCTATCATAGCAGGTCGTTTCAACCAGGAACAAAGTAAAAGATCATCAATACAAAAAAAACCTCTCCCTGTTCACCTCTTAAAACCCAAAAACACACCACAGTAGCACCCTAAACTAAAACTACAAATGGGTTCCCTGTTTTCCATTCTGAACAATTCAAAGGTCCCTCTCTATCTCCCCACACATCCACCAACCACTGGAACACATCGCTAAAGTTCTGCTGAAGCTCAGCTTCCCCTCAGAAGAAGTGCTGCCAGATGAAGGAGTCTTTTAAGGGTAGCTGGCATCGTGATCGGACGGTACTTTGGTCTGTTCCAATCCAGCTTCAGCTCCAGAGACGGCAGGCGTTACGAGTCAACGGAGGCCGGGTGGACGAAGGGATGCAGCTGAGTACAATCCAGAAAACACCAGAGGAGGAGTGCAGCAGCCAAAGGCCAGAACAAACAGAGTAGCATAGTATGTCTCTGAGAAAACATCATAGTATAGCCTTTGGTATGAAAAAAATGCCATCATATACATCGTATATTGTACAAATAGGTCAAAGGAAAGAGACATACATTGTAGAATTGTAGTAATTGTGGGCTGACTGATTTACTGATCATCAGTATTTTATTTTTTACTGATTTATGGTAATAAATCAATTAATAAATGGCGCTACTTTCTCTCCGAACCTTTATCTACCTGTGGTCGCTCTGTCTTCTGGACTGATTTGATTGGTTATACATCACGAATAGAACTCCTTTAACTTAACATCTGTAAACAAAACAAAACCATATCAGCAAAGTTTTCTGTTAGAGTTTGTGTTCTTCTAAGATTTTAAATACTTTCATTTACTGCAAATGAATATCTACCCCAAATGTCTCACGAATAATCATTATCAGCCTTAAAAACCCACAAAACACCTCTCTATACTGGACCACACTTAGTACAGTCCGGTTCCCCTTCTATAAATCTGCTTGGAATCTTCCACTTCCTGTTTCTGAAAGTGGCCTTCTACCTGGACAGGTTTTGTTGGAGCTCATGCAACAAACATTTTGGGTAACTGCACTTTAATATGGATGGATGACACTGAATTAGAGTCTGTTTTACTGAGACTGAGTTCAGATGTGTAGCTCTGTCATTAAATAGGAAATTATTTCTCAGAATTCACAGAGAAAAGTCTGAAATGTTTGCTAGGTTAGCGTCCCACATGTTCTTTGGCTCAGCTAAAGCTAACTCTCTCCAACTTCTGGATCTCTTGAGTTGCTTGTTGTTAAAATATCTTGCTAGAGGTGCTGAAGCTCAGAAAGTCTGAGATGTTTGTTCACAATAAGCTCCTTCTCAAGTCTTATCTGAACTGTCCTCTTTTGTTTGAACTTTCCCAAAACTTAGGAGTTAATGACAGAGCAGCACATCCAGACTCAGTCTCATTTATGTAGAGATTAAACTTCAGTGTCATTCATTGATGTTAAAGTGCAGTTTTTTCAAATCTTTGTTGCACATGCTCCCGACCAAACCAGTCCAGATAGAAGACGATGTGAAGAGAAGCTCCAGAGGATGAATATCACACATTTACGTTGGAAATAAATGTCCTTTTATTAGACATTGTCATGCAAAAGTTGGATTTCCCTTTAATGATGTTCAAATCTTTGTTGAGTGTTTTGTTGATGTTGATTTCTAAATGTTTTCTGACACTCGGCCCCAAAGATTTAAACCTTTTACGGCTCACAAGCTGCAACAATTCAGACATTATCAACAATCTTTCTGACTAAACTAAGATAAAAAGTGAAATTCCTGCATCATGGATGTAAATCTTTTTGGTTTTGACAGTAAACTGAATATATTTGGGTTTGACATTTTATGAACCAAAACAAGAAATGAATTACTGGAGAAAACAATCAACAGATTAATGGACAAAGAAAATGTGTGTGCTCAACTGAATACAACCTATTGGTCAGCTTCAAATGTCACCAAACACTGTAAACCTGTGTGATTTATTGCGGTGAGAATTATCGCTTGTATTAGTCACTACATTCATTTTTAGCATCTTTCCATTGTGCTTGTAAATCACTTTGAATTGTATTTGATTTGTTTGAGAGGTTCTATTTAATAAGGTTTGATTAATTAACTGTACCTCTGTGATTTCATACAATATCTTAACGCTAAAGCAGTGGAAATCTGAAACGATGACCTGTTAAATCAAAGTGTCATCAGTCTACAGATACTGTATGTTACTCAAAGTCTGTAAAACATGACATTTGTGTTACATGAGCTGCAGTTAAAAGTGGGGACAGTGACCTTACACTGTTCATACGTGGGGCCTTGTGTAGTGCATGTTTATTGTGCAAACCTGCGACCAGTTTGTAGACTGTTTGTTCAAGGGCAGGTATCTGAAAATGACGTTTTTCAACACGCTTGCCATTGTTCAATATGATCAATTTGAGACACAAAAACGCAACCATTTAGCATCATTATTAAATATACTGTGTACTGTTACTAGCAGCTTTTAATTATTTTCTGATTAATTAAAAGATGCTTGACAGACGATTACATTTCAGATTTCACGAGTTTTTGAGTTTGTTTCTCAAAAGATATGTTTTTGGTGATGTATGTTTTCTTTAAAATAAGATGTTAGACATGTAAACTTATGTAAACATATTACTAAACATTAAACATAGTATAAAAAGCTATCACAAAAATGTGCACATGTATTAAACCTATTATAATAATCATCTCAACCATAGTTGTCACCATCAACTATAAATGGAAATTTATGAAAATAAAATGATCTTTGTTCTCATTATGTGATTGTTTGACTTGTACTGATCTGTGACGGGGTCCAGGGTTTATTTTACATTAAAATCTATATTGCATAAGTCACAGTTACAGGAGGGACAACGGCCTCATACACTATATATGTGTGTGTTATGCAAACCTGCCAACCTGTAGGTCATCTTCAAAAGGTTCAAGGGTAAATATCAGTGCATGAATAATAGCATGCTTGTGATTATTATCAAATATCCGTGTATCAATATTAGATAGAATGCATGTTCATACTAGTTGCATTTTATTTAAAGTAGTTTCTTCCAGTAGTTACACTTGTTAAGTCAGTTGTTTGTTAAAAACTGGTTTGGGGCCAAGACTGTATAATTAATGTTAAGCGAAGTTTCACTTTAAAATAAGTATTTATCTGGGGGAAAAAAGGCAGATGGTCTAATTGACAACTAAAATAATCCCTAATTCCATTAATCATTTGCTTGTGTATGAACAAACTAAACTATTTTGGATTTCAGATTTCACTTTGAGTTTGTCTCTCCAAAGATTTAAGTTTTTGCTTTAAAAAAGAAAATTCTAATTTATTTGATCAATCTTTACCTTTCTGGTTTAAATCAATACAGCTGCTCTCCCTAAATTTATACTAATAAATAAAACACTAAAAAGCTGTTCAGAGTGAATGTAATCATGAGTATCATCTCTGTCAAAAACCTAACTATAAATGAACACTTATGACAATAAACTGACCTTTGTGCTTTTTATGTGACTGCAGGACATTGATCGGAGGCAGGAGGGAGGACAGGCTTAATTTTTTTTTAAAAATATTCTCAGACTTGATGACTATGAGGGGATAGGAGGGAGGGTGAGTGAGGCTTTTTGGCGCTGCTAATTGAATCCACATTAGCTTAGCTTAGCCTGAGAGCACTCGGAGAGATATCAGCGCTGCGCTTTCCTCCAGCTGGAGCCGAGACACGGAGCAGGAACCAGACAGGTCTGATCTGAGGGATTTAACACTAAACACACCCTGTTACTCTGCTTTAAACTAGTTAACAGCTGCTTACACGTACATATCTAGCGTCAGTTTGCTCCTTTTCGTTTTGGCAGAACAACTAAACGGTGAAAATGATAACCCCGAAACCTCGCAGCATGCTCCGGGAGGCGTCTCATCAGATCATAGCCGGTGGCTCCGCCGGTAAGTCCCACTTTATTCCACTTCTTCTGCTTTAAAACGTGGATTCTGATTGCGCAACTCTTGCTAACTAACTTTAGCTTCATGTTGCCCACAAAAGCTGTTCCGCCCTCCGAGCTCTGTTTCCCACAAAACAGTACAAAATGTTTCTGGTCGGAGTCGCACATGCGTGCCGGCCGAGAAATAATTAGTCGTTCACAGGAGGAGGATCTGTGGAGCCAAAGGTCTTACAGGCTTTAACAAGATAGTTCAAACCCTGCAGACAGAAGGCACTTCCGCAACAACAGCCGGGTCAGGAAGTTACTGACGCACATGCGCAGAAGAGGGCAAGGTCAGCTTAAGACGTCATCCTGAGACACGGAAAGGTTCCTGTTTTACCTGCTTTATTATTATTTTTATTTGGATTTTAAATTATTATTATTATTATTATTATTATTATAAGATAAAGTTTGTTTATCCTCACTGGGGAAATTTACATGTTACAACCAGACTTTCTAGGGGATACAACAGCTAGATACACGACAATCGGTAAGACAAGAATATAGAATTACAATATGGCTTAAAACACAGATATAATAAGGACATGCACACAAGTGGTATGGTGAATAAACGTATGCATATCTACAATTTTATTTATTTATGTTATTGGACTTAATCAAGGAACCCAATAATCAGTATAGGGAAATGAAGTGGACATGTCTATTTTCCTTTTGATATAAATCAACAAACAAATTAATGAACATAGAATATATTCAATATAGTATGTACATAAGAAATACGCTTGAGTGAACAAATTTAGACGGTAATTAAATCATACCAGACCACAGCTTTGGGACTTGAAGACTAAATGTGAAAACTTGAAAAAGGAGCATCTAACCCCACAAATCACTCTGAACTATGCAACTCGTAACAAATGTGTAGGATTAATGATATTCTCAAATTTAAAATTTGCTCTGACTTCAACTGCAGCATCAATGTTAGATAACATAACAATTATTTATTTTTTTCCCTCCACTAATTTGATTATTAGCATTGTTATTATCATGACAATGAGCTTGTGGGACAAAATTTTTAACTTTACTTCATTATCACTAATGTTTGAATTCATGACATAAAATAATGTCAAATCAACACGGATGCTCTGCCAACAGTGGCAAAGAACTCAAGCTAGCAAGCTAGTGCTATAGCAAGCTAATATATAATAACCTTAGTTAAACATAAAGTCAGCTTGTTATCCTTCTTCCTCCATCCTACATTCCTGAACATATTGTGATTGTTATTATGATTATTATTATATTGTTGTTTATTGTCGCTTATTGTTGCTCTACTGTATGATGTATGCTGCTGTAACATGGGAAATTTCCCCAGACATGGGGAGTAATAAAGGATTATCTTATCTTATCTTAGCTAGTGCTACAGGAAGCTAATATGGCATAACCTTAGTTTACCATAAATTCAGCTAGCTAGCTAATGTCACAGCAAGCCAACACACATAGCATAAAGCTGACGCATTAGCTGGTGCTACAGCAAGCTAATATAGCATAGCTTAGTTTAACATAAAGTCAGCTACTGAGGTAGTCCTTTGGAAAGACAGTCTAGTTTAACATAAAGCCGGCTAGTCCTGTTGAAAACTTCTTGTTGGGCCGACAGGGGAGGAAACATTCACGAGTAAGTTGTTCTATATTTGCACTACTGAAAATGCTCGACTACGTACCTGTCTCGCAGAATAGATGCGTGTGGATATTTGAAATACTTGGAACAGTGAGTACTTTATCTATGAAAGTCGCAGTAAATCTGTTGTTTGTGCAGAGAGAAGACCTGCTTTGTGCGGGGGTGTTGCACTTAAAGTTATGTTTCATTGTTGGCAAAGAGAATTCTCCTTATAATTATGTTGAAATGTTTTAATTGGACGGACAATTATTAGCTTCATAGAGTCTCATTTCTCTTTCAGTTCATATTGTTTTTAGAATTTGATAAAAATCTGCACCAACATACAAGTAGACTACAAAAAACAACTAAACAATTACCAAGAATTGTGTACCTGATGCACAACAGCGTCTGGGGAAAAACACTTAGACACATTTGTAATGCAAAACGGTGGTTGCACTGGAGTCAAACCAGGGCATCCACAGTGACTTCTAATGCACCGTGCCTGAGCAGGAAGTGAGCAGCAGTCAGTCCTCTTGACTGTTTGCTCTACTTTGCTAAATACACCACTGTTTGCTTCACACTGTGTACAGGCAGGTAACATTGCACAACTGGACAGACATGTTTCCACCACGTGTTTGCTGAATGGGAGCAGCTAGGTACAGACAGACAGACAGCGGCTGGAGGTGTTATCAGTTAAACTGTCCTAAGAGGCAGAGGGATTACGGGAATTCAGTGTTATGATGATTTTAGATGATGTAGTTTGTGGTGTGTTGTTATTTACCCTCACTGGTCTAAAAAAGACAACATTCTGGGCACATTCAGTCAGTTTAAGATCTATTCCAACAGCACTAGAAGCTGCATCTAACAGTTTGATCATACAGTCAAATTAACACTTAACTAAGTTACAACATGCAATAACAACTTATTGTATATAAAAAAAGAGCTCCTATGACCAATCAGTTTGTTGACATCTTAAAATGAATGGCTATTTTGATTATCAAAATATTACTTTAAGTAATTCTTTAGGGGATAAAAGTTAAAATTCTTAGAATCCAGCATGTAATGTGAATATTTTCTAGTTTCTTTACTCTTCTATTTCTGTGTTTTTATAAACAAATAACTATTTAATTATTTGAGAGAGTCGTGGATGATAATTTGATAACTGATTGATTACTTTGAGTCCTTTTTTTAATGAAAATTTAAATCTCTTTGATTCCAGCTTTTACATAAGAATATTTTCTAGTCTCTTTACTCTTCTGTGACTCTAAACTGTGTATTTTTTCACTGTGGACAAATTAAAACATTTGAAATTGGGCTTTGGGAAACACTTGATCAACAATTATCAATTAATTGAGAAAAAAATTGACAGATTAATTAATTAATCACTTTTTAATAATTCATTAGTTACTTGGCCTAATTTTTCAAGAAAAAAAAGACAGAATCTTTGATTCCAGCTTCTGAAATGTGAATATTTTCTGGTTTCTTTACTCGTCTTAGACCCTAAACTGACTGGACAAAACAAAGTCGCTTGTACTTATATCTTGTTGCGTTTCACTTGGTGTACGTTCGCATTTGAACTTGTTTTATGGCATTTATCCAGGTTGTTTTCTCCTGACTAGATCCTTGCTTGTGTTGTATCTGCTGTCAGATGTGGTTTGGATAAAAGCATCTGCTAAATGAAATTGTACAATTGTAGAATTGTATCATTTTGTTTTCTTAGCAGTGTTTGACAAAAGAGTTTCCATTGGGATAAACAAAGTCTTATCTTATCTTATCTTATCTTATCTTATCTTATCTTATCTTATCTTATCTTATCTGTAATAACAGTAAGATGCAGCCCTGCTGAATGAGTAAAACACTGGATTGTTTTGTCCTCTGCTACACTTTGAACACTTTGTTCCATATAATACAAACAACCTTCAGTTAAAGTTTGTTAGAAAATGTGCATCCACTGCCAAAAGTAAAAAGAACTTTTGTCACACACATCATCTCCGAGAACAAAGTCACAGTTTAGAGTTAATAAGTTAACATTTTTTAAGCAAAAATTAGTGGTTACACTGGTGTATTTTGGTAGTGGGTGCATCTATAAAGCTCTAGTTTATCTTTTATTAGGCCTATTAACGGTTATGGACTTAGTAGCCAACATTGTAATCAACTCTTTGGACAATCGCATGAGCTAGTTGAAAGCTTTCTGTTGTTGTCAGAGATTCTGCAGCAGCTGGAATGTTATTGGATTGAGTTTGTTTTATGGGTACTCGTTGCATTGAGTAATCATTCTCTCTTTAAAAACAACATCTGTGAAATTTTAGCCAGAGTCCTCCGTAGCTGTGGATGTGCAGCTCGCTGTCCTGCAGCTCGAGCTTGTGGTTGTTTTTGGGCTTTTGTGGAATGGAAAGGATGCGGGAAATTGCTGAGGAGAAACGTGGCTGCTCAGTAAAAGCCTTTTATTGGAGAACTGTTGTGTAATCTCCAATGAGGATACTCAGTCACTCTAGTGGAAGTTATCTTTGTATGTTTCCTGGTTCATTAAAGCTTCTTGCTGCCGTGTTTGTTTTATCTCCTATTGTTCAATCACTCATTGAGATGTTAGTTTATCTGCATTTGCCGTGTTGTGCTCTTCATTTGCCTGCTCGCTTTGCTACTGTTTTGTGGACTAAAGTGTCAGTTTTTGCAGTTGCTCGTTGAATGTAAAGAAAATCTAGAGCAAATCTGATTTTCTTTTCATGCTTTGTTGAGGGATTATCAAGAACAAGTGCAGACTTTGTCGACATGCTGTCAGTTTTTCTCAGACGAACGAGCCAACATCTGTGTACAATAAGAACCACAAAACTCTTTCCTCATGTTTTAATGTCGGCTGTTGTTCATGTGCAAGTTGATCCACACTGAAGGGTGTTATTTATCCTCCAGCCCACATAAAGCCTCGAGCTAAACCTTCCAGCTTTGGGACAGATTTCTTTCATATTTAGAAATTATATCAACAAAGTGTCCCCATTAAAGTTGCCAAAAATACACTTTTCTTCAAAATTTAGTGTGTGTTGGCTTTGAAATATAGATTTTACATGTTTAAATTTGACTACACTGTGATAGAAAGTCTTTTGAGTAGGTCGATGAAACTGGCTCGCCAAGAAAATATTAAAAGCAACAATGTTAACTGTTTGAGAATCAGAGATGATACAAGTACACGTTCCCCTTGTGTCCTCCCATCAACAGGGTTTATTTTACTGCTCACAGAGCCCAACCAAGGTCATCCTTTAGACGTAACACTGCAGCTCAGAGGCTTCACGTGTCTCCGTGACCCTGACTGCAGAATATCAGGAACAATTGTTTTTTTAATCTCTAAGTTTTCTTTTATCTCTAAGTGTCCAGTGTGCGGAGTTTATCTTGTATGAGGCCTTCAGTAGAGTCAGAGCTCACTGTTCAGAACAATGACAGCAGAGATTCCTTCACAAATACAATGAATTTAAAAGTCTTACTATACACCATCATACAGAATGACTAGAATAAATTTCAGTGACTAGAGAAATGCTAAAAAATCTCCTTCCTGTTTTGGTTTGTGGTCAGTATCGTGAACTTTGCTTTACCCAAAGACTGTCAGTTCAGAGAGAGAGGAAAGCAAAAATATTTCTGTTTCAAACCAAAATTGCAATTGAAAACCAATGCAATTTGCAAATTTCAAATCCTGTTATTCAGTATAGAGAGAGAATGGCGATTAATTAGTACTACAGACGCTGACATTTGGTTTTGTTTCATCTGAGCAGAGTGTAACTTTCAGGGTTTATTTGTTCTTTCTCATTGATCAGTGCATTGTGGTTTGACCGATGTGAGCCTACTCTCATTATTTATTAGCCAAGCCTTCTAGATTTTGGAAATTTTGCACGTCTAACAAAGTTCAAAGTTTTGTGTCCTTGTGTGACAGTCACACTTTTGATGGTGTATCATGTGACAGTGCTCCATCACGTGTGTTTAAATCAGAGGATGCTGAAGTGAAGCTTTACTTGAAGAAATTCGTCATATCTGTCACAAAAATTACACTTTGATACTTTTCTCCAGTCATTCATCCCTATTTCTTGTATTTCCCTGCATCGATTCTCTTGGATCTTTACTCATTTTAGTTTGCTTGCATGCCTCTATGTGGAAAAATGACTGTTTCTAAGAGTTGCAGTCTGTTTTTAAGGTGTTAAAGATGCTCGCCAGATGTTGCTGTGGTTACAGATACAGGTGGATAGAGGCCTTATGTTACCTGTATGAACAGTTCATTCCTATGCTAAATTTGTCATTATCTAGCTACAGTATAATTGACATTACAGCCAGATTAAACTCAGTCTTCTCTCATTAGTCCATTTATCAGTTAGTTATCAACTGTCGCATTAAGCACAACTATTTGGGTAAGCAATAAATTGGTCTTAGTAAAATTCTGAGAAAGAAACAACAAAATGCACATGATCCATCTTCTTAAATTTGGCTATTTTCTGTTCTCTTTCCTCCTCTGTGACGGTATCTTTAGGTTGTGGTCAAAACAAGACTTTTAAAAAGATGTTGGGCTTTTGGAAACAATGATCTACATTTTTTTGTGCCATTTTCTGACCTTGTGTAAATTAAAAAGCTAATTGATTAATTGAAAAAATAACTGACAGATTAACCAGTCATTGGAAATAACTGATAGACTCTTTTATTGCATTAAAGTTAATGTTTTAATATTTTTAGAGCTAAAAACACGTGTACACTGTCAGTAGTTTCTCTTGATGATACGTGCAGCTTATTCTGGGTTTTATTCTTCCAGACGTCCAACTTTTACCTCATTTTCTTTAATACTTTGCTCACTTACAAGCTGTTTTTGAGATTTTTGAGAACAGTAAGCTGAATGCTTTGGCTGTTTGAAGCTGCACAGACAGAAACAAAGCAGACAGTCGGCTAAAAATCCGATTTTTGCACCCAGAGTTCACTCATTGTTGAGCATTCAGGGCAGGAGTCACCTCATTTGATGTGTTTATGAGAAATCAGGTGTCATATATATTATATCTGCCTGTCCGTCCCTGTTGAAGCCTCACGAGCCCCCTGGGTCTGACAACCGGCTGTCCTGAACCTCCATCTCCAGGCTCAGAGGCTCATCTGTCCTCGCCGGGGATGATGGGAGGTTTATACCTGAGCAGAATGACCTCAGTGTTTCTACCCAACAGAGCTTTTATTTTTTCATCTTGATTCACTGTGAACAAGGATGGAGAGAGACTGGTGATAATTTATGTACGGCCTGGTCACGGGGTTTAAGTTAAATGTGATTTAGGTGCAGAAAGCTACATTTTCTGCTCTGTAAGGAAACCTGATAGTTTGACTTTCTGCAGCGTGAGCAGCCATTTTTGACCTTTTTCAGAGGTCGCTGCTCTGTCTGAGCTCTGCTGCTTTGTAAAGACGTCTTGTTCGCTGTTTTCTGAGCTGACAATTAGTGTGCCTGTTGGAATACGGGGTGTTAATTTTGTTCTTTTTGTGCATTATTCTGTATGTATAACTTGCAGTTTAAAAAAAAAAAATCAATTGTATTATTCTTTTAACATCGTCTAGTTCAAGTTTCCATTTTTTTTTGAATTTCTGAAAAGAATAATGTTCTTTTAAGAAACTTCAGATTTTTTTCCCAAACTTTTCTCCTTTTTGGGCCCTAGAAAAGGTTTTTTAAATGAGACAAAAGGAGATGTTTAGGGACCTGAGCTTGTATCTTATCTTGTTTTGGGAAACACTATCTTATATGATTTCAAACTGAATATGTTTAGTGTGGGCTGCACAGTGGAGTAGTGGTTAGCACTTTCGCCTTGCAGCAAGAAGATCCCCGGTTCAAATCCCAGCCTGGGCCTGGGATCTTTCTGCATGGAGTTTGCATGTTCTCCCTGTGCATGTGTGGGTTTTCTCCGGGTACTCATCTTCCTCCCACAGTCCAAAAATATGCTGAGGTTAATTGGTTACTCTAAATTGCCCGTAGGTGTGAATGTGAGTGTGATTGTTTGTCTGTATATGTAGCCCTGCGACAGACTGGCGACCTGTCCAGGGTGTCCCCTGCCTTCACCCGAGTCAGCTGGGATAGGCTCCAGCACCCCCCGTGACCCTAGTGAGGATAAAGCGGTATATAGAGAATGGATGGATATCTTTAGTGTTGGTAGAACCACATGATCATTTAGATAACACTGTATGATTTGTCTGATAATGTTGTGATTTAGAAACCTAGAATATCTTTTTCCCCTATTTTCTTTCATTTACCATCCCCCAATAATTACTAAATGGACAGTCTAATGTCAATGCACTGTGAAAAACAAACAAACAGAAATTCCATCAAAAGAGTAAAACTTTGTCAGCAATAGGCCAGAAAAATTGCATTAAATTACATTAAAAACACAGTTTTTTTTTCTGTAAAGGTCACAAACTGTTAAAACAGTAAAATGATAATGCCAAATATCTGTCAAAGAATGATATTTGTAGCTGATTTAAATACATTAAAAAGTGTCATTTTATGGGAGCACATTACAGAAGAACTATTTGTAAAAATACAGATTTCTGTTTTGGACTTTGTGCAGAATTTTGTCTCTTTTCTTGTCTACTTTCATACCTTTTGTTTGTGATTTTACATATCCCCAGTAATTCACCAAAACAGGAAAAAATCTGTAAACTAAGTTTAAAAATATTTCTTATTTTCTATCCTAAATATAAATATTTCTTTCTTTCAAATAATGGCAAATAACTGTAAAATAGCAAAACATAATAAAATGCAATACAGTCAATAAACAATAAGAATAGTATCATTTTACAGTCAGACACTGCAAAACAATGAAATACTATTTGGAAAAATGATATCTTTTGTGTGGACATTATTTACAGTTCTGGCTTGTATTTTTATGGTTAACGTATTTTTTTTTAAATCCATGATTTTACCAGTTATGATCTGTGATGAAACAAAACTGGAAAAATGTGCAAAATTGTAATCAATTATTTTTCACAAATGACAGTTGAACAATTTAGTTTTAGAAATTAACTTTTCACTAAAAAATGTGTGCATTTTTGTTACTTCATTATTAATTATTTATTCTTTTAACTTATTCCTAAAGCATAAAATAGCCATTATTATTATTGTTATTTTAGTACAATAGCTAACGAAACTAATTTTCACACAGCTGCTCAGAAAGTAGAGAAACTTCCTTGTCCAGCCAATTTCAGGTCAGTGCAGATTTGTACAGTAGTGAAGCTGTTTGTCATGTTAATTTTTTGTCCACCAGGGGGCGGTATCTGCCTGCTCTTTGTGTGTTTTCATGGTTAAAGGATGCTGCAACTCTTCAGTCATTGCTGAAGATTGTGATGCATGAGAAATGTATATCATATAGGCAGCTTGTAGGTATTTGCTTTGAATTTGGAGCAAAAAACGCTTCTAATTAGTGTGTTTTTAATTTATAAAGCCAATAAAAAAAATGAAAGTAGAAGCACAAATATTAAAAATAATACAGCCATCCTGATTAAACACAGATTGGACCAAATTTCAAAATAGAAAATCTCTCCAGTTACATGCGCTCTGCTGTAATGTTTTCTCTAAGTCCTTTGTTATTTCCTCGGTAGATGCTTTTTTAAAACTCCATGAGTAAATCGATCCGTCTCCAGCAAATGGACTGTGACGACATGAGACAGACGCCCGCGTGTGATTAGTGCAGCTCGGCCTCCGGACTGTCAGAGCCTTCGGTCTGAGCGCACCGCGGCTCCGCGCCTCTAATTGGTTTCAAACAGTGAACCTGAAATCAGTACAAATAAAGCCACTTAGGCTGAGTGAAGGAGAGGAAGAAACGCGGAGAGCGAGGGGGGAATCAAATAAATAAAGTCAAACAAAAGGCCCGTGCGCACCGCTTTGGCTGTGCGCGTGCTTAATTGGCGAAGGAGGGGGAGGTTTATCCATTGACAGTGAGTGTTTTCTCTCCGCGATTCCCGAGCGGCTGCACCAATCACAGCCGAATTAGGCCTAATATTTATTTCCAGAAACAATTGTACATGTTTGAGCTGGGCTTTGATTGAACTCCCGGCGGACATGTTGTAGACAGATGTTTAGATGACCTCATGTTTGAAGTAATGTTGATTCTGGATGGGCTGTGTCTTGGCCTCCAAATCAGCTCCCATCTTTTTCATTTTTTTGGAGTGTCTCAGTCTGGTGCATGAGAAAGATCACGTCCCTCATATTTAATATGTGCTTTGGCTCGTATTAAATAACTCTTTTTTCTTTCTTGTTCCGTACTTTGACAGACGCATGTCCGCGCAATGGAATCGTGGCTGGTTTGGTTAAAATGAGCCATGATAGTGCTGAAGGACTTAACCGGACACATGTGTCTTTTGTTCTCGTCTGTCTCCCATCAAGGGCCAGAGAATTCTGCATCTCCTCCCGTGAAAGCGTTTCCTCACTGATAGCTTCATCAGTTTTCAGATCGAAGAGGATGTCAGACGTTCATTTGAGCGAGCTTCTCCTCGTGTTTCCTCAGGAATAGATTGCCTCGCTGCAGGGTGCGCGGCGCGTAATGAAAGTAACCCCTCATTTAATATGGAGAAATTACAACACAATCCTAAAGCAAACACCAAAGATGAATTATCTCCGTCGACTAATTACCCTCCTCGGTAAATGTGAGTGATCGCGATGTCATAAGAAATTAGCTGAATGCGAGCAGGAATCAGACTTAATGGTGGTCTAATTAATGCACTGCAGATCCAAAAATAGATAATTAAAATGTTAATGATGGATTAATGAGTGAGTTATTTTTGCACAATTATATATTTTGAATCTGTGACATATAAATGATCAAGTCTGAATTATTAATTATAATCTGAAACATTTAATTGAAACATGTGGTTTACTTTAACACACAATAACACTATTAAAATCACTTTCTTGCGCATATATCCTTGAGCTGTAATATCTCCAGAGCCAAATGTTGACATGTGCACTAAACACACATTAACCTCAGGGGAGAACGTGGACATTTTTCAAGTCTGTAACCTCAGTTCATGCTTCTGCTTTAGGAGACGCTGCAGGCTGCCTTGTGCCATTTTTGGCTGTCTGACTAATATATTTACAGTCAGCCACTAATGACTGCAGTTCGACAGCAGTATGCATGTATTTGGTATTATGGAGTTCTATTTTTTTTTCCAAAAACAAACACATTTTGTCGTTTAAAAAAATGCTAAAGAATCTAGGAGACCCCAAGACTGCATTACAGTTCAAAACAAATATTTAAGCTCAACTAAAACAAATTAAGGAAACGGTTTACATGAGTCTTTTTGAGTTCAGAGAACTTCTAATGAAATTATGTTCAGTCGACTAACTATGTTGAGTTAAGGGAATCAGCCAGCTCTTCTAAATTTTTAGCACAAACACACATTTCTAAGGGTTTAAACACTTCAAATCCTGACCTCAAGGTGTCCAAAAATAAAATGATCAAACCACTTTTTTCATTTACTTCAGCTTCAAATCCGTTTTAATTAATCGATGCAGAAATGTAAGTTCAAATACACACAATGTTATTTACCAACCTTCCACACAGCCCATCAAAATAGTGTTTGCAACCTAAAAAATATTCTAAATCAACACAAAGTATATAAAAAACGTTGCCACCATGCATTTAATTAAGTGGCTACATTGGTCCACTTAATTACTTTATAGAGTGTCTGTTCCCGGAAAAAGCTTCCTTGATTTCTCTATTAAGTCAGAAATTCTGTTTATCTAACCTAATGCCAGCAGCAAAATCTTACGTTTCATTTTTAGTTGTGTCTTTCCAGTGAAGCCTCTCAAAGGCTTTAGGCTGCATGTGAGTCATCGTTATTTTGACAGGAGCCATCAATTCTCAGTGAAATTACCTGCCTCAGATTGAGATCTGTCTGTGTCAAGCCAAAGACAGAGAACTGGATATTCAGCAGAGAGACGCAGAAGCCGAGATCTTCTGTGCGTAAAATGTAAAACACTTAAAAAACAAATTAAACTGAACAGACGGTCACTTTTGGGCTTTTGAAATGTTCTGAAAAAAGCATAACGGAGCAGATTTTACCCCTGGGTTGATCTTTTTTGGGACGTGAATCTGTCAGCTGACACAAAGGCCGTGCTTAATAATGAGAGGACCGTGACTTGGGTGCGTTGACGCGTTGGGAATCAGGAAAGAAGTGGAAACGTGTGTCCCGTTTCAGAAAAAACATGTAATGTGATGTGATGTATGAGCTCCAGCCGCGCTCCCGACGTTATCTTAATGACATGATTTGTGAAAACGGTTCGCTGACGCAGATTTTTTGTTTTCCTTCGGGGGGTCGAAGCGTTTTGGAGAGGGAGACTCGTCCTCCTGCTGTTACCGCAGAAACGGCCTGGTGTGCGAAACGAGTCCAGCCAAAACGCAACGCGCAATTACAGGATTGGACTACTTGCTCGGGCTCGTGTCAACGGACGCGCGCACGGCCTAAACTTCAGCTGCAGAGCCAAGACAGGCCGCGCGCACTGCAGTGGCTCCTGAATCAGCTGTTGTCAGTCAGAAATGTGACACCAGCCCAGAAATCTTTATATTTTAGCCTGAATATTGCAACATTTTCAGGTTTTGCCAAACATAAAGCATGAGCCACAGTGCTCCGGGCAAAGTAACGTCATTCCACTTTCATCCTGTGCTTGTAGCCCTTGTTTTACATTAATATCAGTCAGATTTACATGGCTGTAATCACATGTAAAGGCAGTAATTTGCCTGACTAATCCTTTAAACAGTCCAGGAGAAGAGATGCAGGAGCTGGTGAGGAGAAAATGTTCATCCATAATACAACAGCCCAAATACATAACAATCAGAGCAAATCTGCTGCACATGTAGCAGATAAAAAAAAAGACCTGAAAATTTTGTCCATAGCCCAGTGATAGATTATCTAACCACAGCCAACTTAGAATGAAACCGTAAAATGTGTTTTCATTGCTGCTCGGCTACCTGCTGCCATATTTTGGGAGTGAATTTATTGACTCCAGAGGTCATGAGGTTTTGGGGAAGCATCCAGACACATAATCGTGTCACTGCTGCAAATATCCCACTGCGAGGCTGTGAAATGGAATAAATCTTTGTATTCAAACACTCAGCTTGACAGAAAAATTAACAAAACTTGAGTTTTAAAAGAGCAGATTTATACAAAAACCAAAAGTGTTTTTGATCAGCTGTATCGTTTTATTTTCTAGGGCTTTCTGTGTAACCAAAATGTCAGATGATTATTTCATTTCTGCTTTTGTATGAAAAAGAAACAGAGAAAATGTAGATCCAGGGATATTAATGGAATGCTCAGTGCTTTAGCTTTGGGTGTCCAGGACCAACGACGCCACTGAGTGACACACTACTGCATCATTCATGACATAATGTCACACTATTGCAGCCAGAAGCCCCTTAAAAAAGGCTAATAGGCTCACAAATGTTCAATAAATCTTTGATTTTAATTGATAATAATTGGGTCTAGTAATAGGAAAATATTATTTCCCACTAAGCAAACCAACACCTACTTTAATGCTGCACTTTAAAAACATGACTGTGGAAAAAAACTCTCAATCATAGTTCCAATATGGGATATTTTGGTGGACTGATGGTCTCAAACTGCACAAATTGAGTTGCATTATTATATAATTCCAGCAGTTCAGCTTTCCAGTGATTATTTATTGGCCCGATCACACTAATTAAGTGCCAATTTTGTAAATGGAAAGTTACCAATCTGCTTCAGGTGATTCATATTTCATTTGAAATTGATGAGGAGCAGTGATTTGGGATGTATCCACGTTAACATGAAGACTATAACCAGTGATGTTGAGTCTGAATGGTGATAATAATACTGCTTGGAGCATCTTCTAAGCAGAACACTGTTAATTTACATCTGTCTCAGTGAGTCAGACCTCAGAAACCTGCACTAATTTTCATCGTAGTCTCTTATTAATCTCACTATCATGCAGGATACATGGGACATTTATCTTGAATGTGAGTTCTTGGAATAATAATAATAATTATACTGTTATGAGTGGATTCAGGAGGATAATTATGATTGCTCAACATGGGAGGCTGTTCTTTGGATCATTGAATCCTATGACGTACCAATTATTAAAGCCAGGACACTGCGCCGCGGGAAGCTCAGCGACTCTCGCGTTGTGTTGGGGTGCGCATGAGGGTTTCATCGCATCATCGCGTGATTTCATAGCGCACAAACGATCCTCCGCACCTTTCGCCACATGACAATTCGGCGTTCGGCATTCCAGTAGGACAAGTCATTATGAGGGGAGAGCACAAAACAGCAGCAGGCCCGGCAGATGTAAGAAAGGAGCGCTGAGATCACTGCAAAAGAAAAAAAAAATCAGTCGAAAAGTGAAAAGTGAAGGCATACATAGCGCAGCACATGGCAACAATAATAAAGCTGGGAGGGAAATCAGCTCAACAAGCTATGCTTAATTGAGCACTTAGGCTAAGTAGTGAAGGGGCACAAAGAGAGTGACCCTGTTAGAAAATTCAAGTTTGCAGTTGTGAGAATGGAGAACAGTGCGCGTGCGTGCGTGCGTCTGAATTGTGTATTCGTGCAAAGTAAATGACCGCATGTGTGTCCGTGCTGCCACGAAATGCTCAAAAGTGTGCGTTTATTCGTTTGTTTGTGCGCGTGTGTGCATCCGAGTGGGAAACTAGTGCCGGGAAATTGGCTATAATTTGCTCGTGTGGACATGCGTGCACATGCATCAGAGGAAATAGATATATTTAAGCGAGTGTGTGTGCGTGTCGATTATGTTTTTTTGTATATTTTTGTGCCTTCAAAGTCGTAATTAAGTCACAGTAGGAACAAGGTCTTCCTTTGGAGAGCTGCTGCCTGTCACCCCTCCATCCCTGATAGGATGCTGTAGGAATAATAGCAATAAAACTGAACTTTTCTTTTCTTTTTTCCAAATTTCAGCTTCAAGCCACAGCATGCCCTCTGTTTATCCTCTACCACCTTGTTCCTCATGAACATTGACGTGTGTTGAAAAGTCTTGAATTGGGCATTTAACCTCCTGCCCTGGAACTCCTAGCCACAGTTGGTAGCAGGTCAGACCTAGAGGGAACCACTGGATGGATTCCTAATGCTGATTTTTCAGCCTCACTGGCTTTTGGATCTCTTGTTTAATAGCTTTTGTTTTGTTACAGGAAATTTTCAGGGTGGGAAAAAACCAAAAAACCAAAAGAAAAAAAGAATCAAGGCCACAGCAAACGTCGTGTTATTTCAACTGAATCTGATACAAGAGTTCAGATACAGTAATTACAAACCCGCCGTGCTCCTGCTGTAAGCACTGAAATATAAATAAACATAATAAGTACTGTCAAAAAAACAAAAAAACAAAAACCGGACAAACTAAAAACCCCTGAATTACATGGCTAACTGTGTGTGTGTGTGTGCATTGTCTGCCCTGTGATTCTCTGGATGAGCTGGAAATTTACAACACAGGTTTTTGTTTTTTTCTTACAGTAAGCCCCAGCCAAAAACTGTAATTCTTTCTTCTCTTTTTTAGCTCCGCACTTGTGGAGACAGACTTGCCCACTTTGGGTTAACTCTATCAAGATGAACAGCATTTGGGCCAGCGGAGTAATCATAATGTAATTTGTTGTGCTCACGGGCCAATTTGTGTCTTTTCAGAGGATCCATCCAGTCCCGTGCCTGGTGGCCATGCGAGCCCTGGGGCAAGGCTTTAATTAGAGAAGCTCAAATTTATGGACACTTTGTATTATTTCTGATCCTGAGCGGTTGGAGGATGACATACTTATGAGGAAAAAGGCATGGCTGGCAGAGGACGGAGGAAAAATTTGATAATGAGAAACAAAACTGAATGAAAGGTCACGTTAGGAATTTGTTTACCATTTCATTATCATTTTTCAAAATCAAAGAGTGGGAATCAAAGCAGGCACAAATGCCACAGTCTGGAAAGAGTTTATGAAGAGCAGTGAGAGGTATGCACCAGTTCTCTTCAATTTGTTTGAAGCAAAAGCGATGCAGTGGAGGTTTTAAAGGAGCACTGTGTTAAGTGTGTTAATGTTCATCTGCTGGTGAGGCCCTGAGGTTGAAGAGTTGGGCTTTAAATTGATCTGGTTTTGATTTCTGACATAAATTTAAAAGAGAGAGAGAGAGAGAGAGAGAGAGACAGTAAAACATCTGTGAGGAGAGAAGAAGAAAAGAAATCTGGGCTTTTCAAATTTTGGCATTAATTTGCTGCACAGCTATTTAACGAGGATTAAAATGTTTTGCCTTCAGAGGAGAATCTGATCCAGATATTTCAGGAATATAATGACTCAGATAGAGTGACTAGAGGGCAGAAGAGAGCCATCCTGGTGCTTTTTAATCCACCTTCTGTGAGTCAAAGCGTCTCCCTGGTGGATTTTTTTTTTAAGGTAATATGAAGATGGATAACTTTGCTGATACCTTCACGTGTATGTGCAAATAATTCCACTTAACCAAGACATGCAACCCTTAAAATATGACATTATCCCCTCACATCTGTGTCCACTTTGCTGCAGGTATAATTGGAAATGTTAATATCACCAGCACAAGTAGCTCACAAAGCAGACATTCGCTCTGAGAGGCCTCCAGGCTTCCATTCAGCACACCCTTGACTCTTGAAATAGCTTCACCCCACGCTGAGGATCCAAAATCGTGACTCAGATGCGACACAGAGCGTATTTTCTATGGCCTGTGCGAGTTTTAAAACAAGAGGAGTCCACACCAGGATGCGTTTGAAGCCGATCCAGGACTGTGAAAGCTGTGGACGGAGACAAGGTTAAGCTATCAGCTGGGCAGCTCTGTAATCAGAGGCTCTGACAGATGCTTTCTCGATAAGAATCCCCCCAGAAGCTCTTGGAGGAACACACAGGCGGACAGCTGTTTCTATAGCGAGGCACTGATGTCTTCAAAAGGAGAATCCAACAATAACTGTAGAGACAGAGCACAAGTCCTCCTCCAGTCTGGGAAAGCAGGTGATTTTTTTCCTCCCCCCCCCCCTGCATTATAAACTGTCTTTTTTTTTTCCCACCTGAATTTGTGTTTTTTCCAGGTTTGCACGTGGAATTAGTCACCAAGTCTCCCCCCTCCAGTCTTCGCCTGTACCGCACAAGAAGAAATCTTCTGAGAGCTCCATTGGTGTTCTGGTCTTTTCCTGAATTGCGGTACTCTCGGGTGTGTTTCATAATGGTACTTGGAGCGTTGCAGGCCTGATATATCGTACCCAAGGGAGAAGCTGCACTCTGCACCAATCTATCAGCCCCTGAGTCTGAGGAAGGCAGAATGACACCGCGATTATAACCCCCATCATATTCAGAACTGACTTTAAATTGAGGCTTTTTTTTCTTCCACCCGTTGAGGGAGACTTCTTGACTGATCATACGCAGGCATCTGTGGTTTTGCAGCTTTTGTTTTTATTGTGATTACTTGAGGAAATGTTGTGTTAGTAAAATATTTTCTGCAGGGTTATTTCATTGTAGTCCCTCGCTCGTTCTGTGCGCTGCTGTATAAACAGCAGAATGTAAGTAGATCTGTTATTAGTCCACCAGTTGTCAGTTTGCTTTATTTGAATAGTCCATTGATATTTACATCACCCAAACCTTCACATTTAATACATTTATTGTTCTAACTGTAATAATGATTGTAAAAATATTGCCCATACTAATTTTTTTGCAAACTTTACTCGATACAATAACACCATGGCTCTTGGCTTTTTCTTTAAGTGGAAGGGAGACAAGGTAATTACCCTTGGGGCAATTAGAGAAAGGGGCTGAGGGAGTAGCAAAGTCATTTTCTAACCCAAACATCCTGGTCCGAGGGGCCGGAGTGGCTGGACAGCCTCCTGGAGGCCGCTGGCTGGGCTCGCTGGGAGCCGTTCGCGGGGAAGCAGATCAGGGTTTGTTTTCTTTCTCTGGAGGCAGGCCTCTGAAACTCCTGCCAGATGAAGTGCACCTGAAACGCAGCAGCTCTCCCAGCACCGTCAGCAGAGGGAGTGATTTACTGTACGCGGCCAGGCGTGCCTGCCTGCATGAAATCCTTTAGTCAGCTCCAGCACGTCGTGGGGATCAGGGAGGGAGCAGGTCGCTGGTTTTCTCTGCAGCTTCTTGAGGGAGGCTTGAAAATGTTTGTGCGGATCTATAAACACGCTCAGCCCACATAATGTTGTCTGCTTATTGCACTATGCAATATGCTGGCAGTATGCAGAGAAAACAAATAAGCCTGCTGAGGAACTGAGGGAATGTGAGAAGCAAATCCTGTGGGTTGAATCTTTAATCTGAACTGCAACTCATCATTCATTCATTCATTTTGGCTTTTGCAATCAGAGTTTCCATTCAATGCATTTTTTCTACCGTGTTATTGACATCCCTGTCTCTTACTCAACAAGAAGAAAACAAATCTATTAAAAAAAACAATAATTTTGATTATTTGGCTTTACAAGAAGAACATGAAGTCACATAAAATTATAAAAATTGGATAAGATTGACACATTTAGTCCAACACTTACTTCAGGTTTGGTTTTGATATCCTAGTCCTGCTTTCATGGTGACATTATATGTTTAAATGCTTAAAATACAAATACATGGATTATTATTTTTTAAAGTAACATGACAAACCTTTTATCTAAAGGTCGAATAAATGTTAGCTTGGTCGATTTCTGAGTCCAATATTCAATATTTTTCTGATTATAGGTGTCATTATTCTGAGTAAATTACTATAAAAATGCCCCAGTGTGACTTTTTCTCTGTACTTGTACTCACTCTGTGCTCTTGATTTAGAGTTTAGTTACATGTAATACTAAGTCTGTGCACGTGTAAAACCCAAATTTCAATGAAATATTGCATTGGAATGCGTATATTCTAAATTTCAAGAAAGATTTTCATTAGTCTTGCAAATATATTCGCCTGTCATTTCCTTTTTATTAGCTAGTTAGTCTCCTTGATTGCAAATAATCAATGCTGGTGTCAGCCCTGAAACAACTATGTGTTCTTCTTGCTTCTCCAGAGCTAAAATCTGTTTCTTTTTTCTTTGTCTTATACACAATATCAAACTGAATACCTGTTTGTTATGGACTGATGTTCTGATAAACAAAACAGTCAGTCAGTTAATTGATAAAATAATGTGCAGATTAGTCAAAAATACTGCTCTATAGTTTGATCTTCTTTTTTTTTTAAAGAATATTTTAAGTTACTTATTACTAGTACAAAGGTAAGATTGTTCCAAAATGGGACACCACATAACCTAAAGAAAAACTGGTCGTCCAGTTGGTTTTGAATGCAGCACAAAATGAGAACTGTTTTATTCATATTGATAATCACACCGAGTTTCAGCTGTGAGCCTCTGTGCTTCTAGGGTCACCTAAAGGATAATAGACAAACAGATAGTAACCACTAATGGGAATCTCTGTTTTGATCATGATGCCGAATACAGCAGAAGTTCAGAATAGTGTCTAAAGTCATAGTGTGGATCAATTAGTTGATGATTTAGTGAGAAGACTGATACAAAATGAACCTATAACAATTCTGACAATTAAGAACGAAGGCTACAAATGATTGACGCCCAAAATTCACTGATTTCATCGCCTATAACGTCAAAATATGCTGGTTTTCTGTGCATCCAGTGGTAGAAAATGTAAACTTTTGAGGTTCCAGTTCATTTGTCAATCAAAACAATACATTTTAATCCACCAACTTTACTCTACGGGACACTGACCCAAAATACATGTAAAACTGGACTTAAAGGGTGTAAAAGCACAAGATGTGACTTGTTTGTCCGTCAGTGCCGTGTGTGGCCTACAGTGGAACAAAGAGCGCAGACAAACTTGATGTGGTCATCGAAGAAAATAAGCACAATAAAGAAAGGCGAACTGAGCCGAGATGAAAAACAAGAGCTCAGAGATTTGGGAGTGGCAGCGGATGGATTAAAGCACAAGACGGCACTGGCACTGTCCCGCTCGCCTGCGATCCAGCGCTGCATTGGATCTGAGGATCACTCGGCGAGCTGAGTCCCAGTACTGACAGTAGGGGCCAGAGAGCAGTTCAGAAGCTTAACGGCTTGTGAGTGATACCCATCAGGGAAGAAACGGGGCGGAAAGCTCTGCGTAAAAATCCTACATGAAAAATTGAGCTTTGTGGGAAAGCGGAGGGGGGGAAATGGGCGTTTTTGCATGTAAGGGAATCAAGCTGAGGCACAGAGAGCCGACTAAACGACAAATGTAATCCATTCATTAGTCATTCGAGTGCAGCCCATCCCCTCCCTGTTGTAGTTTTTATGCGGCGTACATCTTCATCAGAGCTGCAGGGGGAGAAAGGAGCAGGTATCCACGACTGAATGAGAATTAGTGTTGGCGTTCGGACAAGAATCTCTAATGAGCAAACAGTGGATGACATCATTTTGAGGTTTGCAGGGAATTAGCTTGATTAGAATAGCCCTCCTCTCTCACCTTGGCCAGGCGTCCTCTGCTGCCAAAGCGTCTCTCAGCTCCTATATGCTTTCAGACCCCCCCCTCCCAACACTGCGGTGTGTTTAATGTGGAACAAGTACATTCGAGAAAAATGAGCGCCTTTGCTGACGTTCCGTTTAGCTCCGTTCTTGTTTTTAGCTGTTAACAGAGAGCATTCGGGGAGAGGTTAGGGTCTCGTTTATTTGTCATTGTGAGTTTGCACAGTTCCTCCTTCGGCTCTCTAAAAACAACAAGCCTCGCCTGCCAAGCTTCCTAGATAATTAGCGAAGCATTTCACACTCTGCAGAACATCTAAAAGGAAATGGAAAATTGACAAATTAAGCCTGGGTCCATGTAGAGTGGGAGGGTTGTTTTTAAATTTTATTTTCTGGTGGAGCTCCAGTGCAGCACATGGTCACTCTAAAACAAGTCCAATTTGCACCAATCAGCAGCACTGCGGCTTTTTTAATGCCCCTGTTTTCATTCTTACAAGACATTTTTATTTTTGAATTCATTAGAGCTAATTTATTTACACTTGTTCATCATAGAGGCCTCATAACTGATTATAAGCACCAAGATAAGCGTGAGAAGAATGTGCTAAATTGTGTTTTAATGCAACCACAGCATGTCTCGAATGGGACTTGTGCACAGGAGGAATGTTTTAAATTTGGTTACCGCATTTCCGGGATGGCTCAGACAGGTACTTAAAACACAATCAGATGCTAAGGCTTAAATGTGATCAAAAAAACACTGGTTTTGGTTAAGTATTGATTGTGTAAACTTCTCATTTGCGGAGTCTGTGTCGGCAAAGAGTGCCAGACAATTCCCATTCTTAGGTTCTTCATTCTGATTGCTCAGGAAAATCCTCTGCATGTGTTGTGTTTGGCATTTAAAGGGCTGCTGGTGTTGTTCTTTGCCACAGCTGACGTTTTTTCCAGCAGCACTCACTAATGTGGAAGCTGGAAAGCTGAAAATGTGACAGTAAATGGATTTTTAGACGGCAAAGTCTACATTTATGATGCGTTTCGTTTGACTGTTGCAGCAACATGAATAATCCTGAATGATTTATTGTCATTCTGGTACATCAGCATCTTAATGATGTTAGCAGATGATGTTTATTGGTATTCTCAAGTTGAAATGTCATCTATCACACGGCTCAAACATGCAACTTGCAGGTTGGGCCACCCCACTGAATTCAAGTGTGGAAAAATGAAGCTGCACCTAGATTTTTTTTTAAGAAATATGACTATATGTGCACCGCAATGACATGTAGAGTAGTTTTTCTAAGAGCTTTAGGCCCGTCTTAAACTTATTTGTGATGCCACAAAAGGGAAGGAAGCCCAGTTAGCTCAAATTTAACAAGACAAGACACTTAGGAAGTTCAGAGTGTGTATTTATATAAAAAAATATGACCATAGCCTTATAATTATGAGCCTGTAGGATGTCAGAGAGACCAGGAAAGACGAGGATTAGGAGAAATATTGGTAATTAGTGGGAAATTAATTTGCGGTGTGAGGACAACCGGTAGAGAATAAAGCAGATGTTTTGGTGTTTTGTTGTGTTACATCTCAGTCTTTTAAGGTTTGCTATTACATATTAGAATATAGCACAACTAGTAGTGGTTGTTTCACATAGGAGTGATGATATTGGCTCATAACATAAACTAATCTGTGATGATCAGCAGGTGTCAGTCGTATCTGGCTTGTCTGCAAACATAAGATCACTTAAAGTGCTCAGTTTCTGGTCAAATCTCTGACTGATTTGTGACCATTAAAAGTTACAGCTATTGGTGGAATCATGGCTGTATGCGCCAAAGGAACTGAACCAGCTATCAGTCTCACATTGCCCTGAATTATTCCATTTCAACGCCTCCAGGAACATAATCCTCTAGTCTCACATGATAGCGTTTTGCATTACTGATGCAACCATTAAGTCCTTTCACCTGCAGAAAATTGGACACGAAAGCCACCTCCAAAGTCTAGATTTCATGTCTTGATAGGATGAAGTTTGTGCAACTTACGTGTACACGGCAATTCAACTTGAGGAAAAATTGTGAAATACAGAGTAATTATCAAAAGACTAAATCACAGCTGCTCCGACTGACTGCCACCTATTATTGTGAGGCGGAGACGACTCCCTTATGTGACGTAATGTAATCCCTTCTGAAATTAAAGCAGCTTTAAGAGCAGATGCCTCAGTTTTCGTCAGAATTCTTGCCTGTATGTCTTATAGAACATATAAAGTCATGCATTTGCTTCTCAAAGAATAACTTCTAAGAAATATATAGTTTTATTTTAGTGGAAAAAATAGTAAAGAGTAAAGTTTTTGTAATGCATACAGTATGTAGCCTGCATGCACACACACGGGTATCCTGCTTATACAAATTGGATAAAAACACACTCAAATGTGACATACATGCATATATACACACCCTCTCATTGATTCTGCTCACCACACCCCACTCGGTCAGTCCTCCAGTCCAGCCCATCACAGGGAAACTGTCACCGTGTCCACTGTGGCACTCTGGAGAGTTGAACTTGACTGAAACATATGTCTTCAATTTTAATAGCTCTCCATTCCCCCAGATGGCCTGGAGAAAAGGCGGGGGGAGGGGTCGCCTGAGAAGCTGCGTTTCATGTAAGAATAATTTGTGCTAAGTAGCTGGGCGATCTGTTTGTTACGCTAGAGCTGACAGTTTGTTTATGTTTCTTGAGGAGTATGATGGATGGGGCAGGAGTTGATGCTAATTAGACTAAATTGTTGCGAAGAATGCCGAGGGTCTGCACTGCGCCGCCGAGGCCAGTTTCCATTGTTCCTGCATCTTCGCACTTTGGCCGTAATTGAATGGAGCTTGGGCCCATTCATCATGGAGGTGGGCGTCGAGGGGCCGGAAGCAAACGGTTGGACCTGGACGGGGCAGTCTGAGGAGAGGGATGTGACGGTAGCAGAGCAGGCCACTGGAGGGTTAAAAGATGTCACCTTTTTTTTTTTCCTCCAGTCCAATTAGGACAGACACAACCTGAGTCCAACTGGCCATGAAATTAATGTTTACCCAATGAGCACTGACCAGAGAAGATTAGCAGCTCCTAAACTCCTCCCCTTCATCCTGACAGTCACGGTCAACTGCAAAAGATGGCCATTAGGGAGAATGTCACTGCCTGGTCAGTGGTTGAAGCTTTGCTCAGTCTCCAAATAGTTTGTGTTACAACTTTCAGTTTGAAGATATTCAAAATATAACAGTCAAATAATGTCAGAAGCACATAAAAAGAGTTTTACTATAAGTTTTGTCTTTGCGTTTTCTTCAAGATGCGCAACATATATTGTTCATTTCAATTTAAGTCGGCTTAAACTGCATCGTTTTTATTTGCAGACCATTTTTGTAGTTTTATAATTTACCTATTATCTTCTTGGCTTGAAGTCCTGGCAGAGTTAATTCTGAACCTTAAGTGTTTTCTGTGTTTTTGTTGCTCCTGTCACATTTTTGCTCACTGTGGCCTCATTTTTTCACCGCAATGAAAAGTCCTGCACCTCTATGGAAACAGTACAATCATGGCTAAAAGAAAAACGAACTGAAACATGTCTTCTGTGCAGCATGACGTACCTGTAATACCATACATCATAAAAAAGGAAAAAATGAAAGTTCAGTTTCTCTGTTAATATATTGTACAAAAATCAGAGGCATTTCAAATCAACCTGTGCAACATTTTGTGTGCCCACAGGTGTTTGTCAGGGGGGAAAAATGTTTACTACATTGACATTTTTAATTTGTGTTCCATTTTTCTCCACCTGCTTTGTATATACACAGCCTGCAGTTCAGCCAAAAAGTCCCTTAATTTTTGTCATGTTGGTCATAGCCAAGTCACTGTTGGCTTTTCTGCCGTGTAGAGAAGTGCGCATTTTAAAAATTATTTTACATAATCTGCTCAGGGCAAGAATAAATTATTTTGAATGAAGTAAGACAATTTCAAGATTTGTTTCTGATTAGTTTTCCACACCAAACAAAAGTGTAAAATCTAGTGATAATTCTTTCTGGTTCTATTAAATAGTGGAATTTCTGCATTTTTTTTAAAGGACAAGATGTAAACCTAGTGAGGCTTGGGGGGGTTCAGAGGTTTAAGAAGCATAATATGCATATTGGCAATAGTTTAAATGACTTGGCAATCACTATTTTGCTTATCGGTTAATTATTTCAGGCTTTGTTTCTAAGCAAAAATTCCAAAGGTTTCATAATTTATAGGTTCTAAAGAAGGCTGTTTTCCCTTTCTTGGCTTTGCATTATAGTAAACTGACTTTCTTTGGGCTTTAGACTGTTGTTAAAACAAACAACATATTATTATGGCTGCACAATATCATTTCAACACTGAGATTGAGATGTAAGCATGTGCAATAGTTACATAGTAAAATGTACTGTGTGAAATAATATTTCCAATGCATAATGCCACAATTTTTTGCGGCTCGACACAAGAAGAAAAGTCACGTTTCTCATTTTAAATAAGTGACTGACAAGAGAAACATAATTTTCTCTAATTTAATAGCTCTTGGATACACAGAAGTCCTTTTTCTTTACTTTATGCACAAGACACACAGTTTGTTGACGTGCGGGTTCCACATGTGCACAGCAAAATGAGCAAGAAACGGCAGAGAAACACCGAAAAGGAAGATTTAATTTAAAAAAGGAATGCTACGTCGGTTATATAAAAAAAAATATTTGAGCTGCAGAAAGGATGGCGCTGACCAAAAACTGGCACCGTGTCGGAAGTGTTTTGCAGTTGTTGCCACCACACGAGACAACACGGCAATTTGTTTGACCACTCAGCTCAGCACCACAAAGCCGTGTGTGATGAACGTAAAGCCAGATCCAAATGCCCTCCAAAGCTAAAAAATATTTTGGATGCCTTTGCAGTGAGGATCCAAATGACTTTTTTCAAATTCTATTTTACCTCTTACGCAGTTTCAGTCCCCATTAAAAACCACCAGAATCATTCTAGACTGATTAATTCTTCCCAAATAGAGTTACTCAAGTCATCTGGTGAAAATCCCTCCGTTCTTTCATAATACAATTTACATTGCAGAAAAACAAAATATCGCAGTGTCAGTTTTTCCAGCATTGTGCAACCCCAGATATCATCATCTAATAATACTGCAAACAAACTAGCCGTGCTGGTGGTCAGTATGAGCTGACTGCCCTCCATATGTTTCCTGCCTGAGTTTTGTTTGCATGTAGCTCCCTACTGTAGGCCCATCTTTCTCCTCTGTGTTTGTTTTCTCATTTGCTGTTTTTCCTGCTGGAGGAATCTTTTGAAAACAAGGAAACACCGTCGCACGTGTTCTTGGCTCGAAAACTCGCACGATTATGTATGCACTTGCTTCTTCTATCTTCCCCTGTCACCTACAGCTGACTGAGAACATTTCAGTCGTCAAAGGAGAGTCGGACTCCTTCATCAGAGCCCAGTGAACATGTGTGTATATTCCAGATCGGACCTCTTATTTTGCGCCTGGCATGTTGCACCGAGTCTGACAGTACCCCATACTTGACCCTCGAAACATGTCCAGTGTTTAACACCCTTGCCCTGCTAGTTCCTCCTCTGAGAAACAAATCTGACACTTCATCTGCAAGTCATTAACCCTTAAACACTTGCAGCACAACAATGCTGTAAACAGAATGGCATTGTCACAGTTTCAGAGACCAGAGCAGGCGGCGCATGTTCAGCTTCACACTGCTTTGACAAGGATTTGGAACTGCGCTGCATGTGGCCTGCTTCAGCTTGGGTTGACCTCCAGAGTACCTCCAATTTTCCTCTTTGTAAGCGAATAAATCATTGAAGTCTACTGTATAACTTCTAACGGTCTGTACTGTGCATATAATTTTCTATAGTGGTCAAAAAGTGGGTTTTATTTCTGGGCAGGTACCCATCTGATGTCTGGAACTGCAAATGCATATGAATATTTGGTATCTTGGTGTCAAAATGCAGAAAAACTCTGTTTAAAGATTATAGCTCATGAGGCATAACAAACCTGATAGTGCGGTAGAAGGGATATTGCTCAAAACCACAAGCTGGTTTTTAAAGATAAAGAGAAGCAGCTGCATCAGAGCCAAAGTGGCACATTAGAAAACCAACTTACTTTATTGGAAATCAGCTTAAAGAGAAATAATGATGCAGATAATCAAAAAAAAATGCTGAATATTCAATCCGATAATCAGCCCACTGATATCTTTAGTCCATCTTTGCAGTCTTTGGGCCATGATCTTCACCTGATCTTCATGTCTAAAGACTGTAGGAGGAAATATGAGCACCCATATGAGTCCTAAGTGAACATGGGGGACACAGAAATGTCTCAGTCATTTCAGACTTCAGTGCTAGTCACTGAGCAACATCACAATTATCCCACTACAATGTGCTACAAAATAGACAGCATAGAAAATCTTAGAGGTTTCTTTTAATCTTAAATGCATGTTTTGCCATTTTTAGAGATCCATACATTTAATTTGTATTTATTTAATTTCAGAAATTCAACTTTTTTTTTTGTCATTTTGAACAGAGCATCTTACTGTGAGTAAAGTCTACATGCCAGGCTTTAAAAAAACAACACAGTTTCAAGCTGTTGTTGTGAAAAAACATTGTAGATTCTGTTCATCACTTTTAAATCTCTACACAGTCTGGCTCCACACTGTATATCAGAACTTTTATCACCATATTCTGGACCTCGACTCCTGAGATCTGAAACCCGCCGACTGTTAAACATCCCTCGATCCAGACGCAGAACTAAGGGGGACGGTGTTTTTACTGTTCCTCTGTTTAAAAAGCGTTTCTATACTTTTTATTCCTGCTGTGATGCTCGGTTATTGGTCTTTTTAAGGTTCTTTTTTTTTACTGATGTTTTACTTCTTTTACTGTTTTATCTAATGTTTGTGTATTTTAATGCTTTGTGAATAAATATATCAGTATATAACTCTGTAATTTAAGTGCACTTCTAAAAATGCCTTTTGACAACTCCTCATAAAGCGCATGACTCAGTTTGTGTGCATTAAGATATCGGCTAAATCCAAATGTTTACAGTATTTTGCGTTCCAGATAGAAAGATGGCGACTTTTTCCAGTTGAGTGAGAATTTCAGGCTTTAAATAAACAGAGCAAAAATCTCAGTCACCAATAGGCCATAAAAAGGCCAAAGCGGCTGATGAAAGTTCTGTTCGCCGAGAGGAAAACTTCCCTCTGCACGTGTGCCAGAGCTGTCAGATCAGGGAGCCCGTTTTCTTGGCTTGTTAAGAAGACACGTCGTTATATCTTGCGGGTGTGATGCACTGTGGTTTACTGAGGCTTCTGTCAGTGGATACACGGCGGAATCTCCTCCTCCTCTTTCTCCATGTTGGTTTCTTACATGTCAAAGCCTCGAGAAAGACAAGGGACTGACACCGAAACCTGACATTTGGAGTTTTAAATAACATTTCCCTGCAAACTCGCCAAACCTGTCTTCGCATCTGCTGTGGAAATGACTTAATGTTTTTGATATTTTGGCGCTTTCCCTGGAATATGGAAAACATACAACCAAACAATGAAATGGAGAAGTGCAAGGTGCATTGCCAAAGCTTATTTTTGTCCAGCGGCGTCAGAGCGATTTAGGGAGGATTTTTCCTTAAACTGTGTTCATGGAGGATTAAATGTTTAGAGCTGCTGTCTGTGAAGCTCCACCAGTGTCCTCGTTGGCCTTCCTGCTAAAAATATCTGCCCAAACAAAGCTGTGTTGTCTGGTATCCTTTTAAAAGCGCACGTTTTGACATGATAGCGATTCAGCAGTTTCATTTTGAGAAATCTCCAAAAAAAGAAGATTTTATGTTGGTTTAAATGCACGTATATTGGACAAGGAGCCGGTACTGTATGGGTGGGATGTGGGTTTAAGGATTTCAAGGATGGGGGGCAGAATGAGGGGATAGAGAGAGGAAGCGAGTTAGCCTCGGATGGGCGAGAGTGAAACCTGAGCATGATTGAGTTAGGAGGGAAAGGAGACAGGAGCCCCGAGGCTGCCAGTCAGATGCTGAGTGTGTGTATACTCGGCGCTCTTGTCATGCTGCCCTGTTAGCATAGGGAGATTGTGATGGAGTTATCTGGCTTGGCCCTAAAAACGGCTTGTCATCTTGTGTATACACAAGGAGGTAGCGTTAGTCTGTGTGTATGCTTGTACGGTGCCAGCAACATTACTCACAGGCCTTTTGGGACACTAGCAAAGCCTTGCCTGGTTCCTTTCCCTCTGCGTGGAAATATACTCTCTGCATCCTCTGAATTCTCTGAAGATGAAGGTTACACAAACAGTGATGGAAATTAGGTCTTAGAGGGTTAAGCTATTACCTTTCTTGTGGGATTCATCCTCACCTGCTTTTCAAATGGTCTGTGACACGGCGGTGAATTAAACCGGCCCACATAAAAACAGGCCCTTGCTGTTACCAAAAGCTTCGCTAATGTCATTATTGTTACCATTATGCTCTTTAAACTGGAGATTTTTTTTTTTACCTTTCCCATCTCCATCTTGCAAGATGCTGGTTTAAACTGTGGGAAGCAAAAAAAAAAAAATGTCCCAAACTGAACACAGTATGGAGGCTCCTGCTTCACACTGCACCAGCACTAAGCAAAAGCAGATGTTATAAAGTTTACAGAAATCAGAACATTATTTTCCTGTTTCCATTGCATTCTTCTAAACACTTAGTGAACAAGCTTTGAAGTCACCCAAGAAATCTAGTCTGCGGGAGAAATGATAGGATCTCCTGGAGCAATGGAGCCGGTGGGGGGGTGAGGGAGGAGGAGGAGCCTCGGAGGGGAGGGGAAGGGTTGATGAAGAATAAGCTTTTAATGTGTGGATTCTATTTTTCTCGTATGATTTTAGCTCCCGATCGGTTAGCATGTCCCGAGCTTTCTCTTTTCCACGGGGCTGGATGTGATCTGGGATGCGGGGGGGGGGGGGGGGTAAGTTGTGTTTAGGTAGGTCTGATCATAACAGCAGATAAATCCCACCGACTGTGTTAGATAGCCTCACCGCAGGCGGCGTGCACGGCTGCCAGGAACCCGCATTAGGTCTCTGTAATGCATAGCCAATTTTATAATAAACCTTCCAACTACATGAGTAATGTGGCTGCCTGGCAGGCATGTCCATTGGAAGCCTTCACACAAGTCCTCTATCATGCATCTATCTTGCACCTATCCTGCATTAGCGCTGCCTGCTCCTTCTTAAACGCTCTCACCGTCCGGCATGTTGTTGTAACGCAAAACGTGTGTGTCTTGATCAAAGCATCATCATCATTTCTAAACATTTTTCCTTTAAGGGATAGGGAAGCAAGCGGAGCAGCAGTGCAAGCAAGCTTTCAATAAAACGTGTGACTTCTAAGATGGCTACATCTGCAGCGCATTAGAGTTCAAGCACGCTCTCACAGGTTAACTAACTCTTCATGTTACCTCGAGTGACTGAGTCTCCTGAGAAGCAAAATGAATCGCTGTGGGCCCCGGTGCAAAGCTTCATCATCCTAAGATGCATTGGACTACAGTGTCACCATCACTTGGTTTTGATTTAACTGTGCAAATCACCCTTGTTAGCATGTATTACGAGCACAGGAGGATACAAATACCTTGTCCCTCTCCTCCAGCGTTCGAAGCCAATCTGCCTCCTCTCAGCCCTTGTTGTACGATAATACAAAGTGGCACATGAATCATACACACAATGCATGTCTTCATCCGACCTCTACAGACAGGACCTCACAGGACAACCACTTTGGCGTTTCCTGCTCTCTCATCTTCAAGGCTTAGCAGAGACATGCACTCCCTCGTTCGGTGCATAATTCAATAGAGAGTTTGACAATCACAATTAGGGCGAAGGCAGAGTAGCCTGGCAGCTTTCCTTTGGTAATATGGAATTACAAAGCCGTGCCCATTTACCCACCCACATGCGGTGGGTCCATGCGGTGATGCATCTTTGTTGGGCTCAACCCAAAAGACCCCCCTCCGCAAAACAAAGTGCCTGCAGAGAGCTCTGGAAGATTGCCAGCTTGGATTGCCACTGAAAACCCATGAGAACTTCTCCAGGGCCGCGAGCTTTAAAGGTTTCTGCATGTGTGTGAGTAGGTAAGGGGTCTACCTCCAAGTCTGATGGGAAGGGAAAGGATGATGTATATGTATAAAGTAGACCTGCAGGTATTTCCGTCTAAGAGGCCGCCCCCCCCCCCCTTTGTTTGCCTTGTTTCTTCTCCACACGCTCCATTGTTTTCATTGGCTGCGCAGCCGATGATGCTGCAATGCTGGAAAACTGCTGGTGTGATTTTTACAGGAGGACAGGGAACATGGGTCATAAAACTCGCCTCTATTTTCCACAGCCAGAAAAAAAAACTCGCCCCCTTCCCTACCCCCACCCCCACCCGCTCCTCCCTTCACCTTCCCTGTCAAAGCACAAGACCTCTGTGGGAAGTCTGTAACGTACGAAGATGTGCGCACCCACACACACGCTTTCTGACGAGGAGGTCGAGGCATTGGCGAGAAATCGTCCTCGCACCGCAAGAAAGCACACAGACTGGCGGTTTGTGATGTCAGGACCCGAGTATTTTTCTGTGATTTTAGTCGTTTTGCTGCTGTGATAGGCATTGGGGTGAATCTCGGGGGAACGTAGAACAACAAGCAGACATCCTGGTCTTAGATCTCCTGGGAAAGTGGAGCCCTCAGCGTTCCTCCCCCAGACTTGAGCTGCCTCACCCATCCAGGCTGTCCATCTTCCTGCCCTCCAGAAGCTCTGTTTTTACACACACATTAGATGGCCTCTGCTGTTGCCCTTTTTAAAAACCAGCCTGAAGTTTGGTACCTGCTTGTTATGGGCTTAAACGCTGTATCCGCTTGTTGATTTAACTCCAAAAACTAATCTTTTTCCTTTAAAGTTATATATAGTTAGACATTTTTTGCCTTGAAAATAATCCTGTTGTGCCATAAAAGGACTCAGATGTAGCTACTTCCTCTATAATCTACAGTTGGCTCCTTTCCTCTCTACTCATGGCAGCTCGAGCACACCAGCTCCACCTATAACTTTGCTCAAACAATATTTTTTGTCATATTTGAGTGGTTTAGCCACACATGTTTGAGCCAGAATTCAGTTCTGAAGAAGGATCAAATTTGTCTAGCTGCAAGTTGACATGATTGGTTTCTTTGGTTGGTTATGCATAAAATCCCAGATGTCTTGGTGCTCTGCAGTTTTTAGAAGTGTAAATATTCAGCCACATTTTGTTTGTCTTCTACTGAATTAAAAATACCATAGGGACATGTCAGCAAGACAAAAAAAAAATTGATTTTTCACTGCAGGGGTCCTTTAAAAATACACTTACATTTTAAAAAAATCTAGCATGATTTGGATGTATTACTAGTCAGCTAAGTCAATGCTATAGCTCTATGCAAATCTACACTCAACAAAAATATAAACGCAACACTTTTGTTTTGCTCCCATTTTTTATGAGATGAACTCAAAGATCTAAAACTTTTTCCACATCCACAATATCACCATTTCTCTCAAATATTGTTCCCAAATCAGTCTAAATCTGTGATAGTGAGCACTTCTCCTTTGCTGAGATAATCCATCCCACCTCACAGGTGTTCCATATCAAGATGCTGATTAGACACCATGATTAGTGCACAGATGTGCCTTAGACTGCCCACAATAAAAGGCCACGCTGAAAGGTGCAGTTTTATCACACAGCACAATGCCACAGATTTGAGGGAGCGTGCAATTGACATGCTGACAGCAGGAATGTCAACCAGAGCTGTTGCTCGTGCATTGAATGTTCATTTCTCTACCATAAGCCGTCTCCAAAGGCGTTTCAGAGAATTTGGCAGTACATCCAACCAGCCTCACAACCGCAGACCACGTGTAACCACACCAGCCCAGGACCTCCACATCCAGCATGTTCACCTCCAAGATGGTCTGAGACCAGCCACTCGGACAGCTGCTGAAACAATCGGTTTGCATAACCAAAGAATTTCTGCAGAAACCGTCTCAGGGAAGCTCATCTGCATGCTCGTCGTCCTCATCGAGGTCTCCACCTGACTCCAGTTCATCGTCGTAACCGACTTGAGTGGGAAAATGCTCACATTCGATGGCTTCTGACATGTTGGAGAGGTGTTCTCTTCACGGATGAATCCTGGTTTACACTGTTCAGGGCAGATGGCAGACAGCGTGTGTTGTGTCGTCATGTGGGTGAGCGGTTTTCTGATGTCAGTGTTGTGGATGGAGTGGCCCATGGTGGCGGTGGGGTTATGGTATGGGCAGGCATCTGTTATGGACGAAGAACACAGATGCATTTTATTGATAGCATTTTGAATGCACAGAGATACCGTGACGAGATCCTGAGGCCCATTGTTGTGCCGTACATCCAAGAACATCACCTCATGTTGCAGCAGGATAATGCACGGCCCCATGTTGCAAGGATCTGTACACAATTCTTGGAAGCTGAAAACGTTCCAGTTCTTGCATGGCCAGCATACTCACCGGACATGTCACCCATTGAGCATGTTTGGGATGCTCTGGATCGACATATACGACAGCGTGTACCAGTTCCCGCCAATGTCCAGCAACTTCACACAGCCATTGAAGAGGAGTGGGCAAAGGCGTAGTGCTCACTATCACAGATTTAGACCGATTTGGAAACAATATTTGACAGAAATGGTGATATGTGTATGTGGAAAAAGTTTTAGATCTTTGAGTTCATCTCATAAAAAATGGGAGCAAAAAAAAAGTGTTGCGTTTATATTTTTGTTGAGTGTACTTTCATAATAAGAAACAAATAAACCAAAAAAGTAATCTATACATAGACTATATGCAATTTTAAGCTACCCTACCCACAGATCTACTTAAATCAAACCACGAAGGATCACTGAAGTGTGTAATTCAACAGCTTGTACTCATCTTTTTCTTGTGTGATTTCACAAAATGACATTCCTTTACAACTAAACTGCTTTCTCAAGTGTGTTTTGAGGAAACATATATTTATTGGATTACTTTTGTTCGTCACAACTAAATTTCTAATCAATCTATGTTATCTTTGCCATTTATTTATTGCTTTACTGTCACTCCTTCTCTGCCAACCAGTAGTCTGTTCGTCATCATCTTGATAACCCAGATCAAAGAGGAAAAGCTTCAAATATGTTGTATTTTACATCTTACTGTGCTATTTTTCTAAGCTTAAACCCACAGTTGTGAAGCCTAAACTTTATCAAACTGCTAGCTAGTAGTTATCATTGCAAATATGTCAACCAAAGCACGATATTTTCCTGCAAACTAACCAAATGGTGAGAAAAACTGAATAATTTGCCCTCCTTGGGGCATACATTTCTTTCCAAACTTAGCTAAGAATGCAGTTTAGTTGCACAGGAACCTTATTTTTAGGAGACAAGATTTCCGCATGAAGTCCTAGATGGTAACTATTCCCATTTGTTTGACCTCAGCCACAGGTCAAAGTGACCAATGGGGGATTTATCTCCCGTCTTGTGTATGTGAGCTTAAACTGGCCTGTTTAGGATGTAGATACTAGTCAGACGGCTGCGACAGGAAACCTCTTCCGCTGCCTGCTGTTTCTGGGTGTGAAGGAGGGGAAAACATGGGGTGAAAGATGGCCCTGCAGGACCCGAGCCAAGCCATGAAAGTTTAAGTAAATATGGAGTGGGGTGGGATAACCCTGGTGGTCTGGAGTCCCCCCCTTTCTCAGTTGATGTTTTCTCTCTCCTCTGCCCTTGTTTGGACAACAGTGTGCAGTGTTGTATGATGCCCCAGTGGCCCCGAGTACAAGTTTGCTTTGCTTGAGAATAACTACAGTATATTCACAACGCGCCGCTTTGACCGATACAGTGGTTCGAGTCAGGAAAAACACTCTAATGTGGCAACGTTCACACTTTTTCCTTTAAAGTTTCCACCTAAACGTCGATGCAAACATGGCTTCTGTGCTTCTTCAACCCGTGATGATTCCGGTCAGCCAGACTCACGAGGCGAATAAAACTTCACACATTTAAATAGAGCGACGTGTTACAGAACAGTAGACGCATTCTTGTGTATTTTTAGCCGCGTGCCATGCAATCGGTGTCAAACATAATTCATTTCTCGTCTCTGTCCAAAAAACACTAATGTTCAGTGTTATGTTTTCCACTTTAGTGCACCATTTTCAACTTTTAAAACCGCTCATGCGTGGTAAACATCTGAAATTAGTTGCTGCTGAAGAATCTTTTCACACCCAGCATTCCAGCCCCACCGTCCAACTGCTTTTCTACGTAATTAAAAGCAGACCAATTTGCTTCTCAAAAATTTAACACCGTGTTTTTGCTTTGTGTTAGTCGGGCCTCGGGATTGCACCACGAGGCTGAGAATTCCTGCATCCCTGCGCCACTCATTAGTACTGTCTTAAGGTATGTTGTTGTGGGCATCTTCCCACATGTGTTAGCTGGTATGTGTGCAAGTATTATTGCTGTGTGGTAATTTACAAAGTGGCTCCGATGGTTTCTTTAGTAGCAGAGAGAGGTATATTTGAATATGCACGTGTGAGCAGAGCCTTAAGTAAAGGTATCAATGTGAAAATACTCCATTACACGGTAAAGTACGTATACGAATTTGCAGCAAAAATAAGGTTAAAGTATTGAAAGTGTTGATTTACTTCTTCTGATTGATATTTTATTATATATGTCTTGATAATATTATTAATTGTGGAGCATCAGTGTGTCAGCAGCATATCACTACAGGTTTGAATTGAACTACTTTATATGCAGTTTTATACTCACGGACAGCAGATAAACTCAAAGGATTTATCCGGTGATGATTAGTATGAGGTCAAAAAGGAAAAACAACGTTCTGATGCACATATCAATTTTCAGTTTTGGGGTTTTTCTCTAATCTTTGATTTTTGGTGAGACGTTGGCCCATTTGAGTGTTTATTGAAATAACAAAGAAAAAGTCTCGATGTGGTGGAGTTGTCTCGTAGACTACACACTGCTTTTTGAGAGAAGCCAGAAAGTTTCAACACCACTACTTTAATAACAATGTGTTGTGTTTTTAAAGCTTGTTACATTGTTATGTTGTGTCAAATCTTCATCTTAAAAGTAGCTAAAACTGACAGATTAATGTAGAGAAGAAAGTACAATATTTCCCTCTGAAATGCGCAGTGGAAGTATTAATTAGCAATAAAATGGAAATACCACCTTAAAAATACTTTATAATTAAATTTAGGCACACTAAATGTACTTGTAGCTAGACTAGTAAATAAAGATGACACTGATCATCCTGAATAGACTCAGCTGCCTTAATTCTGATCTTTATTCTGTCTTTGACAAAGGTCTCTTGATTTAGTAAATGTATGTGTATAGTGTGGCTTATTTACATGCTTTTGTGTGTAGTTTTGGCTTCTCAAAATGGAGAATGAAGTGGATTATTCAAAATGATTAAATTCAAGTCACCTGCAATGTGGCTTAACTTGTAAAAGACACTTAAATGTAAAGATTAAAAACTTAAATGCTGTGTTTTTTATTATCTGTTGAGAGTTAGGAGATTTTGAAAGCTAGTAAGGCCTTTATTTAACAAATGTCAGGATTATTGGTACAATAATGATCTTACTGATTATTGCATTCAAAATATTGCCTTCTAAACTACTTTGGAAAGTGTCTTAGGGTGATATCAAACAGATTATGTTTGTGATAATGTCTTGTTTGGCAGCTAAAGATGCTGTCTTGACATTTAGTTTTGTTCAGACCATCAATATTAAAAGGTTTTTCCAAGTCTTCTCTAAGGCAATATGCTTTACTTGGCAAATATTTCTGTTTTTATGGAATAAATAATGAGAAATGTGATTACTTTTGTGGTTAAACATTTTGGGGAGTGTCCTTTAAAAGCAACATTTAAAAAACTGCAAATGTAGCATATTGAAGGGCTTTATTTGGTTGAATTTTAATGTAGCTCACAGTTATTTGCACTTTGTGTTGTTAAAATTGGACTTTTTGATTTTGTCTTTCAACTTGCTAAACACCTAGACGGTGTCGAAGTTTGCTAGTTTGCATTGAAAGTCGAAATGCTGGCTGCCAGTGTGTCAATGTGGTGGAATAAGAAGTGTAACATCGGAGCATGAAGCCCAACATGCTGTACTCGGTTACTTCTTGCTGAGATCCTTATTTAAATACCGCTGTCTGTTTTGCTACTCAGCTGCTTTTCGTATCATTTTTGTAATTCCTTGACATTTCCATGGATGAATCCGTCTTTTTTTGGCTCTGACAGCTACTTTGCATGCTGTCATATGCAGCCGCATGTTTAAAATTCATCGCTGGACTTGTGAAATATCCCTCCCGTGTGGAAATCCTCCATCGAGCAGGTGTGCATGCCTTGTTGAATCTTTCCCACCGTGATTAAATTGGTGTGTTTTACATTACGGTGTGTTTTTTGGCTTCCCCGCCGTCAGGAGGCTCCGTGTGTATTCATTTTGAACTCGTTGCCGTTTCTCTTTTCATGTGTGCTGCTGGGCCGAGGATCTTAGTTGGGAGCTGAGCGGCCTTAAACAGGCTGCGTTCAAGGAGCCAAAAAAGCTGGACTGCAGCTGTTTACTCATTGTCTGGTGTGTGAACTCAGCACACCTTGATTTCATAACGATAGGAACATCTGATTGGATGAGTAAATTAACAAAGAAGTCTGCTTTTAGTTTGAAAGAGGAGATAAAGAAGTGTTTTGGGATTCTACGAGTAGCACTGAATAACATCCTTAAAAAACCACAGATGAACAGATAAGCTTCTTACTACTGCTTAAAATGTTGAAACTGCACTGACTACATATTCTAGGTGTACTTTCAGCTGCCACAGGCTTTAATCCAGGCCTGGAAAAGTAATGGAAAAAAGGAAATATCAAAAACATTTCAGGTAAAGTATTCATGATGTTTATAGATTTCCTTTAAACCAGCTGAGTACTTTAGCATTAGTTTTTCGGGGCTTTGAAAGGGTCAGGCCACCATTTGAAGGCACAATAAACCAGAGTCACAATTTTTTTTTTTTTCATTATTCTTACATGAGCCACAAATCAAAATAGGAGTCATTTGAACCAAAAATCTGACAGAAAATAACATTTTAGCGCAAGTTCAGGCAGAAATTGGCCGTGGAAACTGCACTGTCCGTCCAGAAATAGCAAATCAGAAAGGAAGAGAGTATGAATAGCAAGCCATAACCCATCCTGAACTCTACCCAATTTTCAGGGTGTTCCTAATGCAGCGACGGCCCTAAGTCTCTATAGCGGCGGCCCTGAAACCTCAGCTCTAAATCTGATGGGTGGATGTAAGACGAGACGGACGGTAGAATAACAGAACGTGCACTTTGTTCACCCCCAGCCTGCAGTAAAAAGCTCAGAGAATTACAGAGTGAGAGACAGTTTAACTCTAGGTCGTAAATATGTGTTTGGAACATTTTCACTTTTTCCCTCCCTCTGCGCTTCTCCTGTGACGTCCCTGTTACTATGCTATATGGAGGCTTTACTGTGCGTCTATAGTTTGTTGAGACGTTTTACAGTCCTGCGGTGTGTCTGTTCACTGCTTCTTTTCTCATGAAGCCTCCTTGTCTTCTCTCTCCTTCAATTTGCGCAGAGCGAAAACCGTCCAAAATGCCAAAAAGTTGAAATATTGTGCAAGTTTTTCTGCTTAGCCGATGTGGAAAAGCTGGATAAAAGCAAAAATAAATCACGACTTCGACGTCACTCAAGTTTCTGCTCCTCTGAAATCTGCAACAGATGAAAACTTCAAAAAAAAGTACGAGGAGACGGTAACATTCTTAGCATTAATACAAACAAAAAAATGACGTTAAAATGTCCCATTATGAGGCTTGGCTCTCTTTTGATTGTGTCATCTTCTTCTGCAATGATTTAATGTCACCCAACTAGAGAATTGGCGCCACCAGCTGTTTTTCTTGATGCTGGAGTTTGGAAATTAACACATACGCTCTGTCTTCTCTGATGTCTGGCGTCTTTGTCATGTGTGTTTACAGTCATCTTTTCCCTTCAGGCACTTTCTCTCTTTACTGTCCTTCACTCACCTAAACAGACGGTGTTTCTGTGCATGTGTGTGTGCGTCTGAGAGGTCTCCCTCCTCGCCTCTTTCCAGCCTGTGGCGGAGTCCCTACCCTAACCGCAGCAGGGTAATAATCACTTAACCCAAATCAGGCGCAATCAGGACGAGCCGGGCTGCAGCTGGGAGGCACCCAACCCATGGGGGCGAGGGGTGGGTGGGTGAGTGAGTGAGGGGCTGAGGGGGGACGGTCGGCACGACGATGTGGACACTGATGACCACGAGGAAGATCAAGAGCGCCCGCCTTTGTTGTGCCATCCTTGCCCTCATCTGGCTCCAACAGCGAGCGAATCAGCAGAGGGAAATTGGGGGAAATCAGAGATTAGACTCCCCCTATGGAGTGAAGGTTAAACGCTGTTCCTGTTGTGCGTGTGTGTGAGTGTGAGTGTGCGCAGTGTGTGTTTTGTCTACATGTGATTGTTTCGTTAGTGCTCCCCAGGCCCCCGCTGAGTCACTGAATCTGATCTTGTGTGATCCAGTGATTGTGTTCTGAGCTGTTTTCCTGATGTTTGCGTTGTGATGTAGGTCTCATCGCAGCTGCAGGCCCCACAGGAAGACACACACACACACACACACACACTCAGAAAAGACACACACATATACAGTATGCTCATATGCATGGGTGTGTAGGTTCTGTCAAAGCCTGATGGGGAGACATCTGCAAAGAGGCAGCCTAGACATGCACACACACACACACATATATACACAATCTGTACATCCAGGACTGGGTGGAACCATGACAGAGGCTGAAATCCAGGCGGTTTATTGGGCTCCGCTCCAGCCAGGACCTCCAGCACGTCAAAGCTGTGTCAGTTTACGTGTCCTTCCGCCCCTCCAGAGCTTTATCTTCTCGCAGTTCGCCCTTCAGTGACTCAATCAAACAGCAACACTGCATCACAGAGATAAATCTGCACCATGCACGGATGAGTGCGATGTGTGCGACTGCGTGTGTGTGTGTGTGTGTGTGTGTGTGTGTGTGCCTTGCTGTTGTTGGTAGCCCACCTTGTAGCATCTGCCATTCATTTGGAGTAGAAGACAAACACACTGATGAAAATGACTCAGACCACAATTTCTGTCTGGATTTGTCTCTTTCTCCTCACTTCCTGACTCTATTTCTGCCTCCTTCTTTTATGCCCTCTTTCTTGCTTTCCTTCCCTCTTTCCTTTCTTTCTGGGGGGTTACACAAGTAGCAAACGGGCACTTTCACTCCATTGTATATGTGCATATCTACTGCATTTTAAACGCATGTTTGCGCGGCACATGGACCACATTTCAAACTCCAGCTACATCTCCACAATTGAATTTTGCTTTGTTTAAACACACTCTCGGTGAGGACGGAGATGTAAGCGAGTGTATGTGCACTGCATCTGTGTTTGATTTCTGTACATCTGACATGTGGAAAGTTAAGGGGTAAAGATCACAGTGCAACTTTGAGGCGTTTATCAGTGACTTTCTAGGACTATTTGTTGTCCAAAGTGAATCGATGACTGCTGCTGCTTTCATATTCAGTATATTATCGTTCAGGCAGGGTGGCCTTGTGGCTCAGGAGGCCATGTTACAATTCAAAAAACACACTTTCAATCCATTGTCTTATTTTGTATATATTTTTTAGGATGTGTTATAACCAATTTTCATTGTTTTTCTGTAACAGTGAGAATAGTGATCTATTCTATTCATACAACATATTAACACTAAGTTGTATCACTAAGGCTAATTTTTCACTGGACTGTTAAGTCCTGCACCTCTATGGAAACAGCACAACCATGGCTACAAGTAGAGAGAACTTAAAAATGTCTTTTGTGCAGTATGAAACAGTTATAACGCCGTAAATCATGAAAAAGAAAAAAAAAACTCTAGATGAATTTGCTTGATTTATATTTTACAAAAATCATTAAAATCTAGAAAAAACATGTACAGCATCTTTCCAAGTGACTGTAAGTGTTAGTAATCTTGGAAAAAGCTGCAACTCACGATAAACATGCAATACATATTTAACTAGTATTTATTTTATGCGTTTCCGTACTTGTCTCCTATCTGCGCTATGTAAACACAGCCTGCAGTTCAATCTAGTTGAACCAAAAATTGCCTAAATTCTTGTCAAATGACCGTTGGTTACATATATATTTATCCTAGCTTTTTGACTGCACTGAGAAGCACAGAATTTTTTGTTTTTTACACAATCTACTTTGAGTAAACCATTTATTTTTGCCAAAATTTTTAATGGAACACACAGAAAGAAGTGATTTTGATGAAGTATCTTTGTTAATTAACCTGAAAATCTGGTGGTGCTTTCGGATTTTACCGTTTCTGGGCTTTCAGACCCGTTGGCAGGTTTTTAGTGTTCAGAGGGTTAAAGGAAAGCTTACTTTTGGGTCTACAAGGACAAGGAACACGAGCAGTCAGACAGGTTGTAAACAAATCCTCATTTTAACGATATTACCCAAACCAAATTATCATCTTTTCATCTGACCGCTCCCGTTACTTCCCAGAATCCACTCTGTTGTAAAGTGTGTCTGGTAAGTAAAATGTTATCATAAAACATAAAAAAGATGGCCAAAGGTATGAAAACAAGACCCAGGTTTTCTTTCAAACAATGGGAGGCCTCCTGGTGAACTGTAAACACGTTCATCTCTCCCAGATGTAGATGAGGAAATCCACGTTTTCTAATTACACCCGGTGTGACGTGGCAGTTGAAGTACTTTCCACTAGATCTCGTACCTGGATTCTTTAGCGACATGATGGAGTAAGGTGGGTGGAGAGTTGGGGAGAGGGCGAGGTGAGGCCGAATGACAAGGTGTTGAAGTGGAACAGCCCACAGATCAGCAGCGTGGACACCTGCCCCCTGGAGCAAGTGACCCAGAACACTGCAAATCCTTCTTCACACAAATGCACCACAATATGCACACACACACACAAAATGTTGTGGGTTAAAGCTCCTGAAAGCGCGCTTTCAGATATTTAGTACTTCTCTATACAGATTCATTACACTGCTGTCAACAAAAACAGGGCTTCAGCCAGTTGAGAAAAGAAAAAAAAAAAGCACATGTAGAGAAGCATTAGGCTGAAAATCAAAGTCAACAAATGTTGCGGTTTTCACTGGAGCTCAAATGTTCCGCTTTGAACAAATATCATGCAGTTTTCAAACCTGAGTGGTGATTTCCCCTTTTTTTCCCTCACTCCTCAGTGCAGTGCTTTGATAAGATAATGGCAGCCGTTGCACAGTGAGTGTGTTCTGAAGCACCTGACCCTTAAATAGGTGCTGAGTGGAGGGCCTGGGCCGGGCTGCAGAGACGTGCTCACGCTCTGTTGACTTAAGCATTCAGACTGAGCCATCAATCATCCGAGTGTGACGGCTCTGCCCCTGAACCTCAGCATACTTTATCTGCCAGCAAAGCCTCCCTGCTCAGTGTTGTGCATGTAACAACCAGCCCCGGTTTGAAGGATCGCCTCGGTATCTCCCTGCCGTCTTGCAAAATTCACTTTTTCTCACATGCAGCCGCGCGCACACACACCTCGTTTTTTTTCCCTTTCGCCCCAAAAAGGCTGGGAATTGGGTTTTAAATCCTTCCTTCCTACTTCTACAAAACCACCGAGGCATTTGGAAAAGGTTCTTAGCAATTATGTTTAATCATATGCGGCCGTCCCAATCAAGGCCGGCTCTGGTGATCACATTTGCATGGGTTTCAGGTTTTACCCTTCACGTCAGTGCCGTACCCATGCAGGCTCCGGGGGTAAGGACCACCTGGACGATCCTCAGATCTGCTGTGCTCTGCATCGTCTTTACTCTTCCTCTGCCTTTCGCCCGGCTCGTGCTGATTTCGGTCACTTTTATTCGCTTTTCACCCAGTTTGTCAGGTTTGCTTTCATCACACGGAGGAAGCAAAACCCCAGATACCGGGTTTTTATGAAATTGTGAAAATAGTGACGTGGAAAACTGTATATTTGCGTGTGTGTGTGTGTGTGTGCAAAGTGTTTCAGCAGAATTCCCAGATGCACTGCCCCGCTAAGTCCAGCTGACCAGCCCACCCAGCCTGTGAGAGATGGGCTTCCATTTTTCTTCTCTCTGTGGACCGCAGAGGTCAGTGTGACTGAGAGTGTGTGTGTCTGAGCATATCAGGCCGTCATGTGTTTGCCTGCCTATTTTTGTGTGTTTTTAAAGCTTCCACAGAGCATGCGTGTGTGTGCATGCGTTAGTGCGCGTACTCATGCTCATGCGTGTGACAGGAAAGCAACTTCTGTCTGTGATCCCCTGCTCCTCTCATTTTCCCTGGTGAAAGGCGGCATTATAACTGATTTCCATGACCTCAAACCAGGGCCTTCACTCCCTTCACAGCCTGTGTGTGTGTGTGTGTGTATATATATTTGTGTGTGTGTGAGTGTATGTGTTTGTGTGCGTGCATTATAACTGCTTTCCATGACCTCCAGCCAGGACCCTCCTCTGCGGCCTGCCTCGCAGCGCTTGTTTAGACAACAGTGGTGCACATGTTGGCTGAAATATGGCTGCTGTGCTCGTTTGCTCGGGTGAATTAAGCTACGGCATGTGTGCTTAAACCCAGACGGCTCGC